>NC_071621.1:16517401-17117401 GCF_014839835.1 Dryobates pubescens
ATTGTGCCCATGGGCTGGGTACTGGGGAGGCTGCACCTCAAATCCTGGGTTCAGTTTTGGGTCCCTCATTCCAAGAAGGACATTGAGGGCTGGAGCTAGGCCAGAGAAGGGCAATGAAGCTGAGGAAGGGTCTGGATAACAGGGCTGGGGAGGAGCAGCTGAGGGAGCTGGGGGTGTGGAGCCTGGAGAAGAGGAGGCTGAGGGGAGACCTTCTGGCTCTCTGCAGCTGCCTGAAAGCAGGCTGGAGTGAGGTGGGAGTTGGTCTCTTCTTCCTAGGAACAAGTGATAGGACAGGAGGCAACAGCCTCAAGTTGCCTCAGGGAAGGTTTAAGTTGGACATGAGGAACAATGAAGAAACCCTTGAGAGTTGTCAAGGCCCAGGACAGTCTGCCTTGGGCACTGGTGGAGTCCCCATCCCTGGAGGGGTCTCAGAGCCATGAAGATGTGGTGCTGAGGGCCATGGGTTGGGGTTGATGAGCCTAGAGAAAAGGAGTCTGAGGGGAGACCTTCTGACTCTCTAGAGCTCCCTGGAAGGAGCCTGGGGCCAGGTGGGGATTGTTCTCTTCTCCCCTCAAGGGACAAGTGACAGGACAAGAGGAAGTGGCCTCAGGTTGTCCCAGGGGAGGTTTAGGTTGGGTATTAGGAAAAATGTCTTTCCTGCCAGAGTGGTCAGGCACTGGAACAGGCTGCCCTGGGAGGTGGTGGATTCACCATCCCTGGAGGTGTTGAAAAGCCTGTGGCCATGGCACTCTGGGACATGGTTTAGTGGCCATGGTGGTGCTGGCTTGATGGTTGGATTGATGATCTCAGGGAGCTCTTCCAACTTTCATTCTTCTATGATTTTGTGGTCTGAGCTAAAAAGCAGTGTCCTGGAAGGCAGGGGAGCTGATCTGCTCCCTTCTCCCCCTCCATGAACACATCACAGTGCTGAGCACTCAGGACTATTTTTTTTCCCCAAGGCAGGAGTTAAATGAAGCTATCTGGAAGACCAAGAGCCACCCAAAGCCTCTTTCAGCACTCAAGTTGCAATCTCCTCCCTGACTAAACTCTGAAAACCTCCTCATCTCTCACCATTATTTATCACACTGAGCTTTTTTCTCCTCCTCCTCCAGCCAGCAAATCCCCAGGAGATCCATGTCACCAATGCTAGGCATGAACCAGCCTCTCCTCAGCAGCAACATGGAAAGAGCAGGAGGATCTTGGCCCCAGTGGTACCCTGGGGTCGATGAGAAGGGCTGTGGTCAGTAGGTCCAGAGAGTTTCTCCTCCCCCTCTACTCTGCCCTGCTGAGGCTACATCTGGAATATTGTGTCCAGTTCTGGGCCTCTCAGTTCAAGAAGGACCTCAAGGAACTGCTTGAAAGAGTCCAGCTCAGAGCCACAGAGGTGCTGAAGGCAGTGGAACATCTCCCTGTTAGGACAGGCTGAGGGAGCTGAGGGCTCTGCAGCTTGGAGCAGAGGAGCCTGAGGGGTGACCTCATTGCTGTTGATAAAGATGTGCAGGGCAGTGTGGGGAGGACAGAACCAGGCTCTGCTCAGGGATGTCCAATGATGGGACAAGGGCCACTGGGAACAAGCTGGAGCAACCTAAGGGAAAACTGTGAGGGTGGCAGAGCCCTGGAGCAAGCTGCCCAGAGAGGCTGTGGAGTCTCCTCCTCTGGAGACACTCAAAACCCACCTGGATGTGTTCCTGTGTGACCTGCAGGAGGGTTGGACTGGATGCTCTCTGGAGGTCCCTTCCAGCCCCTAACATTCTGTGACTCTGTGTGCTCACTGTCCAGAGGGAAAAGCCAAACAAGAAAGCTCTTTGTTCCCAAATGCAAGAGCACAACACAAACACATTTCCCTCATTCTCATTCCCTGAGCAGCTCAGCTCCCAAGAAGGATTCTTGCCCATCAAGATGGAAATGAAAGGAGAGGAGACAGAGCCAAGCTGCTGATGCAAACAGGGTCAGTGCAGAGGCCTTAGCCATGCTGTGAGAAAGTTTTCCTGCCAGACACCACATTCAGACCTTGCAGAGCAAGCCTGAAGTGTGCCAGGTACTGCTGCAAGGAGGCCTTGGGGGGGGGCTCTCCTGCCCCTCTCTCTCTTCTTACAAGGCAGCAAAATGAACCCTGACATATTCTGGGCAGGCAGACAACGAGATCCCCCCAAGCTACAGACTGCTGAGACAGGGCAAGAATCTTAAAGGCTTTGAAAGCCTGTTCAGGGCTGACAGCACAAAACAGCTCACAGTCTCTGCACTGAGGGAGGGAAGTTGCTCTGCTGCTGCTCTCCTCAGTCTTAAGGTTCCCCTGGAAATTAGTCTTGGCTGCAATCTAATGGAATTCACCAAGGGCAAGTATGGAGTCCTACCCCTGGGCAAGAACAACCTCCTGGAGCAGGACAGGCTGGGAGCTGAGCAGCTCTGGGGCAAAGGACCTGGGAGTCCTGGTGGACAAGATGAGCATGAGCCAGCAAGGTGGCTTTGGGGCCAAGAAGGGCATCCTGGGGTGCAGCAAGAAGAGTGTGGCCAGCAGGAGAGCAAGGGAGGCTCTCCTCCATCTCTGCTCTGCCCTGCTGAGGCCACAGCCGGAGTGCTGGGGCCAGTTCTGGGCTCCCCAGTTCCAGAGGGACAGGGACTGGCTGGAGAGGGGACAGCAAAGATGCTGAGGGGCTTGGAACAGCTCTGGTGAGGAGAGGCTGAGAGGATTGGGGCTGTTCAGCCTGCAGAAGAGCAGCCCCAGGGGGGATCTCATCAGGGCTGAGCAATACTTCAAGGGTGGCTGGCAGCAGGATGGGACCAGGCTGTGTTCAGTGGTGCCCAGGGACAGGGCAAGGGGCAGTGGGCACAGACTGGAACAGCAGAAGTTCCTTCTGGACAGGAGGAGGAACTTCTTGAGGTTGAGGGTGGCAGAGCACTGGAGCAGGCTGCCCAGAGAGGTGGTGGAGTCTCCATCTCTGGAGACATCCCAACCCCACCTGGCTGTGCTCCTGTGTGACCTCCTCCAGGTGAGCCTGCTTGGCAGGGGGCTTGGCCTGGATGCTCTCCAGAGGTCCCTCCCAACCTCTGCCACTCTGTGAAACCTGCAGGATCCAAAACCCTTCTATTGCATCACTTGAGCCCAAGAATGATACCATCACCATTTTCACTCCATAGTATCATCCACTCCCTTCCTCCTCACCCCAAAACCTGAAGGATCAGGAAGTGTGTAGTGCCCTGGTGACTGGAGACAGCTCTGCCTCAACAGATGCAGCAGCAGACATCATCTGTCCAATTTAGTTTGGCAAGGCTGCAACTGCAAGAGCTGAGGCCTGTCCCAGCAGCTCAGCAGATCAGTCCTTGGGGATAAGAACTGCCAGAGAAGCCAGAAAATGAAAGCCTGTAGTGTCCAGCTTTCAGCCAGCACAAATCCTCTGTACTCTGGAGATCTACCTCTGAGCCAAGCCTCAGGTTACTCCCTTGCACCTCAGCCCCAAGGGCTGTGTTAGCTGTCTTCTGAGCTGTGCTCCTAGGTGAGGCCAGTGGGATAGGGATTACCAAGGCCAAGGGTTGGGTTCTGCCCTTGGGTCACAACAACCCCAGGAATGCTCCAGGCTGGGGGCAGAAGGGCTGGAAACTGCCTGCTGGGAAAGGACCTGGGGAGGTAGGTTGACAGCAGCTGGAGAGGAGCCAGGGGTTGCCTAGGTGGCCAAGAAGGGCAGCAGCAGCCTGGGCTGGAGCAGCAATGGTGTGGGCAGCAGGAGCAGGGCAGGGACTGTCCCCCTGGGACAGGCACTGGCGAGGCCACACTTCAAATCCTGGGTCCCTCACTCCAAGAAGGACATTGAGAGCTGGATGGCCAGAGAGGGGCAACAAAGCTGGGGAAGGGTCTAGAGAACAGGGCTGGGGAGGAGCAGCTGAGGGAGCTGAGGGTGTTGAGGCTGGAGAAAAGGAGGCTGTAGGGAGACCTTATTGCTTTCTACAGCTCCCTGAAAGCAGACTGGAGTGAGGTGGGAGTTGGTCTCTTCTCCCTAAGAACAAGTGATAGGACAGGAGGCAACAGCTACAAGTTGCCCCAGGGGAGGCTTAGCTTGGATGTGAGGAGCAGTGAGGAACCCCAAAAGGGTTGTCAAGGCCTGGGACAGTCTGCCCAGGGCAGTGGTGGAGTTCCTATCCCTGGAGGGGTCTCAAAGCCATGGAGATGTGGTGCTGAGGGCCATGGGTTGGAGGTGCCCTGGGGCAGTGCTGGATTAAGGGTTGGACTTGATGACCTTAAAAGTCTCCTCCAATCCAAACCAGTTCTGTGACACTTTCATGGCCCAGGGGAGAATGGCAAAAAATAACCCCAAAAAAAACCTCTCAGCAGCCTGTTCCTCTCTGTGTCTTTGTTGGGAGAAGATCATGGCATGGAAACAAGACACCGCTTGAAGCATGGCTCAAGCCACCTGCAGACACCAAGTCAGGCTCTCTAAGAGCTGGAGGACAGCTGCAGTGAGCACAGAGCTGTAGTCACTGCCCTGCCCTGCTCTGCCCTCTCCTCACTGCTGCCTTCCAGCAGGAAAAGATGAACAAGAAGCTAAAAGCAGCTCAGGAGGTCAAAAGCTGCATTTCAATATCTGAAGGGAGCTACAGGAGAGCTGCCATGGGCAGGGACACCTCCCACCAGCCCAGGTTGCTCCAGGCCTCATTCAACCTGGCCTTGAACACCTCCAGGGAGGGGACATCCACAGCCTCCCTGGGCAACCTGCTCCAGTGTCTCCCCACCCTCACTGGCAAGAATTCCTTCCTCATCTCCAGTCTCAATCTCCCCTCTTGCAGCTTCAATCCATACCCCTCATCCTGTCACTCCCAGCCCTTGTCAAAAGTCCTTCCCCAGCTTTCCTGGAGCCCTCTTCAGGTACTGGAAGCTGCTCTAAGGTCTCCCTGGAGCCTTCTCTTCTGCAGGCTGAACAGATCCAACTCTCTCAGCCTGTCCTCACAGGGGAGGTTCTCCAGCCCTCTGATCATCTTGGTGGCCTCCTCTGGACCCTCTCCACCAGCTCCATGTCCTTCTTGTGCTGCAGGGCACCAGAACTGGACACAGTGCTGCAGGTGGGGTCTCAGCAGAGCAGAGAGGTCAGTGAAGAACAAGAACTGTGCCTTGGACCATTAAATCTTCCATTTAACACAGGGGGAAGCAGCTCCTACATTCCCTCCACAGCTTGGTTTTGTTGTTTGTTGGTTGTTGTTTTTTTGCTGGAGCTGAATCACCAACTCCATTTCCTCACAGGAGCAGCCTCAGAAGCTGGTAACCTGGCAATTAAAATCAGAGCCATGATTTGAGCAGAGCTCCATTACACAAGGAAGAGTTTTCCTCTGGAGGGCTTTGCAAGTGAGGCTGCAGCTCCACAAATGGCTTTCTGCTCTGACAAGCTCATTAGCACCATCCTTGAATGGCTTCAGCATCAAAGAGCAGCAGCCAAAGTTTGTTCCCTCATCCTGTGTTAAATGGAGCTGCTGTCCTGGCTGCAGAAGCCTGTGGTGGCTTTCCAAAGCCTGAGTGTTATTCAAGGACAGCAATCTCATGACAAAACTGGGCTGCAGGCGTAGCACAGGCGAGATCTTGCTGCTTGCATCTCAAATCAGCAGGGCTCCAGCTGGCCCAAGACATCCACACACTGCCTTACAGGCCTGGAGAAGGGCTTCTGGAAATAGGGCAGCTGCACAGCAACTCCCTGAGTCACAGAATGGTTTAGATTGGAAGGGACCTCAGAGATCATCTCCTCCAACTTCCCCACCAGGCCCAGGGACACCTCTCAGCTAGACTCAGCTGCTCAAGGCCTCATCCAGCCTGGCCTTCAACACCCCCAGGCAGGAGGCAGCCACAGCCTCCCTGGGCAGCCTGTGCCAGAGTCTCACCACCCTCACACTGAAGAACTTCTTCCTCAGCTCCAGTCTAACCCTGCTGTGCCTCAGCTTCAAACCATTCCCCCTGGGCCTGGCTCTAGACACCCTTAGCAAAAGTCCCTCTGCAGCCTTCCTGCAGGATCCCTTCAGCTATTGGAAGGAAGCCTGGGACTAGGCCAGAGGAAGTACAGAGCTCCATCATCATCATCACCATCATCATCATTCCTCTCAGCAAGGCAGCTGCTCTCAAGTGTTTAAGCAAAGATGAAGGATTCCAGCACACAATCACAGCCTTAATTACAAGGCAGCCTCTGGGCTCTGGCAGCATAATTGCTGGAGCCTGGCTCTGAAGCCAGGGAAGGCAGCACTGAGATACCACATCTATGGCTCCATTAGAGAGTGAACCATCCTGCTGCTCCATCCCTGGAGATATTCAAGGTGAGGCTGGACAGGGCTCTGGGCAACCTGAGCTAGGTGAGGATGTCCCTGCTGAGTGCAGAGGGGGTTGGACTGGATGAGCTTTGGAGGTCCCTTCCAACCCAGGCCATTCTGTGATTCTGATACTAGCAGACAAAGTCAGGGCACACTTTAAGAGTTAAGAGCCTTTACTCCTGTCTGTGATGTGCAACACAGTTCACAGCCCTGTGTTATCAATTCCTGCTGGAGCTCTGCATGCCAGCTCCTGCTGCAGCTATCCAGACTCAGGACTTGAAGGGGCTGAGAAGGAAGCTGGGGACAGACTCTTGAGCAGGGCCTGTTGGGACAGGACAAGGGAGGATGGTTGGAAACTCAAAAAGGGAGATTCAGATTGGAGAGAAGGGAGAAATGTTTGGCACTGAGGGTGGTGAGAGCCTGTCCCAGGGTGCCCAGAGAGGTGGGAGATGCCCCATGGCTGGCACCATCCCAGGCCAGGTTGTTTGGAGCTCTGAGCAGCCTGCTCTGGTTGGGGATGTCCCTGCTGGCTGCAGGAGGTTTGGACAGGAGGATCTTTGGAGGTCCCTTCCAACCTACAACATTCTGTGGTTGTGAGATATGCTCTCTGCAACTCCTTGAAAGGAGGCTGCAGGGAGTTGGGGTTGGTCTCTTCTCCTCAGTCTCAGGTGATAGAATGAGAGGAAATGGCCTGAAATTGTGCCAGGGGAGGGTCAGGTTGGAGAGGAGGAAAACTGTACTTTGCTGCAAGAGTGGTCAGGGATTGGCAGAGGCTGCCCAGGGAGGTGGTGGAGTCCCCATGCCTGGAGGTGTTCAAGAAACCTGTGGCCATGGCCACTTGGGGCCATGGTGTGATGGCCATGATGGTGTTGGGTTGAAGGTTGGACTGAAGGATCTTAGAAGCCTTTCCTTACCCAACCCATTCTGTGCTATCCAACACACATGATCATCCACCTACACACAGAGGTGTGCATGTGTTTGCTCTGGGGGGCACCCAGGAATGAATCATAGAATGGGTTAGGTTGGAAGGGACCTCAAAGATCATCCAGTTCCAGCCCCCTGCCGTGGGCAGGGACACCTCCCATCAGCCTGGCCTTGAACACCTCCAGGGAGGGCACATCCACAGCCTCCCTGGGCAACCTGTTCCAGTGTCTCCCCACCCTCACTGCAAAGAATTTCTTCCTCATCTCCAGTCTCAATCTCCCCTCTTCCCCTTTCAATCCATTGTCTCTCACCCTATCACTCCAAGCCCTGGTCAAAAGTCCCTCCCCAGCTCTCCTGTAGCCCCCTTCAGGTACTGGAAGGCCAATACAAGGTCTCCCCAGAGCCTTCCCTTCTCCAGGCTGAACACCCCCATCTCCCTACATCTTGCATTTCCTCCTACCAGAAGATCAGCTGCTCCATGCTTCAGCAGTCACAGCTCCATGTGAGAAACTGCTGGCTGGCACAGCAGGATCCCATCCTGTAGGGACGCTGGGATAAGCCTTCTCCTCAGGATCTGCTGGTGAGCATCTTTCTTACATAACCAAGAAGCTGAAGCCACATTTCTCTCCTGAAAACACCAGCTCAATCCTGACCACTTCCACCACCTGCCTCCTTGCCAGGTGATTTCATTACCACAAGTGCTCAACCTTCATCCAGCAGCTCAGAGTCCAAAGAGCTTGCAGCTCCCCTCCCAAAAGCCAAAGCTTCGTTTTTTGTGGCAGCTGCATCAGCAAGGGAGACATTTCCCTGCTCTCCTCTGCTTCCAAAGCAATTTGTCCTCACCCAGAAACAAACAGCTTTGGCTCTATCTCCAAGAGCATTTGCTCCCTCACACCTCTCAGTGCCTTCCAACAGTGTGGGAACAGCAGTTGCCACTGTCTCACTGTATAAACTAGAAGCATCTCAGAATCACAGAATCAGCCAGGTTGGAAAAGACCTCCAAGATCATCAAGTCCAACCTATCACCCAACCCTATCTAATCAACCAGACCATGGCACTGAGTGCCTCATCCAGGCTCTTCTTGAACCCCTCCAGGGATGCTGACCCCACCACCTCCCTGGGCAGCACATTCCAATGGCCAATCTCTCTTGCTGGGAAGAATCTCTTTCTAAGACCAAGCCTAAACTTTCCCCTGGCACAGCTTGAGACTGTGTCCTCTTGTTCTGGTGCTGGTTGCCTGGGAGAAGAGACCAACCCCCTCCTGGCTACAACCTCCCTTCAGGTAGCTGTAGAGAGCAATAAGGTCTACCCTGAGCCTCCTCTTCTCCAGGCTAAGCAACCCCAACTCCCTCAGCCTCTCCTCACAGGGCTGTGCTCCAGACCCCTCCCCAGCTTTGTTGCCCTTCTCTGGACACCTTCCAGCATCTCAATGTCCTTCTTCACCTGAGGGGCCCAGAACTGGACACAGCACTCAAGGTGCAGCCTAACCAGTGCTGAGGACAGGGCACAATGACCTCCCTGATCCTGCTGGCCACACTGTTCCTGATGCAGGCCAGGATGCCCTTGGCCTTCTTGGCCACCTGGGCACACTGCAGGCTCATGTTCAGCCTACTCTCAACCACTACCCTCAGGTCCCTTTCTGCCTGGCTGCTCTCCAGCCACTCTGAGCCCAGCCTGTAGCACTGCATGGGGTTGTTGTGGCCAATGTGCAGAACCTGGCACTTGAATGTGTTCTGTCTCATGCTCTTGGACTCTGCCCATCTGCCCAGCCTGGCAAGGTCCCTCTGCAGAGCTCTCCTACCCTCTAAAACATCCAACACCTGCTCCCAGCCTGGTGTCATCTGCAAACTTATTGATGATGGACTCAATCCCCTCATCCAGATCATCAATAAAGATAAGGACTGGGCCCAGCACTGATCCCTGGGAAACAACACCAGTGCCTGGCTGCCAGCTGGAGGTGGCACCATTCACCACCATTCTGGGCCCATCTTAAGCCATCACAGTCTTCCTGGAGTGGTTTCACCCACGTTTGTTCACTCAGGGGGTATGAGAAACAGCTCTCAGACCTGTGGGTCTCTCCAACTATTTTTTTGGCTTATGCCTTAAATCCTTCAAGCTAAACATCAAAGCTGCATTGGCAAGAGCTCAGGAAGGGTTCTGTACCCACAAGGATTTGTCTTTTCTAAGGTGAAAGAAGATCCAAATTGTTTCAGGTTTGGATATTACAAGAAGCTTCTTCACTCAAGGGTTCTCAAGGACTGCAACAGGCTGCCCAGGGAGGTGCTGGAATCTCCATCCCTGGAAGGGTTTAAAAGAGGCAGAGCTGTGGTGCTGAGGGCCATGGTTCAGCACCAGCCTTGGCAAAGTTAGAGAATGGTTGGAGTGGATGATCTTAAAGGGCTTTTCCAAGCACAATGATTCTGTGATTCCATGATTCTGTAACTCAGTTGGAAGTTTCAAGGTTAGTCTGGACAAGACAAAGCTGAGAAGAGACCTCATTGCCCTCTACAACTCCCTGAAAGGAGGTTGGAATGAGCTCTTCTCCAAGCATCAGGTGACAGGAAGAGAGGAAATGGCCTCAAGTTGCACCAGGGAAGGCTTAGGTTGGAGCTGAGGAACAATGTCTTTGCTGCAAGAGTGGTCAGGGATTGCAAGAGGCTGCCCAGGGAGGTGGTGGAGTCCCCATCCCTGGAGGTGTTCAAAAAACCTGTGGAGCAGGCACTTGGCACCATGGTTTGATGGTTGTGGTGGTGCTGGCTTGAAGGACTCAATGATCTTAGAGATGATCTCTTCCAACCCAAACAATTCTATGATTTGCTACCAGCTCTGGGATCCTTCTGCACTTCAGCCAACAACTCAACTCTGAGATGTTTCTTCTTGGGTACAGACCACAAACATCTCCCCACCATCTTTAGCAAGGGCTTCCCAGCAGCCAGGGCAGTACTGTTTCCACCAGAGTGCATCAGTAGGAGCAGATGGAGGGCTGGGACTCACCTGTTTTACATTGTAGCCTGCTTTTGCACTAGTTTCAATGAACATTACATTCAGCTCTTTGGCTTTTCTTTCTCCTTCCTCAATGGACACTTGCCTGGGGAAGACAACACAGAATTAGGGGGAAGAAAAATCAGGCAAACATTCCAAACATCAACTTCAACCTTAATTCAGTAACAGTTCTGAAAGCATTTCATGGGGCTTATTTTTGCCCCTGCAGACATGCCACACACTGAGCACAGCTGGAGACAAGCATCACTCCTGCTCTCCATTCTCACTGGAACAGCCAGGAGGGCCAAACAGACTCTTCCAAACCCCTCTCCAGCAGCCTGATGTAGATGAAGGGGTCCCTGCTGATTGCAGGGGGGTTGGACTACATAAGACCATGAAAGGTCCCTTCCAAACCAAACTCCTGGCTCTCCATTCTCACTGGAACAGCCAAGAGGGCCAAACAGACTCTTCCAAACCCCTCTCCAGCAGCCTGATGTAGATGAAGGTGTCCCTGCTGATTGCAGGGGGGTTGGACTAGTTGACCTTGAAATGTTCTTCCCAAACCAAACTCTTGGCTCTCCATTCTCTGTGGAACAGCCAAGTGGGCCAAGCAGACTCTTCCAAACCCCTCTGCAGCTACCTATCCAGGTGAAGGTGTCCCTGCTGATGGGGCTGAACTGGATAACCTTAAAAGCAACCTCATCTAGATGAAGGTGTCCCTGCTGATTGCAGAGGGGTTGGACTACATAACACCATGAAAGGTCCCTTCCAAACCAAACTCTTGGTTCTCCATTCTCACTGGAACAGCCAGAAGGGCCAAATAGACTCTTCCAAATCCCTCTCCAGCAGCCTGATGTAGATGAAGGTGCCCCTGCTGATTGCAGGGGGGTTGGACTAGTTGACCTTGAAATGTTCTTCCCAAACCAAACTCTTGGCTCTCCATTCTCTGGGGAACAGCCAAGTGGGCCAAGCAGACTCTTCCAAACCCCTCTGCAGCTACCTATCCAGGTGAAGGTGTCCCTGCTGATGGGGCTGAACTGGATAACCTTAAAAGCAACCTCATCTAGATGAAGGTGTCCCTGCTGATTGCAGGGGGGTTGGACTACATAACACCATGAAAGGTCCCTTCCAAACCAAACTCCTGGGTCTCCATTCTCACTGGAACAGCCAAGAGGGCCAAACAGACTCTTCCAAATCCCTCTCCAGCAGCCTGATGTAGATGAAGGTGTCCCTGCTGATTGCAGGGGGGTTGGACTAGTTGACCTTGAAAGGTTCTTTCCAACCCAAACTTCTGGCTCTCAATTCTCACTGTAACAGCCAGTATTCTATTCCATTCCATTCCATTCCATTCCATTCCATTCCATTCCATTCCATTCCATTCCATTCCATTGTCATAGTTTGGGCTGGGTGCCCTCTGCTACAGGGGTGTTTCCTGTGTCCAGAAGTCCATCCCAGTGGGTGGACTCAGGAAATTAGGTATTTCTACCATAATCCCTTGCACCACTATAAATTTTGCGGTGGGGTCTGGCACTTCCTCTTTCCTTCCCTCTCCAAGACTTGGTAACTGGGGGAGAGATCTCCCAGCCATGGGCCTGATTGGGCCCAAGGCCACAGGGGGATGGGCAGTCTCAGGCCTGGCCAGCTGAGACTAGCCCAGCAGAGGGAGGGGGAAGAAGGAGCCCTGGGGGTTTTGGATGCACCCTCAGGTGGGGTTTGGGGTCTTTCTGGGTTTACTTTGGTTTCTTTCTTGTCACCATGTTTCCTTTTGTGCACACTCACTGTTCTCTATTTAAACTCTCCACTACTTTTGCAATCAGTTTGTCTGAGTCATTATTTCTGTGCGTGGTGGGGAGGGGGTTTGCCCCAATCCATTACATCTATTCTATTCCATTCCGTTCCATTCTCTAAGACCCCTTCCAACATTTTGGGGGGCAAAATGGAATAAAATCTAAATCTTCTTGTCTACAAACCCAAGCTCCCAAAAGAACCCACCCAGCAGTGGATTAAAGAAGCAGGATTTGAAAGGTGAGCTGCTCCTCCCTACCTCTTATCTGCTAGGTCTGTTTTATTCCCCACCAGCATGATGATGACGTCGCTGCCCCTTTCCGTTCGGACGTCGTCGATCCATTTCGTTGTCTGCTGGAAGGAGTTGACATCTACCAGAGGAACAGCACAGAGAGGTCATCATCACTGGGGGATGTCCTGCAGAGAGCTCTGCCCAACACAGCTCCAAGGCTCACATGAAAGCTTCACAATCTCTGCAACTGGCCTAAAAGGGGGAGGTGGGAGTGGTGGGGGGTGGGGGCATAACCTGCGAGTGAAACCCTGCGCGTGCCACCAAGAAAACTTGGGGATGGGCTTCAAGTGGAGCACTGCAAGGAAAAGAGAGGGACCCAGGGTGAGCTAGAATTTGGCTGAGTGTTAAGTGAGAAGCTTCACTCCTGGGGGGGGGGTTGACCAATTTGCTTTTAATTTTGTAGTTCAGCATAAAACTATTTTGTAGGGAAGCTGGGGGCTCAGGTGCCAGAACAAGTTCTGCACCATGAGGCTGCTGGAACGCCGCAACAGGTTGCCCGGGGAGGTGGTTGAGGCTCCATCCTTGGAGATAGTCAAGGTGAGGCTCAACAGGGCTCTGAGCAACCTGGAGGATGTCCCTGCTGACTGGATGACCTTTGGAGGTCCCCTCCAGCCCAGACCATTGTGGGATTCTAGGAATCTGTGCTGCTCCTGATTTGGCCACCTACGAGCAGGAGGCTCCTGCAGCTTCATTGCTTCTCAAAAGTACTTAGTATGAGCTACACATCTGGAGCAGCTTCATCTGGAATAGACTGGAGAGAAGCAAGACATTTTTCACACTGAGGCTGGTGAGAGCCTGGCCCAGGTTGCCCAGAGAGGTGGGAGATGCCCATCCCTGGAACCAGTGCAGGTCAGGTTGTTTGGGGCTCTGAGCAACCTGCTCGAGTTGGGGATGTCCCTGGTGACTGCAGGGATGACCTTGAAAGGTCCCTTCCAACTCAAACCATTCTGTGAGCTCTTTTTACTTGCCAGGTTCAGGATGTTCTCTAGGAAGTATCAGCTTTATACAATAAATCAGTCCCAGGGCAAGGAGCAATGGGCACAAACTCAAACCCAGGAGGTTCCACTTGATGGGAGATGAGGAGAAATTTCTTTGGTGTGAGGGTGCTGGAGGCCTGGAGCAGGCTGCCCAGAGATGTTGTGGAGTCTTCTTGTGTGGAGAGCTTCCAACCCCACTCCAGCCATTGTGCTCCTGGGCAAGCTGCTGGGTGCCCTGCTGGAGCAGGGGGGTTGGACTGGCTCAGCTCCAGAGCTCCCTTCCCACCACACCATACTGGGATTCTGTAACTTCCTAGATCATTTATGCTGAGGGTGGTGAGAGCCTGTCCCAGGGTGCCCAGAGAGGTGGGAGATGCCCCATCCCTGGAACCATCCCAGGGCAGGTTGCTTGGGACTCTGACCACCCTTCTCTGAAGATGTCCCTGCTGACTGCAGGGGGGTTGGATTAGATGACCTTGAAAGGTCCCTTCCAACCCAAACCATTCTGTGATTAAACCCTGAGCTCCAAACAGCTCCCAAATCATTTCCAGGGAAGCAGAAACCTCAGTTTAATCTCTCCAGAGACCTTAAACCCCAATTTTACTTATCCACAGACCTTCAACCCCAATTAAACCCATCCAGAGACCTTAAACTCCGATTTTACCTATCCAGAGAACTTAAATCTCAATCCACAGACCTTAAATCCCAATTTAAATCCTTAAATCCCAATTTTACCTCTCCACAGACCTTCAACCCCAATTAAACCCATCCAGAGACCTTAAAACCTAGTTTAAGCTATCCAGAGACCTTAAACTCCAATTTTACCTATACAGAGAACTTAAATCTCAATTTAACTTATCCACAGACCTTAAATCCCAATTTTACCTCTCCACAGACCTTAACCCCCAATTTAACCTTTCCTCAGACCCTAAATCCCATTTTAATCTATCCCCAGACTTTAAACCCCAGTTTAACCTCTCCAGAGATATTAAACCCCAATTCAACCTGTCCAGGAACATTAAACCCCAATTTAACCTATCCACAGACCTTAAACCCCAATTTAACTCCTTAAATCCCAATTTTACCTATCCATGGACTTTAAACCCTAATTTAACCCCTTAAATCCCACTTTAACCTCTCCAGAGACCTTAAATCCCATTTTAAGTAATCCCCAGACTTTAAGCTCCAGTTTAACCTCTCCAGAGATCTTAAACCCCAATTCAACCTGTCCAGGAACATTAAACCCCAATTTTACCTCTCCACAGACCTTAAACCCCAATTTAACTCCTTAAATCCTAATTTTACCTTCCCACAGACCTTAAACCCCAATTTAACTCCTTAAATCCTAATTTTACCTTCCCACAGACCTTAAACCCCAATTTAACTCCTTAAATCCAAATTTTACCTCTCCACAGACCTTAAACCCAGATTTAACTCCTTAAAATCTCTTTTTAACTCTCCAGAGACCTTAAACCCCAATTTAACTCCTTAAATCCTCTTTTTATCTCTCCAGAGACCTTCAACCCCAATTCAACTCCTTAAATCCTATTTTTACCACTCCACAGACCTTAAACCCCAATTTCCCCTCTCCACACACCTTTCATCTTAACGACACAGCCTTAAAAACTGCAAGGTCAAGCCTTTGGGAAGCTCTCCTCATCTACTGAGGGCAGCTTGGTGGTGGGAAAGTTGCATCCCCATAAGGAACAGAAGCTGCCACAGAGCTCCAGCAGCTCCACAAAGAGCATCTTGAGTTTCTAGCACTTGAGAAAGGGAGGAGTGGGGAAGCTCTGCAGCACTTCTGGAGGAGCATTGATTCTTTTGTTTTAATGGCTTTTACTGCACAGCAATATACGGCAAGACAGACAGGCAGGGCTTGATCTTAATTCCCCCTCTTTACTACTTGCTAATAATCTCTTTGCTAGGAAAAAAAAACAGCCAAGAAGCCCAAGTTTCCAGCTCACCTTTGCAATTTTTAGCTCCCTTCAAAGCCTTCTTTTCAAGCCCCTAAATCCCTGCTGTGATTTTTTTTCTCAGTCATCAAGCCAAGTTGGGGTTGAGGTTTGCATTTGTATAGGATTAGGCCACTGCTTCAGTTAGTTTTGCTTCAGAATGGAAAGGTTTAGTTGTCCTAGTTGGGGTGGGTTTTTTTAAGTAAACAAACAGTAAGTTAGGGCTGGGAGGGGGTCTCTGGCTTGAGAGGGGAGGAAGAGGAGGAGGAAACAGGCTTGGAACAGGACTGAGATTTTAGTTGACATAAGTGTACGTACCTTAGTAAGAAAGGAAAGAGCAATTGTTAAAAGCATGGGGGGCTCAGAGGTCAGGTTTAGGTGTTGCAAGATGAGCAAGTGGCTGATTGAAATGAAAAATGGGGGTGGCAAGTGGATCCCCTCCCCCCCCCAACCCCCACCCCACGCCCAGATTTGGGTGGGGGGAGGGCAAATGAAGTGAAGCGAGTTATAGGGCTCAGGGTGTCAGTTAACGCTCGGTTAAGCCATGAACATGATTCAGGTGGTTGAGACCAAATGGGTGATAGTAGAGGAAAATGAAGGGGGACCAAAAAAAGAGATGAGAGGAGTAAAAGGCAACAAAGCTTCAGAATGCAGGGGTGGGGGGGGGAAGGCTTCAGGAGAATGCAAAAGGAGAAAAGGTTCCAAAATGATGGCATTTGGGAGAGGCTTTAAACATGATCTAGTTGAGGATGCTCCTGCTTACTGCAGGGGGTTGGACTAGAGGACCTTTAGAGGTAACTTCCAACCCAGACCATTCTATGATTCTATCACAACAAGCTTCAAGCTGGCCTAGAATTCAATTCTCTTTTTTGGGGGGTGGTGGTGCTTTATTTCTCTGATTCCATCACAACAAGCTTCAAGCTTGCCTACAATTCAATTCTCTTTTTTTGGGGGTGGTGGTGCTTTATTTCTTTGATTCCACCACAAGAAGCTTCAAGCTTGCCTAGAATTCAATTCTCTTTTCTGGGGGGTGGTGTTTTATTTCTCTGACTCCATCACAACAAGCTTCAAACTTGCCTAGAATTCAATTCTCTTTTTTGAGGGGGTTGGGGGTGCTTTATTTCTCTGATTCCATCACAACAAGCTTCAAGCTTGCCTAGAATTCAATTCTCATTTTTGGGGTGGGGGTGCTTTATTTCTCTGATTCCATCACAACAAGCTTCAAGCTTGCCTAGAATTCAGTTCTCTTTTTTTGGGGGTGGTGGTGCTTTATTTCTATGATTCCATCAAAACAAGCTTCAAGCTTGCCTAGAATTCAGTTCTCTTTTTTTGGGGGTGCTGGTGCTTTATTTCTATGATTCCATCACAACAAGCTTCAAGCTTGCCTAGAATTCAGTTCTCTTTTTTTGGGGGTGGTGGTGCTTTATTTCTATGATTCCATCAAAACAAGCTTCAAGCTTGCCTAGAATTCAGTTCTCTTTTTTGGGGGGTGCTGGTGCTTTATTTCTTTGATTCCATCACAACAAGCTTCAAGCTTGCCTAGAATTCTCTTTTTTTGGGGGTGGTGGTGCTTTATTTCTCTGACTCCATCACAACAAGCTTCAAGCTTGCCTAGAATTCAATTCTCTTTTTTTTGGGGTGGTGGTGCTTTATTTCTCTGATTCCATCACAAGAAGCTTCAAGCTTGCCTAGAAGCCAGGGTTTTTTTTGGTGGGGTGGTGGTGCTTTATTTCTCTGATTCCATCACAAGAAGCTTCAAGCTTGCCTAGAAGCCAGGGGTTTTTTTGGTGGGGTGGTGGTGCTTTATTTCTCTGATTCCATCACAAGAAGCTTCAAGCTTGCCTAGAAGCCAGGGTTTTTTTTGGTGGGGTGGTGGTGCTTTATTTCTATGATTACATCACAACAGGCTTCAAGCTTGCCTACAATTCAATTCTCTTTTTTTGGGGGTGGTGGTGCTTTATTTATTTGATTCCACCACAAGAAGCTTCAAGCTTGCCTAGAATTCAGTTCTCTTTCTTTGGGGGTGGTGGTGCTTTATTTCTCTGATTCCACCACAACAAGCTTCAAGCTTGCCTAGAATTCAGTTCTCTTTTTTGGGGGGTGGTGGTGCTTTATTTCTCTGATTCCATCACAACAAGCTTCAAGCTTGCCTAGAATTCAGTTCTCTTTTTTGGGGGGTGGTGGTGCTTTATTTCTCTGATTCCATCACAACAAGCTTCAAGCTTGCCTAGAATTCAATTCTCTTTTTTTGGGGGTCGTGGTGCTTTATTTCTCTGATTCCATCACAACAAGCTTCAAGCTTGCTTAGAATCCAGGGGTTTTTTTTTGGGTGGGGTGCTGGTGCTTTATTTCTATGATTCTATCACCAGCTTCAAGCTTGCCTAGAATTCAGTTCTCTTTTTTGGGAGGTGGTGGTGCTTTATTTCTCTGATTCCATCACAACAAGCTTCAAGCTTGCCTAGAATTCAATTCTCTTTTTGGGGGGGTGGTGGTGCTTTATTTCTCTGATTCCACCACAACAAGCTTCAAGCTTGCCTAGAATTCAATTCTCTTTTTTGGGGGGTGCTGGTGTTTTATTTCTCTGACTCCATCACAACAAGCTTCAAACTTGCCTAGAATTCAATTCTCTTTTTTGAGGGGGTTGGGGGTGCTTTATTTCTCTGATTCCATCACAACAAGCTTCAAGCTTGCCTAGAATTCAGTTCTCTTTTTTGGGGTGGTGGTGCTTTATTTGATTCCATCACAACAAGCTTCAAGCTTGCCTAGAAGCCAGGGTTTTTTTTGGTTTGGTGGTGGTGCTTTATTTCTTTGATTCCATCACAACAAGCTTCAAGCTTGCCTAGAATTCAGTTATCTTTTTTTGGGGGTGGTGGTGCTTTATTTCTCTGACTCCATCACAACAAGCTTCAAGCTTGCCTAGAATTCAATTCTCTTTTTTGGGGTGGTGGTGCTTTATTTCTCTGACTCCATCACAACAAGCTTCAAGCTTGCCTAGAATTCAATTCTCTTTTTTGGGGGGTGGTGGTGCTTTATTTCTCTGATTCCACCACAACAAGCTTCAAGCTTGCCTAGAATTCAGTTCTCTTTTTTTGGGGGTGGTGGTGCTTTATTTCTCTGATTCCATCACAACAAGCTTCAAGCTTGCCTAGAATTCAATTCTCTTTTTGGGGGGGTGGTGGTGCTTTATTTCTCTGATTCCACCACAACAAGCTTCAAGCTTGCCTAGAATTCAATTCTCTTTTTTGGGGGGTGCTGGTGTTTTATTTCTCTGACTCCATCACAACAAGCTTCAAACTTGCCTAGAATTCAATTCTCTTTTTTGAGGGGGTTGGGGGTGCTTTATTTCTCTGATTCCATCACAACAAGCTTCAAGCTTGCCTAGAATTCAGTTCTCTTTTTTGGGGTGGTGGTGCTTTATTTGATTCCATCACAACAAGCTTCAAGCTTGCCTAGAAGCCAGGGTTTTTTTTGGTTTGGTGGTGGTGCTTTATTTCTTTGATTCCATCACAACAAGCTTCAAGCTTGCCTAGAATTCAGTTATCTTTTTTTGGGGGTGGTGGTGCTTTATTTCTCTGACTCCATCACAACAAGCTTCAAGCTTGCCTAGAATTCAATTCTCTTTTTTGGGGTGGTGGTGCTTTATTTCTCTGACTCCATCACAACAAGCTTCAAGCTTGCCTAGAATTCAATTCTCTTTTTTGGGGGGTGGTGGTGCTTTATTTCTCTGATTCCACCACAACAAGCTTCAAGCTTGCCTAGAATTCAGTTCTCTTTTTTTGGGGGGTGGTGGTGCTTTATTTCTTTGATTCCATCACAACAAGCTTCAAGCTTGCCTAGAATTCAATTCTCTTTTTTGGGGTGGTGGTGCTTTATTTCTCTGACTCCATCACAACAAGCTTCAAGCTTGCCTAGAATTCAGTTCTCTTTTTTGGGGGGTGGTGGTGCTTTATTTCTCTGATTCCACCACAACAAGCTTCAAGCTTGCCTAGAATTCAATTCTCTTTTCTGGGGGGTGGTGTTTTATTTCTCTGACTCCATCACAACAAGCTTCAAACTTGCCTAGAATTCAATTCTCTTTTTTGGGGTGGTGGTGCTTTATTTCTCTGATTCCATCACAACAAGCTTCAAGCTTGCCTAGAATTCAGTTCTCTTTTTTGGGGGGTGGTGGTGTTTTATTTCTCTGATTCCACCACAACAAGCTTCAAACTTGCCTAGAATTCAATTCTCTTTTTTGGGGGGGTTGGGGGTGCTTTATTTCTCTGATTCCACCACAAGAAGCTTCAAGCTTGCCTAGAATCCAATTCTTTTTTTCTGGGGGGGGGTGGTGGTGGTTTAATTTCCATACCAGGATGAAGACTGAGCAGACGACCGTGAGAGGAACATGCAAAAAAAGCTCAAGCTGAAAGCATGGAGAAGAAAAAGCAAAACCAAACAACCAAAAAAAATAAACCAAACGGAGGGGGGGGGGGGGGGGGGGGGGGGGGGGGGGAGGGGTGTTGAAGGATTAAAAATGGAGAGATCATTTTTGGTGTTAAACCCCCTCCCCACTCACTTGTGATATCATAAACAACAACTGCAACAGTGGAGTCACGAATGTAGCTAGGAATCAAGCTCCTGAACCGTTCTTGACCTGCTGTGTCCCACAATTGCAACCGTACCTGACAAAAATCGGTCAAACAAGCAAGAAAAATAAGAAAGGAAAAACAAAAAAACAAAAACAACAAAACAAAGAAAAGAAAAAGTCAAGCCCGGGGTGTCCGAAACAAAAACCGAAAAAAGACACAAAGGAAAAACCCCAAAATACCTACTTGTAATATCGTAAACTACTACAGCAGCAGCAGAGTCACGGATGTAACTGGGAATGAGGCTACGGAAACGTTCCTGACCCGCGGTATCCCACAGCTGCAACCTGATCTGTTGGGGGGGAGGGGGAGGAGGGAGGAGGGAACGGGGGATGGAAGGGGGGCGGAGGGGAAGGGGGAGGGGGAAGAAAAATTAAACGAGCCCAAAAAAAGTGCCGCTAGAGAAAAGAAAAGAAAAGAAAACAAAAAAAAAAAGAAAAGAAAAGAAAAGAAAACCAAACGGGGAAACAAAAAAATAAAAGGAAAAGGGGGAAAAGGTTTGCTTCGAAAAGAAAGGAAACCAAAAGAAACGGAGGAAAAAGGTAAAGGGGAAGAGTCGTGCGAGGAAGGGAGGGGGGAGTGGGAGTGGTGGCAAGCTTGGGGGGTTAGGTGCAGCTCGGGTTGGTTGTGTGCTCTCTCTGGGAGCTGCTCTGAGGTGTGAGGTGCAGCTTGTTGTGTATTTGGGCTCTCTGGTAGCTGCTCTGAGGTGTGAGGTGCAGCTTGTATTGTATTTGGGCCCTCTGGGAGCTGCTCTGAGGTGTAAAGGGCAGTTTGTCTTGTATTTGGGCTCTCTGGTAGCTGCTCTGAGGTGGAAGGTGCAGCTTGTCTTGTATTTGGGCCCTCTGGGAGCTGCTCTGAGGTGTAAAGGGCAGTTTGTCTTGTATTTGGGCTCTCTAGTAGCTGCTCTGAGGTGGAAGGTGCAGCTTGTCTTGTATTTGGGCTCTCTGGTAGCTGCTCTGAAGTATAAGGTGCAGCCTGTTGTGTATTTGGGCCCTCTGGTAGCTGCTCTGAAGTGGAAGGTGCAGCTTGTCTTGTATTTGGGCTCTCTAGTAGCTGCTCTGAGGTGTAAGGTGCAGCTTGTCTTGTATTTGGGCTCTCTGGTAGCTGCTCCGAGATGTAAGGTAGAGCTTATTGCGTATTTGGTCTCTCTGGGAGCTGTTCTGTGGTGTAAGTTGCAGCTTGTGTATTTGAGCACTCTGGTAGCTGCTCTGTGGTGCAAGGTGCAGCTTGTCTTAGTTTCATGCTCTCTAGTAGCTGCTTTGTGGTGTTACGTGCAGCTTGTCTTGTATTTGGGCTCTCAGTTAGCTGCTCTGAGGTGGAAGGTGCAGCTTGTCTTAGCTTCATGCTCTCTAGTAGCTGCTTTGTGGTGTTAGGTGCAGCTTTATTGTATTTGGGCTCTCTGGTAGCTGCTCTGAGATGTGAGGTGCAGCTTGTCTTGTATTTGGGCTCTCTAGTAGCTGCTCTGAGGTGTAAGGTGCAGCTTGTATTTGGGGTCTCTGAGAGCTGCTCTGAGGTGTAAGGTAGAGCTTCTCTTGGCTTTGTGCTCTCTGGTAGCTGCTCTGAGGTGCGAGGTGCAGCTTGTCTTGTATTTGGGCTCTCTGGTAGCTGCTCTGAGGTGTAAGGTGCAGCTTGTATTTGGGGTCTCTGGGAGCTGCTCTGAGGTGTAAGGTGCAGCTTGTATTTGGGGTCTCTGGGAGCTGCTCTGAGGTGTAAGGTAGAGCTTCTCTTGGCTTTGTGCTCTCTGGTAGCTGCTCTGAGGTGCGAGGTGCAGCTTGTCTTGTATTTGGGCTCTCTGGTAGCTGCTCTGAGGTGTAAGGTGCAGCTTGTATTTGGGGTCTCTGGGAGCTGCTCTGAGGTGTAAGGTAGAGCTTCTCTTGGCTTTGTGCTCTCTGGTAGCTGCTCTGAGGTGTAAAGGTGCAGCTTGTTGTGTATTTGGGCTCTCTGGTAGCTGCTCTGAGGTGCGAGGTGCAGCTTGTCTTGTATTTGGGCTCTCTGGTAGCTGCTCTGAGGTGTAAGGTGCAGCTTGTATTTGGGGTCTCTGGGAGCTGCTCTGAGGTGTAAGGTAGAGCTTCTCTTGGCTTTGCTCTCTGGTAGCTGCTCTGAGGTGTAAAGGTGCAGCTTGTCTTGTATTTGGGCTCTCTGGTAGCTGCTCTGAGATGTAAGGTGCAGCTTGTTGCGTATTTGGGCTCTCTGGGAGCTGTTCTGTGGTGTAAGTTGCAGCTTGTGTATTTGAGCTCTCTGGTAGCTGCTCTGTGGTGCAAGGTGCAGCTTGTCTTAGTTTCATACTCTCTAGTAGCTGCTTTATGGTGTTAGGTGCAGCTTATCTTTATTTGTGCTCTCTAGTAGCTACTCTGAGGTGCAAGGTGCAGCTTCTCTTGGCTTTGTGCTCTAGTAGCTGCTCTGAGGTGTAAAGGTGCAGCTTGTTGTGTATTTGGGCTCTCTGGTAGCTGCTCTGAGGTGGAAGGTGCAGCTTGTTGTGTATTTGGGCTCTCTGGTAGATGCTCTGAGGTGTAAGGTGCAGCTCGTTGTGTATTTGGGCTCTCTGGTAGCTACTCTGAGGCGTAAGGTGCAGCTTGTCTTGTATTTGGGCTCTCTGATAGCTGCTCTGAGGCGTAAGGTGCAGCTTGTCTTGTATTTGGGCTCTCTGGTAGCTACTCTGAGGTGTAAAGGGCAGCTTGTTGTGTATTTGGGCTCTCTAGTAGCTGCTCTGAGGTGTAAGGTGCAGCTTGTTGTGTATTTGGGCTCTCTAGTAGCTACTCTGAAATGTAAGGTGCAGCTTGTCTTGTATTTGGGCTCTCTGGTAGCTGCTCTGAGGTGTAAGGTGCAGCTTGTCTTGGGTTTGTGCTCTCCAGTAGCTGCTTTATGGTGCAAGGTGCAGTTTATCTGGGCTTTGTGCTCTCTCTGGTAGCTGCTCTGTGGTATAAGGTGCAGCTTGCTTGGTTTTGTGCTCTCTAGTAGCTGCTCTGATCAGTTAGGCACAGCTTATGGTGTTAGGTGCAGCATATGATGCTAGGTGCACCTTGTCTTATTTTTGTGCTCCTGCTAGCTAGTCTGTGGTATTAAGTGCAGCTGATCTTGGCTTCATGCTCTTGAAAGAACACTTCCAAAAGGGAGGAGGAGGAGGTTTAGACTGGAGGAGGACAGGTTTAGACTGGAAGCTTGCAGGAACTCCAAAGAAGCAGCCCTTAGAGTCATCTCTTACAAAGGGCTTGTAGGCATAGGACAAGGGGCAATGACTTTGAGGAGGCCACAAACATGATCACAGGGCTGGAGAACCTCCCCTCTGAGGACAGGCTGAGAGAGTTGGGGCTGTTCAGCCTGGAGAAGAGAAGGCTCCAGGGAGACCTTAGAGCAACCTTCCAGTACCTGAAGGGGGCTCCAGGACAGCTGGGAGGCTTTTCTGACAAGGGCTGGGAGTGACAGGACAAGGGGCAATGGATTGAAGCTGGAAGAGGGGAGATTGGGAAGAAATTCTTGCCAGTGAGGGTGGGGAGACACTGGAACAGGTTGCCCAGGGAGGCTGTGGATGCTTCATCCCTGGAGGTGTTCAAGGCCAGGCTGGATGAGGCCTTGAGCAACCTGGGCTGGTGGGAGGTGTCCCTGCCCATGGCAGGGGGGTTGGAACTGGATGAGCTTTAAGGTCTCTTCCAACCCAAACCATTCTATGAATAAAAGCTAGACCTGCTCAGCCTTCAAACTGAGAGATCCAATGAGAAAGTGGTTGTTTTCCTGTTCCCCTGCAGCTCTGCCTACAGCAGATTTTCATGCTCTGCTGCTACCCTTCCTCGGGGCTCACAGACATAACCTGCAGCAGCTTGGAGGATGGTTGGTGCTGGAGGAACCAGACCACACATGACCATTCTCAAGGTAGAGCATTCAGTTGCTGTCAAAGCTTCTAAAGTGAGGTGCTCAGGGAGGACAAAATGTGAGGCTTCCAGGAGTGGGGCCAGAGGAGGCCACAGCAGTGATCTGAGGGCTGGAGCCCTTCTGCTGTCAGGCCAGGCCAGAAGAGTTGGGGGAGTTCAGCCTGGAGAGACAGCTCCAGGGAGAGTCTCTCTTCTGGTGGCCTTGTATGACTGGAAGGGGCTGAAAAGAAAGCTGGGGACAGAGTTTTGAGCAGGGCCTGTTGGGACAGGACAAGGGAGGATGGTTGGAAACTCAAAGAGGGAGATTCAGACTGGAGAGAAGGAAGAAATATTTGACACTGAGGGTGGTGAGAGCCTGTCCCAGGGTGCCCAGAGAGGTGGCAGATGCCCAACCCTAGCACCATCCCAGGTCAGGTTGTGTGGGGCTCTGAGCAACCTGCTCTGGTCAGGGATATCCCTGCTGACTGCAGGGAGTGGATGATCTTTGGAGGTCCCTTCCAACCTAAAGCCTTCCATGAATCTCTAACCAGCTGCTAGTTGTTAACTCTGTATTTAAGCTTTAGCCACACAGCAAAAAGTTAACATGCAGACAGATGAGGTTGGAGGTCTCTTACCATGGAGATTCTGAAAGAAAAAGGCAAATAGACTAAAAACAACACACATGGCAAGATGCACGAGGGCCAGCTTTGCTCTGCAGAGAACATCCCCACCCCTGAAGCTCTTTCAGTGCCATCAGCATTCACTGTGGGCTTTACACAGCCCCATCAAAGAGCTTCTGCAGCTCTGCACAACCTGCTGCTGCAAATAGCTCTGTGCTTCATTTGCCTTAATTAACAAGCTGAGCTCATTTGCAACCCCAGGCTTGCTTCCACAGAGGAGGGATTTCGTTGCAGGGAGCTAGAGCTGCAGCAAGAAGCCAAGGAACAAGTTTGTGGCTCACTGCTGAAGGCCAAGGATATTTCAAGCCAGCAGTGACCATCAACATCTGGCCACTCAGATTTTACTTGGCCTCTCAGATTTTAGTTGGCCACTCAGATTTCATCTTCTGATCAAAAATTGAAGGGGTGAAGCACGCTGCCCTTCTCCAAACCCCACTCTGCACCCATCAGACCATCCAGACCATCACTTCCTTCAAAAAGGATGACACCAGAGCACCTTCTACCAGCTGAACTCCACAGCTGAAACAGCTGGAGGTGGTTGCCCCATTTCCCCTCCCCCCCAGCAGTGTCAGCCTGGAAGCAACTGGTAGATGAAGGCTCATCCTGGAGCAGACTTAGACTGGATGTTAGGAACAGACTATGAGGGTGGTGGGACACTGGAACAAGTTGCCCAGGGAGGTGGTTGGGGCCCCATCCCTGGAGATACTCAAGGTGAGGCTCAACAGGGCTCTGGGCAACCTGAGCTAGTGGAGGATCTCCCTGCTGAGTGCAGAGGGGGTTGGACTGGATGACTTTTGGAGGTCCCTTCCAACCCAGACCATGCTATGATTCTATGATCCTCTGCTTCCCAAGTGATGTCCTGCAGAAGGCCAACAGCTGCTGAGCCTCATCCCTACTTAGGGAAGCACAACAAGAGCAAGGAGACAGCAAATCTGACTCACTGTTCGATCCTCCAGGTACATGGTTTTCGATAGGAAGTCGATGCCAATTGTTGCCTGGAAAAGAAAAAACAAAACACATGGAGAAAACCAAACCAAACCAAACCACCACCAACCACCTCTTAAATTCAACACCAGGACATTGGGAGAGGACAAAGGGTGATGGCTTTAAGCTAAAAAGGCAGGTTGAGGCTAGAGAGAAGGAAGAAACGTTTCACCATGTCAAAGGTTATGTGTTGTCACATCAGAAGGCAAGAAAAGAGGAGCAGGTGACAGCAACCCCAGGCAGTGCTACAGGCTGGGGTCAGAGTGGCTGGAGAGCAGCCAGGCAGAGAGGGACCTGGGGGTGCTGGTTGATGGTAGGCTGAACATGAGCCAGCAGTGTGCCCAGGCAGCCAAGAAGGCCAATGGCATCCTGGCCTACATCAGGAACAGTGTGGCCAGCAGGAGCAGGGAGGTCATTCTGCCCCTGTACACTGCACTGGTTAGGCCACACCTTGAGTCCTGTGTCCAGTTCTGGGGCCCTCAGTTTAGGAAGGAGGTTGACTTGCTGGAAGGTGTCCAGAGAAGGGCAACACAGCTGGGGAGGGGTTTGGAACACAGCCCTGTGAGAAGAGGCTGAGGGAGCTGGGGTTGCTTGGCCTGGAGAGGAGGAGGCTCAGGGGTGACCTTATTACTCTCTACAACTACCTGAAGGGAGGTTGTAGCCAGGTGGGGGTTGGTCTCTTCTCCCAGGCAACCAGCACCAGAACAAGAGAACACAGTCTCAAGCTGTGCCAGGGGAGCTTTAGGGTGGAGGTTAGGAAGAAGTTCTACACAGAGAGAGTGATTGCCCATTGGAATGGGCTGCCCAGGGAGGTGGTGGAGTCACCATCATTGGAGGTGTTCAGGAGGAAACTTGACAGGGTGCTTGGTGCCATGGGTTAGTTGATTAGGTGGTGTTGGATGATAGGTTGGACACGATCTTGAAGGTCTCTTTCCAACCTGGTCTGGTCTATTCTATTCTATTCTACTCTACCTAGAAATAGGATTCAAGATTCAGAACCAACCCAGTACCATAAAGCACAAAATTATCTTCAACTGAAAATAACAGTTCTCTCTATCCCTACAGATATTCAAGGTGAGGCTCAACAGGGCTCTGGGCAAGCTGATGGAGTTGAGGATGTCCCTGCAGAGTGCAGAGGGGGTTGAACTAGAGGACCTTTGGAGGTCCCTTCCAACCCAGACTGTTCTATGATTCTATGAAACTGATAGATGAAAGCAGCCAGCCAGATGGGTATCAGCAAAAAAATCTATGCCTATGACCTAACTTGGCATCCATCACCCAACCCAGGGCATCTGGGCACAGTTTAAGTTTCATGACTGCCAAGAGAAGGCAGCTGTGTGCTGGGCTGCAGCCAGAGGAGTGTGGGCAGCAGGGCAAGAGAGGGGATTCTGCCCCTTGGCTCTGCTCTGCTCAGACCCCACCTCCAATCCTGCCTCCAGGTCTGCTCTCCCCAGCACAAGAAGGACACAGAGCTGCTGGAGGGAGGCCAGAGGAGGCCACAAAGATGATCCAAGGGCTGCAGCAGCTCTGCTCTGAGGCCAGGCTGAGGGAGCTGGGGGTGTTCAGCCTGGAGAAGAGAAGGCTCCAGGGGGACCTCAGAGTTGCCTCCCAATAGCTGAAGGGATCCTGCAGGAAGGCTGCAGAGGGACTTTTGCTAAGGCTGTCTAGAGCCAGGCCAAGGGGGAATGGTTTGAAGCTGAGGCACAGCAGGGTTAGACTGGAGCTGAGGAAGAAGTTCTTCTGCAGGAGGGTGGTGAGAGTCTGGAACAGGCTGCCCAGGGAGGCTGTGGCTGCCTCCTGCCTGGGGGTGTTCAAGGCCAGGCTGGATGAGGCCTTGAGCAGCTGAGCCAAGTTGGGAGGTGTCCCTGGGCATGGCAGCGGGGTGGGAACTAGATGATCTTCAATGTGCCTTCCAACCCAAACCATTCTATGATTCTAAAGCCTTCCCTGGATTCAGCAGCAAGATCTCTAGATCCTGGAAAACACTCCAAACTGATTTGAAAAGACAAAACCCCAAACAGATCAGAGAGAAACCTCTCAGCTCTGGCTTGATACATCCTCCTCAGCCCTCTCCCACTCTGAGGCAGGTATTTTGTTGTGTTTTAAATGCTTTTATCCCTTCCCTATCTATCCCCAAACAAACAGACAGAACTGAACAATCCAAACTGAACTAAATAAACACACAGCAGAAAACCAACTTTCCTGGCTGGATCAGGAGAGTCAGAGATTAAATAGAGGGTGGTGGGTCCCCAGATGGTTACCCAATGGTTTGTCACCTGTCATCAGGTGTCACTGATGAGCACAGGGCTGGGGCAGCTCTCCTGTGAGAGCAGGCTGGGAGAGTTGGGGCTGTTCAGCCTGCAGAAGAGAAGGCTCCAAAGAGACCTTAGAGCTGCATTTCAATACCTGAAGGGTAACCTACAGGAAGGCTGCGAGAGGCTGTTCAGAAGGGCCTGGGGTGATAGGATGAGGGAAGATGGTTTGAAACTAGAGCAGAGGAGCTTTAGGCTGGACATCAGGAGAAGTTCTGCACAAAGAAGGTGGTGAGACACTGGAACAGGTTGCCCAAGGGTGTGCTTGAGGCCTATTCCTGCAGATATTCAAGATCAAACTTGATGGGCCCCTGGGCAGCCTGATCTAGTTGGAGGTGTCCCTGCTGAGGGGCTGGCCAAGATGACCTTAGAGGGTCCCTTCCAACCTACTGCAATCTGTGTGACTCAGGAATGGAGACATTAAGAGATGATACTGCAAGGCAGCTATGAGAAGCCTCAGCAGACTCACACCACACCAGGATGACAGGATCAGAGCATGCTGGGGGTTGGAAGGGACCTCTGGAGATCATGGAGTCATAGAACCATAGAATTGTCAGGGTTGGAAGAGACTCCAAGGATCATCCAGTTCCAGCCCCACTGCCATGGCCAGGGACACCTCACACCAGAGCAGGTTGTTCACAGCCTGGCCTTCAACACCTCCAGGGATGAGGCTTCCACCACCTCCCTGGGCCACCTGTGCCAGTGTCTCACCACCCTCATGGGGAAGAACTTCCTCCTGACATCCAATCTGAATCTCTCCATGTCTAGTTTTGCTCCACCCACCCCCCCCCAGTCCTATCCCTCCCTGATACCCTAAAAAAATCCCTCCCCAGCTTTCTTGTAGCCCCCTTCAGCTACTGGAAGGCCACAAGGAGGTCTCCTCTGGAGCCTTCTCCTCTCCAGACTGAATAGCTTCAACTCTCTGAGCCTGCCCAACCCCTGATGCTTCATTTCTGCTTGGTTTGGGTTGTGCTGGCAGAAGATGGCCTCAAGGATGCTTTTCTCTTCCCTTGTGCCTATTTGGTTTTGCTTTGGAGAAGCAAAGCTCCCACCCCACGCCCTCCAAGAAGTTACAGCACAGAGACGTCAAGGATCCCATTCTGGCTGACAAATTGCTCCAGATTCAGACTTTCCCTGCTGTCAGCAGGAGTTGGAACATCAGCTGCAAAGCCCAAAACCTGCCTCAGCTTGTGCTTCGTGCCATCCCTCCTACACAAGAGCTCTGAAGCTTACTCACTGCCACCAAGGAAGCTCTCTAAGGCTGCTGGAAAAGCAAGGACCATGTCAGGGTCAGGGAGATTCCTGCACTTGGGATATGCAGAGAAGCAAGAGAATTGTTTGGGTTGGAAAAGACCTCCAAGGTCATCCTGGACATTTTGGAGGCATTCAGGAGGAGACTTGATGGGGTGCTTGGTGCCATGGGTTAGTTGTTTGGGTGGTGTTGGATTGGTTGATGGGTTGGACATGATGATCTTGAAAGTCTCTTCCAACCTGGTTTATTCTGTTCTATCCAGGCCAAGCATCAACCTAACACCACCATGGCCATCAGAGCAAGTCCCCCAGTGCCATATCCAGCTCTAAACAGTCAAAGGATGCAAAATGCAAGAGAAGGGCCAAGCACAGAACTTATCTCAGGTGTGGGCAATGAAAAGATTTCTGCTCATCAGGCTGAGAAGAGCATGGGGCAGGTCTGTTGCTTCCAAGCTGAGAGGGGAGCCCAGGCAACCTGCTCTGGGTACCCCTGCTTTAGCAGAGGGGCTGGGCTGGATGACCTCCAGAGGTCCCTTCCAAGCCCTGCCATTCTGTGATGTACAAGTAGGCAACCAAGCTGGGGAAGGGGCTAGTGAACAGGGCTGGAGAAGAAGAGCTGAGGGAACTGGGGATGTTCAGCCTGGAGAAGAGGAGGATGAGGGGAGACACCACTGCTCTCTGCAACTCCCTGAAAGCAGGCTGCAGTGAGCTGGGATTGGTCTCTTCTCCCCAGTCTCAGGTGATAGAAGGAGAGGCAATGGCCTGAAACTGTGCCAGGGGAGGATTAGGTTGGAGAGCAGGAAAAGTTTCTTTGCTGCAAGAGTGGTCAGGGATTGGAAGAGGCTGCCCAGGGAGGTGGTGGAGTCCCCATTGCTGGAGGTGTTCAAGAAACCTGTGGCCAGGGCACTTGGAGACATGGTTTGATGGCCATGGTGGGGTTGGGTTGATGGTTGGACTGGAGGACCTTAGAGGTCTCTTCCAACCCAAACAGTTCTCTGATTCTCTGACCAAATGGCATCCCTTGTTTTATGGAAAGAGATGTGGATGACCTGGAGGAAGTGACAGGACAAAAAGGGAATGGCCTCATGTTGCCCTAGGGGAGGTTTAGGTTGGCTATGAGGAACAATGTCTTCACTGAAAGTGTTGTCAAGGCCTGGCTGGTTGGCCCTTGGTGGTGGTGGGTTGATGGTTGGACTGAATGCCCTTGAAGGACTTTTCCAAACCAAACAATTCTAAAAGTAGAGGAGAATTCTCCTCACTGATGAGAGAAAAGCCACAGGGGCATAAAGTGAAGCTAAGGAAGGTGGAGGTAGGGTTAACCTGCTTGTGAAATGCTGTGCATCGATGGAGAAGGAGGAGGAACCCTAGTTTGTGCTCTGAGCATGATGCAAGTCCCAGCTGCAAGCTGAAAGAAGAAAAAGCAGAACAAAATAAGCTCCAGAGGGTCACAGTAAGGGTGGGGCTGTGCTTGAGAACACTTCAGCCCAGCTCTCCTCACCACACTACTACTCAGGCCCTCTTGTTACTTTGTTTTCTAGACATTCAAAGACATTTTAACCCTCACTTTATTTCCCTTGCTGACACAGAATTACCCAAGACTCCACAAGGAAGCCTGAGGCAAAGCAAGAACCTTGAGATTATCTTGCAGTGCCTCAGCTCAACCCTGTCCTCCCTCTCCCCTCCTCCAAGCCAAGTGTGGTCTGGAATCCTGCTCTTAACACCCACAGAATCCATGGGCCAGCAATGTGCCCCCATAGCCAAGGGGGACAATGGTGTCCTGGGCTGCATCAGGGAAAGTGTGGTCAGGAGGGCTAAGGAGGTTCTTCTGCCCCTCTGTTCTGCCCTGCTGAGACCACCCTTGCAATCCTGTGTCCAGTTTGGAGCTCCCCAGTTGAAGACAGGCATGGAGCAGCTGGGGAGAGTCCAGTGGAGGCTGTGAGGATGCTGAAGGGACTGCAAGAGATCTGCTGAGGAGAGAGACTGAGAGCCCCAGGGCTGTTTGGTGTGGAGAGGAGAAGGCTGAGAGAGGATGTGATCAATGCCTATCATTCTCTGAGGAGTGGGGGTCAGGCTGAAGGTGCCAGGCTCTGCTTGGTGGTGCCCAGGGAGAGGACTGGGACCAAGGAGTACAAGCTGGAACCCAGGAGGCTCCAGCTGAAGATGAGGAGAAACTTCTATGGTGTGAAGGTGCTGGAGGCCTGGAGCAGGCTGCCCAGAGAGGTTGTGGAGTCTCCTTGTGTGGAGACTTTCCAAACCCAGGCTGTGTTCCTGTGCCTTAGGGGGCCCTGCTTTGGCAGGAGGGTTGCACTGGAAGTCCCTTCCAAGCCCTACCATTCTGTGAGTCTCTGTTTGCCAACAGTAGTCTTTCATTAAACATCACCTAGGGTGCCAAAGGACAAGGACAGTCTTTCCCAGCATGTCCATGGAGAGCAAGGCACAAGTTCTGCACCATGGGAGTGGTGGAACACTGGGAACAGGTTGCCCAGGGAGGTGGTTGAGGCCCCATCCCTGGAGATATTCAAGGTCAGGCTGGACAGGGCTCTGGGTAACCTGAGCTAGTTGAGGATGTCCCTGCTGAGTGCAGAGGGGGTTGGACTGGATGAGCTTTGAGAGGTCCCTTCCAACCCAAACCATTCTAAGAAATCACTGCTGGGATCAAACCAGCAATGGCTGAGTTTGACTGCAGGTGTTTGGGTTTCCTTGACACAGGACAGCAAGTCCTGCTTCTGATTCCCAAATGCTGCTTTCAAGCAGGAGGGCCAACAGCTGAATTCCTCCTCTCCAGCAGCAAACAGCTGAAAAACTTGAATGCACAGCAGAGACTTCATTAAAAGCTGGTTTCTATTTTTACCAAGTGAACACAGAAAAAAACTCCTTGCTCAAATGATGGGCTGTGGCAGTGTGCAGCAAATGGGCATTCAAAATGGATGAGAAATGTCCAGAAGGAGCAAACCAGCCAGCAGCTAACACTCCTGCAGCTGCTTAAGCAGCTAGAGGGCTGTGATTAGTGTTGTCACCCCCAGACCTTGGGCTGTAAGAGGGCTCCACAGGGTCCTGGGCCACTGGGATCATAGAATCATACAATGGTTTGTTTGGAAGGGACTTCCAAAGCTCATCCAGTCCAACCCCCTCTGCACTCAGCAGGGACATTCTCAACTAGCTCAGGTTGCCCAGAGCCCTGTCCAGCTTCACCTTGAATATCTCCAGGGATGAGGCCTCAACCACCTCCCTGGGCAACCTGTGCCAGTGTTCCACCACCCTCATGGTGCAGAACTTGTTCCTAACATCCAATCTGAGCCTGGCAATCCTGCCCTTGGGTCACAACCACCCCAAAGCAGGGCTCCAGGCTTGGGGCAGTGTGGCTGAAAAGCTGCCTGGCAGAAAGGGACCTGGGGGTGCTAATGCACAAGCAGCTGAAGAGGAGCCAGCAGTGTGCCCAGGTGGCCAAGAAAGCCAAAGGCCTCCTGGCTGGGATCAGCAATGCTGTGTCCAGCAGCGGCAGGGAGGGGATTGTCCCCTGGGACTCAGCTCTGGTCAGGCCACACCTCCAGTGCTGTGTCCAGCTTGGGGCACCTCAATACAGGAGAGATGTGGAGGTGCTGGAGCCAGGGCAGAGGAGGGCAAGGAAGCTGGGAAGGGCCTGGAGAATATATGTGATGGAGAGCAACTGAAGGAGCTGGGGATGGTTAGTTGGGAGAAGAGGAGGCTGAGGGGAGACCTTATTGCTGTCTACAGCTACCTGAAAGGAGGTTGTGGAGAGGCTGCTGCTGGTTTCTTCTCACAGGTCATTAGTGACAGAACAAGAGGGAAAGGCCTCAAACTGGGACTGGGCAGCTTTAGACTGGACAGTAGGAAACATTTCTTCATGGCAAGAGTGGTCAGGCACTGGAATGTGCTGGGCAGGGAGGGGGTTGAGTCCCCAAGCCTGGATGTGTTTCAGGGTGGTTTGGATGTGGTGCTTGGGGACATAGCTTACAGGTGAACCTTGCAGAATAGGGTTCTGGGTTGCACTTTCTCCACCCTGAATGTTTCTGTGATCTAAATCTGCTCTTCTCTAGTTTGAAGCCATTGCCCCAGGATATTTCCATCCTGCTTTGACACCAGTGTGGGGGTGTGATTTTGGCCAAATGACTGAAGCTTTTCTGACTCATTTTGCAATCATTTAGTGTTATTATGGGCAGCCCAGCTCCTCCTATTAGCACAAACCACAGAGGGTCAAAGCTGCTTGAGAAAGAACTAGGACAAAGCTCTGTGGAGAGGAGAGGAGCAGATGTGAAAGGAAAAATAGTGGGGGGGCAACAAAAAGAGAAACAACCCCCAAACAGGTTAAATAAAAGAAGTGCATCCAGGTGGCCATTTAATTACAGCAGGGAGAACCTGAAAGCAGGTTTGCTCTCTTGGGAGCAATGCTGCCTACTGCAGCCCTCCCCCACCACAGGAGCTTTGCTTCCCCCAGAGCTGAGAACTTGCAGCTCATTCTACCCAATTTGCCTAGCAGCAGTGATGAGGAACTACAGGAAGGAAGCATCAAAAGCAGCCTGGCCAGCAGATGGAGATCCTGCCACTCTGCTCTGGGGAGACCTCACCTGGGTACTGTGTGCAGCTCTGGAGCACTCAACACAGGAAGGATATGGACCTGATGGAGTGGGTCCAGAGGAAGCCCACAAAGTTGATCAGAGGGCTGGAGAACCTCTGCTATGGGGACAGGCTGAAGGAGCTGGGGGTGTTCAGCCTGGAGAAGAGAAGGCTCCAGGAAGACCTTAGAGCTGCCTTCCAGTACCTAAAAGGTGCTACAGGAGAGCTGGGGAGGGGCTGTTTGCAAAGGCCTGCAGGGATAAACACTGGAGCACTGCTGGTGAGGAGAGGCTGAGAGCCCTGGGGGTGGTCAGTCTGGAAAGGAGAAGGCTGAGAGGGGATCTGATCAATGTTTATCAATATCTGAGGGCTGGGGGTCAGGAGGGAGGGGACAGGCTCTGCTCAGCTCTGTCCTGGGATAGGACAAGCAGCAATGGATATCAACTCCAGCACAGGAGGTTCCACCCCAACATGAAGAGGAACTTCTTCACTGTGAAGGTCACAGAGCCCTGGAGCAGGCTGCCCAGAGAGATTGTGGAGTCTCCTCCTCTGGAGACTTTCAAGCCCCATCTGGATGTGTTCCTGTGTGACCTGTGCTGGATTCTATGGCCCTGCTCTGGCTCATCCTGGAGCAGACTTAGATGGGATGTTAGGAACAGACTATGAGGGTGGTGGGACACTGGAACAGGTTGCCCAGGGAGGTGGTTGGGGCTCCATCCCTGGAGATATTCAAGGTGAGGCTGGACAGGGCTCTGGGCAACCTGATCTAGTGGAGGATGTCCCTGCTGAGTGCAGGGGGGTTGCACTGGGTGGCCTTTGGAGGTCCCTTCCAACCCAGACCACTCTAGGATTCTATGACTAATGAGTAAAGAGCTTTAAAGGAGATACTTGGATAGACACCAAGCAACAGTAGAGTCACTGTGGCTCTCTTGGATTTTATTTCCCTTACCTCCTCCTCCCACCCCCTAAAAGCCCTTCACAGTCATCAGGGAACAGATTTTTCTCAGCTTAGTGCATTCAGAACATCACCAACTGCAACCAAGGCATGAAACACTTGAAAGGACCTGAGGCACTTCCCTAGCTTGCAACCTTTCCCAGCTCACCCTAAGTTCTGGGAGTGGTCAAGGGCCTTGGCCTCTCCTGGAAATCAGAACTAAGCTGCTCTGTGTCAACCTAAACTGATCTGTCACCTAACAGCAAGAAGTGAGGGGGCTGGAATAAATGCCATTCAGCACCAAGCCAGTCCAAGTAACAAGTTAAGGAGTCACAGGATGTGCACAGCAACCAGTTTTGTGGTCTCTGTTCCCAGCAGGCAGCCTGAAATGGGTGTCCTAAATCACACTCAGCCTTACAGTCCACTGCTTTCTGCTCCACCAGTCCTTCTTGGTGGCTTGAAGGACATGAGACTCTTGGAGAGAGTCCAGAGGAGGCCACAAAGATGATCCAAGGGCTGCAGCAGCTCTGCTCTGAGGACAGGCTGAGGGAGCTGGGGGTGTTCAGCCTGGAGCAGAAAAGAGACCTCACCTGGGTACTGTGTGCAGCTCTGGAGCACTCAACACAGGAAGGATATGGACCTGATGGAGTGGGTCCAGAGAAGGGCCACAATGATGATCAGAGGGCTGGAGCAGCTCTGATCTGAGGCCAGGCTGAGGGAGCTGGGGGTGTTCAGCCTGGAGAAGAGAAGGCTCCAGGGGGACCTCAGAGCTGGCTTGCAATAGCTGAAGGCATCCTGCAGGAGGGCTGCAGAGGGACTTTTGCTAAGGGTGTCTAGAGCCAGGCCAAGGGGGAATGGTTTGAAGCTGAGGCACAGCAGGCTCAGACTGGAGCTGAGGAAGAAGTTCTTCAGTGTGAGGGTGGTGAGAGTCTGGAACAGGCTGCCCAGGGAGGCTGTGGCTGCGGCTGCCTCCTGCCTGGGGGTGTTGAAGGCCAGGCTGGATGAGGCCTTGAGCAGCTGAGACTAGCTGAGAGGTGTCCCTGGGCATGGTGTGGAGCTTGGAGGGGATGATCTCTGAGGTCCCTCCCAACCTAAGCCACTCTAGGATTCTTCACCTCACTGCAGAACCTCTTGCAGCTCAGCTTTTCAAAGAGAGGGACACCTGTGACATTTTCCCCATGGAGTCATTAGCTCTGGGAAGGTCTGGCAATAAATTGGGGGGGGGGGGGGGGGGGGAGAAAACAGCACCCTGGTGGACTGAATTTCTTGGGGATCACTAAGAAAAGATCCTTTCAAGGCACATCCTCAAGTCCCAGCTAAGCTACTGGAGCAGGATCCAGCTGCTCTGAAAGGTTATCAAAGCAGAGAGCTGCAATCCAATGGATTCTCTCCATGGAAGACTTGGCAACAGAAGAGAAGGAGGTGGCTGAATTTACCTGGTAGGTGTTGTCAAAGCTGTCATACATGAACCTGGTGATCAAGGAAGTCTTCCCCACTGAAAAAGAAAAGAAACAAAACACAGATTCAGGGAGCAGTTTCAGTGGAGGTTTTAAGCAAGGGGTTTCCAAACAGTCTCAGGAGGAGTTTTGCTGTGATCCATCCCATGCCATGGGATGTCCTGCAAGCAAGAGAGCAGAAACTTGCCCTCAGAGCTGCAAAGTCAGCAGCAGGGTTGGCTTTGTGAGGAAGGTTGGCTCCTGGATCCTTCCCAAGCATCAGTTTCAGAGAGTCACAGATTGCATCAGATGGAAAGAGACCCTCAAAGGTCATCTTGGCCAACCCTCTGCAGTCAGCAGGGACAATTCCAACTAGAGAAGGTTGCCCAGGGCCACATCCAGTCTGAGCTTGAATGTCTCCAGGGATGGAGCCTCAGCCACCCCCCTGTGGCCTGTTCCAGTGTCTCACCACCCTCCCTGTGCAGAGCTTCTCCTTATGTCCAACCTCAACCTGCCCTGCTCCAGTTTCACACCACTGTCCCTGCTCCTCTCACCCCAGGCCCTTCTGAGCAGTCCCTCCCCAGCCTTCCTGCAGGTCTCCTTCAGATACTGAAATGCAGCCCTGAGGTCTCCCTGGAGCCTTCTCTTCCCCAGGCTGAACAGCCCCAGCTCCCCCAGCCTGTGCCCACAGCAGAGGTTCTGCAGCCTCTGATCACCTTGGTGACCTCCTCTGGACCCTCTCCATCAGGCCCATGCCTCTCTTGTGCAGGAGGCCCCAGAGCTGGCCAGAGCCCTGCAGGTGAGGTCTCCCCAGAGCAGAGCAAATACATTCATGATTCAGTATGAAAACGGGAGTGATTTGGTTGTTGTGCTTTCTACCAAGTCCCAGCACCCCAGCACAGTGGTGGGGGTTGGAAGGGACCTCTGAAGATCATCCAGCCCAACTCCCCTGCTAAAGCAGGGGCACCTTGAGTCAATCACAAATGACACATTCAGAGGGGGTTGGAAGCTCTCCAGAGAAGATGACTCCACAACCTCTCTGGGCAGCCTGCTCCAGGGCCCTGCCAACCTCAAAGTGAGGGGAACAGGCTGCCCAGGGAGGTTGTGGAGTCCCCATTCCTGGAGGTGTTGAAGAAACCTGTGTCCATGGTACTTGGAGACATGCTTTGGTGGTCAGGGTGGTGGTGGGTTGATGGTTGGACTCAAGGATCTTTTCCCAACCCAAAGAATTCTGTCACTCCATGGATTCTTCTTTTCCTTATGTTTCTGTGGAGCCTCCTGGGTTCCAGCTTGTGCCCAGTGCCCCTTGTCCTGTCCCTGGATACCAATGACAATGAGTTTAGCTCCATCCTCCTGACACTTAACCTTCACATATTGATAAGCATCAAAGGGAACCTCTCAGGCTGCTCTTCCCCAGGCTAAAAAGCCCCAGGCCTCTCAGCTTTTCCTTGGCCCCTCATCATCTCAGTGGCTGCTGGACCTCCTCCAGTAGTTCCTGAACTGAGGAGCCCAGAACTGGACACAGAATTGGAGCTGTGGCCTCACCAGGGAGCTGAGTCAGTAGCAAGCTTCACTGAACACATGCAGCAGCTCTGACAGCCCCTACAACAAATCACCACAGACAAGGCAGCTCCCCTGGCTCATCAAACACAGCAGCTAAGAGGCTTTAAGTCACATCTGGCTGCACACAGAATCATAGAATTGCCAGGGTGGGAAGGGACCTCAAGGCTCATCCAGTTCCAACCCCCCTGCCATGGGCAGGGACACCTCACACCAGAGCAGGTTGCTCACAGCCACCTCCAGCCTGGCCTTCAACACCTCCAGGCATGAGGCTTCCACCACCTCCCTGGGCAACCTGTGCCACTGTCTCACCACCCTCATGGGGAAGAACTTCTTCCTAACATCCAATCTGAATTGGCCCACTTCCAGTTTTGCTGCATTCTCCCCAGTCTTATCCCTCCCTGACACCCTCAAAAGTCCCTCCCCAGCCTTTTTGTAGTCCCCTTCAGACACTGGAAGGCCACAAGAGGGTCTCCTAAGAGCCTTCTCTTCTCCAGACTGCACAACCCCAACTCTCTCAGTCTGTCTCCAGAGCAGAGCAGCTCCAGCCCTCTGCTCCTCCTCATGGCCCTGCTCTGGACACCTTCCAGCACCTCCAGCTCCTTCCTGGAACAGAAGCTCCAGAACTGGACACAGAGCTCCAGCTGTGGTCTCAGCAGAGTGGAACAGAGGGGGAGAATCACATCTGCTCCATGCCACCTTCTCTGGCACACCAGAGGCAGGCCCTGATGCAGCACAAGACAAGACTGAAGAGCATCATTAAGAGCTTTGTTTACCACCTGCCCACACTGCCTGCAGCTCTTCTCACTCCATTAACTTCACCCTTCCCAGGACATCTTTCTGGCTACTTTTTTCCTCTCAGCAGCTTGGCATGCAGGAAAAAAGATTGCATTGTCCACCCTGGTGATGGCTGGAGCTGATAGTGGGGGTCTTCACATGCAAGAGAATCATGGAATTGGTGAGGTTGGAAAAGACCTCCAGGATCCTCCAGTCCAACCATCAACCCAACCCCACCATGGCCATCAACCCATGGCCCCAAGTGCCATGGCCACAGGTTTCTTAAACACCTCCAGGCATGGGGACTCCACCACCTCCCTGGGCAGCCTCTTCCAATCCCTGACCACTCTGGCAGCAAAGAAATTTTCCCTCATCTCCAACCTAACCCTCCCCTGGCACAATTTCAGGCCATCTCCTCTCCTTCCATCACCTGACAACTCTTGCAGGAAAAGACATTTTTCCTACATTTAGTTATTCTCCCCCCTGGTGAAGGCTGGAGCCCATAGTCACAGCATCACAGATCACAGCATGTTAGGGGTTGGAAGGGACCTCAGGAGATCATTGAGTCCAACCCCCCTGCCAGAGCAGGATCCTAGAATCCAGCACAGCTCACACAGGAGCACATCCAGATGGGGTTTGGAAGTCTCCAGAGAAGGAGACTCCACAACCTCCCTGGGCAGCCTGTTCCAGGGCTCTATGACCCTCCCAGGGAAGAAGTTCCTCCTCATGTTGAGGTGGAACCTCCTGTGCTGGAGATTCCATCCATTGCCCCTTGTCCTATCCCAGGGCACAGCTGAGCAGATCCTGTCCCCTCCTTCCTGACCCCCAGCCCTCAGATATTGATAAACATTGATCAGATCCCCTTTCAGCCTTCTCCTCTCCAGACTAACCACCCCCAGGGCTCTCACCCTCTCCTCACCAGGCAGTGCTCCAGGTCCCTTCAGCATCCTGTAGCCCTCCCTTGGACTCTCTCCAGCAGATCCCTGTCCCTCCTGAACTGGGGAGCCCAGAGCTGGATGCAATACTCCAGGTGAGGTCTCAGCAGGGCAGAGTAGAGGGGGGAAGAACCTCCCTCGAGGTTCATGGTGGGTGTACTTCACTTGGAACAGAGGACTCCATGAGGAAGTTCAGATGCATTGCCATCAGAAGGTCTCACTGGAGCAGGCTGTCCAGAGAGGTTGTGGAGTCTCCTTGTGTGGAGAGCTTCCAACCCCCCTGGCCATGGTGCTGCTGGGCAAGCTGCTGGGGGTGCCCTGCTGGAGCAGGGGGGCTTGGACTGGCTGAGCTCCAGAGCTCCCTTCCCACCCTCACCATGCTGGAATTTGCTTTGGTAAGTCACAGCTCCTGGAAAACACTGAAGTCTTCTGGCAAATCCTTTCCCTTCCCACTATACACAGAGATGTCTGGAGGGACTCTGTCTAGAAACAGCTTGAAGAGGGCAGATTCAGTGACAGGACAAAGGGCAATGGATTGAAGCTGGAAGAGGGGAGATTGAGACTGGAAATGAGAAAGAAATTCTTGCCAGGGAGGGTGGGGAGACACTGGAACAGGTTGCCCAGGGAGGCTGTGGATGCCTCCTCCCTGGAGGTGTTCAAGGCCAGGCTGAATGATGCCTTAAGCAGCCTGGGTGGTGGGAGGTGTCCCTGCCCATGGCAGGGGGGGTGGAACTGGATGAGCTTTAAGGTCCCTTCCCAGCTAAACCATTGTGTGAATCTATGAATCCCTAAAATCAGGCCAGGTTTTCTGTTGCCCATTCTTTGAGCTCTGTAAGCCTTCTTCCAACCCTTTCACAAAAGGAAGGGGGAAAAGCAGCTTCTGCTTGACTTGCTGCTTCCAGCACCCCTTGGGCAGTGTCTTGATGCACTTCCAAGCCCTGTCTCCTCCAAACAGACCAAGGTTTGCTTTACCCAGTGTGTCACCAGCCTGCAGACCAGCTTCCTCCAGCTTTATTTCCACCATTTCTTACCTTTTAACAACACCCAACTTGGTCTCCAAATCCTGGCAGAAGCACAGGGCCACAATTCCAACTTTATCCTCAATTCCCAACACCTCCTCACCTCTCCCTGCCTGCCAATGGCATCAACCATTCCCCAGCTCCCCAACAAAAACCTAAATAGCTGGATGAGTCACCTCCAAATTCATAGCCCATCTGGTACACACTGAAGTGGTGAAGATGCTGATTCCACTGTGTGGAAGCCCTGCTGCTGCTCTCCCAGCCCTGCTGCTGCTCACTCTCCTTCTTCAGAGAACTCATGGAGAGAACAAAGACCTCACAGAAACTCATCTGGCCACACAGGGAGGCACCACAGCACAGCTCCTGGGCTGCTCATCCCTAGAGCACCTTCACACAGGGCTTGGGGAGAACATTGATGTCTTCAGCAGGTTAATTGGGTTTGTGATGGACCTACCCCAAGAGTGCCAAGCTGAATTTTCAGGCAGGCTAATCCTGTATGATGGGAAATGTCAGCCTGCAGCTAGCACAGCACAACCTGCTGGAAGAGTCATGCAAACATCTTGGTTGGAAGAGATCTTGGAGATCATTGACTCCAAGAATGAACCCAGCACTGGTCATTAATAAACCACAGCTCCAAAACCTCTCCAGGGATGGGGACTCCACAGCTGCCCTGGACAGACTGAGCCAGGCATGGACAATCCTCAAGGGGAAGAAGTTTTTCCTCATGGCCAACCTGAACTTGCCTTGGGGCAACTTGAGGCTGTTTCCTATTGTCCTGTTGCTTGTTCCTTGGGAGAAGAGACCAAGTCCCACCTGGCTGCATGCTCCCTTCAGAGAGTTGCAGAGAGCCAGGAGGTCACCCCTCAGCCTCTTTTTCTCCAGGCTCAACAACCCCAGCTCCCTCAGCTGTTCTCCAGTCCGCTCCCCAGTTTGGCATTGCCCTTCTCTGGCCCTGCTCCAGCCTCTCAATGTCCTTCTGGCAGTAAGGGACCCAAAACTGAGCCCAGAATCGCAGCTGCGGCCTCACCAGTGCCCAGCCCAGGGGGACAACCCCTGCCCTGCTCCTGCTGACCACACTCTTGCTGATCCAAGCCAGGCTGCTGGTGGCCTTCTGCACACACCCTGCCTCATCTTCAGCTGCTGTCAACCAGCATCCTCAGGTCCTTTTCTGCTGGGGACTTTCCATCCACTCTGCCCCCAAGCCTGGAGCCCTCATGGGGTAGTTGTGACCCAAGTGCAGGACCCAACCCTTAGCCTTGTTGAAATATATCCAGTTTGCCTTGGCCCATGGATCCAGCCTGGCCAGACCCCTCTGCAGAGCCTTCCTACCCTGCAGCAGATCAAGTCTCCCACCCAGCTTGGTGCTGTCTGCAAGCACTGCTAGAAGATGACTCAATTTGGGAGCAAAACTGGCAGTGGGGAGGTTCAGATTGGATGTTAGGAAGAAGCTCTTCCCCATGAGGGTGGTGAGACACTGGCACAGGTGGCCCAGAGAGGTGGTGGAAGCCTCATCCCTGGAGGTGTTCAAGGCCAGGCTGGAGGTGGCTGTGAGCAACCTGCTCTGGTGTGAGGTGTCCCTGCCCATGGCAGGGGGGCTGGAACTGGCTGCTCCTTGAGGTCCCTTCCAACCCTGGCAATTCTGTGGTTCTATGACTCCATGATCTCCAGAGGTCCCTTCCAACCCCCAGCATGCTCTGATCCTGTCATCCTGGTGTGGTGTGAGGCTGCTGAGGCTTCTCATAGCTGCCTTGCAGTATCATCTCTTAATGTCTCCATTCCTGAGTCACACAGATTGCAGTGGGTTGGAAGGGACCCTCTAAGGTCATCTTGGCCAACCCCTCAGCAGGGACACCTCCAACTAGATCAGGCTGCCCAGGGTCCTATCAAGTTTGAATATCTGCAGGGATGGGCCTCAACCACCTCCCTGGGCAACCTGTTCCAGTGTCTCACCACCTTCTTTGTGCAGAACTTCTCCTGATGTCCAGCCTAAAGCTCCTCTGAGGTCCCTTCCAACCCTGACAATTCTATGATCCTAATTTCCTGCCTGAGGATCTGCAGGAGAGCTTGGATCTTGCTCTGCTTCGTGCTTCCATACTTTCTGTTCCATCTCACAAGCCAGGGCTTTCTCTCAGTTAATTTGGGAGGACTGGGAGTGAGCTGGAGGATGGAATGCCCAATAAGCTTGCAAAGCAAACAACAACAACAACAAAAAGGCAGAAGCAACTTCAAAAGGAAAAATGAAGCTCAGCAGGGAGAATCAGCAAGCAAAATAACAGCCAGAGACAGGAGCTTGCAAACAAGGGGGTGAGCAAGCAGGGGGGAGGAGGAAGTTATCTAAAGGAAGCAGCTAAGAAAGTCCAGCCTTCAGCCTTGCTTCATTAAGCTGTTTTTTAATCTCCTGGGTTAATTTAATCTCTTGGCAAGATTGCAGCACACAAATATGGCCATTAGTCAGGGCTGCAGCAGGATATGACATCCTCTGGGTTAAAGTATTTCTGGTATGCTGCTAGGACAAGAGGAGGGGAAAGAAACAAAAAAAGAGTGGAGTTAATTTCATCCTTAGAGGAATTAAAGGTGGGGGAGGAAGTGCTGCAGATGGGGGTTTGACTGCAGCTTGGGCTGAGAGGGCTCTGCTGGACATGCTGAGAGCTGTGTTAGAGGAAGAGAAGAATCATCTCAGTTGAGGAGTGGAGAAGATTTCTGGTAATTTCCTTGCCAAAGGCAGGTTGCAGAAGGTCAGGGACAGTGGAGAACCTGATGCAGTTCAACAAGTCACAGTGCAAGGCCCTGCAGCTGGGGCAGGCCAAGCCTAGGCACAAAGCCAGGCTGGGTGCAGAGTGGGGTGAGAGCAGTCCTGAAGAAAGAGACTTGGGGGTGCTGGGTGCTGAGCAGCTCCCCAGGAGCCAGCAGTGCCCTCATGCAGCCCAGCAGGCAGCTGTGTGCTGGGCTGCAGCCAGAGGAGTGTGGGCAGCAGGGCAAGAGAGGGGATTCTGCCCCTTGGCCCTGCTCAGACCCCACCTCCAATCCTGACTCCAGGTCTGCTGTCCCCAGCACAAGGAGGACACAGAGCTGCTGGAGGGAGCCCAGAGGAGGCCACAAAGATGATCCAAGGGCTGCAGCAGCTCTGCTCTGAGGCCAGGCTGAGGGAGCTGGGGGTGTTCAGCCTGGAGAAGAGAAGGCTCCAGGGGGACCTCAGAGCTGCCTTCCAAGAGCTGAAGGGATCCTGCAGGAAAGCTGCAGAGGGACTTTTGCTAAGGGTGTCTAGAGCCAGGCCCAGGGGGAATGGTTTGAAGCTGAGGCACAGCAGGGGCAGACTGGAGCTGAGGAAGAAGTTCTTCAGCCAGGAGGGTGGTGAGAGTCTGGCACAGGCTGCCCAGGGAGGCTGTGGCTGCCTCCTGCCTGGGGGTGTTGAAGGCCAGGCTGGATGAGGCCTTGAGCAGCTGAGTCTAGCTGAGAGGTGTCCCTGGGCATGGTGTGGAGCTTGGAGGAGATGAGCTCTGTGGTCCCTCCCAACCTGAGCCACTCTGTGATTCTGTGAGGTTAGTGATAAGGAAAGGTGGTCTCCAACCTGTTTCTTTAGCTCATGTTCCAATAACTAATAGCCAAGCACAAAGTCCTCCAGTCCTCCACCTTTAAAGTGAAGTCATTCAACTCTGAATCAGATCAGCTTCTCCTCTCTTCCCCTGGCACCCAGAGCTCTCAGATGCCACTCCACTGGAGGAATTTACCAGCAAGGCATCCCAGAATTGTGTGGAGCAGAGGGGAAGCTCAGCAGGTAAGTGACTGAGCAAAGGAACTATTTGTTCCACCACTGCAGCACCTGAACATCAGTTCTGGAAGTTCTGTCATTAAAGGGCTGAATATAGCATCACAGAGCCATAGAATTGTCAGGGATGGAAGGGACCTCAAGGATCATCCAGTTCCAAACCCCCTGCCATGGACAGGGACACCTCACACCAGAGCAGGTTGCTCACAGCCACCTCCAGCCTGGCCTTCAAAACCTCCAGGGATGAGGCTTCCACCACCACCCTGGGCAACCTGTGCCAGGCTCTCACCACCTTCATGGGGAAGAACATCAACAGCAGAAAGGGTTTCATCAGATGAGTTTTCTGCTCCTTCAAGCTTCTGATCCAGCAAAAGAAGTCCACATCACCCAGCTCCCAACCAGCTGTGGCTCAGCCATCACTGCTCAAGCCACACAGTTTATCCATGGATGCTTCTGGATGAGCAACCAGCTCCAACAGGAATTGTTTAAGCTTGAATCCAACTTGCTCAGAGGCTTCCTGCAGCTCCACCAGCTCTGGAAGATTCATAGAATGGTCTGGGTTGGAAGGGACCTCCAAAGGTCATCCAGTCCAACCCCCATGCAGTCAGCAGAGACATCCCCCACTAGATCTTGTGGAGCCTGACCTTGAATATCTCCAGGGATGGGGCTTCAAAAACTCCCCTGGGCAATCTGTTGCAGTGTTCCACCACCCTCACGGTGCAGAGCTTGTTCCTAACAGATTACTGGTGGCTCTCATGCTGAGCTATCTACTCACCCTCCTAAAAATCAAGCCTGAAGAGCACACAGCTCTACACCTGCAGAGCCTGCCTGATGATTCTTTTTTTTTCTGGAAGCTGCAGAAGAGCAGAGAGAGAGAGAGAGAAGGGCTCTGCTGTACAATAACCAGAAGCATCCATCCGTGTGCATTCTGATAACCTGCAGTGATTTATACCTTATAGGATAGGAACTGCAGGATTACACACACCCCCAGCATGGGTGGGGGTTGGAAGGGAGCTCTGAAGCTCAGCCAGGCCAAGCCCAGCCTGCTCCAGCAGGGCACCCCCAGCAGCTTGCCCAGCAGCACCATGGCCAGGGGGGGTTGGAAGCTCTCCACACAAGGAGACTCCACAACCTCTCTGGGCAGCCTGCTCCAGGCCTCCACCACCCTCACAACAAACAACTTTCTCCTCCTCTTCAGCTGGCACCTCCTGGGTGCCAGTTTGTGCCCCTTGGCCTGTCCCTGGGCAGCACTCAGCAGATGCCAGCCCCAGCCTCTTGCCCCCCACAGCCCCTTCAGCTCTTGCTGAGCATTGCTCAGCTCCCCTCTGGGGCTGCTCTTCTGCAGGCTCTCAGCCCCAGGGCTCTCAGCCCTTGCTCCTCACAGAGCTGCTGCAGGCCCCTCAGCCTCTCCCCAGCCTCCCCTGGACTCTCTCCAGCAGTTCTCAGTCTCTCTCCAACTGGGAACTGGACCCAGGACTCCAACTGTGTCCTCCCTAGGGCAGATTAGATGGAGAGAACCTCCCTCGGCCTGCTGGCCACACTCTTCATGCTCCCAGGAGACCTTCTTGGGTACCAGGTCACATTGCTGGCTCATGGACAACTTGTCCACCAGCACTCACAGATCTTTCCCCACAGAGCTGCTTCCCAGGAAGCTCAGGAAGAAGCTCTTCCCCATGAGGGTGGTGAGACACTGGCACAGGTTGCCCAGGGAGGTGGTGGAAGCCTCTTGCCTGGAGGTTTTGAAGGCCAGGCTGGAGGTGGCTCTGAGAAACCTGATCTGGTGTGAGCTGTGCCCATGGCAGGGGGTTTGGAATTGGATGATCCTTGGGGTCCCTTCCAACCCTGACAATTCTGTGATTCTAAGCAGTCCTGGTGCAGGGAGTTGTTCCTCCCCAAGCAGAAAGAACTGAACTGTTCTGATCTTCAGCAAGTGAAAACTCCTCAAATGAAGAATTTGAGCCCTGCTGCAGCAGAGGAAGAAGGCAATGCCCAAACCTCCCCAGAACTCCCTAAATCACCAGCTGCATCAGTGGCAGCAAACAGCAAAGCATCCAAGACACAGAAGTGAGTTTAAAAGAGGAGAACTTGTGAAGCTACTATCAGCAAAGCTGCCATTAACTGCCAGGCCCCAAATTCAAAGCCTCCAGCAGCTAATTGAGTGGAGCAGATCGATGCTGCTCTTTGTCTGGCAGCCTTTAGCCACTGCCCAGCACTGATTTCAGAAAGAGCATTCATCTGCAAGAGGAGATCAATGCCCTAATCTCCTAGCTCCCAGCAACTTTGAGCCCACAGCAGCCACCACAGAGATTTCAAGGTCATCCATCTGATTGTGGAAGAAAAGCCTCCTCCTGCAAGCTGGGGGCCTGGAGATTTGTCTGATGCCAACCACCACTGCTCACCACTGATAGATGCTGAGCACCAAGGACCACCCCCCCCAGGGATGTGCTGCTGGGAAGAGCAGCTTCCTGCCCTAACGAGTCCCTGGGGAGGCTGCCACAAGAGGCAGGGAGGGAAGAGCCCCAACAGATAGCCACAAATAATCCTCCCCCCACCAACCACCACCCCCTGCACCAGCAGGGGATTTAGGAGGTCAGTTGTTGCCAGGCAGAGTCTGCAGAGGGCTCAGGCAAGAGTGACCTACAAAAAAGGAGGAGGAATTGGGAGTGTGCTGCTTCTGCTGGATGGTGGAGGAGGAGCAGCTCTCACACCCCCACTTCATTTCCTCTGGCATCCCTTTTGACTCCCTTAGAGCTGAAATTCTTGTTGAAGGACTCTGCCAGAAGAGTCACAGTCAAAGCTCTCAGCTCACCTTAGTAGTCCTTTAGCCAGTAAAAAAAAACCCCAACCAACAAACAGACAAAACCAAGTCCCCCCAAAAAAACAACTCCAGAATCCAACCCCCTCAAAAAACAAACCCAAAAGCTAACTCCCCCCCCCAAGAAAACAAACCCCTTAAATAATTCCCTTCCAAATAAACCCAAGCCCCCCAAAACACAGGGAAAAAACCCAAACCACAACCTCCATAACCCACAAAAACACACAATACCCCCCCAAACCAAAATCCCCCCCCAAAACCACAATCCCACAAAATACACACAATCCCCCCAAAAATACACACCTCCCCAAAAGTACCAACCCCTCCCAGAAAGCACAAAACTCCCCCCAAAAAAACCAACCCTCCCCCCCCAAAATCCCCCAAACCACAACCTCCCCTTATAAAAAACACCCCCACCAAAAACCCATGACCCCCCCAAACCCACAATGCCCCCAAAAATACAACCCCCACAAAAAACCACAATCCCCTCAAAAGCACAATCCACCAAAAAACCCAACCCTCCCCCCAAAAAAATCAAACTCCCACCCAAAAAATAGACTAGACCAGACCAGACCAGGTTGGAAGAGACCTTTGAGAACATCCAAGTCCAACCTATCACCCAGCACCATCTGATCAACTAAACCATGGCACCAAGTGCTTTATCCAGGCTCTTTCTAAACACCTCCAGGGATGGTGACTCCACCACCTCCCTGGGCAGCACATCCCAATGGCCAGTTCCTCTTTCTGGGAAGAATTTCTTCCTCACCTCATCTCTCCTGGCACAGCTTGAGACTGTGTCCTCTTGTTCTGGTGCTGGGTGCCTGGGGGAAGAGACCAACCCCCACCTGGCTACAACCTCCCTTCAGGGAGTTGTAGAGAGCAAGAAGGTCTCCCCTGAGCCTCCTCTTCTCCAGGCTAAACACCTTATGGACCTTAAAGGTCATCTAGTTCCAACCCCCTGCCATGGGCAGGGACACCTCCCACCAACCCTGGTTGCTCAAGGCCTCATGCAGCCCAGCCTTGAACAACCACAGCCTCCACAACCTATCATCCACAGCCTCTCTGGGCAACCTGCTCCAGTGTCTCCCCACCCTCACTGTCAGGAATTATTTCCTTGCTTTTGGCATTAAGGTGGAGTCCTCTCTAGCCCAGCACCCATGAACCACCCCCCCAAAAAAGCACAAACCCTGTCCAAAACACACAATCACCCTCAAAAAACAGCCCCCCCAAAACCCACAACCCCCCTAAAAACTACACACCCCCAAGACCACAACACCCCCAAAACCACAACACCCCCAAAAACCACAATTCCCCCCCCCCCAACTCACTAAACTCCACCCCAAAAAACCCTCACAGCCCCTGTCCAAAGCACACAATTATCCTCAGAAAATAAACACCCCAAAAGCACAAGCCCCCCCAAGAAACACACACACACACCCCAAAAAAAACACCACAACACTGGCACAGGTTGCCCAGGGAGGTAGTGGCAGCTTCATCCCTGGAGGTTTTGAAGGCTAGGCTGGATGTGGCTGTGAGCAACCTGCTGTAGTGTGAGGTGTCCCTGCCCATGGCAGGGGGGCTGAGCCTTGAGGTCCCTTCCAGCCCTGACAGTTCTGTGATTGTAAGATGAAGAAAGCTTCTCCTCACACATGGAGATAAATCCCAGGTGTAATCCAAACATCTCCCTTGTCCTTTGCAAGGCTCCTTTTGACACACAGGTGAAGGATAAACCCCAGTGGTACAGCCACTTTCCTTCACAGATAAGCTGCCCTCAAAGTCTTCACTGGAATTGTTTCCCTCCCCAGCTCAGCTCTCCCCAGCAGTAGCTGAGGTGCTGACAAGGAACAGCATCTCTGACAGAGAAGTCAGCTCCACCAAAGGCCTGGAGCAGCGGAGCAGCTCTGTGAGGAGCAAAGGCTGAGAGCCCTGGGGCTGAGAGCCTGCAGAAGAGCAGCCCCAGAGGGGAGCTGAGCAATGCTCAGCAAGAGCTGAAGGGGCTGTGGGGGGCAAGAGGCTGGGGCTGGCATCTGCTGAGTGCTGCCCAGGGACAGGCCAAGGGGCACAAGCTGGCAGCCAGGAGGTGCCAGCTGAAGAGGAGGAGAAAGTTGTTTGTTGTGAGGGTGCTGGAGGCCTGGAGCAGGCTGCCCAGAGAGGTTGTGGAGTCTCCTTGTGTGGAGAGCTTCCAGCACCCCCCGGCCCCGATGCTCCTGGGCAAGCTGCTGGGGGTGCCCTGCTGCAGCAGGATGGGTGTTGGACTGGGTGAGCTCCAGAGATCACTTCCTGGGCAACCTGCTGTTGGTGCCCCTGCTTCAGCAGGAGGTTTGGACTGGATGAGCTCCAGAGGTCCCTTCCAACCTCCACCATTCTCTTAGCTCTCAGATCCAATCCCCACTCAAGGAGTCCTGTTGAATGCTAGAACTCCAAGATTGTCAAACTACCAACCTCATGTTCAGACCTGCTGCTACTTCAGACCCAATGCTTCAAAGAGTTGCTGAAACTCAAAGATTTCATGGCCAAGGTCAGAGAGTTTGCTAAGTCCAGACTACACAAAAGCCAACCCAAGAGAAGGGGAGGGAGAAGCTCTGCTAGGAACAATGGACTGAGTGCTAAACGTGTGGGAGCTGGGTTTAGATCTTTATTTAACCAAGAAGCCCCAGAAGGAGGCTGCTCTGGGTTGACTTAAAATGATCTGGATGAGGCAGTAATCAAGAGCAGTATTTTTAGCTCTGCCAGCCTGAGCTCCTAACACAGAAATGTTATATTCAAGTGACTCAAGCAGCTTCTTCTAAAACAAAAAACCCCCCACCCCTCCTCTGCTCTTTGCTGTCAGGAGATGGAAATTTCACTCCCAAAAGCAAGAACCAAAACTCATTCACAGAATCACAGAGACATTCAGGTTGGAAAAGACCCTCAAGGTCACCAAGGCCAACGCAGAACCCTACTCTGCAAGGCTCACCCTGAAACCATAGCCCCAAGCACCACATCCAAACCACCTTGAAACACATCCAGGCTTGGGGACTCAACCACCTCCCTGCCCAGCACATTCCAGTGCCTGACCACTCTTGCCATGAAAAAATGTTTCCTACTGTCCAGTCTAAACCTACCCAGTCCCAGCTTGAGGCCATTCCCTCTTGTTCTATCACTGCCTGAGAAAAAGAGACCAGCAGCAGCCCCTCCACAACCTCCTTTCAGGTAGTTGTAGACAGCAATGAGGTCTCCCCTCAGCCTTCTCTTTTTCAAATGAGCCATCCCCAGCTCTTTCAAACTCTCTTCATCAGTTTTATTCTCCAGCCCCTTCCCCAGCTTTGTTGCCTGGGGTTGGGATCTCCCCAGAGAAGGAGACTCCCCCACCTCTCTGGGCAGCCTGCTCCAGTGCTCTGCCACCCTCACACTCAAGAAGTTCCTCCTCCTGTCCAGAAGGAACTTCTGCTGTTCCAGTCTGTGCCCACTGCCCCTTGCCCTGTCCCTGGGCACCACTGAACACAGCCTGGTCCCATCCTGCTGCCAGCCACCCTTGAAGTATTGCTCAGCCCTGATGAGATCCCCCTGGGGCTGCTCTTCTGCAGGCTAAACAGCCCCAATCCTCTCAGCCTCTCCTCACCAGAGCTGTTCCAAGCCCCTCAGCATCTTTGTAGCCCTTCTAGAACCTGATTTAAAAAAATAAATAAATAATTCTTTTTTATTAAAATCCACACAGCTAGAGGAATGTTTTTCATTGTTTTTGGAGCCAAGGGCAACATTAAATGCACATTCAACAAACAGTTTCAAAGAATCCCAGCATGGTGAAGTGGAAAGGGAGCTCTGGAGCTCAGCCAGGCCAAGCCCAGCCTGCTCCAGCAGGGCACCCCCAGCAGCTTGCCCAGCAGCACCATGGCCAGGGGGGGTTGGAAGCTCTCCACACAAGGAGACTCCACAACCTCTCTGGGCAGATGACACCAAACTGAGTGGTGCAGTTGATATGCCAGAGAGGGAGAGGGATTCATCCACAGGGTCCCAGACAAGCTTGAGGTTTGGGACCACATAACCACTCCTGAAGTTCAATAAGGCCAAGTGAAAGGACCTGCATGGGGATTGGGGCAATTCAACCATGATGGGGGCTGGGAGGGACCTCTGGAGCTCAGCCAGTCCAACCCCCCTGCTGCAGTAGGGCACCCACAGCAGCTTCCCCAGGAGCACCATGGCCAGGGGGGGTTGGAAGCTCTCCTCACAAGGAGACTCCACAAGGTCTGCTTTGGCTACACAGGGTAAAGGTGGCTGAAGGCTGCCTCCCAGTCTGGTTATGGCCACAGAACAGCTGCCTCCATTCATCTAAAAGAATCAGAACATTTTGTGCAGTTCACACGAACAAAAAGCTGCTTTTTGTGCTGCCTCTCTGCTTTTTGCATGATGCCAGGGCAGCAATGGCTCCTTTCTGTACCCACAAAATGCTTCCATAAGCCTCTTTTCAGGGAATTTACTCCCAGCCTAGTTAAAAAAAGGGAAAACCTAAGTTAGAAATTACCCTTTTGAGCTTTTAAACAGATTTGAGTCTTTAATCATGGAGCCCTAGAATGGTTTGGGTCATCTAGTCCAACAGGGACATTCTCCAATAGATCAGGTTGCTCAGAGCCCTGTTGAGCCTGACCTTGAATGTCTCCAGGGATGGGACCTCAAGCACCTTCCTGGACAACCTGTTCCACCACCATCATGATAAAGAAGGTCCTGCCCTTCATGAATCACAGAGCTGTTGAAGTTGGAAGAGACCTTTGAGATCATCAAGTCTAACTGCTCACCTAGAGCTCACATCCTCACCATGAAGCCATGCTGGCTGGATTCATCACCTGCTTGTTCTGCACATGCTCTGTGATGGCCCTCAAGATAGAATCATAGAATGATAGAAGTTGGAAGGGACCTCCAGAGATTGAGTCCAAGACCCCTGCAAAGCAGGATAACCCAGGGCAGGTCACACAGTCTGGAATGGAATGGACCAGGTTGGAAGAGACCCTCAAGATCATCGAGTCCAACCTATCATCCAACACCATCTCATCAACTAAACCATGGCACCAAGCACCCTATCAAGTCTCCTCCTGAACACCTCCAGGGACAGTGACTCCACCACCTCCCCGGGCAGCCCATGCCAATGGGCAATCACTCTGTCTATGTAGAACCTCTTCCTAACCTCCAGCCTAAACCTCCCCTGGCACAGCTTGTGACTGTGTCCTCTTGTGCTGGTGCTGGGTGCCTGGGAGAAGAGACTAACCCCCTCCTGGCTACAACCTCCCTTCAGGGAGTTGGAGAGAGCAAGAAGGTCTCCCCTGAGCCTCCTCTTCTCCAGGCTAAGCAACCCCAGCTCCCTCAGCCTCTCCTCACAGGGCTGTGCTCCAGACCCCTCCCCCAGCTTTGTTGCCCTTCTCTGGACACATTTGAGCATCTTTCTTAACCTGAGGGGCCCAGAACTGGACACAGGATTCAAGGTGTGGCCTAACCAGTGCTGAGTACAGGACAGCATGACTTCCCTGCTCCTGCTGGCCACACTGTTCCTGATGCAGGCCAGGATGCCATTGGCCTTCTTAGCCACACTGCAGGCTCATGTTCAGCCTACTCTCAACCAGCACCCCCAGGTCCCTCTCTGCCTGGCTGCTCTCCAGCCACTCTGACCCCAGAGTCACAAGCAAAAAACCAGTCTCCAATGGAATGCAATGAATATGTACAAAATACACAGTATTTATAACATTATACAGATATTATCATAGTGTCAGTCAGGGTTGGAAGGGATCCCAAGGGTCACCTAGTTCCAACCCCCCTGCCATGGGCAGGGACACCCCACACTAGATCAGGCTGGTCAGAGCCTCATCCAGCCTGGGCTTAAACACCTCCAGGGACGGGGCCTCAACCACCTCCCTGGGCAACCCATTCCAGGGCTTCACCACTCTCATGGTGAAGAACTTCCTCCTCACATCCAGCCTGAATCTCCCCACCTCCAGCTTCATTCCATTCCCCCTAGTCCTTTCACTACCTGAGAAGTCCCTCCCCAGCCTCCTCGTGGGCCCCCTTCAGATACTCACCATTAGCAAGTAAGACTGAAGGCCCCCCCGGTCCAGAAGCCCAGGGAAGCTGCTCCACTGCCCCCCTCAAAACCTCCCCCTGCCCCTTGTACCAGAGGGAATAAGAAACACAAAGGAGTTGAGAGGAAGGAGTGTTAGTGCTTATCTGAAGGTCAGCCAGGAGCATTGTTATCACAGCATCACCCAGGCGAAGCAGAAGAGCCAAGAAGAGAAAAGGAAAGGAATGGGGGAGGGAAGTGAAATATTGTTGTGATACAGCTTCTCTCCTCCCCCACATTTTGCCCCCTGAATTTGTTTGCAATAATCTTGTGGTTTCCTTTTTTACTCCCAGTGGGGATTTATTTCTATTTTCCCTGCTTTTCTGCTCGAAATCTGCAGCTAAGTCTTAAAGGCCTGGCCTAAAACTGCCAAAGGTGTGCCCACCCACGGCAGGGGTGGGGGGTTGGGACTGGATGAGCCCTGAGGTCCCTTCCAACCCTGACAATTCCATGGTTGTAAGTCAGCAGGCAGCTCCCAGCAACTTCCCCGAGCAGCCAGGGGTGACATCATCCTCTTCTGAGCTCAGCAGGCAGGCTTCAGCAGGCTGCTGGTAAAAAAGGAGCTGCACTTCACAAGCTGGGAGGGAGCAGGAGCTAGGGCCCCACGCCTAAAGGGCTGGTAGGAAGCAGGTCATGAATATTGATGAGTGTCTGGTGGATGTCAGCAGGAAGGGAAGCAGCGGAGGGGAGTGAACCTCGCGCGGTCTAACGAGGAATGACACCCAGCTAGCAGAGGAGCAGGCAAAGCCCAGATGTGAATGGTTGCTATCGGCTGCAGCTCCTTGCTCACATGCTACGAGGATGGGCACACAAAGGAAGGAGGTGAGGCTGTCTCCTGCTGTCATCATCCTGCCTTGGACATGTAGGGACACCTCCAACTAGATCTCCCCAGAGCCTTCTCTTCTCCAGGCTGACCAGCCCCAACTCTCCCAGCCTGTCCCCATAGGGCAGGTGCTCTAGCCTCGGGTGGCGTTTCAACAGAGCAGAGGAGAGCAGAGAGGCAGAACCCCCTCCCTGTGCTGCTGCTCTCCCTGCTCTGGATGCAGCTCAGCACTCAGCTGTCAGTGACCACTGCTGGCTCCTGGGGAGTTTGTCACCAACTGACACCCCCAAGGCCTTCTCCTCCAGGTTGCTCTGTGCTCTGTATTTGGGATTGCCCTGACCCAGGGGCAGGACCTTGCATTTGGCCATGTTGAACTTGATGAGGTTGGCTTGGGCTCACCTCTCCAGGCCACCCAAATCCCTCTGGATGCTTTCCCATTGCTAATTGCTGTCGGGCAGCACACCCTCAATTCTCTTTTGGCTCAGCTCAGCATCCCCAGCACCACAGCTCCTGAAGAGGTAACCCCATGTAACCATCACGTGATGCACTCCAATAATCTCCAGCCCATGTTAAACCTCACATCCACCCTCCCAAGGGACAGCAAATGGATGAGAAAGTGCCTCTAACAAGCAGAGGAGAAACAACTCTCCCAAAGGATCCTACCTTTTATGCAACCATTCCACCAACATGCAACCCCCCCCCACTAGGGTAAAAAAAACCCACACCAAACCAGGGAGTGCTACAGCTGACAGCTGGATGCTGAAGGACAACTGGCTAAAAGCCTGCTGTGAACTGATCTAAGGATTCAGCAGCATATGGAGGTGTTTTCTGCTGTCTCCAGGCATTTGAAGACCAGCAGGAAAAGCAAAGCACTGTCACTTGTGCTTAAAGTTGAGCAGTAGCTAAAGGGAAAAGGAATCAGCAGAAATGCAGAAGGAGAAAGGCAGTGAGGAGCTGGAACAGGTCCAGAGAAGAGCAAGGGAGATGGTGAAGGGTCTGGAGAAGAGGGCTGGTGAGGAGCAGCTGAGGGAGCTGGGGTTGGTGAGCCCAGAGAAAAAGAGGCTGATTCATAGAGCATCATCTTCTAAACCTCAGACCTCAAAACCTTCTACTGTTTCATAAAATCCTAGAATGGGTTGGGTTGGAAGGGACCTTAAAGCTCATCCAGTTCCAACCCCCTGCCATGGGCAGGGACACCTCCCACCAGCCCTGGTTGCTCAGGGCCTCATTCAGCCTGGCCTTGAGCACCTCCAGGGATGAAGCATCCACAGCCTCCAGGGGCAACCTGTTCCAGTGTCTCCCCACCCTCACTGCAAAGAATTTCTGCCTCATCTCCAGTCTCAATCTCCCCTCTTCCAGCTTCTATCCATTCCCCCTCATTCTATCACCACAAGCCCTTCTCAAAAGTCCTTTCCTGGTTTGTAGACCCCTTTCAGGTACTGGAGGGATGAGTATTATTGAGCCTGGAGAAAAGGAGGCTGAGAGGAGATCTTCTGGCTCTCTACAGTTCCCTGAAATGAGCTTGGAACCAGGTGGGGGTTGGGCTCTTCTCCCAAAGAACAAGTGACAGGACAAGAGGAAATGGCATCAAGTTGGACCAGGGGAGGTTTAGGTTGGACACCAGAAGAAACTTCTTCACTGAAAGGGATCTCAGTCCCTGGAAGAGGCTGCCCAGGGAGATGGCTGAATCCCCATCCCTGGAGGTGTTTCAAAGAGGCAGAGATGTGGTGCTGAGGGCCATGGTTTGGCACCAGCCTTGGCAGCATTAGAGAATGGCTGCAGTCAATGATCCTGAAGGTCTTTCCAAGAAGCAATTCCATGATTCCAAAAACAGGTCATGTCTAATGTAAATCTTTAAGTCAGTAGTAGCCTGGCTGCTTGCTTCAGATGTGCCACAATCCCATTTTGCTTGGCTTGTAAGCTCCACTTCATTTCTTGGGGGAGATGCAAGGCAGAGACACCAAAGCCAAGCTAAAAGTATTTAAATCAGTAATAAACTGAGCCACATATTGAGGCTGATCATTCCTGGCCTGAAGAATCATTGAATTGCTTCAGCTGGGGAGAGCCTTCTGAGTCCAACCATTCTTTACCTCTACCAAGCCTGGCTGCTAAACCATGGCCCCCATCAATAAAAATGACTTAAAACTGAGCATTTTCCACTCAGTAAATCCCAGGAAGCCCTGGCAGGGTTGATAAAGGCAAGAGCAATACAAGTGATGATTAATGCATGGGCAAGATGTCCCCTTGGGATAAGCACCAAGGAGTGTGACAATGACAAAAATGCTGGGTGATGAATAGCTTCATTAAGCCTTGGGGGCTCTGCCTGTAATTAGCTTTACTTTTCCTCCCCTAAATGGGAAATCTGTGACAGGGGCAGGATGGAAATAAAACAAATCAATCACATCTTCCATTCCCTCACTCATGGCCACGAAGAAATGGAACACTGATCAGGGCTCAGTCACACAAACCCAGCGTGGTCAGGGCTGGAAGGGACCTCTGGAGCTCATCCAGTCCAAGCTCCAGCAGGGCACCCACAGCAGCTTGGCCAGGAGTAAAGTCTAGGTGGGTTTGGAATGTCTCCAGAGAAAGACTCCACAACCATTCTCTGGGAATCTGTGACAGCAAAGCAAGCTGCAAGCTGGCATCTGCAGACCTGCAGGAGTGGCTGGGGAGGCAGCTTCTGTGGCACCCATTATGGGAAGCCAAATGAAACACTCCTCAGGAATTAGAGGCAGTTGGTTTTGATAGACCAAGCAATGACCTGGTTTTAGGAGATGCTGGGAGTCTGTAAGTCTAGAGCAGAACAGCCTCAGGATCAGGTCTGTACAGAATCTCAGCATGGCATGGTGGGAAAGGACCTCTGGAGCTCATCCAGTCCAAGCCCCCTGCTCCAGCAGGGCACCCCCAGCAGCTTGCCCAGCAGCACCATGGCCAGGGTGGGGTTGGAAGCTCTCCACACCAGGAGACTCCACAACCTCTCTGGGCAGCCTGCTCCAGGCCTCCAGCACCCTCACAGCAAAGAATTTTCTCCTCCTCTACAGGTGGAGCCTCCTGGATCCCAGTTTGTCCCCTTGCCCCATCACTGGGTACCAACTGAAAAGAGTCTGGCCCCATCCTCATGGCCACTACTCTTCAGCTCTTGCTGAGCATTGCTCAGCTCCCCTCTGGGGCTGCTCTTCTCCAGGCTCAACAGCCTCAGCGCTCTCAGCCTTTCCTTGTTGTCAACTCCATAACCACTTTGCAGACTGTGGCTTTGGAAACAATCAAGTTGCACACAGCACAATTTTCATATCAAAGAGGTGTGGGTTTTGTTGGGTTTTTTTTACCCCACCAGGTTCCTGTAGCAAAGAATCAACAGGGCTCAGCCCCTCAGTGCTGAAAGCAAGTCCTTCAAAGCTGCAGAAAATCCAATCTGAGCAGTTGATGACTGTCAAGAGAGTAAAACACTAAAGCATGGAGAAGTTCTGTCTTCAGCACAGCTCTCAAAATGCATCTTGAAACAGAGACCTCATGTTCTGAAGATGAAGCCACTTGTCTGGTCTTCTGCAGAGGAGATCCAAGCCAACCACCTCAGATAACTAAAGCTACCATCACAGCTTGGAAGAGTTCTAAATGAGGCCACAAAAATGAATTCATAGAATTGTCAGGGTTGGAAGGGACCCTCAAGGATCAGCCAGCTCCTGTCCCCTCCCACCAGCCCAGGCTGTTCCAGGCCTCACCCAACCTGGGCTGGTAGCTCTCTGCTGTGAGGCCAGGCTGGGAGAGTTGGGGTGGTTCAGCCTGGGGAAAAGTGGACCTTTGGTGGCACTTCAGTACTTCAAGGGGACTCTAAGACAGGGAGAATCTGTTTAGCGAGACTTCTTGTGATAGGACAAGTGGGGATGGTTTGGAACTCAGAAAGGAGATTCAGACTGGAGAGAAGGAAAGAAGTGTTTAGAACAAGGGTGGTGGCCCAGGCTGCCCAGAGAGCTGGGAGATGCCTCATCCCTGGAACCATTCCAGGTCTCTGTGCAAGGACTCTGAGCAACCTGTTCCAGCTGCAGATGTCCCTGCTGACTGCAGAGGGGTTGGACTGGGTGACCTTGACAGGTCCCTTCCAACCCAAACCATGCCTTGATTCTCTGACCAACCCTAAAGGGATGTACAAGAAATGGAGAGGTGGTATTGAGGGACATGGGTTTGAGGTAGCCTTGTCTGTGCTGGCTTCATGGTTGGATTTGATGATCTGAAAGGTTGCAGATGTCCATGCCCACTGCATGGAGTTGGACTGGATGACCTTGCAAGATCCCTTCCAACCCAAACTGATTCTGTGGTCCTAAATACAACACAAAGCCAAAGTTAGCATCACAAAATGGGGACCTTCAGGCAATTTCAGTTCTTCTCATCTGATGTAACATCAAGCAGCTGGGAAGTTACACAACACCACCTTCTGAAGAACCTCCAGTTTCCTGTTAGCCAGAACATCCATCCCTCTGCCAGGTTCAGAGCTCCAAGTCACAGAAAGGTCAAATATTTGGGTCCAGTGCAGCTCAAAAGAATTGAGTTTTGGGGAAGCAGAATGCTGCCCATTTCTGAATGATGGACACCCTTTAGGCTGCTGGAGAAGACAGAGCTTTCCTCTGCTGTCTAGAGCACACTGGAGCTTGTCAAATAATTGTTTGGGTTGGAAAAGACCTCCAAGATCATCAAGTGCAACCATCAACCTAACACCACCATGGCCATCAAACCACAGCCCCAAGTGCCGTGGCCACAGGTTCCTCCAACACCTCTAGGGATGAGGACTCCACCACCTCCCTGTTCCAATCCCTGACCACTCTTGCAGCAAAGAAATTTTGAATCTCATCTCCCACCTAACCCTCCCCTGACACAATTTCAGGTCTTCTCCTCTCCTATCACCTCAGAATTGAGAGAAGACATCAACCCCTACCTGGCTCCAAGCTCCTTTCATGGAGCTGTAGAGAGCAATGAGGTTTCCCCTCAGCCTCATTTTCTCCAGACTAAACACCCCCAGCTCCCTCAGCTGCTCCTCCCCAGCCCTGTTCTCCAGACCCTTCCCCAGCTTTGTTGCCCCTCTCTGGCCCTGCTCCTGCCCCTCAATGTCCTTCTTGCAGTGAGGGGCCCAAAACTGAACCCAGGATTCCAGCTGTGGCCTCACCAATGCCCAGTCCAGGGAGACAATCCCTGCTCTGCTCCTGCTAGCCACATTCCTCTGCTGAATCAAGCCAGGCTGCTGGTGGCCTTCTCAGCCACCTGTGCACTCTGCTGGCTTTCTCCTAGAAGGAAGAGAACCTAAAAGTCTTGTAAAGTCCTGGAAAAAAGATGCTCCTCTGACAGAGGCCTGCAAAGACAAGCAAGAGGAGAAAGGATTACCAGAAGCCTCACATGCTGACTGCTACACAGTGTGGTCGATGTGGTTTCACCCAAACGAGCAGATAGCAAAAAGAGGAACAAGAAGCCTGAGATAAGGGCACCAGAAGGTCATGAACTGCAGATGGAAATCCCTAGATAAAGAAAACACAAGAAGGAGGAGACTCAGGAGCTTTGCCCAAGCTGTAAGAGGGATGAGACAAAATACCCAGAGGAAAGGTCTCAAATAGTCTCAGCTCCTAAAAGGTACAAGGCTGCAGTCTCCAAGTACCAGCTGAGGGTCAGAACATCATGAAGAATCCAAGAGATGAGGACTCTGGTCACAGCACTTGGACACCCACCTGGATCCTTTTGAGGATGCCCATGACAGCAAATACAGAGCAAAACTCATGCTAGAGTGACAGTGAGTGAACTCTGCCCAACTGGCAACAAACACTGGTGGGGTTGGAAGGGACCTCTGGAGATCATCCAAGTCCAACCCTCCTGCTGCAGCAGGGCACCCACAGCAGCTTGCCCAGCAGCACAGTAGCCAGCAGGGGTTGGAAGCGCTCCAGAGGAGACTCCACAACTTCTCTGGGCAGCCTGCTCCAGGCCTCCAGCACCCTCACACCAAATTAACTTTCTCCTCATCTTCAGGTGGAACCTCCTGGGTTCCAGTTTGTGCCCTTGCCTCTTGGCCTGTTGCTTGGGCACCACTGAGAAGAGTCTGGCCTGGGAGGTTTAGGTTGGAGATGAGGAAAACTTTTTTTGCTGCAAGAGTGTTCAGGGATTGGAAGAGGCTGCCCAGGGTGGTGGTGGAGTCCCCATCCCTAGAGGTGTTCAAGAAACCTGTGGCCATGTCTCTTGGGGACAGGGTTTAGTGGCCATGGTGTTGTTGGGTTGAAGGCTGCACTCAGTCCTGGAGGTCTTTTCCAACCCAACCAATCCTGATGTTTGCTATGTGAGATATCCAGGAAAACAGGGACTAAAAAAAATGTATGAAGCTCAGTTAATTAACTACAGGTACTCAGAGGTCATCTTTGCATTTCAAAGTCTGCTGCTGAGTCTCTTCTTACCTGCCAGGAATGAAAAACCACTACAACCCAAAGCCAACACTTCCAGTCTCAGGGGGATCTATTTCACCACAACCTGGAGATTTTGCTTCCCTTCTTATCCTACAGAGCTAAAAGCTTTTACAAACAAGTGTCCAATTGGGATCAAAACACTCTCCAAAGGACCTGACTATTTCAACTGCTTGCAAAAGGCCTCAGAAGTGAGGATTTACCACCAGCCTCAGCACAAATTATGGCAATGCCAAGTAGCACCCCTAAGAAAGCTACAGGACCCTCCTGAAGTTCAAGCAGGGCAAGAGGAGGGCCCTGCCCCTGGGCAGGGACAACCTCCTGCAGCAGGCCCTGCTGGGGAGCAGCTCCAAGGAGGAGCAGCTGGGAGTGCTGGGGGACAACAAAGTGCCCAGGAGCCAGCAAGGTGCCCTAGTGGCCCAAAAGGCCAAAGGTCTCCTAGGTGCATGAAGAAGAGCATGGCCAGCAGCAGGTCAAGGGAGGATCTCCTTCCCATTTATTCTGCCCTAGTCAAGCCACTTCTGGAGCGAGTCCAGTTCTGGACAACCCAGTTCAAGACAGGCCATCATTGGAGAGAGTCCAGGGGAGGCTGGGGAGAGGCTGAGGGGCCTGGAGCAGCTCTGTGAGAAGCAAAGGCTGAGAGCCCTGGGGCTGCTGAGCCTGGAGAAGAGCAGCCTAGAGGGGAGCTGAGCAATGATTTGGTTGATATCCAGAGGTCCCTTCCAAACCCCAGCACTCTGTGATTCTGTGGAAGACAAAGAGCATTTGGAAAGATTGTAAGACACAGCCCAAGGTTCTTCTGATCAAGTCTGACCATGAAGCTAAGGAAGAAAGAGGCTCAGCAGCACAGAAGTCCATGTGATCAGTCTCTAATATTATTAAATCATGGAAGTGTAGAGGCTGGAAGGGACCTCTGGAGATTGAGTCCAAGCCCTCTGCCAAAGCAGGATCACCCAGGGCAGGTCACACACAAACACATCCAGATGGGTCTTGAGAATCTCCACAGAAGGAGACCACCACCTCTCTGGGCAGCCTGCTCCAAGGCTCCAGCACCCTCACACCAAACAAGTTTCTCCTCATGTTGAGGTGATACCACATTAAGTAAAGCTCTGTTTGTGGAGGGGAGATTGACATTGGAGATCAGGAGGAAGTTCTTGATGGTGAGGGTGGGGAGACACTGGAACAGGTTGCCCAGGGAGGCTGTGGATGCCCCTTCCTTGGAGGTGTTCAAGGCCAGGCTGGATGAGGCCTTGTGCAGCCTGGGCTGGTGGGAGGTGTCCCTGCCCATGGCAAGGGGATTGGAACTGGATGAGCTTTAAGGCTCCTTCCAACCCAAACCATTCTGTGACTCTCTGATTCTGTGAGAAGCAGCAGCTCCACTGGAGCATCAGATGGGATATGAGGGACAATTTCTTCACAGAAAGAGTGGTGAATTCCTGGCCCCTGCTGCCCAGGGCAGTGGTGCAATTGCTGGCCCTGGAAGTGTTCAGAACTAATTGTGTAGGAGTGGTGGTGGGAGTCAGGCTTTAGTGGTGACTTGGCAGTGCTGGATCAATCACAGAATGCTCTGGGTTGGAAGGGACCTCCAAAGGTCATCCAGTCCAACCCCCTCTGCACTCAGCAGGGAAATCCTCAACTAGCCCTTGTTGCCCAGAGCCCTGTCCAGCCTCCCCTTTAATATCTCCAGGGATGGGGCCACAACCACCTCCCTGGGCAACCTGTTCCTGTGTTCCACTACCCTCATGGTAAAGGACTCTTGGAGGTCTTTTCCAACCTGCCTGTCTGCTGAAGAGCCTAGATTGGACCTTCTGCTCATCCTCACCCAAATGAAATTTGGGCAGGTGGAATGAAGCCCTTAATATTTATGATGAGTCTTTAAATGCTCATTCCCAAAGTAAGTCCAGGGACAAGAAAGGGAAATAACTGGGTTGATGCTGCATTTCTGGCAGTATCAAATATCCAGGGCAGTTGTTTTGAGGGGGTGTGGGTATGGAAATGTCAGTTGAATACATTTTTGATTGAAATTTGTGATTTAGGTGATGGAGGAACTTGTAGCTCCTTCCCCTTTTACAAGAGGAGCTCAGTTTTAGCTCCCAGAGCCACTCCTGAAAGACCAGCTCAACACCTGAAGTGCTTTAATTACTTTTCATCTGTGAATGGAGCATTTTTCCATCTTCCAGGGCCTATTTTACAAGCAGCTAATGAGGTATTTAAAAATCAAATCCTGCCAGGTAAAAATTGGATCTCATGGATGATTAATTACTGAAGGTCTCCTTCTGGGTTTTTGGGTTTTTTTCTTCCCCTCAGTGCTGGGCTCATTTTTAATGTGGTGTCTGAATCATGGAATTGTTTCAGTTGGCAAACACCTTCAAGATCATGGAGTCCAACCCTTCTCTAACTCCACCAAGTCTGGGGCTAAACCATGGCCCTCAGCATCACATTTCTGCCTCTGTGAAACCCAGGGACGGGGATTCAACCACCTCCTTGAGCAGCCTGGGCCAGTCTTTAAGAACCCTTCCAGTGAAGGAGTTTCTTCTGATGTCCAACCTAAACCTCCCCTGGTACAACTTGAGGCCATTTCCTCTTGTCCTATCTCCTGTTCCTTGGGCAAAGAGACCAACCACCACCTGGCTCCAAGATCCTTTCAGGGAGGTGTAGTGAGCCAGAAGATCTCCCCTCAGCCTCCTTTTCTCCAGGCTCAACACCCCCAGCTCCCTCAGCTGCTCCTCACCAGTTCATTGCCCTTCTCTGGGTCCTCAGACCTCTGAGGTTAAGAAGGTGATGCTCTATGAATCAGCCCCTTTTCCTCCAGGCTCAACAACTCCAGCTCCCTCAGCTGCTTCTCACAAGACCTGTTCCTCTCAGAAGACTTGAGAGGTTCAAACTCAAAGGCTGATCTTTTAAACTTGATAGTTGAAAGAATCAAGTGGACCATTAAAACAATTGCAAGAATCCAACCCCAACCAAACCTCCACCCAGATGCTAAGCAAACACACACTTCCATTTGCAGGCTGAGTAAACATTTAATGGACCAAACTTTCCTTTTGACTTGGGAGTCTGGCTTAGAAACCATTGATGGGGCTCCAAGGAATCTGGCATCCAGTTTGTATTGCACAGCTCAATAAATTTCTCTCCTCACCACACTGCTCAGCAACAGAGCTTGACAAGAGGCCTTCTTGAAACAAGCTGACCTTGAGGGCCAAAGCTTGTTGGCAAAGTTGGAGCTGTCTTGGCAGCTGCAGCTTGTGCCAGTGTGTTCACATCAGAAGGATGAACAAATCCAGTGTTTAGGTAACACTGATTCATAGAAGTAGAAGCTGGCTGTGATCTCTTCTGTCCCCTCACTACGAGACACTGAGGTGCTGGAGCAAGTCCAGAGAAAGGCAATGAAGGTGGGGAAGGGTCTGGAGAATCACAGAATCATTACAAGGGTGGAAAAGACCTCTGAGATCGAGTCCAACCATTAACCCAAAGTGCCAGGTCACCATTAAATCACAGAATCATTAAGAAGGGAAAAGACCTCTAAGATAAAGTCCACCCATCAACCCAACACCACTATGTCCACTAAAATATGCCCCCAAGTGCCACGGCCACAGGTTTCTTGAACACCTCTAGGGATGGTGACTCCACCACCTCCCTGGGCAGCTTGTTGCAGACAACACCAAGCTGGGGGCAGGAGTTGAGCTGTTAGAGGGTAGGAGAGCTCTGCAGAGGGACCTTGCCAGGCTGGGCAGATGGGCAGAGTCCAAGGGCATCCAAGCACCTCACATAGTGGTGATGTTACAGAATCACCAAGGTTGGAAGAGACCTCAAAGATGATCAAGTCCAACCTGTCACCACAGACCTCATGACTAGACCATGGCACTAAGTGCCACATCCAATCCCCTCTTGAACACCTCCAGGGATGGTGACTCCACCACCTCCCTGGGCAGCACATTCCAATGGCTAACGAGTCTCTCAGTGAAGAACTTTCTCCTCACCTCCAGCCTAAACTTCCCCTGGCACAGCTTGAGACTGTGTCCTCTTGTTCTGGTGCTGGTTGCCTGGAAGAAGAGACCAACCCCCACCTGGCTACAACCTCCCTTCAGGTAGCTGTAGAGAGCAATGAGGTCTCCCCTGAACCTCCTCTTCTACAGGCTAAGCAACCCCAGCTCCCTCAGCCTCTCCTCACAGGACTGTGCTCAAGGCCTCTCCCCAGCTTTCAAGAGTCTCTAAGTCCTTCTTAACCTGAGGGGCCCAGAACTGGACACAGGACTCAAGGTGTCTGAAGATGTTCTCAGGATGTGGTATTTCCACATCAATTAACCTGTTAGAACCTTGTCTGTGTGTTTGGTCACTGAGTGAAGTAGAACAAAGTGAAATGGAGAGATTCTGAAATGCCAGCCCAAACACCACAACCCTGAACTGCTTTTGTCCCAAACTGGCATTACTAAGGAGATGTTTAACTAGAGGAGTGTGAGGACCATTGGAGTAATAACAAAAAACCCCCAAACAGTAAATGGCATCAGTAAGGGGTGAGGCTAAAAGGACTCTAGGAGGACTCCCTTCTACCTGCTCACACTCTCATTTTTAAGATGAGCCTTATAAATCCTCATCCTCTGACTCAGGGACATGCAACCATTCCCAGCTAAATGTCAACTGGAATGAAGAGGATTTTATGGCCCAAGATCTGCTACTGGTGCTCCTTCTCTTCCCCTGACATGTTTCAAATTCTCTGCTTCCTAAATCTGCTCTGAAATGTTTATTGGTTCATAGATTCCTGGAGGGGTTGGGGTTGGATGGGACCTTAAAGCTCATCCAGTTCCAATCCCCTTGCCATGGGCAGGGACACCTCCCACCAGCCCAGGCTGCACAAGGCCTCATTCAGCCTGGCCTTGAGTACCTCCAGGGAGGGGACATCCACAGCCTCCCTGGGCAAACTGTTCCAGTGGCTCCCCACCCTCACTGTCTAAGAATTTCTTCCTGATGTCCAATGTCAATCTCCCCTCCACAGAGAGAGCTTTACTTACTGTGGTATCACCTCAACATCAGGAGAAACTTGTTTGGTGTGAGGGTGCTGGAGGCCTGGAGCAAGCTGCCCAGGGAAGAAGCATCCACAACCTCCATGGCAACCTGGGACAGGGCTTCTCCATGCTTCATAGAATCACAGAAGGTTGAAGGGACCTTTCCAGGTCACCCAGTCCAACCCCACTGCATTCTGTAGGGACATCTTCAACCAGAGCAGGCTGCTCAGAGCCCCACATAACCTGACCTGGAATGGTTCCAGGGTTGGGCATCTCTCATCTCTGGGCAACATGGGCCAGGCTCTCACCACCCTCAGTATGAAACATTTCTCCCTTCTCCCCAGTCTGAATCTCCCTCTTTTAGCTTCAAACCATCCCCCCCTTGTCCTGTTCCAACAGGCCCTGCTCCAAAGTCTCTCCCCAGCTTTCTTCTCAGCCCCTTTAAGTTGGGTTGGACAACATGACCTTGACAGGTCCCTTTAACCTTCTGTGATTCTATGAAGTATGGGGTGGGAGGGAGGGGGGAACCCTCCCATTTCTGCAGAGAAAAGCAGCTGAATGCTTCTTCCAGAGGAGTTGTTCCTGCAGCATTTAATGCTCTGGAGTTTGGTTCACCGTCTCCTTTCCTCCCTACAGCTGATGTCCTCCTAATTAAACCCTGCTCTCTGCAGTCATTACAAGAAGGACAAGAGCTCTGACATCTGTCACCACAGCATCTGTCACTCTGCTGGAACATCAGCTGGCCTTGGCCTTTCTTCCTATCCACAAGGCTTCATTTAGGTTCCTTAGGGCCACAATTACCTGGCACCGCATTTCTACACCGCCCAGGCACAGCTGGATCCCCTCCTCATAAATCTCTTGATTTACAACCCTGGTGGATCAAGCAGACAGCTTCATCAGATATGGACAGGGCCATTCTCCCTGCCAGGAGCTATTTGTGCCAGCAGGAAGAGTGACAGGAAAGTCTTGATAATTGGGACACAAAAGAATTCAGCCTCTACCTGACTCCACCACAAGACCTCAAATGTTTATCTTCTCCTCTCGCCTCCCCAGGCCCATGCAGAATACAGCCTCTTGGGTTCTTGATTTCCACCTAATCTCCTCATGCTATGTAGTTGCATAATCACACAGAACCCCAGCATGGTGAGGGGTGGGAAGGGAGCTCTGGAGCTCAGCCAGGCCAAGCCCAGCCTGCTCCAGCAGGGCACCCCCAGCAGCTTGCCCAGCAGCACCATGGCCAGGGGGGGTTGGAAGCTCTCCACACAAGGAGACTCCACAACCTCTCTGGGCAGCCTGCTCCAGGCCTCCACCACCCTCACAACAAACAACTTTCTCTTCATCCTCAAATAGAACCTCCTGGCTGCCAGTTTGTGCCCCTTGGCCTGTCCCTGGGCAGCACTCAGCAGATGCCAGCCCCAGCCTCTTGCCCCCCACAGCCCCTTCAGCTCTTGCTGAGCATTGCTCAGCTCCCCTCTGGGGCTGCTCTTCTGCAGGCTCTCAGCCTTTGCTCCTCACAGAGCTGCTGCAGGCCCCTCAGCCTCTCCCCAGCCTGTCTTGGACTCTCTCCAGTAGTTCCCTGTCTCTCTTAAAATGAGGAGCTCAGAACTGGACCCAGGACTCACTAGGGCAGAGTGGGAGGAGAGCTTCCTTCCACCTGCTGCCAGCCACACTCTTCTTCATGCCTCTCTGGAGACCTTTGGGCTTCTTGGCCACCAGCACATGTTGCTGGCTCATCTTCCTGTCCTCCAGCATTCCCACATCCTTCTCCTCGGAGCTGCTTTCCAGCAGCTCCCCCCTAGGCTGTGCTGCAGCAGGAGGTTGTCCCTCCCTGGGGACAGGACCCTCCCCTTGCCCTGCTTGAACTTCAGGACGTTCCTGCAGCCTGTCCACTTTAGACAGGCTTCTAATTTAGCTCATCAAAACAAACCCCCAACCAAAAGTGGTGAGTTAGAGAAGAGTAGATAAAGTCCCATGGAGCAGACAGCAATGGTGAGAGAGAGGAGACAGCACAGATTAAGTCTGTCTCACAGGAGGCATTTCTCCTGCATGGATTCATGGTATGGAACACAGAGGACTTCCATTAGCTATGGAAGGCATCATTAGAGTGGCAATATCCTCAGGCACACAACAGCTGCAGAAGGGAGGAGATACAATGGGTGGCCACCTGGGCACAGGGTTCTGGAGTGAAGCAGTGCTGCCTTCTACTCTCCTCAGCACCATTCTGATGTAAGCTGAAAGCAGCTCAGGGAGCCCAGGCAGCATTTCCCATGCTGAATGGAACTATCAGCATCTTCCTAAAGCCTTTCTGCCCTTCCATGCACCACAAACAAGGCTAACTCAGGCTTTCCAAGCACCAATTAGAGAAGGTTCTGGAGACCAATTAAAAATGCTACACAGATTCTCACCAACTTCCCATCCCTCCAGCACTGAGTTAATTAAAGTTTTGCCTAATGCTTCCCCAGCAGCATTATCCACCTGGAAAAACATTGGAACACCTCCTCCTGCTCCCTCTTTTTGTCTCTACCAGCCCCTGTGCTGCCCTCTCACCCCAGGAGACCATCAGCCTCCTTGGCCCTGAGGGCACATTGCTGGCTTGTGGGCAAGTCAGAATCACAGAATCATTTACAATCAGAGAATGGGTTGGGTTGGAAGGGACCTTAAAGCTCACCCACTTCCAACCCCCTGCCATGGGCAGGGACACCTCCCACCAGCCCAGCTTGCTCAAGGCCTCATCCAACCTGGCCTTGAACACCTCCAGGGAGGGGAAATCCACAGCCTCCAGGGGCAACCTGTTCCAGTGTCTCCCCACCCTCACTGGCAAGAATTTCTTCCTAATATCCAGTCTCAATCTCCCCTCTTCCAGCTTCAATCCATTCCCCCCTTGTCAAAAGTCCCTCCCCAGCTCTCCTGTAGCTCCCTTCAGGTACTGGAAGGCTGCTCTAAGGTCTTCCTGGAGCCTTCTCTTCTCCAGGCTGAACAGCCCCAACACTCCCAGCCTGTCCCCCAGCCTTCTGATCATCTTCCTGGTCTCATCTTGATCCTTTCCAACAGTTCCATGTCCTTCCTGTTCTGGGGGCACCAGAACTGGACATAGTGCTCCAGATGAACTTTTCCACCACCCTGCCAGCTGCTTCTCTGTAAAGCTGCTTTCCAGCAGACCACAACCCATCAGCCATCCTGCTGCAAGAGGTTGCTCCTCCCCAGGGGCAGGACCCTCCACTTGCCCTTGCTGAACTTGATGAGGCTTCTCTCCCCCAATCCAGCCTGGCCAGCTCTCACTGAATGGCAGCACAGCCTGAGGGCTGCTACCACTCCTCCCAGTGCAAACTGGTTGAGGGTCCACTCTGCCCCTCCATGCAGGTAATTGATGGACATGTTGAACAAGACTGGACCCAGTCCTGACCCCTGAGGAGCACCACAAGCTCCATGCCTCCAACTAGACTCTGCAGCACAGCTCACAACCCTCTGAGCTCCATCCTTCAGCCAGAACCTACCATTTCCTGAGCACTTCTGCAAGGGCCAAGCCTTGACCTGAGATCTTTCCACGGAGGAGCCGCAGGGAACAGCTTCCACAGAAGCTCTCTTCTCCCACAACTCACCCTTCAGGCAGACACACAAGTGAGGATTTCTTCTGAAAGAAGCTTGAACAACATCTTAAAATAGTCCTGATTTCAGGTTGATGCAGTCTGGCTTCTGAAGAGGCAGCTTGTAAGGATGGAAACAGAAGTGCCGAGAGAACATTCTGTGCCCTCCCCTCCCGTCAAGTGCACCTCTCCACGCAGCAACAGCAGGAACTCAGCCAGCACTTGCTGAGCCAAGCTGACAAGGATGCCCAGGGACAAAACCTGGGGACTGGGGCAAAAATAACCCAAGCCAAGATGTAGAGAGTCCTGAGCACCACAGTCCACAGGGGTTAGCACGTGTGATGCAACTCCAGAGCAAGGCAGGAGGAAAACAGCTGAGGGCAAAAAAAATACAGAGCAGAACAGGGATGCCAGCAGCAGGCACAGGACCCTGGGTCTCACAGAATCCTTGGCTGGAAGGGACATCTGAAGCTTATCCAGTCCAAAGCCCTGTAGTCAGAAGGGACATCCTCTACTAGAGCAGGATGCTCAGTGCCTTGTGAAGCCTGACCTTGAATACAGAATAGAACAGACCAGACCAGATTGGAAGAGACCTTCAAGATCATCGAGTCCAACCTATCATCCAACACCACCTAATCAACTAACCCATGGCACCAAGCACCCCATCCAGTCTCCACCAGTGATGGTGACTCCACCACCTCCCTGGGCAGCCCATTCCAATGGGCAATCGCTCTCTCTGTGTAGAACTTCTTCCTAACCTCCAGCCTAAACCTCCCCTGGCACAGCTTGAGACTGTGCCCTCTTGTTCTGGTACTGGTTGCCTGGAAGAAGAGACCAACCCCCACCTAGGTACAACCTCCCTTCAGGGAGTTGGAGAGAGCAAGAAGGTCACCCCTGAGTCTCCTCCTCTCCAGGCTAAGCAACCCCAGCTCCCTCAGCCTCTCCTCATAGGGCTGTGCTCCAGACCCCTCCCCAGCTTTGGAGCCCTTCTCTGGACACCTTCCAGCAAGTCAACCTCCTTCCTAAACTGAGGGGCCCAGAACTGGACACAAGACTCAAGGTGTGGCCTAACCAGTGCAGTATACAGGGGCAGAATGACCTCCCTGCTCCTGATGCAGGCCAGGATGCCATTGGCCCTCTTGGCTGCCTGGGCACACTGCAGGCTCATGTTCAGCCTACCATCAACCAACACCCCCAGGTCCCCCTCTGCCTGGCTGCTCTCCAGCCACTCTGAGCCCAGCCTGTAGCACTGCCTGGGGTTGCTGTGGCCAATGTACAGAACCTGGCACTTGGATGTGTTCAATCTCATGCAGTTAGGTATCTCCAGGGATGGGGCCTCAGCTACCTCCCTGAGTGCTGTTCCAGTGTTCCACTGCCAAAAAACCCACCCACAAGTGATTTTTAGCAACAGGAAACCAAAAAGCACAGAATTGCTTGGTGGGAAAAGACCTCTGAGATCACCCAGTCCAACCACTCCCTAACTCCACCAAGTCTGGGGCTAAACCATGGCCCTCAGCACCACAGTTCTGTGCCTTTTAGAGACCTCAAGGGATGGGGGATTCAACCAGCTCCCTGGGCGGCCTGGTCCAGTCTTTGAGAGCCCTTCCAGTGAAGAAGTTTCTTCTGATGTCCAACCAAAACCTCTCCTGGTACAACTTGAGGCCATTTCCTCTTGTCCTATTCCCTTGAGAGAAGAAACCAACCCCCACCTGGCTCCAGCCTCCTCTCAGGGAGCTGTAGAAAGCCAGAAGCTCTCCCTTCAGCCTCCTTTTCTCCAGGCTCAACCCCCCCAGCTCCCTCAGCTGCTCCTCACCAGACCCTTCACCAGTTCATTGCCCTTCTCTGGACACACTCCAGCACCTCAAAGTCTTTCTTGCAGCAAGGGGCCCAAAACCTGCCTCCAGTCCTCACGATGCGACCTCAGCAGTGCCGAGACCAGGGGAAGAGATGCAAAACATAGAAGCTGCACACTTGGGTCTCCTCAGACACTTGAGCAAGCCCAGGCAAGACAAGGCTGCAAACACCTTCTGATAAGAACTCAAATGTATCTTGACACCACACTCCCTGCTTCTCCTCCACAACTCTGCTCCTCAGCTTTCCTCCTGGGGAATAGCAGGGCAGAATCGAGGCCACCAGGCATGGACGCTCAACCCTCCTGCTGCCTGCTCCACCTGTGCTGCAAATTGAGAGCTTCAAAGCCCCAAGGATGTCGATCTGGCAAACCCAACAAGGTTAATCCAGCCACCCCCCAAAACTTCCTCCCTGAGACACAGGCTCCTCTGTCAGGAACTTCAACCAGCTGACAATAATTTGGTTTCTTCCCAGCTGCATTCCCCAAATGCCTTGGAAAGAAGCCAGGGAGCCTGAGGGGGGTCTGCTGATTTATGAAGTCTTTCTGGGTTTGCCTTTAAAAGATAAGAATTTAGTTCCAAAGAGCCACGGGAACCAGTCTGGGGGCTGTTGTTGTTGTTTGGGTTTCTTTCAATATCAAAAGGTAATGCCGTGAGGGTCAGCTACAGAAGGGGAAAAACAAGCAAAAAAACAAACCAGGAAAGAAATTGAGTTTGGAGCAGGAAATTCTTGAGAGGAGAATTATCTGCACTCCAGCATCTTGAAATAAACATTCTCCTCCAGGGGTATTTTTGTCCAGAGGAACAATCCCCAAGGGCTCCAGGGAGCAGCCTCAGCAGCTAGGGATGTTTGCTTCCATTCCTGTTTCGTGTTTACTCTCCAAGACACACGGAAGAGGCTTGTTTCCAGCTCCTGGATAACGCACGCAGGAGATCGTTTTGGGTCTTCAGGATGTGCTACACACTGCAGCTCCTCACAGAACCCCTGCAGGGTTGGGATAGGAAGGGACCTCTGGAGCTCAGCCAGTCCAAGCCCCCCTGCTCCAGCAGAGCACCCACTGCAGGTTGCCCAGGAGTACAATGACCAAGGTGGGTTGGAAGCTCTCCACACAAGGAGACTTCGCAACCTCTCTGGGCAGCCTGCTCCAGGCCTCCAGCATCACTCCAGCACAGCAACCCCAGGCTGTGCTACAGGCTGGGGTCAGAGTGGCTGGAGAGCAGCCAGGCAGAGAGGGACCTGGGGGTGCTGGTTGAGAGTAGGCTGAACATGAGCCTGCAGTGTGCCCAGGGGGCCAAGAAGGCCAAGGGCATCCTGGCCTGCATCAGGAGCAGTGTGGCCAGCAGGAGCAGGGAGGTCATTCTGCCCTGTCCTCAGCACTGGTTAGGCCACACCTTGAGTCCTGTGTCCAGTTCTGGGCCCCTCAGGTTAAGAAGGACATTGAGATGCTGGAGGGTGTCCAGAGAAGGGCAGCAAAGTTGGGGAGGGGTCTGGAGCACAGCCCTGTGAGGAGAGGCTGAGGGAGCTGGGGTTGCTTAGCCTGGAGAAGAGGAGGCTCAGGGGAGACCTTCTTGCTCTCTCCAACTCCCTGAAGGGAGGTTGTAGCCAGGTGGGGGTTGGTTTCTTCTCCCAGATACCCAGCACCAACACAAGAGGACACAGTCTCAAGCTGTGCCAGGGGAGGTTTAGGCTGGAGGTGAGGAAGAAGTTCTTTCCAGTTAGAGTGACTGGCCATTGGAACGGGCTGCCCGGGGAGGTGGTGGAGTCACCATCACTGGAGGTGTTTAAGAAGAGACTGGATGGGGTGCTTGGTGCCATGGTGTAGTTGATCAGATGGTGTTGGGGGATAGGTTGGACTCAATCTCAAAGGTCTTTTCTGGTTAATTCTGTATTCTGTAATTGTGTGCTGGTGGATAATAGCCACTGTGAGGGCACCCAGCAGAGGAAGTAACTTGACTAAGAAAGAGAAATGGGAAGCTGAAGAAGCAGAAAAAAGAGGAACATAATGATGAAGTGATCAAGAGCAGCATAGCAGCAGATCAAGGGAGGGGATTCTCCCTCTCTGCTCCACTCTGCTGAGACCACACCTGGAGCACTGTGTCCAGTTCTGGAGCTTCTGTTCCAGGAAGGAGCTGGAGGTACTGGAAGGTGTCCAGAGCAGGGCCACAAGAATAAGCAGAGGGCTGGAGCTGCTCTGCTATGGAGACAGACTGAGAGAGTTGGGGTTGTGCAGTCTGGAGAAGAGAAGGCTCTGAGGAGACCTCCTTGTGGTCTTCCAGTATCTGCAGGGGGATACAGGAACGCTGGGGAGGGACTTCTGAGAGTGTCAGGGAGGGATAGGACTGGGGGAAATGGAGCAAAATTAGAAGTGGGTAGAATCAGATTGGGTGTGAGGAAGAATTCTTCCCCATGAGGGTGGTGAGAGCCTGGCACAGGTTGCCCAGGGAGGTGGTGGAAGCCTCATCCCTGGATGTGTTCAAGGCCAGGCTGTAGGTGGCTGTGAGCAACCTGCTCTGGTGGGAGGTGTCCCTGCCCATGGCAGGGGGGTTGGGACTAGATGAGCCTTGAGGTCCCTTCCAACCCTGACAATTCTATGATTCTAGGATTCTAAGTGAAAACCAAAGAACTGACATTAGGAGGCAGCTTGGAAAGCTGAGGAGGAATGACAAGAGCCTGAATTGAGTTGGAAGAGACCCACCCTGGGAAAACCTCTCTGTAAGGCATTTTAAGGTCAGGAATTCCCAAAGCAGCTTAGGATTTCCTTGAGCTGCCAGAGCAAACTCAAAGTTTCATTTCAGCCATTTTCACAGGAGCTGTGTTCAAGCTGCTGGGAGATTCACCTCCAGCTTCACCCATGCGAGCAGCAGCTCAGCTTCAGTAAAGCCACCCAAGCTTTTATGCAGAGATTTTTCAGCCATTTTGAGTGAGGACACAAAACTGCTTCCAGCAGCAGAGGCATCACTCTGAAACCAGGGGAAGGCAGGAAAATTAAAAAGGGGAAAAAACACAATAATATTAAAATCAGGTGATAGAGACGAGGCAGAGGAGGCAGCAAACCTCTCAGGTGAGGCCCTGCCTACTGTGGCCCAGCACAGTCAAGAAGGGCTCAGAGGTTCCCCTGAATGAGAGCCACAGAGTGTTAAGGGTTGGAAGGGACCTCCAGAGATCATCCAGTCCAACCCCCCTGCCAGAGCAGGAGCACCTAGAGCAGGTCACACAGGAACACATCCAGACAGGTCTTGAACATCTCCACAGAGGGAGACTCCACAACCCCCCTGGGCAGCCTGTTCCAGGCTTCTGTCACCCTCACAGGGAAATAATTCTTCCTCCTGTTTCCATGGAACTTCCTATGCCTCAGCTTCCACCATTGCCTCTTGTGCTGGCATTGGGCATCACCCAGCAGAGCCTGGCTCCAGCCTCTTGGCACTCACCCTGCACATCTTTATCAACAGCAATGAGGTCACCTCTCAGGCTCCTCCTCTCCAAGCTACAGAGCCCTCAGCTCCCTCAGGCTCTCCCCAGCAGGAAGATGTTCCACTGCCTTCAGCATCTTTGTGGCTCTGTGCTGAACTCTTTCAAGCAGTTCCCTGAGATCCTTATTGAACTGAGGGGCCCAGAACTGGACACAATATTCCAGAAGTTGCCTCACCAGGGCAGAGGGGGAGGAGAGCCTCTCTGGGCCTACCACCCACAGCCCTTCTAATCCACCCCAGGATGGCTTTGCCCTTCTTGACCACCAAAGCACATTGCTGGCTCATGGTCAACCTCCCATCCACCAGGACCCCCAGGTCCTTTTCCCCTTCACTGCTCTCCAGCAGCTCAGTCCCCAGCCTGTACTGCTCCCAAGGGTTGCTCCTTCCCAGGTGCAAGACTATCCCCTTGACCTTGTTGAACTCCATTCCATTTCTCCCTGCCCAACTCTCAGTCTAAGTCTGGCTGCATGGCAGCACAACCCTCCTGTACCAGCTTGGTGCCACCAGCAGACTTGCTGGCAGTGTCCTCACCCAGGTCATTGATGAATATATTGAACAGTCCTGGCCCCAGTACTGACCCCTGAGTGGACTCCACTAGGCACAGGCCTCCAACTAGCCTGTGCTCCACTGATCTCATGCAGCCTGGAGTCTCTCTGCCAGTTCATTCTGTTGTACAGGAGAGCTGAACCCTGGCCAGCCACCTTCACAAGCCTGACTGCAGCCCTCCAGGCAACATGAGCTGCAGATTCAGTTGCTCTTCCCAAAGCAAGAGCTCTCCACTTCCCTGCATCTCCACCCAAATGCCCTGGAGCATGGCTCTGAGCTCACACTGCTCTCAGAGTTTATTGATCTGTGCCCACATGAAGCTTTTCATGGAATCACAGAATGGTGAGGGGGTGGAAGGAACTGCTGGATGTTGAGTCATCTGCCAAAGCCAGGCCACCTAGGGCAGGTCACACAAGAACACATCCAGACAGGTCTTGTAAGTCTCACAACCTCTCTGGGCAGCCTGCTCCAGGACTCTGTCACCTTCCCATCAAAGAAGTTTCTCCTCATGTTGAGGTGGAATTTCCTGTGGCTGAGTTTCCATCCCTTGCCCTTCATCCTGTCACTGGCTGGCTCCATCTTCCTGACAGCCACCATGCTGGCTGGTTGTTCTGCACATGCTTTGTGATGGCCCTCAAGATAGAATCATAGAATGATAGAAGTTGGAAGGGACCTCCAGAGATTGAGTCCAAGCCCCCTGCAAAGCAGGATCACCCAGGGCAGGTCACACAGGAACACATCCAGGTGGGTCTGGAAGCTCTCCAGAGAATGAGACTCCACAACTTCTCTGGGCAGCCTGCTCCAGGCCTCCAGCACCCTCACACCAAACAACTTCCTCTTCATGCTGAGATGGAATTTTCTGTGGCTAAGCTTCCACCCATTGCCCCTTGTCCTATCACAGAAGGGAGCTTGGCTGCATCCTCCTGACAGCCACCCTTCAGATACTTGTAGACATGGATCAGGTCCCCTCTCAGCCTTCTCCTCTCCAGACTAGACAGCCCCAGGGCTCCCAGCCTCTCCTCATCACACAGATCTTCCAGTCCCTTCAGCATGCTCATAGCCTCTACTGGACTCTCTCCACTATCTCCCTGTTCCTCTTGAACTGGGGAGCCCAGAACTGGACACAACACTCCAGATGTGGTCTCACCAGGGCAACACTCTCAATAAATTTGGCTCTTCCCCTTTCCTCCACCACTTCAGACATGCCCTGGCTGATTCCACAACCCATTGAGTTGTGATTCCTCTGCTAAGCCTCCCCTTTGTCAGGCCATTGAGAACCTCTCCTCCCATCCCTGACAAGCTGAGCTTCTCCTGGCCATTTCTGCATGGGCAGGAGAGGACAGAGTCAGTAATGAGGAAGGATATTCTGCTCCCAGAGAAGACAGAATCTTCATTAAAACAAATGGAGAGCCTCACTCTGCAAGCTGCACAGAAACTTCTGAGCCCAGGCTGACACAAGCCTGTCTGCTTGTTTCTGTGCTGACAGCTCCAGAGCCTCTGTAGGACCCAGAGACCAGCAGGACTAGGGAAGGAATTCTGCCCCTCTACTCTGCTCTGCTGAGAGCCCACCTCCAGCACTGCCTCCAGTTCTGGGGCCCTCAGCACAAGAAGGAAATGGAACTGCTGGAACAGGTCCAGAGGAGGTCACAATGATGAGCAGAGAGCTGGAGAACCTCCTCTATGGGGACAGGGTGTGAATGGAGGTTGTTTAGCCTGGAGAAGAGAGGGCTCCAGGGAGACCTTAGAGCAGCCTTCCAGTACCTGAAGGGTGGCTCCAGGAGAGCTGGGGAGGGTGTTCTGACAAGGGCTGGAAGTGACAGGATAAGGGACAATGGATTGAAGCTGGAAGAAGGAAGATTGAGACTGGAGATGAAATTCTTTGCAGTGAGGGTGGGGAGACACTGGAACAGGTTGCCCATGGAGGTTGTGGATATCCCCTCCCTGGAGGTGCTCAAGGCCAGGTTGGATGAGGCCTTGAGCAAGCTGGGCTGGTGGGAGGTGCCCCTGCCCATGGCAGAGGGCTGGAGATAGATGATCTTTAAGATCCTTTCCAACCTAAATCATTCTAGGCATCTGTGAATCTATGAAATCAGCCTCCCTACCTCAGCAGCAGCTATTTGGACCCTCCCCAGCATACACCAACCTGACAGAAACCTTTTCAGTGCTGCAGCAGCCACTGCTTGGAGCTCTGCTGGTGTGGCCACACCCTCCCAAGGACCCCTCTTCTTTTAGCTCCATCTCTTCCAGATTGAATTTCCTTTCCCTTTGTGTTTTATCAAGAACATTAAGAAAATGAACTGGCTGTAACTCAATCCCAGAGAGAGGCAAGCACAGGAAGCAGAGCAGGAAGCATTCAGAGGAATGGAATAAAGTGGCCTCTGCATTAATCACAGAGATGTTGGGACTGGGGATGGGGTTTTTGTGCTGCAGCCATCACTGACTGCTGTCCCAGCAGCAAGTCATTGACAAACAGCAGGCAGCAGGAGAAACTGGGCTCAATTATGCGGCCACAAATGGTGACAGGATAATGGTTTTAAGTGGTCACAATTCAGGCCATGAAAAAGAGCAAGTGAAAGACAAGAACATTTCCTCATTAGCAGGTATGCCCACACACCTTCCACTGGTGCAGCTGGGTTTGGGGGGGGCCACCAAGCTGTGTGGTGAGCTGGACTCCCCTGAAAGCAGGGATGGCAGCCACAAGGATCTGGACAGGCTTCAGAAGTGGGCCAGGGACAGCTGCAGGAGGGCCAACAAGTCACAGTGCAAGGGCCTGCAGCTGGGGCAGGCCAAGCCCAGGCACAAAGCCAGGCTGGGTGCAGAGTGGGGTGAGAGCAGCCCTGAAGAAAGAGACTTGGGGGTGCTGGGTGCTGAGCAGCTCCCCAGGAGCCAGCAGTGCCCTCAGGCAGCCCAGCAGGCAGCTGTGTGCTGGGCTGCAGCCAGAGGAGTGTGGGCAGCAGGGCAAGAGAGGGATTCTGCCCCTTGGCTCTGCTCAGACCCCACCTCCAATCCTGCCTCCAGGTCTGCTGTCCCCAGCACAAGGAGGACACAGAGCTGCTGGAGGGAGCCCAGAGGAGACCACAAGGATGATCCAAGGGCTGCAGCAGCTCTGCTCTGAGGCCAGGCTGAGGGAGCTGGGGGTGTTCAGCCTGGAGAAGAGAAGGCTCCAGGGGGACCTCAGAGCTGCCTTGCAATAGCTGAAGGCATCCTGCAGGAAGGCTGCAGAGGGACTTTTGCTAAGGGTGTCTAGAGCCAGGCCAAGGGGGAATGGTTTGAAGCTGAGGCACAGCAGGGTCAGACTGGAGCTGAGGAAGAAGTTCTTCAGCAGGAGGGTGGTGAGACTCTGGAACAGGCTGCCCAGGGAGGCTGTGGCTGCCTCCTGCCTGGGGGTGTTGAAGGCCAGGCTGGATGAGGCCTTGAGCAGCTGAGTCTAGCTGAGAGGTGTCCCTGGGCATGGTGTGGAGGTTGGAGGAGATGAGCTCTGAGGTCCCTTCCAACCTAAACCAGTCTATAAAGATAAGAGCTACCTGGCTCACCAGTATTCCTCCAAGATTTCTTGCCAACTGTTTCAGTTCTAGGCAAATACCCTTTAGATTTAAACCAAAGCTTTAATCCTGTGTGTTGAGGACACCTACACATGTCTGGATGAGAGAACACCAGGAGCCTGCAAATGCTCAGAATAGCTGTGTGGCATCTCCAGGGGACACTGGCAGCTTGACAAGGCATGGAAACTCTTTAGAAGTATCAGAGAATCACAGAACACCAGGCTGGAAGAGACTTCAAGGATCATCTGGTCCAAGCTTCCTTGGCAAAAGCATGGTCTAGACAAGATAGCTCTGTGCACTAAAATGGAAGCAACAGCCACAGGCAACAGCAGTGTACACCTGCACTCAGGAGTGCAGCCAAGGTCCAGAAGTATTTGCTTCAAGAGCTGCAGCTGCCAGTGGCATTTCCAGTGGCATTTCCAGTTCTGGGTGTTGTGATAGGACTCAAGGAGGAAGCAATATGCACATAAAAATGCTCCAAGGGAAGAGGCTTTGGATCATCTCTTCTCTTTAGTTCATTCTCATGCCTACTGGGTCTCAAGGATTGTGGCCAGCTGTGGTACCCCAGCACAAGAAGCACATAGAACTCATGGAGTGGGTCCAGAGGAGACCATGAAGGTGAGAGGGCTGCAGCAACTCTCTGATGAAGACAGGCTCTGAGTTGGGGTTATTCAGCCTGGAGAAGAAAAGGCTCCAGAGACGGCTTACAGCAGCCTTCCAGTATTTGAAGGGGGGCTCCAGGAGTGCTGCAGAGGGACTTTTGACAAGTGCTTGGAGTGATAGGACAAGGGGCAATGGATTGAAGCTGGAAGAGGGGAGATTGAGACTGGAGATGAGGGAAGAAATTCTTGCCAGTGAGGGTGGGGAGACACTGGAACAGGTTGCTCAGGGAGGCTGTGGATGTCTATAAGGCATGGAGTGACAGGATGAGGAGTGAGGGCTTTCAACTGCAAGAAGAATTTCTTCCCCATCAGTCTGGTGAGGCTCTGGAACAGGTTGCTCAGAGAAGCTGTGGAAGTGTTCAAAGCCAGGCTGAATGGGGTCTTGAACAACTTGGTCTAGTGGAAGTGTCCCTGCCCATGGCAGAGGGGTCAGAACTGGATGATCTTTAAGGTCCTTTCCAACTCAAACTGTTCCATGATTCTGTGTTAGGCCTTGTAAAAATTACTTTTAAAAGTCAAACTCAGGACATCACAGAATGGATTCTTCTGCTTCCCTCATGCACACCAGAAGCAGCACTCTGGGGTAATGCCCCAAGCCCAAGAAGCCTTTCCAGGTTATCCAGCAGGCTGGGAAATCCTGCCCTGGCATCCTGACAGCATCCTGACTCATCAGAGCAGTTCAGCAGAAAGGACATGCAAAGGAGGGTCACAAAAAAAGGAAAGTTACAGCCCTCTTCTGAAGAGGCAAATCAAACAAATGTCACCATTGTGCTGTGGAAGGGCTTCCTTCCTCCTCTGAAGGCTGAGCTCTGCTTCACAGACAACACAGGAGGCAGCCAGAAGTGGGGAAGGGGCTCAAGAACTCGGTGGCATACCAAAAACAAACCTATGTGTCCACATAGAACCATCACAGAAGGGTTCAGGTTGGAAGGGATCTCAGAGATCATCTATTTCCAAACTCACTCCCATGGGCAGGGACACCTCTCAACTCAACTCAGCTGCTCAAGGCCTCATCCAGCCTGGCCTTCAACACCCCCAGGCAGGAGACAGCCACAGCCTCCCTGGGCAGCCTGTGCCAGACTCTCACCACCCTCCTGCTGAAGAACTTCTTCCTCAGCTCCTCAGCTTCAAACCATTCCCCCTTGGCCTGGCTCTAGACACCCTTAGCAAAAGTCCCTCTGCAGCCTTCCTGCAGGATCCCTTCAGCTATTGCAAGGCAGCTCTCAGGTCCCCCTGGAGCCTTTTCTTCTCCAGGCTGAACACCCCCAGCTCCCTCAGAGCAGAGGTGCTCCAGCCCTTGGATCATCAACCACTACAAATACTAAGTGAAGAAAGTAAGCTATGCTAAAAGCAAAGCAGGATCAAAAGCTGGGGTTCAATGGAAAGAATTCCTGCTCCTGGTGTTGAGAGGAACTCAGTGGGATTTAAAGCATGCTGCTCTTGCCATTCTCCGATTCTGTGATTTCATAGGTTGCTGACCAAACCAAATCCATTTTCACCTCAAAATGATCTCCAAGCTGGCTAATTTTCCAAGCATAACAGGTCTATACCCCTCACACATTTCCTGAGCCATTAAATAGTACAAACAGATGAAAAGAAAAACAAACAACCAACCCCAAACGTTTCATTGGATTTTATTTCATGTCACATTTGCTCCCCAGATCAGCACTTCTAATTCCTGGTGCACTAAGCTGCAGCTGGGTAAGAGACAGTATTACTGAAGCAGATAGAAGAGCCTTTCCCCCCACCTCCCCAGTTAATATTCCCATCATGTTTGGAACACAAACAGAAAATATCTTATGTAAAGGAACTGATGCAGTCCTTAGCTGTCCCTGGGCCTTCCAATCTATTAAGAGCCAGAAGAGTTTGGTTTATGCTGAAGGGAAAACAAAGCTTCCATTCAGTCAGCATCTCAGCTGTGGAAGCTCAGTAAATAAATCAGGAAAATGAGGCTGAAAAATTCTCCTTTCCCTGCCAGTCCATCTTTGGACTGCTGGTTGCTTGCGGAAGATGATTTTCAGACATTTAGACTTCCCTAAATGATGGATACTGATGGGTCAAACTGCTAATCATTTGGAGTCTATCAAGTCAATCAAGCACTGATACAGGCTGGGCAGGGACTGGCTGGAGAGCAGCCCTGGAGAAAAGGCCTTGGGGGTGCTGGGGGAGGAGAAGCTCAACAGGAGCCAGCAGGGAGCACTTGCAGCCCAGAGAGCCAAGCACAGCCTGGGCTGCAGCAAGAGAAGTGTGGCCAGCAGGGCCAGGGAGGGGATTCTGCCCCTCTGCTCCACTCTGCTGAGACCACACCTGGAGCACTGTGTCCAGTTCTGGAGCCTCTGTTCCAGGAAGGATCTGGAGGGGCTGGAAGGTGTCCAGAGCAGGGCCATGAGGAGGAGCAGAGGGCTGGAGCTGCTCTGCTATGGAGACAGAGAGTTGGGGTTGTTCAATCTAGAAAAGAGAAGGCTCCCAGGAGACCTTCTTGTGGCCTTCCAGTATCTGCAGGGGGCTACAGGAAAGCTGGGGAGGGACTTTCTAGGATGTCAAAGAGTGATAGGACTGGGGGGGATGGAAAAATAAAATAGAAGTGGGTAGATTCAGATTGGATGTTAGGAAGAAGTTCTTCCTGGCACAGGTTGCCCAGGGAGGTGGGGGAAGCCTCATCCCTGGAGGTTTCGAAGGCCAGGCTGGAGGTGGCTGTGAGCAACCTGCTCTGGTGGGAGGTGTCCCTGGCCATGGCAGGAGGGTTGGAACTGGATGATCCTTGAGGTCCCTTCCAGCCCTGACAATTCTATGAATTCATTTTCAAAACAAAGCTCTTAGTCCTGTCCTGCTCCAGACCAGAAGAGATGTAACAGAGCACCTGGATCTGTTCACGAACATTCAGCTGGCACAACGTCCTTGCAGGTTACAGGACACAAGAGGTGAATTTGGGGGGCTGACTTGAAAAATCTGATGGTGTTGATGTCAAAACAGTGAATTTCTGTTTCTTCTGAGTCACATTTCAAACCAGTCAGAGGTTCTGTTTGGTTGGGTTGCTTGTAATCATTACTGTACACACAGGAATCAAACAAATGCCTTTATGCACAGAACCCCAGCATGGGGTGGTGGGAAGGGAGCTCTGGAGCTCATCCAGGCCATGCCCACCCTGCTCCAGCAGGGCACCCCCAGCAGCTTGCCCAGCAGCACCATGGCCAGGGGGGGGTTGGAAGCTCTCCACACAAGGAGACTCCACAACCTCTCTGGGCAGCCTGCTCCAGGCCTCCACCACCCTCACAACAAACAACTTTCTCCTGCTGGCAGCTCCTGGCTGCCAGTTTGTGCCCCTTGGCCTGTCCCTGGGCAGCACTCAGCAGATGCCAGCCCCAGCCTCTTGTCCCCCACAGCCCCTTCAGCTCTTGCTGAGCATTGCTCAGCTCCCCTCTGGGGCTGCTCTTCTGCAGGCTCTCAGCCCCAGGCCTCTCAGCCTTTGCTCCTCACAGAGCTGCTGCAGGCCCCTCAGCCTCTCCCCAGCCTCCACTGGACTCTCTCCAGTTTCTCTTTAAGTGAGCAGCTTAGAACTGGACCCAGCACTCCAGATGTGGCCTCACTATGGCAGAGGAGAATCTTCCTCAACCTGCTGCTGGACACATTCTTCATGCCCCCCTAGGAGACCATCAGCCTTCTTGACCACCAAGGCATATTGCTGTCTCCTGGGCAGCCTGTTGCCTGCCAGCACTCCCAGGTCATTCTCTGTGAAGCTGCTTTCCAGCAGGTCACCCCTCACCTGTCCTGGGGGTTGTTCCTTCCCAAGTGCAGGACCCTACACTTGCCCTGGCTGAATTTCATCAGGTTCCACTCCAACCACCTCTCCACACTGTCCAGGTCTCACTGAATGGCAGCACAGCCTGACAGTTGATCGGGAAGAGTGGCTGACAACTGTTGGCTCTGCTGCTTCCCAAATGCTAGACCTTCTGCTAAGGTGGCCTGAGATGAGGCTCCTCACCTTTGTTTCTCTGTTAGTCCCATTTTCAGCTTCATCAAAAGCTTCAGACAGCAGCTTTGTAGAACCTGAATCCTGTGCTAAGAAAAATGTCAAGTGCCAGCAAAGACCTCACTGGCAGCAGACACAAAATCCATTATAAATCAAAGGCTGAGCTCTTTCCCTTCCAGGTTCACAAATGGTTTTTCAGAGAGAAACAGAAAAACCCATGGAAGTGCAGAAAGGGATAGCTACTCTTCCTTTGAAGACAAGATCCTTCAGAGGCCTCCACAAACAAGGCAGGCATCAAAAGGCACCACGAGATCAGGCAGCAGAAACCCATTTAAGCCATTTCCTCCAACTCTGATATTGTTCTTCCAGACATCACTGTAGGAAAGGGTCATTTCAGAGGTGGAGGGAAGGGAGAACTAGGATAATATTCAGCATCCAAGAAAATGACCACAGGAAGGAGTTCTTCACAGAGAGTGGTGAAATACTGGAGCAGGCTGCCGAGATGTGGTCCCTGTCCCTGGAGATATTCAAGATCGGATCTGCTGTGGCCCTGGGCAGCCTCAGCTCATTGGAGATGTCCCTGGATGACTCCATGGGGGTTGGATGAGTTTGGTGGGTTCCCTCCAACCCACTGCAATCTCTGACTTGTGGGGATAGTCCAAATACAACCCCAAATACCTGAAGACTACCACAGAAACCCCAAGGCATCAGGAAATGAAAATCTTGGCTCCTTCCCTCCTCTTAAACCACTGGTGAGGCAAATGAGTGGCTGTTTGGAGCTCATAAATAGAATTCCTGGGGGGAAAAAAGGAGGGACTTGAAGTGGCAGAGGGATGGCAGTGCCTGCAGATGGGCTGAAGTGTGACCAGTTACACAAAACCCACCTGCAGCTCCCCAGTTACCTAATAGGGCATCACACTGTTAGCAGTGCCTGCACCAAGGTCATTATGCAAGAGCACAGCTCACTGCTGGCTCCCAGACACTCCTCAAGTTAACTTGGGCTTGGCAGGCTTTTTCAGGAAGCAAAAATCTCAATTCCTAGTAAAGAAAATGAGAGCAAACTACCAAGACTAAATGTGCAGGTGGAAACCAGTGACAAGTTGAGTTCCTCAGGTCCCACTACCCCTGGCTCTAGTGATGTTCAACGTCTTTGTCACCAGCATGGACAGTGGCATTGAGGCAACCTCACCAAGTCTCAGGGTGACACCAAGCTGTGTGGTGAGCTGGACTCACCTGAGGCCAGGGATGGCAGCCACAAGGATCTGGACAGGCTTCAGAAGTGGGCCAAGGACAGCTGCATGAGGGCCAACAAGTCACAGTGCAAGGGCCTGCAGCTAGGGTAGGCCAAGCCCAGGCACAAAGCCAGGCTGGGTGCAGAGTGGGGTGAGAGCAGCCCTGAAGAAAGAGACTTGGGGGTGTTGGGTGCTGAGCAGCTCCCCAGCATGCCCTCATGCAGCCCAGCAGGCAGCTGTATGCTGGGCTGCAGCCAGAGGAGTGTGGACAGCAGGGCAAGAGAGGGGATTCTGACCCTTGGCTCTGCTCAGACCCCACCTCCACTGACTCCAGTTCTGCTGTCCCCAGCACAAGGAGGACACAGAGCTGCTGGAGGGAGGCCAGAGGAGGCCACAAGGATGATCCAAGGGCTGCAGCAGCTCTGCTCTGAGGCCAGGCTGAGGGAGCTGGGGGTGTTCAGCCTGGAGAAGAGAAGGCTCCAGGGGGACCTCAGAGCTGCCTTGCAATAGCTGACGGGATCCTGCAGGAAGGCTGCAGAGGGACTTTTGCTAAGGCTGTCCAGAGCCAGGCCAAGGGGGAATGGTTTGAAGCTGAGGCACAGCAGGGTCAGACTGGAGATGAGGAAGAAGTTCTTCAGTGTGAGGGTGGTGAGAGTCTAGAACAGGCTGCCCAGGGAGGCTGTGGCTGCCTCCTGCCTGGGGGTGTTGAAGGCCAGGCTGGATGAGGCCTTGAGCAGCTGAGTCTAGCTGAGAGGTGTCCCTGGGCATGGTGTGGAGCTTGGAGGAGATGAGCTCTGTGGTCCCTCCCAACCTGAGCCATTCTGTGATTCTATGAGGTTAGTGATAAGGAAGGGTGGTCTCCAACCTGTTTCTTTAGCTCATGTTCCAATAACTAATAGCCAAGCACAAAGTCCTCCAGTCCTCCACCTTTAAAGTGAAGTCATTCAACTCTGAATCAGATCAGCTTCTCCTCCCTTCCCCTGGCACCCAGAGCTCTCAGATGCTGGATGAGGCCTTGCGCAGCTGAGTCTAGTAGAGAGGTGTCCACGCTTGTGGTGGGGAGCTTGGAGGAGATGATCTCTGAGGTCACTCTGAGCCATTTAACACCCATGCAAGGCAGAAAGAGACAGCAGAGGCTTCTTTTGCTTTCTGCACACATTAAAGCCCTTCAGACCTGCTCATCAGTAACAGCTGCAGCACAAACCCACGTGATGAAAGAATATTTCATTTGTGGTGCCCCAGCATTCTGCTCTGCTCACTCAAAGAGGTGTTAGCAAGAAATGATGTTCCTATGCCAGGTAAAATTGGAGATATATTTAACATATGACTAGATACCATCTTTACTGCAAGCTACTCTGTCTCAGGTGATCTCTAGACCAACAGATACGACCCAGAAACCAGAACTTCTTCACCTTGAGGCATTAGGATTGATGAAAATCATCTGATAAAACCCAACCAAAGGCAGAAAGCAGCATCTCTTTCCTCAGTACCACAGCTCAATCTAATCCCTCAGCACAGAGTTCTCTCTGCCTTTTCAGGAAGCATTTAGCATATTTAAAACTGCTAAACTATGTTTAATCTTCAATCATTGAGAAAAAAACCCTTAATTCAATTAAGGCAAGCACTGGTGAAGATCCCTCCTTGCAATCTTCTACAGTGGTCTTAGGTTGAAGGCTGGATTCAATGATCTTAAGGGGGCCTACAAGAAAGCTGAGGAGGGACTTTTTAGGGTGTCAGGGAGTGATAGGACTGATAGAAAAGGGTAGATTCAGATTGGATGTGAGGAAGAAGTTCTTCCTCATGAGGGTGGTGAGACACTGGCACAGGTTGCCCAGAGAGGTGGTGGAAGCCTCATCCCTGAAGGTTATGAAGGTCAGGCTGGATGTGGCTCTGAGCATCCTGATCTAGTGTGATGTGTCCCTGCCCGTGGCAGGGGGGTTGGAACTGGCTGAGCCTTGAGGTCCCTTCCAACCCTGGCATTTCAGTGATTCTACAATCTTAGAGACCTTTTCTAATTGAAACAATTCTAGGATTCTATGATACATGTGTGAGAATAAGTAAAAAGATGGAGAAAGGGAAGCTTCTCCTAGTTGGCCATGGATTATGTTGCAGGCTCCTAATGAATCCTCACTAGATGCGGCAAGCAGCCAGACCAGGCTGGGGAGGGGCACTGAGAAGGGGACACAACAACCATACTGCTGCTGAGAAGCAAGGAGTTGAGAAGCAATGACTTGCAATAAATCCTGAAGGGAGCCTGTGAGTGACCCTGATGTCATTTAGCCACCACACATCCCCGTTTAACAAGGGCTCAGGACCCACGGGTGGAGCTGGCAGCTTGCCGCTGCACCGGGTGCTCGAGGAGCTGGTGCAATAAAGGCAGAGGATGTGAGTGGCTGATAAGGGTGACAAGGTTTTGGGGGGGGGGGAGCAAGGAAAGGAGGAGCTGACAAAAAACATAAATCAGCATCTCAGCACTGAATCTGCAGCTGTGTGAGGGTAACTGGGAAGGATCACTGCAGTGCACAGGCACACCAAGGTAATACGGCATTGGATCGAGGATATCAGCAGGGGGAAAAAAAATCACTGCACCTACTGTGCAATCCCACTTTAAAAATCAGACAGGGAATGCTTGGAAAGGCTGCAAAGCCTGCATGAACTCCAGGGAAGAATTTGATAGCCATAACACAGACATTTATTTGAAGAGGCTGGGTGCAGGCAGCGCGGAAGGGCTGAGACCAGGCAGCTAAACCACCATCGCAGCCCTCCAGAACCTTGCCTGTGTCATTGCAAAGTCCCTGCATGCAAATGAAGCAGAAGGCTTCAGCCTCCCCACCACTAGCAGCAGTAGGACAGCTCTTTAATTACGGCCTCCCAACAGGGGCAGAGAACCTTTGAGCTGCACAGGCAGAGAAGGCAGCAACAGTTGTACAAAGAGATCGCCTCCTTTCACCAAAGCTGCTCCAATTAAAAACCCCAAACTTGGTTCCTACATTTTGCCTTTAACCTTTCCAAACAAAGGACGACAAAGGGAGCTCCACAGAAGCGAAGCCCACTCCAACTGCCTTTGCAGCACCATCAGAGATGCTGCTGCAATTATCTCAGTCGTCCAGAAGAACATGATTAGGGCATTTGCTTCTTCCAGGAGCCATTTGTAACGAGAGCGCTAAGCGCTTTGGACAGTCAAAGAACAAATCACACGGGATGACATCATGACAGCAGCATCTACAGAGCTGAATTCGGGGGGGGGGGGGGGGGGGGGGGGGGGGGGGAAGAGTGAAAAAAGCCATTTCTCCATCAGCAGAGGAGAATCATCCAAAAGGGCTGTGCTGGAGCATGCCCACGCTGGTGCTGCTGCAGCAGCAGCCGTGGGGCTGCATGGACACACCAAGGGCTTTTGCGCTGCCTCAGTCACCGAGTCATTGCCCAGGAGCTGAGACAAAGGCAGGTCTGAAACCCACACCACAGCTGCTGGCTGGGTCCTCACCAGCTCTGCCCAATCCAGTTTGAACCCATCCATAAACCACAGTCAAAACCAGTAGCTATATCTATATATCTGTACATATATAGATATATTGAGTGTGGAGTATCCCTTTCCCCCCCCCCACTGCCCAGATCTGATGCTGCAAACCAGGAATTGCTTAAAACCTTCCAGTATAAACACAAGATGATTAGCTGAGAAACAGGGGGGGGGGAAATGACAGACTAGAGGAAGTAGATATCTGATGTTATGTCTGCCAGAAGAGACAAGAAATCCACGTGTAAGCTAAGAGCTGCTGCGATTTAACATCTGCACCAGGTGCTACAACCATCCACAGAGGAAAAAGCCTTGGGAAAAGAAATCAAAGTTTGTAAAGAGAGGAAAAAGGAGGAAATATTGGGGGGGGAGGGGGGGGCTTTTGCAAAGGCAGAGGGAATAATTAAGATTCCTGTTATCAAATACCTCAGGGGGGGGAAAAAAAAAGCCAAACAAAACCACCAAAACTCAGTTATCTTCCACACATGACCCTCTTCCAAATGCCTCCTAAAATGGCTGGCCAAATAGTTCCTTACACCAAGTCAATCAGGTGATCTATCTTCCCCCCCCCCCCCCCGCCCAAAAAATACATCCCAGTTGAACTTGTGCTCCTTGAAGCCTTAATGTGGAAAAGAGCTGTTCCAACACCAAAAAACAACCCCACCTCAAATCAAAGGTTAAAAGGAGCAGACCAAAGGAAACCCCTGATGTAAAGGTTCGTAATACATAATAGCAGCCTCAGCACCAAGCTCACCTCCATAGGAGTGAGGAAACGTCAAGATCCATGCCACTGGGAGAAGGGAGGGGGGGAAAAAAACCCAACCCACCAAACACAAACAAAACCACAACAGCATTTCATCATCTTCTACCAGCAGAGAGACCAAAGGTGGTTGGAGGGAGCAAACACCCCACCCTGAGACAGAAGAGTATTTTGCACCTACTCGCAGGATGGCAAAGATCCGAGCGGGATTGCACAAAGCATCCAACAAATTAGCGTTTATTTTCTCATCACCACCCCCTCCCCAAAAGAAAAAAACCACCCCAACAACTCCACGAAAGATTCCAAACGGAGGGAGAGAGAGGCCTTTCGCCGAGGGGAGGAGGACACGTCACTTAAGGCTTGGCTTGGGTTTTGGTGGGGTTTTTTTCCCAACGGCATTAAATATTTAGAGCCTTGGATCCACTTTGCCACCACGTTTAAGTCACCCTCCCCACCGAAAAAACCCAAACCCTCACATGGGAAGACGACGGGGATTGAGACGATTGGGGCTGGGATCAAATGAATCAGCAACCCTTTCTGGAGAGGTGGCCACTGGCTTTAGGTGGGTTGGGGAGGACTGTGCTTTTCTTTGAGCCACGCTCGGTCCCTCCCTGTCACCGAAGGAGCAGCACCCACAGGGTCACAGCAGCTCCTGCCAGGGGGTGGCGAAGGCACCCGGCAGACCCCCACCCCCCCACCCCACTGTGAACAGCGGGGAAGGGGCTCAAAGTCACTTCTTTCCCCCCCCCCCCCATAAAGTGAAGGTTTGGCACAGCCGAAGGAGGGCGAGGCGAGCGCGGGGATCTCCTCAGGCGCGACCCCAGCCCCCTGCCCCGAGAAGGGCGGATCCGCCACGGCGGGAGGGGTGGGGAAGGGAGGGAGGAATCCGCCCCACCACCGCCGGCTGAGGGAGACCCGAACCGAGCCGAGCCGGGCTCTGACTCACCGCTCTGCTCTCCCAGGAACACCAGCTTGAATTTCCGCAGCGGGTTGCCGAAGTCTCCGCCCGACGACATGATGGAGGAGCCTCCTCTGCCGCCGCCGCCGCCCCGCTCTCGCTCCTCTCCCCGCGGCGGGACCCGCGACCGTTCTTACGCTCGCTTCTTTCCGCCTCTTTTTTCTCCTCTGGAGAAGGCTGCGGGGAGATGGAAGCCGGGAAGGAAGCTCCGGCGAGGAGCAAGGGGCTGGGTGAGGAGGAGGAGTAGGAGGAGTTGCCGGTGCTGCTGCTGCTGCCGCCGCTCCCCTCAGGGCCGAGCTCCTTCCAGCTGCCCGCGCTCCCGGCGCCTTCTAACACAACGGCCGCGCGCGCGCCCTGCGCCCCGCCCCTGACGCAACGCGTCACGGTTACGTGCCCCGACGTGCCCCGTACGTGTCGGCAGCCAATCAGCGCAGGGAGGAGGCGGTGTGAGGCGGGCGGGGGAGGGGCTGCCGGCCTGCGGGCTCTGAGCCGGGCAGTTCGCTCTGGAGCCTAACCATGGCTGCCACGGGCTGAGGGCAACGCGATGACGTTCGAGGAGGCCAAGGGCCAGACACTGCATTTGGGTGGCAACAGCCCCAGGAGTGCCCCGGGCTAGGGGAAGAGTGGATGGAAGCTGCCCAGAAGAAAAGGATCGGGGGGGGGGGGGGGTTGGTTGATAGACAGCTGAAGATGAGCCTGCGAGTGCCGAGGTGGCCCAGAAGGCCACCAGCATCATGGCTTGGATCACCAAGAGTGCAGCCAGCAGCAGCAGGGAAGGGATTGTCACACTGGACTGGGCACTGGGAAGGCAAAAACTCCTGAGGTCCTTACTACAAGAAAGACATGGAGGGGCTGGAGCAGGTCCCGAGAAGGGCAACCAAGCTGGGGAGGAGTCTGGACAACAGGACTGGTGAAGAGCAGCTGAGGCACCTGGGGGTGTTGAGCCTGGAGAAAAGGAGGCTGTGGGGAAGAGTTTCTGGCTCTCTGCAAGTCCCTAAAAGGAGCCTGGAGCCAGGTAAGGGTTGGTCTCTTCTCCAAAGGAACAAGGGAAAGGACAAAAGGAAACAACCACAAGTTGCACCACAGGAGGTATAAAGTGGACATCAAAATTTCACTACTGCAAGCATGGTCAGGCATTGGAACAGGCTGCCCACGAGGTGGTGGAGTCACCATCCCTGGAGGTGTTCAAAAAAGCACAGACATGGCACTTAGGGACATGGTTTAGTGGCCATGGTGGTGTTGAGCTGCTGGTTGGACTTGATGATCTTGGAGGTTGTTTCCAACCTTAATGAGTCTATGGGTTTCCTGGAGGCTGGGGTGAAATCCTGGTTGTTGATATCACTGAAGTGGGAGAAAGCTGAGGACAGACATTTGAGCAGGGACTGTAGGGACAGGACAAGGTGGGATGGTTTGGAACTCAAAGAGGCAGATTTAGGGCATAGAAAAGGGAGAAAAGTTTTATGCTGAGGGTGGTGAGAGCCTGTCCCAGGTTGCCCAGAGAGGTGGGACAAGCCCCATCCCTGGAACCATCCCAGGTCAGGCTGGTTGGGGCTCTCAGCAACCTGCTCCAGTTGGGGATGTCCCTGCTGGGGCTGGAGTGGGTGACCTTGAAAGGACCCTTCCAACCCAAACCAGTCTCTCACTCTGTGCTTCTGTGATGTCCTCAGCAGAAGCCTCACAGCAGACACTGAGGTTGTCAATTCCCAGTGTCAGCCTTTTGCAGTGCCTGGAGCTGTTGTTTGCAAACAGCTTGGTGCCCCCTCCCAGCCCGGTGGAGAAGCCAGAACCCCACCTGAGGTGGCCATTTCTCCCTTTAGCTTTTATTTTTTTGCCCATTTCTCCCTATTTTCTCAGCTTGCCCTGGAAGTTCTTCTATATTCAGCACTGGTTAGGCCACACTTTGAGTCCTGTGTCCAGTTCTGGGCTGCTCAGGTTAGGAAGGATGTTGAGTTGCTGGAAGGTGTCCAGAGAAGGGCAACAAAGCTGGGGAGGGGTCTGGAGCACAGCCCTGTGAGGAGAGGCTGAGGGAGCTGGGGTTGCTTAGCCTGGAGAAGAGGAGGCTCAGGGGAGACCTTATTGCTGTCTACAACTACCTGAAGGGAGGTTGTAGCCAGGAGGGGGTTGGTCTCTTCTCCCAGGCAACCAGTACCAGAACAAGAGGACACAGTCTCAAGCTGTGCCAGGGGAGGTTTAGACTGGATGTTAGGTAGAAGTTCTTCACAGAGAGAGTGATTGCCCATTGGAATGGGCTGCCCAGGGAGGTGGTGGTGTCACTGTCCCTGGAGATCCTCAAGATAAGACTGGATGAGGCACTTAGTGCCATTGTCTAATTGATTGGATAGGTTGGACTGGATGATCTTGGAGGTCTCTTCCAACCTGTTTGATTCTATGATGCAACTCTGCTGCTATGTGGACACCATGCCTCAAATCCATCTCCTCTTAGAAAATAAGACCATGGGTTGAAGCTGACATTCCTCCATCTCCACATGACCTTGGCTTTGTGAAAGGCCAAAGGGGGCAGAGGTTCTCAGCAAGGATTTGCTTGCAGGAAGGTCAGGACACCACTGAAAAGAGCCTGGCCTCTTCTTCTTGACACCCACCCTTCACATATTTGTGAACATTAAGATCTCCTCCCAGTCTTCTCCAGACTAAACAGCCCCAGGGCCTGGGTTCCAGTTTGTGCCCCTTGCTCCTTGGCCTGTCCCTGGGCAGCACTCAGCAGATGCCAGCCCCAGCCTCTTGCCCCCCACAGCCCCTTCAGCTCTTGCTGAGCACTGCTCAGCTCCCCTCTGGGGCTGCTCTTCTGCAGGCTCTCAGCCCCAGGGCTCTCAGCCTTCCCTCATCAGAGAGGCTCTGTCTCTGCTCATCAAACCTTCCTGCTCCAAAGATTTCATTCTTGGACTAGCAGCACCCAGGTCCAGAATTAGACATCAATTTCAAACCAAAATGCTCTCTGCTTTCTATTCTAGATCCTTTCATTTGTACTCCCTCAACATCATTAAAGCTTCTCCACAGGTTTTGTCTTTCCAGGCCTTGAGCTGCTGGGGAACTGAAGAACAAAATGTTGTCTTTAATGAGCTGATTAAATTTCAATCAGTTTTAATGAAGACAGGAGCAGGAGCTCACCTTCAGCTTGCACCCAGCCTTTGGGAGCCCTTCCACCAAGCTGTGGCCCTGGGTCTGTGGTGGCTTCTGTCCCACACCTCTTGAGGGAAAGGAATCCAGACTGGCACAGATCTGACTTAATTCAACATCACTGCTCAAGGATTCATAGATTGATGGAATGGCTTGTGTTGGAAGGGACCTTAAAGCTCATCCAAGTTCCAACCCCCCTGCCATGGGCAAGGACACTTCCCACTAGCCCAGGTTGCTCAAGGCCTCATTCACCCTGGCCTTGAACACCTCCAGGGTGGGGACATCCACAGCCTCCCTGGGCAACCTGTTCCTGTGTCTCCCCAGCCTCACTGGCAAGAATTTCTTCCCCATCTCCAGTCTCAATCTGCCCTCTTCTAGCTTCAATCCATTGTCCCTCATCCTGTCACTCCAAGCCCTTGGTGGAGTGGTGACCCTGGTAGAGTTAAACAATGGTTGGATGGGATGATCAGGATGATTCTTGATAGTGAGGGGTGGGGAGACACTGCTGGCACAGGTTGCCCAGGGAGGCTGTGGATGCCTCCTCCCTGGAGGTGTTCAAGGCCAGGCTGGATGAGGCCTTGAGCAAGCTGGGCTGGTGGGAGGTGTCCCTGCCCATGGCAGGGGGTTGGAACAGGATGAGCTTTAAGGTCCTTTTGTGACCCAACCCATTCTATGAAGCTAGAAGGTCTTCTCCAACCACAGCAGTTCTGTGACTGTGACAACCTCTGTTGTCCTTGCTGGTATGTTGGGATGGATTCAAGGACCTTTCCTGCTGATCCCAGGGAGAGGTCTTGACTTTCCCTCTCCCTCCTGACTGTTAGGAACCATTATTTTTATCCCCAAAAGCTCTGCTCTTTGCTCAGGCTCAGCATCTCCTTGTGCCAACAAAGGAAAGGTTTCTGCATTGCCTGCCAAAGAGGCTCCAGCCCAAGGGCTGGTAGAGGATGTGGATGAAGCTTTCAAGATAAAGCAGTTGAGGGACCTGCCTCTGCTCACTGCAGCCAGAGAAAATCATAGAGTCATGGAGTGGTTTGGGTTGGAAGAGCCCTTCAAAGGTCATCCAGTCCAACACCCTGCAGTCAGCAGGGACAGCTGCAACTGGAGCAGGTTGCTCTGAGCTCCTGACCACCTGACCTGGAATGGGATGTCCCCCACCTCTCTGGGCAATGTGGGTCAGGGCCTCACCACCCTCTCAGCCAAAAATGTCTCCCTTCTACCTAATTTAAAGCTCCCTCTTGTAGTTTGAAACCATCAGCCCATTGCCATCAGCCCACCCACTCCTGTGGGCCTCAGCCATGGTCCTAGGAGAAGTGCTGCAGAAGGCAGGAGACCCCTGTCAGAAGGGTTCTCCTAAGGTGCATTTAACCACTTTTTGATTCTGTTTTGGCATCAGACAAGTCCCAAGGAGACTTTCAGATGCTGGATCTTGAGTGCCTTAGGACAGGTTTGCAGGTTGAGAGAAGGGGCAGGGAGACGGCAAGAGCCTTCAGCACAGGCTGGGATCTACCTCTGTGCAAAGAGACTTGGAGATGCTGGTGGACAAGCAGCTCAACAGGAGTGACTGCTGTGCTGCAGCAGCCAAATGGCCAAGGAGGTGGTGGCTCACATCACCAAAGGGCATCACCAGCTGAGGTAAAGAGGTGGACAGGCTGAAGAGGGTGCAGAGAAGGGCCACCAAGGTGAGCTAAGGCCTAGGAAGCTGCCCTGTGAGAAGAAGCTGAGAGAGCTGGAGAAAAGAAGGTTCAAGGGGAGACCTTGTCACCATGTTGGGTGCAAAGGAGGTGGAGGCTCCCTCCCTTTTGCCAGGGAGCCTCATGGAGAAGACAAGAGGTGATGAGCTAAGGCCTGGGGAGATTCCCATTGGATACAGGAGGACCATTTTTGACAAGGACAATCAGTCACTGGAACAATCTCTTCAGGGAGGTGGTGGAGTCTCCAGCACTGGACACTTCTAAGTTGGATTTATCTGAGTAGGGTGCTGTGCCATTTTGTCTAGACCAAGCTTTGGCCAGAAATGGCTGGACCAGATGATCCTTGAGCTCTCACCCAACCTGGCATCCTTGGGTTCTCTGACTCTGTGTAGGTCACAAACCACCCAGGCATCAGCTCTGCTGCAACTTGTGCTGTGTGCCCCACGCTGGGTCCTTGACAGGGCACATCCAGCTCTGTGGTGGAGAAGAATCTTCAGCAAACCAGGAGAGGATGGATGAAACAACCTCTCCAGCAAGACCTGGCCCTCTCAGCAGCCAAGGGAGCCTTCAGAACCACAGAAACATGGAATGGGGTGGGTTGGAAGGGACCTCAAAGCTCATCCAGTTCCAAGCCCCCTGCCATGGGCAGGGACACCTCACACCAGCCCAGGCTGATCAAGGCCTCATCCAGCCTGGCCTTGAACACCTCCAGGGAGGAGGCATCCACAGCCTCCCTGGGCAGCCTGCTCCAGTGTCTCCCCACCCTCACTGCCAAGAATTTCTTCCTCATCTCCACTCTCAATCTCTCCTCTTCCAGCTTCAATCCTTTCCCCCTCATCCTGTCACTCCCAGCCCCTGTCAAAAGTCCTTCCCCAGCTCTCTTGGAGCCCCCTTCAGGTACTGGAAAGCTGCTCTAAGGTCTGCCTGGAGCCTTCTCCCCAAAGAAGGAAGAGCTGCCTTTTGTTTTTCAGCCCAGTAAAGGACTGGCTTGAATTTCTGCAGCTGAATGGAAAAATCAGCAGAGCACTTTTGCTTCTCTTGCTAAGTGACCCCAAAAGGCAGGGTGGGACTGGGTTAACCTGGCTGTGAAACCATCCATTAATCAAAGGCAGAGCTTGAAGCACACCCCAGTTGGACAGAAGATCCACATTTTGAAGAGGGGAAGGGTGCTCAGCTGCCAGAAGCTGCTCAGAGCTGCAGTCTCTTTGTATCCAGGCACAATCAAGAGCAGGAGCCTTTCCCTTTCATTGCAAGAGGAGGGATCAGCTTCCATCCAGCTAGGAGGCAGCAGAAATCTGTAGGCTGTAAAGTGCAGGAGCCTGAATGAGATGATTTTATTGTCCCTTCTGCTCTTAAAATATATCTGCCTGTGCTAGATGCTGGAGAAGCTCTGCAGTGAGGAGCCAGGGTGTAGGACAACAATGGGCACTGGGAGGGGGATCCCTGGATTGTGTTCAGTGGTGACTGCTGCACCCCAAACTTGGTCTAGGGCAACACTCCCTCCTCAGCCACATTTTGTGGCTGAATGCTCACAGAATCTCAGAATCCCAGCATTGGGTGGGGTGGGAAGGGAGCTCTGGAGCTCAGCCAGGCCGAGCCCCCTGCTCCAGCAGGGCACCCCCAGCAGCTTGCCCAGGAGCAAGTGGGCAATGGCGTAGCTGCAGGAAGCCTCAGGGCAGGGAGCACAGAATCAGAGACTCATGGGATGGCTCAGGTTGGAAGGGACCACAGAGCTCATCTGCTCCAACCTCCACACCATGCCCAGGGACACCTCTCAGCTAGACCCAGCTGCAGGAGAGCTTTGCAAGGATGAATCAACCTCCAGCAGTGGAGAACATGGAAGGAGATGAACTTTCCATGGCCAATTAATTATGCAGAGAATGCATCCTGCCAAGCCAGGAGCTGGGTGCTTCACTGGCAACAGATAAGGGAGAAGCTCCCAGGACCTTCTGCCAGCAAAAGCCTTCTCCTGGTGACTGCAGCAACCTGGCTGCACTGCAGGCACCAAAGAGTTCAATTCCTCAGACTCAGGACAGAACCCCAGCATGGAGGTTGGAAGGGAGCTCAGCCAGGCCAAGCCCAGCCTGCTCCAGCAGGGCACCCCCAGCAGCTTGCCCAGCAGCACCATGGCCAGGGGGGGTTGGAAGCTCTCCACACAAGGAGACTCCACAACCTCTCTGGGCAGCCTGCTCCAGGCCTCCAGCACCCTCACAACAAACAACTTTCTCCTCCTCTTTAGGTGGAACCTCCTGGCTGCCAGTTTGTGCTTGCTGCCACATGCCATGTCCCTGGGCAGCACTGAGAAGATCCCAGCCCCAGCCCCTTACCCCCCACCCTCTAGATATTGATTAGCATTAAGAAGATGCCCTCCCAGTTTTCTCCAGGCTAGAGAAGTCCCCATGAGGAGCAGAGGGTTTAGTGGGGTGTAGACTTGCTCCATCAGCACACAACAGCTGAGGTCACAGAACAGGTTGTGAGCATGACCTGCTCTTAATTACAGTGGCTGTCATGGCCTCCTCCCACAAATGCAGGGCCAGGCAGTTCCCTTCCAGTCACAGCAGCCCCTCCTCTGCCATGGAATTTCCTCCAGGGCTGCAAAGTTCACAAGAGGAGAAGCCAAACTTTCCTGGGATGGGAGTGCCAGCCTCAACCCAGCTCAGATTCCAACTCAAGTTCCTTGCTCAAAAGTCATCCAACAAGTGTCAGTGCCAGGGTGGCCCTGCCTGGGGCTGTCCAGGTGGGGATCAAAGGGCAGCACAACATCTCTGCCACATGAGCAGTTTTATGGTGTCCAGGGAGTGTCACAAAGCCACAGCTGGGAGTGTGTCCCCTTGCAAAACATGCAGAGAGAGCAAAGGTGGTGCAAATGCCCTCTGCTATCTCCATGTGCTGAGCAGGTAGGGTGGAAAAGGTGGCAGAGAGCCCACAGGAGCTCTTCTGGCAGCCAGACCTTGCCCTCTCCTGTTCATTCTCTACCCTCCATGCACCAGATCACAATGAGGATGAGCATCTGGGCTGTCAGCTGTGTGGTGGGAGCTCCAGGCAGTGAGAAATGCAGGCTAGGGCCTGGCAGGATGGATCACAGAGCAGAAATTGAATGCTCAAGCCTGGCCTGCAGCAGAGGAGAATTGCTACATCAAGGGGCACTGATGAACTGGAGAGAGAAAATCCATCATGAGCCCTAACAGCTCCAGACAAAAGCAATCAGAGCAGCAATCAGTCAGCAACGCTGGAAATCCTGACTTGAAATCACAGCTGCCAGGCTGCTGCTGCCCAGGACAGCCCTGAGACAGGGGGCTCAGGGAAGTGGGCAGGAGCATCTGCCAGGCAAGAAGGGGGAAATTTGGGCCTGATAGGAGGGAGGGGTGTGAGAAAGGGCCTAGGAGACATGAAGGTTTGTATTGGAGATAGCCTGGTGAAGAAGAAGAGGGTGGAAAAGAGAAGAGGGTGGAAGAGACAAGAGGGGGCCATTTGCAACAGGATGCATTCTCCCAAGCCAACTCCAGAGTGACTGGTTCAGGGGGCACACAGGGGCATGCAGCACCCATCTCCTCTCACCCAATCTGCCAGGCAGACCTCTGCTTTGCCCACCTCTTCTCCCACTGGGATACACATGCTGCAAAGCAGGGAGCTCCCCACCAGCCCATCCTTCCTGCAGGCTTCCCACTTGAAAACGCTTTAAGGAAGCGCCGGCAGACAGCAGCTGGGATCAAAGTGCTGGCACCGAGGCAGGATTCACTCCGTCCTCAGAGGCAGCAGCAGCTTGCTGCTGAAAGAAGAGTCGGGCTTTCCTTCCCCCACAAGCCAAAAGTACAAGGGCCACAGAGCTGCTGCCGCACTGCTTCACTTTCAAGGCCGGTGGCAGCCTGCCAACGCAGACACAGCTGACCCCGGCCCCATCACACATCTGCTGCCGGCAGGGCAAGGGCCAGCCCTGCCTCTGCCCCCACTGCAAAAGGCCCTTTTACAGCGCTCGCTCCAGCTGGCAGGGCCGGACCGGGCAGGTCGAGTTTCAGATCCTTTGGCCCTGCCCCAGGCCTGCACACCCAGGCCGGCCTCAGGCACCCCACAGGCCCTGCCTCCCAGCTGGAGCAGGGGCTCCCACTGGGGCCCTGGCCTGGAACCCCACAGCCGGCGGGGACAACGTGAGCCGGCTAAGGGCTGACGAACGCAGCTCCCCTCACCTTGAAGCCTGTTCCCTCCTCACTGCCTCACTGCATCGCCTCTCCCAGCTCAGAGAGCTGCCTCTAACATGGAGGCGGCAAGGCAGGAGCGAGTAGGCCACACTCAAGATGGCCGCCGAGCCGGGCGCCAGCTCAGCCCGGCCACACTCAAGATGGCCGCACGCGGAATCCAATCAGCGTGCGAGGAGCGAGCAGGGGGCTGGGCCACGGCTAGCAGGGTGCGTGGCGCTGGGCGTGGGGATGGCTGTGCCGCCGCCATGGTGATGGCGCTGCCGCGGGTGTCTCTGAGGGGGCGACGAATTATCCTCCTTTACCGTCTCCTCAGGCCCTGCCTACGCTTTCCTTAAGAAGCCTGGGGCCCTGCGAGTCCCGAAATGGTCGCCACTCCCTTCCCTGGGAGGTCTCGGAGGGCGGAACGCAAGGGCGGGAGCTGCGGGCCGCGGGGGGCCCGAGCGGAGCACGCACCGAGGCGCGGTGCCGGGGGGGGACGCTTTGAGCGAGGGACCGAGCTGCGGGCCGAGGCGCCAGGATGAGCGCGGCCCTGCCGAAGGTACCGGCGGGCGGTGATCGGCCGGGGGAGTGCCGGAGCCGGGGAGGAGGGACACAGGGGACAGGCCCGGCACGGCCCGAGGGCTGGGAAGGGGAGGCACAGGCCTGGTTTGGGGACTGGCGACAGGAGGGGTCAGGCCCAGTCGTGCCCCGGGGGGGTCTGGAGGGGACCGTCCGGGCCCGACCTTGGGGCCAGGATGGTGCCCCAAGGTCTCCCGAGGGGGTTTCTTGCGGGGGCACAGGCCTGATGCTGATTCAGTGTCCTGGGTCGTCATCTCTGGTGTGTCTAAGGCTATTAAGAAGAGTGTGGCCAGCCGCAGGCCGAGGGAGCTTCTGCCCCGCTGTTCTGCCCCAGCCAGGCCACAGCTGCAGTCCTGGGTCAGTTCTGGGCTCCCCAGCTGCAGAGAGACTGAGAGCTGCTGGAGAGAGTCCAGGGGAGGCTGGGGAGAGGCTGAGGGGCCTGCAGCAGCTCTGTGAGGAGCAAAGGCTGAGAGCCCTGGGGCTGAGAGCCTGCAGAAGAGCAGCCCCAGAGGGGAGCTGAGCAATGCTCAACAAGAGCTGAAGGGGCTGTGGGGGGCAAGGGGATGGGGCTGGCATCTGCTGAGTGCTGCCCAGGGACAGGCCAAGGGGCACAAACTGGCACCCAGGAGGTGCCAGCAGGAGAAAGTTGTTTGTTGTGAGGGTGGTGGAGGCCTGGAGCAGGCTGCCCAGAGAGGTTGTGGAGTCTCCTTGTGTGGAGAGCTTCCAACCCCCCCGGGCCATTGTGCTCCTGGATAAGTTGCTGGGGGTGCCCTGTTGCACCTTGGACTGGGTGAGCTCCAGAGGTCCATCCCAATCTCTACCATGGTGGGATTCTGTAAAGCAGGAGCAGGGATCCCTTGCCCTCCATAGGCATCTGGGCATCAATGACATAGAGCCCCTTACAGCCCTGTCAGTGTCCTCAGGGACTGACATTCTGAGGGTCTCAGGTGACTGACTGGGGGCTGTGGAGAGACTGGGAGGGTTCCTGGTGCATTCTGAGGGTCTCAGGTGACTGCTTGAGGGCTGTGGAGATCTCAGGAGGGTTCCTGGTACATTCTGAGGGTCTCAGCTGTGGTTTTATGGATGGATTCTGGGAAGTGGCAGTGAGAACTCCCTGAGCATCCTCTGTGGTGGCTCTTTGCAGGTGCTGTGCTTGAGGAAGGAAGTGTTGCTGAAGCAGGTGCTAGCACTCAGCAGGTGAGTAGGCTTGAAACCAAACCCAGTGAAACCCAGTCTGAGGCACTGAAACCACTCATGGAAGGGGGAAAATCTTTTCATTGTGGAGGGAAGGCTTTGGATGGTGCCTGGGAGTTCAAAGGGCTGTGGAGGATGTGGGGAGGGGAAAGCCTTTAGGCTAAAGGAAACTGTCTCTGTGTTTGGGGAGGGTGAGCTTTTGGCTCAGGAGCTTGGCCAGGAGTGTTGTGTTTGCACAAATAGGTGAAATCAGAGCTTTTAATCACTTCTCTTCTTCCCTGCAGGGCAGCAACAGCTGGAGAAAGCACTTTGTGTGCTGCAGGTGAGGCCTCTTGGTAACCCAGTGCAAGTCAAAATGTCATTTACCCCCCTCCAAATCTCCCACATGGGAGTGGTTGTGCCTCCTTTTGACTGTTTCTAGCCTGGTTTGGACTGGTTAAATAACCTGAGCAGCTGCTTCTCCACTTCCAGACCTTTTTATTTCCTTCACCTTTCCTTCCCTTTTCCCTGCTCTTGGCTAAGCAGCTGGTGTCAGCCATGCTCTTAGCTCCACTATTCACTCTGCTGCTGCCCAGGGTCTGCCTGGCATCCCTGTCAGCTCCTGGGGGAGTTCCCTGGCTCCACACAAAGCAGAATTGGCTTTTGAGGTGGAGGCCAAATGGGACTGAATGGCTTCAGATCCTTGATGCTCAGTTTCTCTTTGCTGTTCTGAGCTTTTATTACTGATGGGAAGGTTCCCAATTTACCCTGGGGAAGGAGGTAACAAAGCCTAAAAGCTGATCCCATTTGTGGTTTGGCTTCCTCACACCTGAAGATTTGAACAGGATTGGATTTAAGATGAACTGAGGCTCAGGTCCATTGCTGCTCTCACTGGGAGACATTTCACAGAGTCATAGAATGCTCTGGGTTGGAAGGGACCTCCAAAGCTCATCCAGTCCAACCCCCTCTGCACTCAGCAGGGACATCCTCCAGCAGATCAGGTTACCCAGAGCCCTGCCCAGCCTCACCTTCAATATCTCCAGGGATGGGGCCCAAGCTACCTCCCTGGGCAACCTGTTCCAGTGTTCCACCACCCTCATGGGGCAGAACTTGTTCCTCACATCCAATCTAAATCTGCTCTTCTCTAGTTTGAAGCCATTGCCTCTTGTCCTGTCCCTGCAGGCCTCTGCAAACAGTCTCTCTGCAGCCTTCCTATAGCCCCCTTCAGGTACTGGCAGGCTGCTATTAGGTCTCCCTGGAGCCTTCTCCTCTCCAGGCTGAACACCCCCAGCTCCCTCAGCCTGGCCTCACAGCAGAGCTGCTCCAACCCCCTGAGCATTTTCCTGGCCCTCCTCTGGACCTGCTCCATCAGCTCCAGGTCCTTGCTGTGCTGAGGGCTCCAGACCTGCACACAGCACTCCAGCTGAGGTCTCCCCAGAGCAGAGCAAAGTGGCAGAATCACCTCTCTGGCTCTGCTGCCAGCGCTGCTTTGGCTGCAGCCCAGGCTGCCCTTGGCCTTCTGTGCTGCAAGCTCACACTGCCTGCTCCTGTCCAGCTTCTCCCCCCCCAGCACCCCCAAGTCCTTTTCCTCAGGGCTGCTTTCCATCCCCTCCTCCCCCAGTCTGTATTGATAGTGAGGATTGTTCCAGCCCAGGGGCAGAGCCCTGCACTTGCTCTTGTGGAACCTCCTGAGGTTCACCTGGGCTTCCCCTCTCCAGCCTGTCCAGGCCCCTCTGGCTGCCATCCTGTCCCTCTGGTGGATCCACAGCACCACTCAGCTCGGTGCCACCTGCACACTGCTGATGCTGCCTGGATCCTGCTGTCTCTAGCACTGATACAAATATTAACCAGCACAGGTCCCAGCACAGACCCCTGAGGGACACCACTTGGCACTGCTCTCCATCTGTACTCCATCAGTGTCCTCACCTTCCACTGCTGCTGACAGCTTTGGGGACACTCTGGGTTGTTGTTTTCCCTCCTGTTTGCTTGAGGATTCACCTGGGAACTGAGTCACTTTTAATCCTTTCCACCACAGCTTTGCTGTGTGGGGCAGAGATCAGCCAAACCCTTTCCCTACCTTTTATCTTCCCCCCCCAAATCCCCTGAGGACAAATCCTTCCAAAGACCTGAGCACATACCCTTGCCCCCAGTGTGGATTTTGGCTTCTCAAAGCATTGTTTTTCCTCCTGCCTGTTAAGAGCTGGCTGCCCCTTGGCTAACCCCAGATCTGCTCTGCTTTGCTTTGTAAAGGTGGTGCACTCCTGAGCTGCCACAGGCACTACAGATCCAATCCCACTCATGGCATTGGGAGGTATAAATATCTGCTGCCAAAGGAGGTAAGTGTCCAAACTGTCCTGCTGGCCTTGCTTTCATCTAACCCAACCCTTCCCAGCCTGATTGAAATGTTAGGATTGCCAATTCCATGTCTCATCAATCACTACACTGCTACTTCCTTACCAGAGAGTTCTGTGTCCCATGAAGCATCCACTCACAACACTCCACACATGCTTCAGCTGCTGCATTCTTGTCTCCATGGAATCACAGGCTGGCTCAGGTTGGGAGGGACCTCAGAGCTCATCCCCTCCAAGCTCCACACCATGCCCAGGGACACCTCTCAGCTAGACTCAGCTGCTCAAGGCCTCATCCAGCCTGGCCTTCAACACCCCCAGGCAGGAGGCAGCCACAGCCTCCCTGGGCAGCCTGTGCCAGAACCTCACCACCCTCACACTGAAGAACTTCTTCCTCAGCTCCAGTCTGCCCCTGCTGTGCCTCAGCTTCAAACCATTCCCCCTTGGCCTGGCTCTAGACACCCTTAGCAAAAGTCTCTCTGCAGCCTTCCTGCAGGATGCCTTCAGCTATTCTGAGGTCCCCCTGGAGCCTTCTCTGTGAGCAAGAGCTGGAATCAGAGAATCCCCACCCCCCACCTGGCTCCTCAGGGAGCTGCAGAGTGCCAGAAGGTCTCCCCTCAGCCTCCTTTGCTTCAGGCTGAACAACCCCAGGTCCCTCAGCTGCTCTTCAGAAGCTCTCCAGACCCTTCTCAGGGTTTTTTTTGGGGGGGAAGATAAAAGGTAGGGAAAGGGTTTGGCTGATCTCTGCCCCAGACAGCAAAGCTGTGGTGGGAAGGGATCAAAAGTGACTCAGTTGCCAGGCGACTCCTCGAGCACACAGTTAAAAATCAACAACCCAGAGCATCCCCAAAGCTGGCAGCAGCAGTGGAGGGTGAGGACACTGATGAAGTGCAGATGTGGAGTGGCTTAGGTTGGAAAGGACCTTAAGAGATCACCAAGCCCAACCTTCTCCTTGTTCTCCAGACCCTGCCCCAGCTTTGTTGCCCTTCCCTGGGCTCCCTCCAGCCCCTCAGCGTCCTCCTTGGAGCGAGCCCAGTGCTGGAGTCAGAGCTTTCCCTTCTCACCTCTCTGCAAGGCAGCTGCAGTTTCTGCTTTGTTCCCTTTCAAATCCAGGCTCCAAAGAAGAAGAAAGTCCAGATGAAAGAGATCAGCCCTGGGACAGAGCATGAGTATGGAGATCTCAACATCCAGGTGACCTCCTATGACCTGTGCCTGGCGGAGCACTTTGCTCAGTACATCCACAGGCTCTGCAACCGCCTCTCCCTCAGGGTCACTGAAAGGTAGGAGCAGCACAGCCACCCCCAGCTCTGGCAGCCTGGTGCAGCCACACAGTTGTGGTGCTTGCAGGCCTCTCAGATCATCCCATCCAAGCAGCAGCCCAGCTCTGCCCCAGGGCACCACCACCCCCTGGCCCGCAGCACCGCAGCTTCCCAACCCCTCCAGCCAGGGGGACTCCACCACTGCCCTGGGCAGCCTGCCACAGGCCTGGGCAAGCCTCAAGGGGCACAAAGTGTTCCTCAGGGCCAAGCTGAACACCCCTTGGGGAAACCTTGAGGCTGTTTCCTTTGGTTTAACCTTTTCAGTGAAGGAGTTTCACCTAACTTGCTTAGCCTGGAGAAGAGGAGGCTCAGGGGTGACCTTACTGCTCTCTACAACTCCCTGAAGGGAGGTTGTAGCCAGGTGGGGGTTGGTCTCTTCTCCCAGGCATCCAGCACCAGAACAAGAGGACACAGTCTCAGGCTGTGCCAGGCTGGAGGTTAGGAAGAAGTTCTACACAGAGAGAGTGATTGCCCATTGGAATGGGCTGCCCAGGGAGGTGGTGGAGTCACCATCACTGGAGGTGTTCAGGAAGAGACTGGATGGGGTGCTTGGTGCCATGGTTCAGTTGTTTAGGTGGTGTTGGTTGATGGGTTGGACTCAATGATCTTGAAGGTCTCTTCCAACCTGGTTTATTCTATGTATTCTAATGCCCAACCTGAACCTCCCCTGCTGCAACTTGAGGCCATCTCCTCTTGTCCTATCCTTTGTTCTTTGGGAGAAGAGACCAACCCCCACCTGGCTCCAAGCTGTATTCAGGGAGCTGCAGAGAGCCACAAGGTCTCCCCTCAGCCTCCTCTGCTGCAGCCTCAACCCCCCCAGCTCCCTCAGCTGCTCCTCACAACTTCTCCACAGCCTTCTCCTCCTTCCCCAGACACAGGTCTGGGCTCCCCAGCTGCAGAGAGACTGAGAAGTGCTGGAGAGAGCCCAGGGGAGGCTGGGGAGAGGCTGAGGGGCCTGCAGCAGCTCTGTGAGGAGCAAAGGCTGAGAGCCCTGGGGCTGAGAGCCTGCAGAAGAGCAGCCCCAGAGGGGAGCTGAGCAATGCTCAGCAAGAGCTGAAGGGGCTGTGGGGGGCAAGAGGCTGGGGCTGGCATCTGCTGAGTGCTGCCCAGGGACAGGCCAAGGGGCACAAACTGGCAGCCAGGAGCTGCCAGCTGAAGAGGAGGAGAAAGTTGTTTGTTGTGAGGGTGGTGGAGGCCTGGAGCAGGCTGCCCAGAGAGGCTGTGGAGTCTCCTTGTGTGGAGAGCTTCCAACCCCCCCTGGCCATGGTGCTGCTGGGCAAGCTGCTGGGGGTGCCCTGCTGGAGCAGGAGGGCTTGGCCTGGCTGAGCTCCAGAGCTCCCTTCCAACCTCCATGCTGGGGTTCTGTCCTGAGTCTGAGGAATTGAACTCTTTGGTGCCTGCAGTGCAGCCAGGTTGCTGCAGTCACCAGGAGAAGGCTTTTGCTGGCAGAAGGTCTTGGGAGCTTCTCCCTTATCTGTTGCCAGTGAAGCACCCAGCTCCTGGCTTGGCAGGATGCATTCTCTGCATAATTAATTGGCCATGGAAAGTTCATCTCCTTCCATGTTCTCCACTGCTGGAGGTTGATTCATCCCTGCAAAGCTCTCCTGCAGCTGGGGCAGGCCAAGCCCAGGCACAAATCCAGGCTGGGTGCAGAGTGGGGTGAGAGCAGCCCTGAAGAAAGAGACTTGGGGGTGCTGGGTGCTGAGCAGCTCCCCAGGAGCCAGCAGTGCCCTCAGGCAGCCCAGCAGGCAGCTGTGTGCTGGGCTGCAGCCAGAGGAGTGTGGGCAGCAGGGCAAGAGAGGGGATTCTGACCCTTGGCTCTGCTCAGACCCCACCTCCAATCCTGCCTCCAGTTCTGCTGTCCCCAGCACAAGGAGGACACAGAGCTGCTGGAGGGAGCCCAGAGGAGGCCACAAGGATGATCCAAGGGCTGCAGCAGCTCTGCTCTGAGGCCAGGCTGAGGGAGCTGGGGGTGTTCAGCCTGGAGAAGAGAAGGCTCCAGGGGGACCTCAGAGCTGCCTTGCAAGAGCTGAAGGCATCCTGCAGGAAGGCTGCAGAGGGACTTTTGCTAAGGGTGTCTAGAGCCAGGCCAAGGGGGAATGGTTTGAAGCTGAGGCACAGCAGGGGCAGACTGGAGCTGAGGAAGAAGTTCTTCAGTGTGAGGGTGGTGAGACTCTGGCACAGGCTGCCCAGGGAGGCTGTGGCTGCCTCCTGCCTGGGGGTGTTGAAGGCCAGGCTGGATGAGGCCTTGAGCAGCTGAGTCTAGCTGAGAGGTGTCCCTGGGCATGGTGTGGAGCTTGGAGGAGATGAGCTCTGAGGTCTCTCCCAACCTGAGCCATGCTCTGAGCCTCTGATTCTGTGCTCCCTGCCCTGAGCACTGCCCTGTGGCCTCCTGCAGCTATGCCATGCCCACCAAAACCAACGAGGTGCTGTTCTTGGAAGAGAGAGGCTCCAAAATGCAGCTGGATTCTGTCCTCACTACCCATCAGAGGGTTGTCCAGGTAAGAACTGAGCTGTTTTTTCCCCTTCCTGCCTTCAGGCTCTCCCAGCCCTTGAACACCTTTGCCTTCAGTCCCTTGACCCCAGGCAGTGTTCTGATGGCAGAGCTGCATGGCTGGATGATGGGAGGGCACTGGATGGGGTCTAGCTGACCTTTGGAGGTCCCTTCACACCCAGAGCATTCTACTTGGACTTCAGGATGGCTTTTGATGTTCTGTTCCATGGCATCCTCCCAGCCAAGCCCCTCAAGGGCAGGTTGGATGAGTGTGTGGTGAGGTGGGGTGGGAGCTGGCTGAAGGACAGAGGTCAAAGGGTTGTGGTCAGTGGGGCAGAGTCAAGTTGGAGGCCTGTGGCCAGTGGTGTTCCCCAGGGGTTGGTATTGGGGCCAGCCCTGTTCCATGTATTCATCAATGACCTGGATGAAGGCACAGAGTTTGGAGGATGAGGGCACTCAGCCAGTTTGCTGTTGGGACCAAAGTGGGAGCAGTGGTGACAGCCCTCAGGCTGTGCCACCATCCAGCATGACCTGGACAGGCTGCAGAGCTGGCTGGAGAGAACTCCACTGCAGTTCCCTAAGGGCAAGTGTGGAGCCCTGCCCCTGGGGAAGAACAACCTCCTGGGGCAAGGGACCTGGGGGTCCTGGTGGACAACAGGAGGAGCATGAGCCAGCAAGGTGGCTTTGGGGCCAAGAAGGGCATCCTGGGGTGCAGCAAGAAGAGTGTGGCCAGCAGGAGAGCAAGGGAGGCTCTCCTCCATCTCTGCTCTGCCCTGCTCAGGCCACAGCCAGAGTGCTGGGGCCAGTTCTGGGCTCCCCAGTTCCAGAGGGACAGGGACTGGCTGGAGAGGGGACAGCAAAGATGCTGAGGGGCTTGGAACAGCTCTGGTGAGGAGAGGCTGAGAGGATTGGGGCTGTTCAGCCTGGAGAAGAGCAGCCCCAGGAGGATCTCATCAGGGCTGAGCAATACTTCAAGGGTGGCTGGCAGCAGGATGGGACCAGGCTGTGTTCAGTGGTGCCCAGGGACAGGGCAAGGGGCAGTGGGCACAGACTGGAACAGCAGAAGTTCCTTCTGGACAGGAGGAGGAACTTCTTGAGGTTGAGGGTGGCAGAGCACTGGAGCACTGCCTGGGGCTGTTGAAGGCCAGGCTGGATGAGGCCTTGAGCAGCTGAGTCTGGCTGAGAGGTGTCCCTGGGCATGGTGTGGAGCTTGGAGGAGATGAGCTCTGAGTTGCCTTCCAACCTGAGCCAGTCTGTGATTCTCTGCTTTGGAGGCTTTGGCACATTTGAGGAGAAAGAGGCAGGCAGGGATGGGGAACAGGGATGGGAAGCAGGGTGGGTAGGGAAGAGTCAAAAGAAGAGCTTCAGGTCATACCCTGGGTGCAAGGTGTGCACAAAAAGCAGAAGGCCTCCTCTCTGCTGAGGTGGTTGACTGCCACAGGCTCCTGCTGACCTGGAGTCTCTCTCTCCTTGCCAGTTTGGACCTCCTCCAACCACTCCTGCTTTCTTCTTGCAGGTCACTGGTTTGAGCTCCACCTTTGCTCCCATATTCTTGGAGGTTATTCAGAGCAGCCAGCCTGAGGGGGTTCACCTCTTGGTGAAAGAGGTAAGTTCTGACCTCTGCCTGGGCAGGCAGGCTGCAGATGGGCTGTGTGACACCAGCCTGCTCCCAAAGGGCTCTTCTGGAGTGGCCAAGAAGGCCAAAGGCACCCTGGGGTGCATCAAAAAGTGTGAGCTAAGTATTCAAGGGAGGTTCTCTTCCCCTCTGCTCCACCTTGGTGAGGCCTCATCTGGAGGCCTGGGTCCAGGTTTGGGCTCCCCAGCTGCAGAGAGACTGAGAGCTGCTGGAGAGAGTCCAGGGGAGGCTGGGGAGAGGCTGAGGGGTCTGCAGCAGCTCTGTGAGGAGCAAAGGCTGAGAGCCCTGGGGCTGAGAGCCTGCAGAAGAGCAGCCCCAGAGGGGAGCTGAGCAATGCTCAGCAAGAGCTGAAGGGGCTGTGGGGGGCAAGAGGCTGGGGCTGGCATCTGCTGAGTGCTGCCCAGGGACAGGCCAAGGGGCACAAGCTGGCACCCAGGAGGTTCTGTTTGAGGATGAGGAGAAAGTTGTTTGTTGTGAGGGTGGTGGAGGCCTGGAGCAGGCTGCCCAGAGAGGTTGTGGAGTCTCCTTGTGTGGAGAGCTTCCAACCCCCCCTGGCCATGGTGCTGCTGGGCAAGCTGCTGGGGGTGCCCTGCTGGAGCAGGCTGGGGTGGCCTGGCTGAGCTCCAGAGCTCCCTTCCCACCACCCCAAGCTGAGATTCTGTACAGACCTGATCCTGAGGCTGTTCTGCTCCAGACTTACAGACTCCCAGCATCTCCTAAAACCAGGTCATTGCTTGGTCTATCAAAACCAACTGCCTCTAATTCCTGAGGAGTGTTTCATTTGGCTTCCCATAATGGGTGCCACAGAAGCTGCCTCCCCAGCCACTCCTGCAGGTCTGCAGATGCCAGCTTGCAGCTTGCTTTGCTGTCACAGATTCCCTGCAACTCAAAAGGGAACTCACACAGAATCCTTTTGGCTGGAAGAGACCTTTCAGCTCCTCGAGTCCAAGCATCAACCCAGCACTGCCCCAGGGCACCACCAAACCATGGCCCTCAGCACCACAGCTTGGAAAACCCTCCAGCCATGGGCACTCCACCACTGCCTTGGGCAGCCTGCCACAGGCCTGGACAACCCTCAAGGGGCACAAATTCTTCCTCATGGCCAACCTCAGCCTGCTTGGGAGAAGAGACAGACTCCCACCTGGCTCCAACCTCCTTTCAGGCAGCTGTAGGGAGCCAGATCTCCCCTCAGCCTCCAGGCTCAACACCCCCAGCTCCCTCAGCTGCTCCTCCCCAGCCCTGTTCTCCAGACCCTTCCCCAGCTTGGTTGCCCTTCTCTGGCCCTGCTCCAGCCCTCACTGTCCTTCTGGCAGTGGGTGGCCCAAAACTGAACCCAAGATTCCAGCTGTGGCCTCAGCAGTGCCCAGCCCAGGGGCACAATCCCTGCCCTGCTCCTGCTGCCCACACCATTTCCTTCAGTGATGCTTCACCACCTCAGCTCTGGGAACCAGGAGGAACCTCCAGGAGCAGTCAGTAGCAAAGCTGAGGCTGGAAACCCAAATGCTGAGTCCTCTTTTGGTGGACTTTGCTCTGAGGGAGGCTCTGCTCCATTTCTGCAGACAGAGCCAAGAAGGCTTTGGGTTTTTTTTCTGTTGAGCACTGAGGACCTGAGGCCCAAACTGCACTGAGTGGTGGAGCAAACACAAGGAGCTGTTTCACCCTCTGTCATGTGAGCTGGGGAAAGACCTTTCAGATCATCCAGCCCCAGCAGTGCCAAGGATTTGACATCCAGACAGCCCCAGGAAAGCCTGCCTTTGATGCAGGGCCTGAAGGATTTGGTAGCTTGGAGACAGCAGAGGAAATGCAAGCAGGAGAACACAGAAGGGTTCTTAGATGTGGCCTTTGAAGAGTCTTCAGTTCTCTCCAGCTCTGCAAAACCAGGGGGGAAGGTGGGAGAAGGTCTCCTGAGTCCACCAACCTCTGCTTTGGTCACACTCCTGTTTCCCACCTCCTGGCTGCCAGTTCTTGCTTTGCTGTTGGCTGTGTCTCAGGAGGGTGAAAGGTGACATTGTGCCATCTGCAGAGCCTGAGGCAGGAAGCCCAGGGGACAGACCCAAGCTGTCAGCACAGGAGAGAGAGAGAGAAAGCTTTGGGATGCAGAGTTCTGGAGAAGCTCTCCAGGGGCAGAGTTGGAGATGTTCAGTTGGCTTCTTCAGCACAGTGCCTCTGCTCCCTCTCTTCCCCAAGCACTCAAACAGCTGAGGAGGAGCCTCCAGGGCTCCTTTCAGAGCAGTTGGCACTGCTGCCACCCTTTAGGCTGGAGGTGAGGGGAAAGCTCTTCCCAGCAAGAGAGATTGGCCATTGGGATGTGCTGCCCAGGGAGGTGGTGGAGTCCCCATCCCTAGAGGTGTTCAAGAGGGGACTGGATGTGGCCCTTGGAGCCATGGTTTGGTTGTCAGGAGGGGTTAGGGATTAGGTAATAGGCAGGACTTGATGATCTCTGAGGTCCTTTCCAGCCTGGTTGATTCTGTGATGCATTGCTAGCCACAACTTTGCATCCCAAACCTTTACCCCTGGAAGGGTAGGAGAGGAGGACAAAGCTTTGCCACCAGCTCCCAGGCTGAGCTGAGCACAGGATCATGGCCTGCAGTGACTCTCCTGGGGCTTCCCACTCCCTGGGGGCAGGGCACACTCAGGCTCTTGGTTTCCCACTCTGAATCTGTTCTTTGGGAGAGGGTTTGAGCTCAGGAAGCCCTCAAGAAGTGCTCCTGACCTGCTTGGGTTTGTTGCCACCAGCTCCCAGGCTGAGCCGAGCACAGGATCATGGCCTGCAGTGACTCTCTCCTGGGGCTTCCCACTCCCTGGGGGCAGGGCACACTCAGGCTGTTGGTTTGTTCACCCTGAAGCAACCCTTTAGGAGAAGGTTTGACCTCAGGAAGCCCTCAAGAAGTGCTTCTGACCTGCTTGGGTTTGTTGCCACCAGCTCCCAGGCTGAGCCGAGCACAGGATCATGGCCTGCAGTGACTCTCTCCTGGGGCTTCCCACTCCCTGGGGGCAGGGCACGCTCAGGCTCTTGGTTTCCCACTCTGAATCTGTTCTTTGGGAGAGGGTTTGAGCTCAGGAAGCCCTCAAGAAGTGCTCCTGACCTGCTTGGGTTTGCTTTTCTCCTTCCCCAGCACACAGAGGCTGACTTCAAGAGCCGCCTCAAGTCTAGACCAGAACTTGAAGAGCTGCTTGCCCAGATGAACTGAGATGATGAAGGCTCCATCCCTGGCAGAGGCTTCTCCTCCTCCTCCATGGCTGCTGGAGCCTCCAGGAGGTGACTTTGTGAGCACTCTGGATAGTTTGGGGAGCTGGAAGAAGGTTGCACTCTTGTCTAAATAAAGACAAATCAGTGTTGGGATCTGGCTGCTTTGTGGTGGGCCGAAGGAGGTCTCAAGGCTTTGTTCTTTCCCCACTTCTTTCCCTTCTTGTTTTGCTCTCCACCTCCAGGAGCCTCTGCAAGTGATTAATCACAGGCTCCTGGAAGGGACCTTAGAGATCATCCCCTCCAACCTCCCCACCATGGGCAGGGACACCTCTCAACTGCAACTCCTCCAGGTGCTGCTGATGTGCCAGGGACTGCCCTGCTCCTTTCAGAGTGGGTTTTGGGTTGGAAGGGACCTCCAGAGGTCATCCAGTCCAACCCCCCTGCAGCCAGCAGGGACATCCCCAGCCACAGCAGGTTGCTCCAAGACCCAAACAACCTGACCTGGGATGGTTGTAGCTATGGGGCAGCTCCCACCTCTCTGGGCACCCTGGGACAGGCTCTCACCGCCCCCAGGGGCAAACATTTCTCCCTTCTCTCCAGCCTGAGTCTCCCTCCTGGAGCTCCAAACCACCACCCCCTTGGCCTGTCCCAACAGGCCCTGCTCCAAACTCTGTACACAGCTTTCCAGTCCTGCAAGGCCACCAGGAGGTCTCCCTGGAGCCTTCTCTTTTCCAGGCTGAACTCCCCCAGCCCTCCCTCCCAGCAGAGGGCTTCCAGCCCTCCCAGCATGGCTGTGGCCTCCTCTGGCCCTGCTCCAGCAGCTCCCTTGCTCTGCTGAGGCCTCCAGAGCTGGCCCCAGCTGAAGGTTGCAGCAATGGCTTCTGGTGGAGCTCTTAAATCCCTTCCCAACACAAATGGAGCCTCAGAGCCCCAGGAGGGTTGGGAATGGGAATGCTCATCCCTGAGCAGCTGAGCAACCTCTGCTTGGGAGAAAAGAGACCTGAGAGGCAGGAGGCCTGGAGCTGTGGATGCAAAATGTCTCCTTAATTCCTGATTTGCTTTTCAAGCCATGGAGGAAACTCCCCCTGGCTCCCTGAATCCTGGCTCCAGCTTGAGCTCTCTGAATGTCCTCTTTGGAAAGAGAAATTTCTTCTGCCTTCAAAGGACAAATTCCAGAAAGGACAAAGCAGTTTGGGGACCTTCCCAGGATGGTGCCAAATGCTTTTCCTCAAGGGATGTGGGACTGAAGCTGCCCCAAGCTTGGCTGAGCTGCTCAGCTGCTTATCACTGCCCTGCAGCACGCAGAGCCTGCAGGAGCTGAGACCTGAGGGTCAAATGGGTGACAGCAGCTGGCTCCAGGCCTTGGCATTTCCAAGTCTGGTTTTATTTAGGATCAGAATTGCCAGGGTTGGAAGGGGCCTCAAGGCTCAGCCAGTCCCAAGCCCCCTGCCATGGGCAGGGACACCTCACACCAGCACAGGCTGCTCACAGCCACCTCCAGCCTGGCCTTCAACACCTCCAGGGATGAGGCTTCCACCACCTCCCTGGGCAACCTGTGCCAGGCTCTCACCACCCTCATGGGGAAGAGCTTCTTCCTCACATCCAATCTCAATCTCCCCACTTCTAGTTCTGCTCCATCCCCCCCAGTCCTATCCCTCCCTGACACCCTCAAAAGTCCCTCCCCAGCTTTCCTGTAGCCCCCTGCAGATCCTGGAAGGCCACAAGAAGGTCTCCTCAGAGCCTTCTCCTCTCCAGACTGCACAACCCCAATTCCCTCAGCCTGTCCTCATAGCAGAGCAGCTCCAGCCCTCTGCTCCTCCTCATGGCCCTGCTCTGGACACCTTCCAGCACCTCCAGACCCTTCCTGGAACAGAGGCTCCAGAACTGGACACAGAGCTCCAGCTGTGGTCTCAGCAGAGTGGAGCAGAGGGGCAGAATCCCCTCCCTGGCCCTGCTGGCCACACTTCTCTTGCTGCAGCCCAGGCTGTGCTTGGCTCTCTGGGCTGCAAGTGCTCCCTGCTGGCTCCTGTTGAGCTTCTCCTCCCCCAGCACCCCCAAGGCCTTTTCTCCAGGGCTGCTCCAGGCTGGAGCTGCTCTCACACCTTGTCCTGGAAGGGAGCTAAACCAAATCTGAGTCCTGGTTTGATGGCTGCCAGGAGGAGGTTCTGACCCTGTCCAAAAACTGTTCCTCACCACTCTTGCTCTCTCCAGACCATTCCCCAGCTTGGTTGCCCTTCTCTGACCCTGCTCCAGCACTCTTCCCCCCAAGATATGGCTGCTCAGATGGTGCTGGTCCTGCTCCAGCTCCAAACCCCAGCTCCTCAGCAGCACCTTCCTGGGAAACAGCCTGGAGACTTCCCTCTGGCAAAAGCCACTCGGCCCACAGAAGGTAACAAGGGACAGGAGAAGAGGAGATGGCCTCAGGTTGCATCAGGGGAGGTTTAGGTTGGACATGAGAAGAACTTCCTCCACTGGAAGTGGGGCCAGAGAAGGGAAATGAAGCTGGGAAGGGGTCTGGAGAACAGGGCTGGTGAGGAGCAGCTGAGGGAGCTGGGGGTGTTCAGCCTGGAGAGAAGGAGACTGAGGGGAGACCCTCTGGCTCTCTGCAGCTCCCTGAGAGCAGCTTGCAGCCAGGTGGGGGTTGGTCTCTCAAGGAACAAGAGGAAATGGCCTCAGTTTGCCCCAGGGGAGGCTTAGGTTGGACAGCAGAAGAAACTTCTCCACTGAAAGGGTTCTCAACCCCTGGCCCAGGCTGCCCAGGGGGCTGGTGGAATCCCCATCCCTGGAGGGGTTTCCAAGGGGCAGAGCTGTGGTTGTGGTTGGTGCTGAGGGCCATGGTTCAACACCAGCCTTGGCAAAGCTGCAGAGTGCTTGGAGTGGATGATCTTGAAGGCCCTTCCCAACCATCCTGACTCTCTGATCCTGTTCTCTTTTCTTTTTCATGGCTTATTTTGCTAGTAGGTGGCACTCAGGGGAGACTCCCTTTTTTCCCCCCAGCCCTAATCCTCCTGGGGCTTCCCAGGAGATAAATCCCCCCCCCAACACCTAGATCCTCTCCACAGGGAAAAAAGCTTTGGCCCAGTGCAGGGCAAGAGGTGGAATGGAAATCAGAGGCTGTGAGGGGTTGAAATCCATGGCAGTGCTGCCTCCCCCAGCCTGGAGGCAGCGACTGCTCCCAGGCTGGGATAATGTGGGCTGGAACTCCCCACCCAGCCCCACAGATATCCCCTCCCGGCTCCCCCTGGCAGCACAGATGGCGACAGCCTTGGCCAGGTCAACAACCACCGCCGCATTTAATGTCCCAGGGAGCTAAGGTGTCAAAAAAACAACAGAACAACCCCCAGAACAGAGTCAAAGAGGTGCTGGTGACCCACTGCAGGCAGCATCGGGGGGGATTTCAGGCTGGGGCTGGGAAGGGCTGGGCTCAGCTGGCCGCGGCGGCTCCCCGGGGGGGTGGCGGCAGGGGCAGAGCCCCAGGGGTGATTTGAGTCCGGGGCTGGGGAGGGCTGGGGGCTCGGTGCTGGCAGCGGTGCCCTGGAGGTGATTTCAGTGCGGGGCTGGGGAGGGCTGAGCTCGGTTGGGCTCCTGGGGGCTCGGTGCTGGCAGCGGTGCCCTGGAGGTGATTTCAGTGCGGGGCTGGGCTGGGTTAGGCTCCTGGGGGCTCGGCGCTGGCAGGGGCAGAGCCCCAGAGGTGATATCAGTGCGGGGCTGGGGAGGGCTGGGCTCGGTTGGGCTCCTGGGGGCTCGGCGGCAGCAGAGCCCCGGAGGTGATTTCAGTGCGGGGCTGGGGAGGGCTGGGCTCGGTTGGGCTCCTGGGGGCTCGGCGCTGGCAGGGGCAGAGCCCCAGAGGTGATTTCAGTGCGGGGCTGGGGAGGGCTGGGCTCGGTTGGGCTCCTGGGGGCTCGGCGCTGGCAGGGGCAGAGCCCCGGAGGTGATTTCAGTGCGGGGCTGGGGAGGGCTGAGCTCGGTTGGGCTCCTGGGGGCTCGGCGGCGGCAGAGCCCCGGAGGTGATTTCAGTGCGGGGCTGGGGAGGGCTGGGCTCGGTTGGGCTCCTGGGGGCTCGGCGGCGGCAGAGCCCCGGAGGTGATTTCAGTGCGGGGCTGGGGAGGGCTGGGCTCGGTTGGGCTCCTGGGGGCCCGGCGGCGGCAGAACCCCAGAGGTGATTTCAGTGCGGGGCTGGGGAGGGCTGGGCTCGGTTGGGCTCCTGGGGGCTCGGCGGCAGCAGAGCCCCAGAGGTGATTTCAGTGCGGGGTTGGGGAGGGCTGGGCTCGGTTGGGCTCCTGGGGGCTCGGCGCTGGCAGGGGCAGAGCCCCAGAGGTGATTTCAGTGCGGGGCTGGGGAGGGCTGGGCTCGGTTGGGCTCCTGGGGGCTCGGCGGCAGCAGAGCCCCAGAGGTGATTTCAGTGCGGGGCTGGGGAGGGCTGGGCTCGGTTGGGCTCCTGGGGGCTCGGCGCTGGCAGGGGCAGAGCCCCAGAGGTGATTTCAGTGCGGGGCTGGGGAGGGCTGAGCTCGGTTGGGCTCCTGGGGGCTCGGCGGCGGCAGAGCCCCGGAGGTGATTTCAGTGCGGGGCTGGGGAGGGCTGGGCTCGGTTGGGCTCCTGGGGGCCCGGCGGCGGCAGAGCCCCGGAGGTGATTTCAGTGCGGGGCTGGGGAGGGCTGGGCTCGGTTGGGCTCCTGGGGGCCCGGCGGCGGCAGAGCCCCGGAGGTGATTTCAGTGCGGGGCTGGGGAGGGCTGGGCTCGGTTGGGCTCCTGGGGGCTCGGTGGCGGCAGAGCCCCGGAGGTGATTTCAGTGCGGGGCTGGGGAGGGCTGGGCTCGGTTGGGCTCCTGGGGGCTCGGCGGCGGCAGAGCCCCAGAGGTGATTTCAGTGCGGGGCTGGGGAGGGCTGAGCTCGGTTGGGCTCCTGGGGGCCCGGCGGCTCGGCGGGCCGGCGCTGCCTTCGGGCCATGCATTCGCCGAAGGCTCGCACCTGGGGCTGGCAGTGTCGCCAGTCCTGCCGCTGTGCCATGCAGTCCTGCAGCGCCCGGTGCTGCCCCATGCAGCCCGTCCGGGAGATCAGGGCGTCCAGAGGGTCCTCGCCTTCCTCATCATCCTCCTCCTCCTCCTCCTTCAACGACGACCGGCTCCTGCCGTGGCCAGGTCTCGCCATCGCTGGGCTGGAAGGAGGCGGGAGGTGTCCCCTGGAGAGTCCTGCGTGGGTCGATGACTGGACTGTTTTGGGGGGGCAGTCTCTCCAGGGTACCCAGCACCCCCATTCTGTGGGTTTTCAGGACCCTCTGAAGCCCAGCACCCTACATGTCCCTCATGGGTGCCCAGCACCCCTGTCCCATGCAGCCCCCACCCCTCCATGGGTGCCCAGCAACCTCTCCATCTTCTCCACCTCCCCAAGGGTGCTCAGAGGACCCACAGCACCCCTCATGCATCCTCCCAGCGGGTGCCCAGCACCTCAGCCCCCACCCATGGGTGCCCAGAATCTGCTGGTCCGTACCTGCCCATGCACCTTTCATGGGTGCTCAGCACCAACCCGTCCAGCACCCTCCATGCTTCTCCCACGAGTGCTCGACATTTTCACCATGCATCTGACCCCCACCCATGGGTGTCCATCCTCTCCATGGGTGCTCAGCACTCACCATGCCCCTTACCCTCATCCATGGGTGCTCAGAATCCTCTATGTACCTTAACCACAACCCGGAGTGCTCAGCACCCTGCCCCATGCACCCTAGCCCCACCCCGGGTGCTCAGCACCCTGCCCCATGCACCTTACCCCCACCCCCGGCTGCTCCGCACCCTGCCCCATGCACCTTCCCCCCACCCCGGGTGCTCAGCACCCTGCCCCATGTACCTTCCCTCACCCCCGGGTGCTCAGCACCCTGCTCCATGCACCTTCCCCCCACCCCCGGCTGCTCCGCACCCTGCCCCATGCACCTTCCCCCCACCCCGGGTGCTCAGCACCCTGCCCCATGCACCTTCCCCCCACCCCGGGTGCTCAGAACCCTGCCCCATGCACCTTCCCTCACCCCCGGCTGCTCCGCACCCTGCCCCATGCACCTTCCCCCCACCCCGGGTGCTCAGCACCCTGCCCCATGTACCTTCCCTCACCCCCGGGTGCTCAGCACCCTGCTCCATGCACCTTCCCCCCACCCCCGGCTGCTCCGCACCCTGCCCCATGCACCTTCCCCCCACCCCAGGTGCTCAGCACCCTGCCCCATGTACCTTCCCTCACCCCCGGCTGCTCCGCACCCTGCCCCATGCACCTTCCCCCCACCCCGGGTGCTCAGCACCCTGCCCCATGTACCTTCCCTCACCCCCGGGTGCTCAGCACCCTGCCCCATGCACCTTCCCTCACCCCCGGCTGCTCCGCACCCTGCCCCATGCACCTTCCCCCCACCCCGGCTGCTCAGCACCCTGCCCCATGCACCTTCCCCCCACCCCGGCTGCTCAGCACCCTGCCCCATGCACCTTCCCCCCACCCCGGGTGCTCAGCACCCTGCCCCATGCACCTTCCCCCCACCCCGGCTGCTCCGCACCCTGCCCCATGCACCTTCCCCCCACCCCGGCTGCTCAGCACCCTGCCCCATGCACCTTCCCCCCACCCCGGGTGCTCCGCACCCTGCCCCATGCACCTTCCCCCCACCCCGGCTGCTCCGCACCCTGCCCCATGCACCTTCCCCCCACCCCGGCTGCTCCGCACCCTGCCCCATGCACCTTCCCCCCACCCCGGCTGCTCCGCACCCTGCCCCATGCACCTTCCCCCCACCCCGGCTGCTCCGCACCCTGCCCCATGCACCTTCCCCCCACCCCGGGTGCTCCGCACCCTGCCCCATGTACCTTCCCTCACCCCCGGCTGCTCAGCACCCTGCCCCATGCACCTTCCCCCCACCCCCGGGTGCTCAGCACCCTGCCCCATGCACCTTACCCCCACCCACAGGTGCCTGTCTCCCTCATCGGGTGCCAGCAACTCCCTCCCTCCCCTCCCCTCCCCAGCCCCCTCCACGCTCCCCTCGGCCCCCCCTGCCCCGTACCTGCCCAGCAGCGCAGCGCGGACCCTTTAAGCCTGGCGGAGAAGGTACTCGGCGTGGCGGGGCGTGGCGGCGAGAGCGCTCGCTCATTGGCTGGTGCAGTCCCCGTCCGCTTCCGTCCCGCGGGGTCTGACGGGATGCAAGGAGGTGAAAGAGGATCCTGGCGCCTGGGTAAGATGGCGGCGAGAGCGCGCCTTCTTTGGTGCGTGCCTCCTGCTTCCGCTTCCGCCCCGCAGGGCATGACGGGAAGGAAGGAGGCGGAAGAGGGCCGCGGGAGCCCCGGCAAAGATGACGGCGACGCTGCGGATCCAGAGCGACTGGCACCAGGCGTTGAGGTGGGCGCAGTCCTCCCGCTTCCCCGCTTCTCTTCCCGGTCCCTGCCCCGCGCTCACTGCCCTGCTCTTTATCCCCGCAGGAGGGACGAGGGCGAGGCCTGGGTGAGCTGCCGGAGCCCTGGTGAGTGCTGAGGGGCCTGCGAAGGTCCCCTGGGGGGTGTCCGGGGGGCTCGGAGGTGCCCCGCGGGTTAAAGCGGGGGAGAAGGTGGCGGGAGGGGAGAGGAGGGGGAGCTGGGGGTTAGGAGAGGCTGAGGGCGACTTGGGGGTGCCCTGGGGGTTAGGAAGGGGTGAGGGAGGTTGTAGGGTGTTCTGTGGGCTAGGAGGTGGTGAGGACGCTTGGGGGGGGCCCTGTGGGCTAGGAGGTGGTGAGGGCGCTTGGGGGGGGGGGGGGTTAGGAGGTGGTGAGGACGCTTGGGGGGGGGTGGGTTAGGAGGTGGTGAGGACGCTGGGGGGGGGGTGGGTTAGGAGGTGGTGAGGACGCTGGGGGGGGGCGCTGTGGGTTAGGAGGTGGCGAGGACACGTTTGGGGGGCCCTCTGAGTTAGGAGTAAGGACATGTTGGGGGGGCCCTGTGGGTTAGGAGGGCATGAGGGAGATTTGGAGGGGGTGCCTTGGGGTTTAGGAAGGGAGTTTGGAAGATGCCCTGCGAGTTAGAAAGAGGTGATGAAGGTTGGGGTTATGACCTGTGGTTTAAGAGCAGTGAGGGTAGTCTAGAGGGTGCCCCATGGTTTGGAAAGGGGTGGGAGAGGCAGTAGGGCCTGGTGGTTTAGGAGGGTGGTGCTGGAGGTTGGAGGACATGTGGGAAGTCGCAGGGACCCTGTGGTTTTGGAGGGGTAAGAGCAGTTGGAGGGTGCTCTAGGAGGGGGTGAGAAGGGTTGGAGGGAGGTCAGGAGCAGGTGGGCTGAGGAGAAGGTGGGGTGCCAGGCGTGCCTGAGCTGCTGGCTGCTCTCCCTGCAGGGAAGCCTACCCTGTACGGCAGCCTGACCAGCCATGGGCTCGGCACTGACGGCGTCCCTGACATCGCTGCCTCCGAGGGCTTCGTGGTTGGAGAAGTCACCAAGGTGCCAGGGCTGGGGGGAAGCAGGGCCTGGTAACCATCTTCCGTGCAGGGAGTGGTGGGGGGGTGCTATTAAGGCAGTCAAAACAGCAGCCTGAAGTTGTCTTCCACTCTGGGATGTGGTTTAACGACCGTGGTGGTCTTGGCTTGAAGGTTGGACTTGATCTTAAAGGTCTCTTCCAACCAAGAGTGTTTCATAGTTCTATGGTTCCAGCCCCCTGCATGGTGCCATCCATGGGCTTCCCACCTGTGTAGCGCCCTGGAGCTGGTCTATAACATCCCACAGCTGGGCTGGAGCTGTGCAAGACCTTTCCTTTATCCCCCTGGAGGATCTTGAGGAGGTGGAAGGAGACAAGCCCCATGCTGCACCTTCCCCCAGTCTTCAGGCTGGGAGAGACCTCAGCCCAAGTCCATGCCTTGAGAGGTGCTGTGTTGCAGGAGGACTAACAGCACTTCTCTTTGTTTTCTGCCCCTCTCTTTTCTTCTCTAGAAAAGCATCCTCATTTCTTGTCCTCATGAAAATGTCTCCACAAAATTCCTGGCTCCCTACACAACTTTCTGTAGGATCCATCAGAAAAGTGTAAGTAACCTCCTGGAGTGAGTGGGGACGTAGCTGGGAGTGGCCATCAGCTTTCAGAACCTCAGACCCACCAGGGATCCACTGCAAAGGAAGGGAAATGTGTCAGTTGGTGTCAAAACCCAAGATCAAAAAGGTTCTCTGCACCTCTGGTGGCTCCAAATCCATCCCTGGTTCATCCTGGCTGCTTGCTCCTATCTCAGGAAGTCATCTTTGTTGTTCCCTGGGGGCATTTCTGTTTGTGGGGCTAGGAAGTGAATGTGGAATCAAATCATCTTGACCTGGTGGGAATTCAGAGGCTGGAAAGGTTCAGCTGGTTTGGGGCATTCACTCACCTCTGGAGTGATGGACACTACTGTGTCCAGTTCTGGGCCCCTCAGTTCAGGAAGGACCTCAGGGAACTGCTTGGAAGAGTCCAGCACAGAGCCACAGGCATCACCCAGCAGAGCCTGGCTCCAGCCTCTTGGCACTCACCCTACACATCTTTATCAACAGCAATGAGGTCACCTCTCAGGCTCCTCCTCTCCAAGCTACAGAGCCCTCAGCTCCCTCAGGCTCTCCCCAGAAGGAAGATGTTCCCCTGCCTTCAGCATCTTTGTGGCTGGACTCTTCCAAGCAGTTCCCTTGAGGTCCTTCTTGAACTGAGGGATGGTGGATGTTGAAGCACAGGAAGTTGCATGGAACAGGCTGCCCAGGGGGGTTGTGGAGTCTCCCTCTCTGGAGATATTCAAGACCCACCTGGATGTGTTCCTGTGTGATCTGCCCTGGGTGCTCCTGCTCTGGCAGGGAGGTTGGACTGGATGATCTCTGGAGGTCCCTTCCAACCCCTGACACTCTGTGATTCTTGCTCAGCTGTGAGGATTTTCTCATGACAAAACTGTTTTGGAAGCAGTTTTGGAGGTGCTTTAAATGAACCCAGCAATATTTCTGGTGGAGGTAGGCTCACAGAATCATTTTGGTTGGAAAGAGACCTTTTGAGATCATCAAATCCAACCATTAATGATGTCCTTGAGGAGTCCAACCATTAATGATACTGCTTGAGGGGAAATTCCTTTCTAGGGTCACAAAGTTCATGGTTGCTGGGGGTTTGTTTTATCTCCTGCAGGTCACCTGTCTTGATATTTCCAGTGGTGGAGGCCTTGGTGTGTCTACCAGCACAGATGGGACCATGAAGATCTGGCAGGCTGCAAATGGAGAGATCAGAGTAAGAGCTTTGATGTTGTGTGTGGGGGTCTGTGACACTCCTGATGTCATTCAGCCATGGCTTGGGTCAGGCAGTCCATGGGCTGTGGTCTAGGGTGGCAAAGAATCTGGCTTCTGGTTGAAAACCTGAGTGGGAGTTGATATCTTAGAGGCTTGAAGCCAAACCTGTTGGAAAGCAGGAGATCCCCTAAGGAACATGGAGCTCAGTGATCCAGAGAGGTGTCCCAGGGTGACAGTAGGGAAGCAGGCTAGGAATGACAGCCAGAGTGCAGGAGGCACCTGGCAGCTCCTGACCTGCAGGGTACAAGCACTGAATTTCTCCTGCAGTAGAGAAGAGGTGAGAAGACTCCTGCCCATGATGGCTTAACCACCTCATGGCATCTGCCTGCCCAGCTGAGGTGTTTCCTATGGAGCTTGAACTCTCAGCTGCTTGTTTGACAGAGGATGAAAACATTTAACCCATGACTAGGGACATCTGATACCCCTTGTGATGTGCTGAGGTGGAGGGAGGCCCAAAATGTCCCTGTGGCCTCTTTGCCTGCCTCAGATTCAGATGAGTCCATTCCAGGAGCATGAACCCAGAGGGTCTGAGTTTAATCAGAGAACCACAGCCTGGCTTGGGTTGGAAGGGATCTTATCATCCAGTTCCAACCCCCCTGCTATGGGCAGGGACACCTCCCACCAGCCCAGGTTGCTCAAGGCCTCATCCAGCCTGGCCTTGAACACCTCCAGGGTGTTCACCTCCCTGGGCAACCTGCTCCAGTGTCTCCCCACCCTCACTGGCAAGAATTTCTTCCTCATCTCCAGTCTCAATGTCCCTTCTTCCAGCTTCAATCCATTCTCCCCTCATCCTGTCACTCCCAGCCTTGTCAAAAGTCCCTCCCCAGCTCTCCTGGAGCCCCCTTCAAGTACTGGAAGGTTGCTCTAAGGTCTCCCTGGAGCATTCTCTTCTCCAGGCTAAACAACCCCAACTCTCCCAGCCTGTCCCCACAGAGGAGGTTCTCCAACCCTCTACCCATCTTCATGGCCTCCTCTGGACCCACTCCAGCAGTTCATAGAATGCTCTGGGTTGGAAGGGACCTCCAAGGTCATCTAGTCCAATCCCCAGCTCCATGTGCCTCTTATGTTGGGGCCCTAGAACTGGAGGCAGTGCTGCAGGTGGGGTCTGAGCAGAGCAGAGGGGCAGAATCCCCTCCCTGTGCTGCTGCTCTCCCTGCTCTGGCTGCAGCTCAGCACACAGCTGCCTGCTGGGCTGCCAGAGACCACTGCTGGCTCCTGGGGAGTTTGTCACCAGCTGACACCCCCAAGGCCTCCTCCTCAGGACTGGTGCCATTCCTTCTCCAGCCTGGATTTGTGCTGGATATTCTCCATGAACTCTCTAATCAGAATCACAGAATTGTCAGGGTTGGAAGGGTCCATGAGCAGGGACCCCTCCCACCAGCCCAGGTTGCTCAAGGCCTCATCCATCCTGGCCTTAAAAACTTCCAGGGATGGAATGGTTTGGGTTGGAAGGGACCTTAAGAATTATCCAATTCCAACCCCCCCTGCCATGGGGAGGGACCCCTCCCACTAGCCCAGCTTGCTCCCAGCTTTTATCCAGCCTGCTTTGAAAGCACTTCCAGGTTTGCAGGTGTCCACAGCTTCTCTGGGTTATTTATGTTGGGGGCATTGCCCCAAGCCAGGGGGGGAGAAGGCAAGTTTTGGAGTGTGGCAGTGAAGAACTGGTCAGCATCAGGGTGATGATGATGGCACTAGCACCCAGTTCTTTGTTTTTCCAGAGGCTGTTGGAAGGCCATGTCTATGATGTGAATTGTTGCAGGTTTTTCCCATCAGGCCTGGTGGTTCTGAGTGGGGGAATGGATGCCCAGCTCAAGGTCTGGTCAGCAGAAGATGCCAGCTGTGTGGTCACCTTTAAAGGTCACAAAAGAGGTACAGGGAGCTCGGCCTTTACAATGCTGCAGCTTCTCCACCTGTCATCACCCTGACACTCAAGGGTGGTGGTGCTCAGCCAGCAGCCTGCTGTGCTTTTGTGGGGTTATAGAATGGGAAGGGTTGGAAGGGAGCTCCAGAGATCATGGAGTCCAACCTCCCTGCAGAGCAGGGCCACCCAGGGCAGGTCACACAGGAATGCATCCAGGTTGGTTTAGAATGTCTCCAGAGAAAGAGACTCCACAATCTCTCTGGGCAGCCTATGTCACCCTCACAGGAAAAGAGTTTCTCCTCATGTTGAAGTGGAATTTCCTCTGGTTGAGTTTCCAACCATTGCCCTTCTTCCTCTCCCTGGGTATCATTGAAGAGAGCCTGGCTGCATCCTCCTGACAGCCACCCTTCAGATACTTGTAGACATTGATCAGGTCCTCTCTCAGCCTTCTCCAGCCTAACCAGCCCCAGGGCTCTCAGTCTTTCCTCCTCACACAGATGTTCCAGTCCCTTCATCATCCTCATAGCCTCTGTTGAGCTCTGTCCAGTAGCTCTCACTCCCTCTTGACCTGGGGAGCCCAAAACTGGACACACCATTCCAGATGTCATCTAACCAGGGCTAGGTAGAGGAGAACTTCCCTCCTTTGTGCAGTTGTGTGTCATGTCCTGGTGTAAGAGCTGAGCCCATGGCACTTTATTAAGCTCCCAGAACTTGAATCAAAAGATTGGTGGTTGTTCCATGTTCCAAAAGCCCTCTAAGATCATCCAGTCCAACAATCAACCCAACACCACCATGACCATTAAACCATGTTCCAAAAGCCCTCTAGGATCATCCAGTCCAACCATCAACCCAACACCACCATGGCCATTAAACCATGTTCCAAAAGCCCTCTGGGATCATTGAGGTCCAACCATCAACCCAACACCACCGTGGCCATTAAACCATGTTCCAAAAGCCCTCTAAGACCATCCAGTCCAACCATCAACCCAACACCACCATGGCCATTAAACCATGTTCCAAAAGCCCTGTGGGATCATTGAGGTCCAACCATCAACCCAACACCACCATGGCCATTAAACCATGTTCCAAAAGCCCTCTAGGATCATCCAGTCCAACCATCAACCCAACACCACCATGGCCATTAAACCATGTTCCAAAAGCCCTGTGGGATCATTGAGGTCCAACCATCAGCCCAACACACCATGGCCATTAAACCATGTTCCAAAAGCCCTCTGGGATCATTGAGGTCCAACCATCAGCCCAACACACCATGGCCATTAAACCATGTTCCAAAAGCCCTGTGGGATCATTGAGGTCCAACCATCAACCCAACACCACCATGACCATTAAACCATGTTCCAAAAGCCCTCTAAGACCATCCAGTCCAACCATCAGCCCAACACCACCATGACCATTAAACCATGTTCCAAAAGCCCTCTAGGATCATCCAGTCCAACCATCAACCCAACACCACCATGGCCATTAAACCATGTTCCAAAAGCCCTCTGGGATCATCGAGGTCCAACCATCAGCCCAACACCACCATGGCCATTAAACCATGTTCCAAAAGCCCTCTAAGATCATCCAGTCCAACCATCAACCCAACACCACCATGGCCATTAAAGCATGTTCCAAAAGCCCTCTAGGATCATCCAGTCAAACCATCAACCCAACACCACCATGGCCATTAAACCATGTTCCAAAAGCCCTCTAAGATCATTCAATCCAACCATCAACCCAACACCACCATGGCCATTAAAGCATGTTCCAAAAGCCCTCTAGGATCATCCAGTCAAACCATCAACCCAACACCACCATGGCCATTAAACCATGTTCCAAAAGCCCTCTAGGATCATTCAATCCAACCATCAACCCAACACCACCATGGCCATTAAACCATGTTCCAAAAGCCCTCTGGGATCATTGAGGTCCAACCATCAACCCAACACCACCATGGCCATTAAACCATGTTCCAAAAGCCCTCTAGGATCATCCAGTCCAACCATCAACCCAACACCACCATGGCCACACATATTTTGAGCACCTTCCTGGATGGGGACTCCACCGCCTCCCCGGGGAGCCCGTTCAGGGACCGATGTCTCATCTTTGTGCCAGGTGATGGCTGCTGCTCACTGTGCTTTGGGGCCTGGGGTGGTTGAGCCTGGAGAAAAGGAGGCTGAGGGCAGACCTCCTGGCCCCCTGGGAGCTGCTGCCTTCCTCCCACCCAGCCTCGCAGACGCGGCTGCTCCACGTTGCGCCCTGCGGCGCCCTGGGGGTCAGCGGTCGGCTGGGGGCTCGGGGTTCACCTGGGGGAAGGAGATGGCCTTGCCTGTCTGTCTGAGGGTGACCTTTGCCTTCCATGCAGGGATTTTGGACACTGCCATCGTGGACAGGGGCAGAAACGTCCTCTCCTGCTCCCGGGACGGCACGGCGCGGCTGTGGGACTGTGGCAAGGCCGCCTGCCTGGGGGTGCTGGCCGACTGCGGCGCTCCGGTCAACGGCGTCGCCGTGGGCACCGCGGACGGCTCCCTCAGCCTGGGCACCCCAGAGAAAGCTCCCAGTAAGGCTTTGTCCTCCTCATCCAACTGGGGCAGTTTGCTGCAGCTGGCAAGGAAGAAGGCACTGCAGCAGTAGAGCTTAGGAGATGATCGCTGGAGAATCACAGAGTGTTGGAGGCTGGAAGGGACCTCAAGGCTCAGCCAGTCCCAACCCCCCCCGCCATGGGCAGGGACACCTCACACCAGAGCAGGCTGCTCACAGCCACCTCCAGCCTGGTCTTGAACACCTCCAGGGATGAGGCTTCCACCACCTCCCTGGGCAACCTGTGCCAGGCTCTCATCATCCTCATGGGGAAGAGCTTCTTCCTCACATCCAATCTCAATCTCCCCATTTCTAGTTTTGCTCCATCCCCCCCAGTCCTATCCCTCCCTGACACCCTCAGAAGTCCCTCCCCAGCTTTCCTGTAGCCCCCTGCAGATCCTGGAAGGCCACAAGAAGGTCTCCTCAGAGCCTTCTCCTCTCCAGACTGCACAGCCCCAACTCTCTCAGTCTGCCTCCATAGCAGAGCAGCTCCAGCCCTCTGCTCCTCCTCATAGCCCTGCTCTGGACACCTTCCAGCACCTCCAGATCCTTGAAGTAGAGTGTGGCCAGCAGCAGGTCCAGGGAGGTTCTCCTCCCTGTCTGCTCTGCCCTAGTCAGGCTGTATGTGGAGCAGGGGGGTTGGACTGAGCTCCAGAGGTCCCTTCCAACCTCCTTCACACTTGGATTCTGTGGTCTTGTGCCCCAGGGTATGGCAGAACACTGCTGCAGGTTCAGCAGGGGTAGAATGGACTATTTCAATTGGAAAGGACCTTCAAGGTTGGACCTTGTCCACCTGCCTGACTACCAAAAGGCAAAGCATGCTCTTAAGGACTTGTCCAAATGCCTCTTGAACACAGAGAAGCTTCTTTGACCACCTCTCTAGGAAGCTTGTGCCAGTGTTTGAGCATCCTTTCAGGCAAGGATGCTTCCTGATGTCCCCTGGTGCAGCTTTCAACCATGATCAAGAGTGTCAGGTTGTGGTACCACCAAGTCTTGTGGCCCAGCCACTGCTGGCCTGAGCTAACTCTTGTCCCTTTGGTCAGGTGAACGTGAGGTTGGGACAGAAGGGAAGCTCCTGCTGCTGGCTCGAGAAGATAAGAAGCTCCAGGGAGTGGGACTGCAGAGCAGGCAGCAGGTAAGGAGCAGGAAGAGTCTCAGAGAGGTTCTGAGATGCTGCTGTGAAGTTGGCTTCAGGACATCAGTCCTGGACACCAATCCTTTCATCTCTTCCTTGGCTTGTGGGCTGGCTTGAGGAATCAAGACAGGTTGAAGCTAACCTAGATGGGTGAAGTGGTTGGTGGTAGTCCCAGCTCCATTCCCCAGGGAGGTTCTCCATGTGGCCCAGAAAGGGACAGAAGCAGGCTGGAGGTAAGGGAGAGCTGATCTGATCTGCCTTGCCTTTGGCCAGGTCCTACACTGCAGTGTTCTCCCTCATGGTGTTCCATGGAGGAGAGCAAAATCTGGGACAAGAAAGTGATTTCTTTCCTTCCTGTTGGGTGGACCGTGAAATGGTTTTGGTTGGAAAAGCCCTGGAGGATCATCCAGGCCCCTCCCCAGCTTCCTTGCCCTTCTCTGGCCCTGCCTCAGCCCTCAAGCTCCTCCTGGCAGGGAGGGCCCAACCCTGCCCCCAGGCTTGCAGCTGTGGGCTCCCCAGTGCCCAGCCCAGGGGCACAATCCCTGCCCTGCTCCTGCTGCCCACACCATTGCTGCTGCTGCCCAGGCTGCTGCTGCCCACCTGGGCACCCCCTGGCTCCTCTCCAGCTACTGTCAACCAACCCCCCCAGGGCCTTTCCCACCAGGCACTTCCCAGCCCCTCTGCCCCCAGCCTGGAGCCTTCCTGGGCTTGCTGTGACCCAAGGGCAGGTCCCAGCCCTTGCCCTTGGTGCCCTCATCCCACTGGCCTCCCCCATGGCTCCAGCCAGGCCCAGAGTCCTCTGTAGCTCCCTCCTGCCCCTTCAGCAGCTCAACTCCCACCCAGCTTGGTGCCATCTGCAAGCTGCCTGAGGGAGGAGCCTCAGTGTCCTCATCCAGCTCGTTGATAAGGATGTTAAAGAGAACATCAGTGGGGGTTTGGGACTGATTTAACCCAGGTGTGGTGAAGACTCTTTGAACAGCGGCCTGTAGATGTCACCCTGAGTGCAGGTACTGCAGGCTGCCTCATCCAACCAAGGTGTAAAGTTGCTGTTTATTCTGCTGGTTAAGAAGGATGTGAAGAGGACCTCAGGTGGTCACCAGTCCATCTCCCTCCTCTTCATAGGGTAGTCTGGGTTGCGAGGGACCTCCGACCCCCTCTGCACTCAGCAGGGACATCCTCAGCTAGCTCAGGTTGCCCAGAGCCCTGTCCAGCCTCACCTTCAATATCTCCAGGGATGGGGCCTCAACCACCTCCCTGGGCAACCTGTTCCAGTGTTCCATCACTCTCATGGTGCAGAACCTGTTCCTCTTGGCACAGAGTGATGGAGTTGGTAGGTCTTGGGTTCAGTTTGCCTGTCACAGGGACACATCCTTTCCCCAGAGGAGCTCCAGTGGCTGCACTGTCTCTGGTCTTGGAGCAGAGATGAGGACTCCTTAACCTCCAGGTTGCCAGTTTGGGCCATGGCTCATGGAAGCATGATTTGGCTTCCTTCTCCTGGTTGTGCTGTGTCCTCCTCTTGAGTGTCTGACACTTGCACTTCGTCCTGTATCCCCAGGTCTTCCTCTTCACGGGATCTGATGCCTTCAACTGCTGCACATTCCTCTCAAGTACCTACATCCTGGCAGGGACTCAGGATGGGAACATTTACCAGCTGGATGTGAGGAACACCAAGTGAGTGTGTGCCTGGGACAGGTCAGCTTTTGAGGAGGGCCAAGTGGAGGGTGCTGGCAGGCAGTGTCCCTTCTGAAGGGTGGATGGAGGCCAGGCCATGGCACTGTGAGCCCCTTGAAACCATTTCTTTTCTTGGGGAGCACTGGGAAGGACACTGCTGGGGTTGATGATCTACCAGGGTGTTCTCTAGGAGGTGTCTCCTAGATTCAGAGAATCATTGTGGTTGGAAAAGCCCTGGAGGATCATCCAGTCCAACCATTCTCTACTTCTGCCAAGGCTGGGGCTAAACCTTGGCCCTCAGCACCACCTCTCTGCCTCTTTGCAACACCTCCAGGGATGGGGATTCCACCACCCCCTTGGGCAGCCTGGGCCAGGCTTTGAGAACCCTTCCAGTGAAGAAGTTTCTTCTGATGTCCACCCTGGTGCCACCTGAAGCCATTTCCTCTTGTCCTATCCCTTGTTACTAGGGAGAAGAGCCCAATTCCCACCTGGCTCCAAGTTCCTTTCAGGGTGTTGTGGAGAGCCCCTCAAAGCCCTTCTCCTTCCTCTCTGCAGGTTCCTGCAGTTACTGGAAAGCTTTTCAGTCTTGGGTCTGTGCCTGCACAGCCTCACCTCTCAGATTACCAGAGTCTCCCAGCATGGTGGGACTTGGGAGGGCCCTCTGGAGCTCACCCACTCCAACCCCTCAGCTCCAGCAGGGCACCCCCAGCAGCTTGCCCACGGGCACCATGGCCAGGGGGGGTTGGAAGCTCTCCACACAAGCAGACTCCACAACCTCTCTGGGCAGCCTGCTCCAGGCCTCCAGCAGCAAAATGTTACTAAAGTACCTTCAGGTCCTCTTTCCTCAAGGGTGGCAGATAGCTTCTGCTGTGTGGTTTTGGTGTGGGTTTGGGGCTTTTTTTTGGGGGGGGGTGTGGGGGGGTGGCAGTTTTAGGCTATGCTTTTAAACTTCTGCTGCAGATTTTGAGCAGAAAAGTAGAGAAATACAAATAATTCACTGTTGGATGTAAAAAGGAAAGCAAAAGATTATTCCAAACAAGATGCATTGGACAAAGCCTGGGCTACAGAGGCAGCTGTACCATAACAGTCTCTTCTCATTTCACGTCCATCCCCATTCCCTTTCTTGTCTCTGGGTTGGCTGTTCTGCTTTCTTTGGGAGACAAGAACACTTCTGGCTGGCCTTGAAGATGAGAACTAACATTCCTTCCTCTCAACTCCTCTTTTTTTTTCCCTTTGGTACAAAGGGGAGTGGGGGGAGGATGTTTGGGGGGGTGCAGTGGAGCAGCTTCCCTGGTCTCTGGGGGAACCAGAGGGAGGCCAGAGAGGGGTTTCCTTGCCATATGCTAACTGTAGATACCTGTCTAATGTTGTGCATACTGTGTGTTTTGTACCTATTCATTGCATTCCATTGTAGGCTGAGGGCTTTGCTTGTCAATCCAGCTTCCATTTGCTTCCAGCTGAGTTAAGTCTGGCTGAGTTAATGCTGATGGGAAACCTCAACCCACCACGCAGTGGATATACCTAACACAGTGAAGCTGGGGAAGGCTCTGGAGGACAGGGCTGGTGTGGAGCAGCTGAGAGACTTTGGGGTGTTGAGGCTGGGGAAAAGGAGGCTGAGGGGAGACCTTCTGGCTCTCCACACCTTCCTGAAAGGAGCTTGGAGCCAGGTGGGTGCTGGTTTCTTTTTCCCAAGGAGTAAGGGATAGGACAAGAGGAAGCATTCTCAAGTTGCCCCAGGGGAGGTTGAAGTTGTCCATGAGGAACAGTTTGTGCCCCTTGAGGCTTGTCCAGGCCTGTGCCAGGCTGCCCAGGGCAGTGGTGGAGTCCCCATCCCTGGAGGGGTTTCCAAGCTGTGCAGATGAGGGCCACAGGTTGGTGGTGACCTGACAGTGCTGGGTTGACACTTGGATTTGATCTGAAAGATCTCTTCCAACCCCAACCATTCTGTGACTGGTACAGGTAATCCCTGTCTGATCCACCAAGGAGATGTGCTGCTCTTCACCTGCTCCCTAACCCTTTAGTTTCCATCCTTTGGCAGCAGGACAACCAGTGCTGACCTTTGTAGAGGACAGAGGCTCTTTGCTAACCACTGCTGAGTTCTCCTTGAGCTCACACCCCTCTTGTGGTGCATGCACAAGCAATGGGCTCTTGACTGCTGGCCCTAAGACTCATCCTTTCTTCCTGCTCCTTCTTCCAGTGCTCCAATCCAGGTCATCCACAGATCAGGAGCTCCTGTGCTTTCGCTGCTCCCGTACCGAGATGGATTTGTTGCCAGCCAAGGTAAGCCGAGGGCTGTGGCACGCCAGCAGATGTCATCACTGGAGGAGTTTTCTGCTCTTTGGGTCAAGAAGGTCAAGATTTATCCTGCCTCTGCATTTGTTTTGGGGCAGCCTGAGATCAGCAGAGTCCAAAGCTGCTTTGTGCTTAAGTCACAGAGTCACAGATTGTGTCGGGTTGGAAGGGACCCTCCAAGCTCATCTTGGCTACCCCCCTGCAGCCAGCAGGGACAGCTCCAGCTGGATCAGGCTGCCCAGGGCCACCTCCAGTCTGAGCTTGAATGTCTCCAGGGATGGAGCCTCAGCCACCCCCCTGTGGCCTGTTCCAGTGTCTCACCACCCTCCCTGTGCAGAGCTTCTCCTCATGTCCAACCTCAGCCTGCCCTGCTCCAGTTTCACACCACTGTCCCTGCTCCTCTCACCCCAGGCCCTTCTGAGCAGTCCCTCCCCAGCCTTCCTGCAGGTCCCCTTCAGATACTGAAATGCAGCCCTGAGGTCTCCCTGGAGCCTTCTCTTCCCCAGGCTGAACAGCCCCAGCTCCCCCAGCCTGTGCCCACAGCAGAGGTTCTGCAGCCTCTGATCACCTTGGTGGCCTCCTCTGGACCCTCTCCATCAGGTCTCTGTCTCTCTGGTGTTGGAGGCCCCAGAGCTGGCCACAGCCCTGCAGGTGAGGTCTCCCCAGAGCAGAGCAGAGGGGCAGGATCCTCTCTCTCCAGCTCTGGCCAAGCTGCTTTGGATGCAGCCCAGGCTGCCCTTGGCCTTCTGTGCTGCCAGTGCCCATTGCTGGCTCCTGTCCAGCTTCTCCCCCACCAGCACCCCCGAGGCCTTCTCTGCAGGGCTGCTCTCAACCTCACCATTCCCCAGCCCTTTGATTTTTCACACAATGCAGGCACAAGGGGCTTGATCCTGTTCTAGGTCTCAGACTTGACCCAGAGGAAAGGTGTGGGAGGTTATTTAGTTATTTATCTGAGAGGAGGCAATGGGTGATGGGATGTGGCTCCTGATGAGCTTGGCTTGAATCCAGAGGAGGCCATGAAGATGATCAAGTGTCTGGAAGCCCTCTGCTGTGAGGCCAGGCTGAGAGAGTTGGGGCTGTTCAGCCTGGAGAAGGGAAGGTTCCAGGGAGCCCTGGTGGCCATGCAGGGCTTCAAGGTCTGAGAAGAAACCTGGGGAGGCTGAGCAGGGCCTGCTGGGACAGGACAAAGGAAGATGGTTTGCAACTAAAAGAGGGAGATTCAGAGCAGAGAAAAGGGAGAAGTTCTTCACCATGAGGCTGGTGAGAGCCTGTCCCAAATTGCCCAGAGAGGTGGGAGATGCCCCATGGCTGAAAACATGGCAGGTCAGGTCGTGTGGGGCTCTAAGGAACCTGCTGTAGCTGGGGATGTCCCTGCTGAGAGCTGCAGGAGGTTGGACTGGATGACCATGAAAGGTCCCTTCCAACCTAAACTATTTCTGTGATTCCATGAAAGAGGGGATGCAGCAGGAGCTGTGTCACAGGAGTACCACAGAATCATTGAGGCTGGAAGAGACCTTTGGGTTCATGTTTGGACTTAGTGATCCTAATGCTGCCAGGGCATCACCAACCCATGGCCCTCAGCACCACATCTCCACAGCTATGAAACCCTTCCAGGGATGGGGACTCCACCACTGCCCTGGGCAGCCTGGACCAGGCCTGGACAACCCTTTTGGGGAAGAAGTTGTTCCTAATATCCACTCTAGGATCCTTGGTTGCTTTTTGCCTTGGGATTGGTGTTGTCCTGTCTTCCTTCAAACCAGGGCCTTTTCCCAGACCTCCAGCATCCTGACAGCACTTTTCCCTGTCCCTGGGGGCTCCATGCCCTGCAATCAGGTGTTTCATAGAATCATCATAGAATGGTCTGGGTTGGAAGGGACCTCCAAAGCTCATCTAGTCCAATCCCCTCTGCACTCAGCAGGGACATCCTCCACTAGGTCAGGTTGCCCTGTCCAGCCTCACCTTGAATATCCCCAGGGACGGGTCCTCAGTTACCTCCCTGGGCAACCTGTTCCACCACCCTCATGGTGCAGAAGTTGTTCCTGACATCCCTCTGCTGGTGCTCTCTGAAAGAAGCCCTGCTCTTATTACAGCACTTAGCTGATGTTCCTTCCTTGCTTGGTCTGTGCTCCTGTAGGGGATGGAACCTGCTTCATCATGCAGCAAGACCTCGACCATGTCCTCGATCTCACAGAAGCTGACTGCGACCCGGTGTACAAGGTAAGGAATTGGATCTCAGCCCCAGGATGAAGGCTGCAGGGAAAGGTGATGGCAGGCAGCAGGATTTAGCAGCCTGCACCACAGGATGCTTCCCACAGTTGCCATTCAAGATGTGGTTGGGTTTTTTTACCTCTCTCCATGAGTAATTTGCACAAACAAGTCCTCTGTGGTAGCTGTTGGGGTTATCTCCATTGTGCAGGAGCAGAGCTGGAGGCAGTGAAGCAATCTTCTCTTGTCCCTTGCTGACCTGAGGACAGAAGGGGGGGTCTCAGAGTTGTGTTTTGTTTTCAGATCAGGGAGGGTGAGGCTGGGCTATCAGTCTGGTAGTGAGTGTGGAGTCATAGAATGGTTTAGGTTGAAAGAGACCTCAGAGCTCATCTCCAAGCTCCACACCATGCCCAGGGACACCTCAGCTAGACTCAGCTGCTCAAGGCCTCATTCAGCCTGGCATTCAACTCCCCCAGGCAGAAGCCATCCACAGCCTCCCTGGGCAGCCTGTTCCAGACTCTCACCACCCTCACACTGAAGAACTTCCTCCTCAGCTCCAGTCTGACCCTGCTGTGCCTCAGCTTCAAACCATTCCCCCTTGGCCTGGCTCTAGACACCCTTAGCAAAAGTCCCTTCCTGCAGGATCCCTTCAGCTCTTGCAAGGCAGCTCTGAGGTCTCCCCAGAGCCTTCTCCAGGCTGAACACCCCCAGCTCCCTCAGCCTGGCCTCAGAGCAGAGCTGCTGCAGCCCTTGGATCATCTTTGTGGCCTCCTCTGGCCTCCCTCCAGCAGCTCTGTGTCCTCCTTGTGCTGGGGACAGCAGAACTGGAGGCAGGATTGGAGGTGGGGTCTGAGCAGAGCCAAGGGTCAGAATCCCCTCTCTTGCCCTGCTGCCCACACTCCTCTGGCTGCAGCCCAGCACACAGCTGCCTGCTGGGCTGCCTGAGGGCACTGCTGGCTCCTGGGGAACTGCTCAGCACCCAGCACCCCCAAGTCTCTTTCTTCAGGGCTGCTCTCACCCCGCTCTGCACCCAGCCTGGCTTTGTGCCATTCCACCTCTGTGGTTCACTTCCCCTTCTTTAACCAGCCCACACCTTCAAGATTCACACATCCAGCCTCACACAGAGGTTAAGAATTTGCCCTGCATAACTCACTGGCAGGATCAAATCACAAGGAAAGTGTGAAACAAATATTTTTCCCTTTCAGATCTGAGAGAAGAATCCTTGTGTGAGCATTTAGGTGCTCCCTAACTACCTGGTGAAACCTTGAGCTATCCTTTAAACCCCTCTAATGCTGTTACAGAGGGGAGAGTGTTGCCTGAACAAGTCCAACAGGAAAGCTGATCTCTGAGAGCCTTTCACCTGTCACTCTGCTTAGATCTTCCCATTTTCCATCCTCTTTTTTTCAGGTAGCTTCCTGGGAGAAGGAAATTTACACCTGCTGCAGAGATGGGATCGTGAGGAGATACCAACTTGCTGACCTTTAAGTGTCTGTAGCAGCCACAGAGCGCAGAGAAGCGTGAGGAGAGCCCTTCCAAGCTTGTGTTCAGCTGTGAGATGTTCCTGAGCCTGTTGTGGTGACCAAGCTTTATACAGAGGTGTTTGTTTTTTTTAAACAATTCACCTTTGATTATTTTTAGTTCAGAGAGCAGCTTTGAGGTGTTAAAAGAGGATCCTGTGTGGCCCAACAAAATGTCTTTCCACTGCTGATTCTTTCCACTGCTGATTCTAGTGGCAGAGAACAAAAATAAATTCTGGGGAGGAGGAAAACAAAACAACCAGTTTGAGAGAGGGTGAAGGCAGTAGTGTCACAGTGTGGTCTGAGCTAAAGCAACTGCTTTGGGAACAGCTGTGTGGAAAAGAAATTCTCCAAGACACTGTGGGTGGTGGGCTTGTCTGGATTCAGAAGTCCAAGGAAGAACATGATCCAGAAGAAGGGGTTGGAAGGGACCTCTGGAGCTTCAGTACTTCACTGTCCTTCTGGGAGTGAGAGGCCCAAAATGAATGTAGGATCCACACAGAACTACTGTATCCCAGCGTGGTGGGGAGGGAGCTCTGGAGCTCAGCCAGGCCAAGCCCCCCCTGCTCCAGCAGGGCACCCCCAGCAGCTTGCCCAGCAGCACCATGGCCAGGGGGGGTTGGAAGCTCTCCACACAAGGAGACTCCACAACCTCTCTGGGCAGCCTGCTCCAGGCCTCCACCACCCTCACAACAAACAACTTTCTCCTCCTTCAGCTGGCAGCTCCTGGCTGCCAGCTTGTGCCCCTTGGCCTGTCCCTGGGCAGCACTCAGCAGATGCCAGCCCCAGCCTCTTGCCCCCCACAGCCCCTTCAGCTCTTGCTGAGCATTGCTCAGCTCCCCTCTGGGGCTGCTCTTCTGCAGGCTCTCAGCCCCAGGGCTCTCAGCCTTTGCTCCTCACAGAGCTGCTGCAGGCCCCTCAGCCTCTCCCCAGCCTCCCCTGGACTCCCAACAGCTCTCAGTCTCTCTGCAGCTGGGGAGCCCAGAACTGACCCAGGACTGCAGCTGTGGCCTGGCTAGGGCAGAGCAGAGGGGCAGGAGAAGCTCTCTGGACTCTTCTTCCAGCAGAGCTACGCCTCTCGCTGCGGGCCGCGGCCGGGGGCCGGGGCCGGGGCCGGGGGGCCGGGGTCCCGCGCGCCGCTGCCGGAGCCCGCCCTGGGGCGCCGCGCGCGGGGCCGAGCTCTGCTGCCCGCGGGGCCGGCGCCATCTTGGGCGAGCGGCAGGCGCTGGGCAGCCCCCGGGCAGGGCTCTGCTGCCCTCTGCAGCCGCGGCGCCTGGTGTCTGCCCGGCGCCTCCTGTCTGACAGAAACGCTCCTTGGGGGTTCTCATGGACAGGCGGATGAAGAGGAGCCAGCAGTGTGCCCAGGTGGCCAAGAAAGCCAAAGGCCTCCTGGCTGGCATCAGCAATGCTGTGTCCAGCAGCAGCAGGGAGGGGATTGTCCCCTGGGACTCAGCTCTGGTCAGGCCACACCTCCAGTGCTGTGTCCAGCTTGGGGCACCTCAATACAGGACAGATGTGGAGGTGCAGAGGAGGGCAAGGAAGATGGGAAGGGCCTGGAGAACAAATGTGATGGAGAGCAACTGAAGAAGGCTGAGGGAAGAGCTCATGGTTCCGGGCAGCTACCTGAAAGGAGATTGTGGAGAGGCTGCTGCTGGTCTCCTCTCACAGGTAACGAGTGACAGAACGATTCCTTTAGCCAAGTCATAAACAGCCCTAGCAGAGGAGATGTGAGATTTGGCCTGATCCTTGTAAAGGCAGCAGGGGCAGGGAGGGGACTTGAAGGGGCTCAGAAGAAAAGTGGGGACAGACTTTTGAGCAGGGCCTGTTGGGACAGGACAAGAGGTGACGGTTAAGAACTGAAAGAGGGAGATTGAGGCTGGAAGAGATGTTGGGGAGGCCCTGTCCTAGGCTGCCCAGAGAGGTGGTAGATGCCCCATCCCTGGAGCCATAAAAGAGAGCAGAACCACAAAAGGCTATTCCCAGAGCAATCCTGCATCCCAGGATCTGAGCTCTGGCTCTGGGGATGCAGCAAGCAGCTGCTCCTGCAACTAAAGACTGAGGCAAAGAAGGCCCTGAGTCCCTCAGCCTCTCCCTCCCTCAGCCTTGCCCACACTGCTCCCCCTGAAGGCAACAAGGGACAGAGATTCTCTGTAGATCTGCTTTATTTGCTCAACTCTTTACAGAAGCTGCCTCTTCCTTTGGGGAAGGGCAACATGGAGCCCAGGGGCATCCCACAGGGCATCTCCCTGCTCCTCCAAGGCAAAGCTGCTGCTCCCTAACAGAGAGGTGGGTGAGGACAGGGAGCCCACAGGCTGGCACACAGGGCTTGGAGTCCAACTTCAGTCCCAATTTGGATGTCTCCTGGTTTCATTGACACGTGATCAGTCTCCTAGCATAGGATGAGTCTTAGGCTGGTTGACTTCCGGCTTTGCAGGCACAGCCTTCACTGCAGTTAGCACCCATCTTTACAGCATGGTCGCTGCCTGGCTCGCTGGAGCTTTCGGCCAGGTTCTCAAGAATGCCATTTGGAGGTTTGCAATTTTCCTTTGCCCATTCCAAATGCAAGGCCCCGAGGCACAATTTGTCTTGTGAAGGTATCCTGCCGTGGAATGCCCTGCCCGCTGCCCCCTCCTCTGATGCAGATGTCTCTTTCTTTGCCTTCTGTCATCTCTGGGGCGGTGGTATCTTCAAACACTGCCGGGACGCAGGCACAAAGCGCATGTCCAGGTTCTAGTCGGTGGTGGGTATTGCATTGCACATAGAAAGGCAGTGAAATGGTTGAAGCACAGATCTAACCTCTCCAGTAGAGCAACTCAGACTGGAAATGCAGGGGCTGTGCTCTGGGGGTTTCCCCCAAATGGGATGCCGTGGCAGACTAGCCAGGGACTCACGACTTGCTCCTCTTCCTGGTATCTCCCAGATGCTGTGGCTCTAATTGGAGCAGTCCTTGGCTCAGAGAGGGCCAGGAGGCCTCTCTCTTGTCGTGCCCAGTTCACAAGCTGGAGCTTGCCCTTGGCTCGGAGAGGGCTAGGAGGCCTCCCCCTTGTGTGCTCCGTTGCCGGGCTGTAGCCTCTTCTGGCATTCAGTTCTCTTGGAGCTCTTCCCCTTCCTGCCTTGGTCCAGGGGCAAGGCCTGGGTGTAGTTGTTGCCTGTTAGGTTCTTCAGGTGCCACTCGGGCAGCCTTTGGCTCTTGTTGCTTGCTGGGTGAGAAGCAGGCAAGTTGCCTGCCTTCTTGGCTGGTGTAAGTGCTGTCCCAAGGCAATTAATGGCCTTTGCTGACACAGACACCTGATAGCTGGACCTCTAGGATGGGGTGTATCCAGACATGGGCAGGGGTGCACACGGTTCACAGCTGGGTTGCGGCGTTCATCACACGTGGTACACGTTCCTCTGGAACCCAGGCAGCGTCCAGGCTTCTATTCTATTCTAACTGTCCTCACTACTAGATTATTATTAACAATGGCTCTAATCCTTACTTGTATTCATCTCACTTCAAGCCCTGTCACTGTGGTCTATTCTTACTCTATATAACCATTCTATCATTGCCAGGCTTGGAGGAGCATTTCAGTGAGGCAGCTCAGGGCTAGCAAGGAGTCCACGTGCTGCACAGAGGGCATGGCAGCCAGCATTTCCTGCAGGCTTGTGGGCGAAAGTCCTCAGTAGCCTTCTGGCTCTCCAGACACAGGATGCTGGGGGTGGCAGAGGCAGGCAGTGGGCAGCAGCAGGGACACCACTTTGCCTTTGCTGAAGAACTTCCTGGCATCCCAGCTGGCCATTTCTCCAAATCGACCCAGTTCCCCCCACACTGCACCCCCCCAACCCCCAGACCCCCCTAGTTGGCTGCTAGGGGAGTCTGTTCCTCTTCTGAGCCCGGTGCAGCAAACAGGGGCAGAAGCAGCTGCAGAAGCAGCACTTCAGGCAGAACCAGATCTGAGCCAGGCACTTCCGGAGCTTCTTGCCTAGGCTGCTCCTTGGCTCCTGTGCCTGGGGGGTTGCAGCCCCAGGCTGCTGCTGCTGTCTGCTGGCCTGGCTCTGTTCTTTGCCAGTCTTGCTCCGTTGGCTCATGGCCAAGCTGCTGCTCTTCTCTCTGCCAGGCTCCTCCAATTGGCTCCTGGCCTGGCTCTTCTCCTTGCCAGGCTGTTTCCATCGCTCAGGGGACTGGAGGGGCCTTTTGGAGCTTGGGGAGGATGCAGCCGACAGCTCCTGCACAGCTGTGGGCTCCTGGCTCCTCTCCTTGGCTGGCTTCTGCTCCAAGGCTTCTTGGTCGCTGTCCCAGAGTGAATCGGAGGAGCTCAGCTGTAGCGGGCGGGGCATGTTCTCCAGCATCTCCCGGGCTGTCATCTTCTCCCTTATGGCCTCGTTCCCAGGGGCCCACCACTCCTTCCTTTGCTGCTCCACCAGCTCATGCAAGGTAGTAGAGCTGCCTGCCCAGTCTGGGGACAGGAGTTCCTGGCGGCTGCTTTCCAGTGCCTTATCCAAATGATTCAGCATGTCCCGGGCTGTCATCTTCTTCCTCATGGCCTCGTTCCCAGGGGCCCACCACTCCTTCCTCTGCTGCTTCGCCAGCTCATGCAAGGTAGTAGAGCTGCCTGCCCAGTCTGGGGACCGGACCTCCTGGCGGCTGCTTCCCATTTCCTTAGCCAACTCATGCAGCTTCTCCTGTATGAGCTGGTGGTCCCTGCGTGCTGCCTCCTTCTGTGCCCTGCAGAGACAGAGGAGACTTCGCTGAACCCTGCAGCCCTCTGGGAGGAGCCACGGGCAGCACCTGCTTCCTGAGCTGGAGCTAAGGGGCAAAGCAAGGGGGGAGAGTCTGAGGTAGCATCTGGGGGACTTCCCCGGCACTCACCGTAGCATCCTCCAGGTCATCCTCGGCTCCTTCCCTTGTCCAGGAACCTGGTGAGAAGCTAAAGAGAGAAGAGATGGAGTGAGCAGCTGGTCTGGCTTGCTGTGGGGTGTCAGGCTGCAGGCTGCTGAGGACACTCATCCCTCTGCTCCTCATCCCTCCCCTCTGGCTCCTCATCCCTCGCCTCTGGCTCCTCCCCCTCGCCTCTGGCTCCTCCCCCTCCCCTCTGGCTCCTCCTCCCTCCTGCTGCTCCTCACCTCTCTGCTCCTCCAGGTCAGCTTTTTTGGACTCCTTTTTTGCACGCTTTGCTTTTTTTTCCGCCTTCAGCTTAGCTTTGGCTTCAGCTGTCTTCTGCTTCTTCTCCTTCTTGATCTTCTTCTCCCACCAACCCTGCAAGAACCCCCACAAGCTGTGTGAGCCTGGAGCACCTCCCAGCACCACCCCTACCCGCCATGCCCCACCGTGCAGCAGCGACCTACCAAGATGTTTATTGTGACAGAGAGAACGAGAACCGGCACTAAGAGTGAGATGAGGGCCATGGCTGAGACATTGGAGAGTGCTCCACAGCACAGAGCTCTGCTGTGGCTGAGACACTCCCAGTGCCCCCCAAAAGCACTCAGTGAAGAGATTCCCAGTGGCCTTCTGGCTCTCCAGACACAGGATCGCCCAACACCGCTGGGGGTGGCAGAGGCTGAGGCTGCAGTCTGCTGAGAGAACACCAGACCGTGGCACCAACTGCCTGCTGCCCCTGGGCCCTGCCAGCCCTTTATAGCTGCAGGCAGAGCCCCACCCTTTGTGACATCATAAGGCAGACACACCCTCCATCGTGATGTCATGCCTTGGATACCACCACCCCCACCCCCCCCCCCGATGGCCACACTCAGCAGCCCCCTGGCCCTCTTCTGGCTGGTGCAGGAAGATGTGAAGGGCTCAGGAGGAGTTGAAATATCCCCCTGGACGTTTAGAGGTGGAAGCTGATGCAATCCCATGGAGTGTAGGATGGGAGGCTGGATTTGGAGGTCCCTTCTGGCCTGGGCCAGTCTAAGCTTCTATGACCTCAAGCACCAAAGCATCTGCTGGAACATTATCGTGGTGATTTGTAGGCCACCTAGGAGGCTCCTGGAGATGGGGGAGGGCAAATTCCTTTAGCCAAGTCATAAACAGCCTCCTGCAGAGGAGCTGTGAGACTTGGCCTGATCCTTGTAAAGGCAGCAGGGGCATGGAGGGGACTTGAAGGGGCTGAGAAGAAAAGTGGGGACAGACTTTTGAGCAGGGCCTGTTGGGACAGGACAAGAGGTGACGGTTGAGAACTGAAAGAGGGAGATTGAGGCTAGAAGAGATGTTGGTGAGGCCCTGTCCTAGGCTGCCCAGAGAGGTGGTAGATGCCCCATCCCTGGAGCCATAAAAGGGAGCAGAACCACAAAAGGCTATTCCCAGAGCAATCCTGCATCCCAGGATCTGAGCTCCGGCTCTGGGGATGCAGCAAGCAGCTCTTCCTGCAACTAAAGACTGAGGCAAAGAAGGCCCTGAGTCCCTCAGCCTCTCCCTCCCTCAGCCTTCCCCACAATGCTCCCCCTGAAGGCAACAAGGGACAGAGATTCTCTGTAGATCTGCTTTATTTGCTCAACTCTTTACAGAAGCTGCCTCTTCCTTTGGGGAAGGGCAACATGGAACCCAGGGGCATCCCACAGGGCATCTCCCTGCTCCTCCAAGGCAAAGCTGCTGCTCCCTAACAGAGAGGTGGGTGAGGACAGGCAGCCCACAGGCTGGCACACAGGGCTTGGAGTCCAACTTCAGTCCCAATTTGGATGTCTCCTGGTTTCATTGACACGTGATCAGTCTCCTAGCATAGGATGAGTCTTAGGCTGGTTGACTTCCGGCTTTGCGGGCACAGCCTTCACTGCAGTCAGCCTTCATTTGGCCTTCCTCCTCCCAGGCAGGGGACTTGAGGGGCATGGGGCTTGTGCCAACCACAGGCTGCTTGGCCTGTTCTCCTCTGCTGGATGGCTCTCTTTGCAGCTGAGAAATCCATCCCTCACTCATGGCAAGGTGTCCTGAATGGACAAAAAAAAATCAAAATTGCTCTGAATCAGACAATGAGGTAGAATTTAGTAGATCTGGTTCTTTAGGCTTGCCTGAACATGTTTCAGAGCCAGAATGAGCCAGGTGGGCATGCTTTTGGCCACGTTTGGAAAGAAGGCTTTCTATAGGTGGCAATACCAGGGTTTCACCCCTAGATCTGTGTTGCTACTGGCCATTATTGCCTCGGGAAATCTCTAAGTATCAGCCCAAAGAGCCAGAGGGTCATCTTGCAATTGACCATGCTCTGGAAGGAAACATAAGCTTCTCTTGGAAGCTGAACTGTGTTTCAGTTTACCCAGACAAGACAGCAAAGACCCCTCGCTGCCTCAGCGTTGTAAAGCCCAGAGGACAAACACGCATCTTGCGGGGCCGAGAGGCGAAACCCCAGAGGAGCTGAGTCCCCGGGACAGTTTCGTTTGACTGGAGCAAGGAGCGAGCGCTGCTGCAAAAGGATTACAGCCAAGAAACCTCCTCTCTACAAAGCTTTCAGCTACAAATCTTTTGGGAATAAACCCTGCCTCAGCAATAAGCTGCAGGCACCACCAGCAAGTGAAACGGTGCTCCTGCAGCTTCCACGTGGTCGACACCATTTTGGTTTGTCTAGATCTTAAAGTGTGCCAGGAGGTATCAGGATCAGTGAGTAATGACAATGTCTGATTTTTATAAGCATCTATTGCAGGTCTGTTGCCTTAGGGAATTCTGGAGTCCCCACCCCACCCCGTTGTGGGCAAGCGCCGGCTGCATTGCCGAGGTTCCTTTTCTTTGCAGCTCAAAGTGCTGTTTGTTGTTGCTGGATTTTTGTACATATTGTTTAAATTGTTACTTGTTCCTGCTGGTGAGGTATCTGTTCCACAACCGAACACCTCGAACCTGTAAATGGGTTTTAATTAGTGTTTTTTGCGGGATTTTTGTGATTAATAAAATTATTAATATTGTAATTAATCGCTCTGCTTATTGAACATTAATATATCCTTTTATAGACCACAACAGAGCCATAAAAGGGGGCAGAACCACAAAAGGCTATTCCCAGAGCAATCCTGCATCCCAGGAGCTGAGCTCCGGCTCTGGGGATGCAGCAAGCAGCTGCTCCTGCAACTAAAGACTGAGGCAAAGAAGGCCCTGAGTCCCTCAGCCTCTCCCTCCCTCAGCCTTGCCCACAATGCTCCCCCTGAAGGCAACAAGGGACAGAGATTCTCTGTAGATCTGCTTTATTTGCTCAACTCTTTACAGAAGCTGCCTCTTCCTTTGGGGAAGGGCAACATGGAGCCCAGGGGCATCTCACAGGGCATCTCCCTGCTCCTCCAAGGCAAAGCTGCTGCTCCCTAACAGAGAGGTGGGTGAGGACAGGCAGCCCACTGGCTGGCACACAGGGCTTGGAGTCCAACTTCAGTCCCAATTTGGATGTCTCCTGGTTTCATTGACACGTGATCAGTCTCCTAGCATAGGATGAGTCTTAGGCTGGTTGACTTCCGGCTTTGCAGGCACAGCCTTCACTGCAGTCAGCCTTCATTTGGCCTTCCTCCTCCCAGGCAGGGGACTTGAGGGGCATGGGGCTTGTGCCAACCACAGGCTGCTTGGCCTGTTCTCCTCTGCTGGATGGCTCTCTTTGCAGCTGAGGAATCCATCCCTCACTCATGGCAAGGTCTGCTATGGCTGTGTCTCCCCCACTCGGTGCCTGCTGGGTTGCAGCCGAGAGCGGAGCTAAAGGTTCTTCTTGGTGGCAAACCCAGAGGCCAATGCAGTCTTGCCCTTGGACCCTGGTAGGAGAGGCTTGTTGGGTCCCAGCCCTTTCACCTGCTTGTTAACGCAGAGCCTGCTCTGTCTGATCTGGTGGCAAAGGGCTCTCAGGGAGAGGCAGAGGCCAATCCCTGTGAGCAGAATAATCCCATCCGGGTGTGGCAGCGTTGTGTGAAGGTGCAGGTGGCTGTGGGGGTCCCAGGGGCCCTTCCCCTAGGCGTCCCTTTCTGTCCTTTTCTTTATTACTCTCTACAACTACCTGAAGGGAGGTTGTAGACAGATGGATGTTGGTCTCTTCTCCCAGGCAGCCAGTACCAGAACAAGAGGACACAGTCTCAGGCTGCGCCAGGGGATGTTCAGGCTAGATGTTAGGAAAAAGTTCTATACAGAGAGAGTGATTGCCCTTTGGAATGGGCTGCCCGGGGAGGTGGTGGAGTCGCCATCACTGGAGGTGTTCAGGGGGAGACTTGATGGGGTGCTTGGTGCCGTGGGTTAGTTGTTTAGGTGGTGTTGGATTGGTTGATGGGTTGGACGTGATGATCTTGAAGGTCTCTTCCAACCTGGTTTATTCTATGTGTTCTATGTATTCTATTCTATGCCTTGTCGGCTGCAATGGCTGCAGTCCCAGGCGGAGGAGTGGAGCTCTCCAGCTCACGACAGGGCTAGGTTTTTCTTGCCGCTATCACTGAGGATCTGTAGGGGACAAACCAGCAGCATGCCCAGTGCAATTGCTTGCTGGCAGAACTCTGCACGGGACGAGGAGTCCCTTTGGAACTGGCGGCTCCGGCTGGGACGCCTTGGTGGCTGCCGGCTGCTGTGATCAGAGTCGCGTCCCGTTGTCTTTGCGGTGCAGCTTCCATTCCGCTCGGGGCTGGAACGCGGCTTTGGAGACAGCGCAGTGGCGGCGCGGGACCTCCTTGCTGGGCACCCCTGCTGCTTCCCGGCAGGCCGAGTCGCGGCGGTCCCCGTCGATCCCAAAGGGCGTTCCTCCGTCACGACGCGCTCCGTTCAGGGCTCGGGAGCTCTTCAGCTGCTTGAGAACGGGACGCTCCAGCTTTCCTTCCGCGGCGTCTCGATGGGAGCTGGAGTCTGGCTTGGGAGAGCATTTCTGCGAGGCGGCTTTTTCCCGCCCGACACGCGTTTTGCGCGGCGTGGAGGAGCTCGGGGCTTCGAAGCTCTTCCAGGCTGCAGTTTGCGCCGCCGCCTGTAGAGAGTTTCCCTTTCTTTCTGTAGCTCGTAGCGGGTGATCTTCTTTCCGCCTGCCGGGCGGCATCGGGCTGCGGCTCCCAGGCTTTTGCTTTTGCGGCTGGGGCTGCCGACGCCGTTCGGGGCCTTTTCGCCGGCTTCGGTCGCGGACTTGCTTTCTCGCCACTCGGCTGAGTCCCGCTTGCCGGCTGAGTTTCTCACGGCTCCTCGGGCCGGCCCTGCCGCGTCTTGGCGGCTTCTCTCCCCTCTGGGGTAAGCAGCTCTCAGGCTCCGGCACGGAACTCCTTGAGCAGCTCCCTTGGGCTCGCAGGCTGTGGCCGCTCTCTTTCCTCCAGCGCTCTTGGGGTTTCTCTCCCGCTCTGCAGTGCCTGCAACAGCTGCTTCCAGCCTTGTGACTCGCAAGTTCGCTCTGCGCGGTCGCGGTTCTGGCCGCCCGTCAAGGGGAGAAGTCGGCGGCCAGAACCTAGCCGCGTCACGTTGTGCTTTGAAAGTTTCAGCCGGTGCTTTACTTTGCATGGCAACTACATGGTGAAGCCTCCGGCTCAGTGCCCTTTCATCTTTTCCTTCTTGTTCCAAAGAAAGAAGCTTTTCAGCATAGGACTGAGCCTTTTCCTTATCAGCCTGAATCTTTCCCCCTTCGTTTCCCAATCCATCCAGTGCTGACACTCTCCCAGCACCCATCGCTACAGCATGGTCGCTGCCTGGCTCGCTGGAGCTTTCGGCCAGGTTCTCAAGAATGCCATTTGGAGGTTTGCAATTTTCCTTTGCCCATTCCAAATGCAAGGCCCCGAGGCACAATTTGTCTTGTGAAGGTATCCTGCCGTGGAATGCCCTGCCCGCTGCCCCCTCCTCTGATGCAGATGTCTCTTTCTTTGCCTTCTGTCATCTCTGGGGCGGTGGTATCTTCAAACACCGCCGGGACGCAGGCACAAAGCTCAGGTCCAGGTTCTAGTCGGTTGTGGGTACTGCATTGCACATAGAAAGGCAGTGAAATGGTTGAAGCACAGATCTAACCTCTCCACTAGAGCAACTGAGACTGGAAATGCAGGGGCTGTGCGCTGGGGGTTTCCCCCACATGGGATGCCGTGGCAGACTAGCCAGGGACTCACGACTTGCTCCTCTTCCTGGTATCTCCCAGATGCTGTGGCTCTAATTGGAGCAGTCCTTGGCTCAGAGAGTGCCAGGAGGCCTCCCTCTTGTCGTGCCCAGTTCACAAGCTGGAGCTTGCCCTTGGCTCGGAGAGGGCTAGGAGGCCTCCCCCTTGTGTGCTCCGTTGCCGGGCTGTAGCCTCTTCTGGCATTCAGTTCTCTTGGAGCTCTTCCCCTTCCTGCCTTGGTCCAGGGGCAAGGCCTGGGTGTAGTTGTTGCCTGTTAGGTTCTTCAGATGCCACTCGGGCAGCCTTTGGCTCTTGTTGCTTGCTGGGTGAGAAGCAGGCAAGTTGCCTGCCTTCTTGGCTGGTGTAAGTGCTGTCCCAAGGCAATTAATGGCCTTTGCTGACACAGACACCTGATAGCTGGACCTCTAGGATGGGGTGTATCCAGACATGGGCAGGGGTGCACACGGTTCACAGCTGGGTCGCGGCATTCATCACACGTGGTACACGTTCCTCTGGACCCTAGGCAGCGTCCAGGCTTCAGCATTCACAGGTGCTGACAATGTTCCTCACACGTGGTACATGTTCCTCTGGACCCCAGGCAGCGTCCAGGCTTCAGCATTCACAGGTGCTGACAATGTTCCTCACACGTGCTAGACATTGGCCTTGACCCTCTGGACCCCAGGAAGTGTCCATGCTAGCACATTTGCAGGTGCTGAGCCCATTGTCTAGGCTAGGGCATGTTGGGTGGTTTGACCCTTCAGAGGACACTCTCATAAACATCAAGAAAAGACCCAAACATCCTCGAATATCCCTGGTTCTAAACTCTTGGATCTTATCTATGCTGACACTAGAAATCTAGGAGAAACTTCTGATGTATCTGCCCTGGAGAGTTAGTACCTGATCTAGAATGCTTCTAATGAAATCTCAGTGCCTGTGGCCAAACCCAGTCCTGTCACTTTTGCCTGTAATGTGTTCTAAGAACAACTTTTCTAGGCTTCTAAATCTTGGCAGCATCCTTATCTTAAAGCACTATTCCTAGTAGAAAGAAAAGACCAAAACATCCCATAATATCCCTGTGCTAAACTCTTGAGCCTACCTGTGCTAACACTAGAAATCTATGAGAAGGTACAAGGCTCTGTTAAACCATCACATGCATGTCTGGAAGAGAGGCATAAAGCAAGCTGTTCCATTACAGAGAGAGCTCTTTTGAAATGCCAGCACATAGAAGTAGTCCTAAGTCATCCAAACCAGAAGAGAAACCTTATTAACCTATCAACTTACAAACAGCTTCCTCTATTTAAAACTACTCCAAACTTACTCTAATTCTAACTATTCCTCACTCACAAAACCTAACTACTTATTAGCAACTGACCTTACTACTAGTTTCCTATTAGCAATGGCTCTAATCCTTACTTGTATTCATCTCACTTCAAGCCCTGTCACTATGGTCTATTCTTACTCTAAATAACCATTCTATCATTGCCAGGCTTGGAGGAGCATTTCAGTGAGGGAGCTCAGGGCTGGCAAGGAGTCCATTTGCTGCACAGGGGCCATGGCAGCCAGCATTTCCTGCAGGCTTGTGGCCTCCTGGCTCCTCACCTTGGCTGCCTCCTCCAAGGAGGAACAGCTGCTGCCCCAGGGTGAATGGGAGGAGCTCAGGGGCTGCAGGCAGGGCATCTTCTGCAGCATCTCCTGGGCTGTCACCTGCTGCCTCATGGCCTCGTTCCCAGGGGCGCACCACTCCTGCTGCTGCTGCTCCCCCAGCTGCTGCAAGGAAGAGCTGCTCCCCCAGACCGGGGACAGGAGCTCTGGCGACTCTTTTCCATTGACTTATCCAAGTCGTCCAAGCATCTCCTGTAGGAGCTGCTGGTCCCTGCGTGCTGCCTGCTCTTGTGCCCTGCAGAAGAGACAGAGGAGACCTCGCTGAACCCTGGCCCCTCTGGGAGGAGCCACGGGCAGCACCTGCTTCCTGAGCTGGAGCTAAGGGGCAGAGCAAAGGGGTGAGGGTCAGAGGTAGCATCTGGGGGACTTCCCCGGCACTCACCATAGCATCCCCCAGGTCAGCCTCGCTTCATTCTCTTATCCAGGAACCTGGTGAGAAGCTAAAGGGAGAAGAGATGGAGTGAGCAGCTGCTCTGGCTTGCTGTGTGGTGTCAGCCCTTATTGCAGGCTGCTGGGGACACTCATCCCTCTGCTCCCCACCCTTCTGCTCACTCACCTCTCCCCTCCAGATGAGTTCTTGCTGCATCCTTTGGACACTTTGATTTCTTTCCAGCCTTCAGCTGAGCCTTGGCTGCAGCTTGCTGCTGCTTCCTCTGACGCTTGAACTTCGTTTTGCACCAGTTCTGCAAGCACCCCCAGAAGAAGCTGGGTGAGTTTGGAACACCTCCCAGCCCCACCCCACAGCACCCCACAGCACAGCAGTTACCTACCAAGGTCTGCAGAACGTCAGGGACTATGCCCAAGGGCATGAAGAACATCAGGACGTGGAATATTGTGGTGGAGACGTTGCAGAGTGCTGCACAGCACAGCTCGGCTGTGGTTGAGGCACTGCCAGTCCCCACCAATAGCACTCAGTGAAGGTCCCCAGTTGCCTTCTGGCTCCCCAGACACAGGATGCTGGGGGTGGCAGAGGCAGGCAGTGGGCAGCAGCAGGGACACCACTTTGCCTTTGCTGAAGAACTTCCTGGCATCCCAGCTGGCCATTTCTCCAATCCACCCGGTTCCCCTCCCCCCCCCCTCCCCGCACCCCCCCAACCCCCAGACCCCCCTAGCTGGCCGCTAGGGGAGTCTGTTCCTCTTCTGAGCCCGGTGCAGCAAACAGGGGCAGAAGCAGCTGCAGAAGCAGCACTTCAGGCAGAACCAGATCTGAGCCAGGCACTTCCGGAGCTTCTTGCCTGGGCTGCTCCTTGGCTTCGGGGCCTTTTCTTGCCGTGCCTGGGGGGTTGCAGCCCCAGGCTGCTGCTGCTGTCTGCTGGCCTGGCTCTGCTCTTTGCCAGTCTTGCTCTGTTGGGTCGTGGCTGGGCTGCTGCTCTTCTCTCTGCCGGGCTCCTCCAATTGGCTCCTGGCCTGGCTCTCCTCTTTGCCAGGCTCTTCCCATCGCTCAGGGGACTGGAGGGGCCTTTTGGAGCTTGGGGAGGATGCAGCCGACAGCTCCTGCACAGCTGTGGGCTCCTGGCTCCTTTCCTTGGCTGGCTTCTGCTCCAAGGCTTCTTGGTCGCTGTCCCAGAGTGAATCGGAGGAGCTCAGCTGTAGCGGGCGGGGCATGTTCTCCGGCATCTCCCGGGCTGTCATCTTCTCCCTTATGGCCTCGTTCCCAGGGGCCCAAGACTCCTTCCTTTGCTGCTCCACCAGCTCATGCAAGGTAGTAGAGCTGCCTGCCCGGTCTGGGGACCGGACCTCCTGGCGGCTGCTTTCCATTTCCTTATCCAACTGATCGGGCATCTCCTGTATGAGCTGATCGTCCCTGCATGCTGCCTCCTTCTGTGGCCTGCAGAGGAGACAGAGGAGACCTCACTGAACCCTACACCCCTCTGGGAGTAGCCACGGGCAGCACCTGCTTCCTGAGCTGGATCTAAGGGGCAGAGCAAGGGGGGAGGGTCTGAGGTAGCATCTGGGAGACTTCCCCGGCACTCACCGTAGCATCCCCCAGGTCATCCTCGGCTCCTTCTCTTGTCCAGAAACCTGGTGAGAAGCTAAAGAGAGAAGAGATGGAGTGAGCAGCTGGTCTGGCTTGCTGTGGGGTGTCAGGCTGCAGGCTGCTGAGGACACTCATCCTTCTGCTCCTCATCCCTCCCCTCTGGCTCCTCATCCCTCGCCTCTGGCTCCTCCCCCTCCCCGCTGGCTCCTCCTCCCTCCTGCTGCTCCTCACCTCTCTGCTCCAGGTCAGCTTTTTTGGACTCCTTTTTTGCACGCTTTGCTTTTTTTTCCGCCTTCAGCTTAGCTTTGGCTTCAGCTTTCTTCTGCTTCTTCTCCTTCTTGATCTTCTTCTCCCACCAACCCTGCAAGAACCCCCACAAGCTGTGTGAGCCTGAAGCACCTCCCAGCACCACCCCTACCCGCCATGCCCCACCGTGCAGCAGCGACCTACCAAGATGTTCATTGTGACAGAGAGAACGAGAACCGGCACTAAGAGTGAGATGAGGGCCATGGCTGAGACGATGGAGAGTGCTCCACAGCACAGAGCTCTGCTGTGGCTGAGACACTCCCAGTGCCCCCCAAAAGCACTCAGTGAAGAGATTCCCAGTGGCCTTCTGGCTCTCCAGACACAGGATCGCCCAACACCGCTGGGGGTGGCAGAGGCTGCAGTCTGCTGAGAGAACACCAGACCGTGGCACCAACTGCCTGCTGCCCCTGGGCCCTGCCAGCCCTTTATAGCTGCAGGCAGAGCCCCACCCTTTGTGACATCATAAGGCAGACACACCCTCCATCGTGATGTCATGCCTTGGATACCACCACCCCCACCCCCCCCCCCGATGGCCACACTCAGCAGCCCCCTGGCCCTCTTCTGGCTGGTGCAGGAAGATGTGAGGGGCTCAGGAGGAGTTGAAATATCCCCCTGGACGTTTAGGGGTGGAAGCTGATGCAATCCCATGGAGTGTAGGATGGGAGGCTGGATTTGGAGGTCCCTTCTGGCCTGGGCCAGTCTAAGCTTCTATGACCTCAAGCACCAAAGCATCTGCTGGAACATTATCGTGGTGATTTGTAGGCCACCTAGGAGGCTCCTGGAGATGGGAGAGGGCAAATTCCTTTAGCCAAGTCATAAACAGCCCTAGCAGAGGAGATGTGAGACTTGGCCTGATCCTTGTAAAGGCAGCAGGGGCATGGAGGGGACTTGAAGGGGCTCAGAAGAAAAGTGGGGACAGACTTTTGAGCAGGGCCTGTTGGGACAGGACAAGAGGTGACGGTTGAGAACTGAAAGAGGGAGATTGAGGCTGGAAGAGATGTTGGTGAGGCCCTGTCCTAGGCTGCCCAGAGAGGTGGTAGATGCCCCATCCCTGGAGCCATAAAAGGGAGCAGAACCACAAAAGGCTATTCCCAGAGCAATCCTGCATCCCAGGATCTGAGCTCTGGCTCTGGGGATGCAGCAAGCAGCTGCTCCTGCAACTAAAGACTGAGGCAAAGAAGGCCCTGAGTCCCTCAGCCTCTCCCTCCCTCAGCCTTGCCCACACTGCTCCCCCTGAAGGCAACAAGGGACAGAGATTCTCTGTAGATCTGCTTTATTTGCTCAACTCTTTACAGAAGCTGCCTCTTCCTTTGGGGAAGGGCAACATGGAGCCCAGGGGCATTCCACAGGGCATCTCCCTGCTCCTCCAAGGCAAAGCTGCTGCTCCCTAACAGAGAGGTGGCTTCACTGCAGTCCGAAGACCTTATATCAAGTCCCCAGAGCGCCAAGGTGTACATAAAGGCTCTGCATGATGGTCAATGGGAAGGCCCTCATGACTTACTAAGGTGGGGAAAGGGATACGCTTGTGTTTTAACAGACTCAGGACCCGAGTGGATCCCAGCACAAAGTGTTTGACCAGCCCTTCCCAGCCCTTCCGAGGAAGCAACGCAAGATTCCTGAAGTCAAAGAGTGATGAAGTTTCCAATATTTTCTGTCATAATTACTGTAACATTGAGTTGTCTGCTCATTGAGTACCACCCTTCTAAATTGATACCATGGGACAGTAACAGTATATGGGCAACCTTAGTTAGGGCCTTGAACCAAACCAGTTTTTGTGCCTCCATAGCACAGCCCGAACAACCATTCCATACATTGTCTGGTAGCAACCCCATTAGCTAATCCCTCAGAGATAGTAAAGGGAGTAAATTCACAGTTGCCCAAAATAAACAGTGAAGATCATATGACAGTGCACACTGAAGGACTGGAGATGTGGGATGATCACCTGGATAAGGTGAATGCAGAGCCGCAAGAAACCGAAATCTTGGGCAGCGCGAAAATGCCGCCGCGCGTCTGCTTTAGTTGTACAGGAACAACGGATCCAAAGAACCCTAGGAAAAATACCTGGACACAAGATGATACTCCAGCAGATCCTATTTTCAGAAATAACTCCTTGTGGTGTAAGGCTGCTTTTAGGAAACAAAAAGGTAAAGGACTGCCAGGTGTTGATTGCCCTAGAAGATTCCGCCCCCCCTAGGAATTTTTCTTCTCTGTGGGAATTGAGCTTGGCCTGGCTTGCCTTCTAGGATGGTAGGAGGACTTTGCTCTGTGGGTCATCTTACTCTGTTAACGCCTAATATTAGCATGATACTGAACAATACCCAACTGGCCTCTCTCAGACACAGGAGAAGCCTTGCCATGAATAGTAAATGTAAGGATGGAGTGGATTTGTGGAATAAAGGAGAAATAAAAGCAGCTGGCATCTTTACTCCAGGAGCACCTGCCGCAGAAGCACTTGTGCAGTTAAATACAAGGAGTTGCTGGTTGGCAAAACAAAGCAGTCTCACATCAGCGGTATGAAGTGATTCAGCTACTAGACATCAATCTATTACACATGCTACAATACAGAATAGGGCCACCACAGATTTCTTGTTCCTAGTTCCTTGTCCTTCACGCCATGTGGGTGTGAAGATTTGTATGGAATGTGCTGTGTGAATCTCACTGACACATCTAGCTCCATCCTCCAGCCAGTGAAAATCCCAAGGGATCAGACAGCAAAGATGCAACAGGAGCAGACCTTTTTTGGATCAGAGAAGATCTTCGATGGATGGGGCTTACCCTCCCCCATCTCCAGGTGCCTCCTAGGTGGCCTACAAATCACCACGATAATGTTCCAGCAGATGCTTTGGTGCTTGAGGTCATAGAAGCTTAGACTGGTCCAGGCCAGAAGGGACCTCCAAATCCAGCCTCCCATCCTACACTCCATGGGATTGCATCAGCTTCCACCCCTAAACGTCCAGGGGGATATTTCAACTCCTCCTGAGCCCCTCACATCTTCCTGCACCAGCCAGAAGAGGGCCAGGGGGCTGCTGAGTGTGGCCATCGGGGGGGTGGTATCCAAGGCATGACATCACGATGGAGGGTGTGTCTGCCTTATGATGTCACAAAGGGTGGGGCTCTGCCTGCAGCTATAAAGGGCTGGCAGGGCCCAGGGGCAGCAGGCAGTTGGTGCCACGGTCTGGTGTTCTCTCAGCAGACTGCAGCCTCTGCCACCCCCAGCGGTGTTGGGCGATCCTGTGTCTGGAGAGCCAGAAGGCCACTGGGAATCTCTTCACTGAGTGCTTTTGGGGGGCACTGGGAGTGTCTCAGCCACAGCAGAGCTCTGTGCTGTGGAGCACTCTCCAACGTCTCAGCCATGGCCCTCATCTCACTCTTAGTGCCGGTTCTCGTTCTCTCTGTCACAATGAACATCTTGGTAGGTCGCTGCTGCACGGTGGGGCATGGCGGGTAGGGGTGGTGCTGGGAGGTGCTCCAGGCTCACACAGCTTGTGGGGGTTCTTGCAGGGTTGGTGGGAGAAGAAGATCAAGAAGGAGAAGAAGCAGAAGAAAGCTGAAGCCAAAGCTAAGCTGAAGGCGGAAAAAAAAGCAAAGCGTGCAAAAAAGGAGTCCAAAAAAGCTGACCTGGAGGAGCAGAGAGGTGAGGAGCAGCAGGAGGGAGGAGGAGCCAGAGGGGAGGGATGAGGAGCAGAGGGATGAGTGTCCTCAGCAACCTGCAGCCTGACGCCCCACAGCAAGCCAGACCAGCTGCTCACTCCATCTCTTCTTCTCTCTTTAGCTTCTCACCAGGTTTCTGGACAAGAGAAGGAGCCGAGGATGACCTGGGGGATGCTACGGTGAGTGCTGGGGAAGTCCCCCAGATGCTACCTTCAGACCCTCCCCCCTTGCTCTGCCCCTTAGATCCATCTCCGGAAGCAGGTGCTGCCCGTGGCTACTCCCAGAGGGGTGTAGGGTTCAGCGAGGTCTCCTCTGTCTCCTCTGCAGGGCACAGAAGGAGGCAGCACGCAGGGACCATCAGCTCATACAGGAGATGCCCGATCAGTTGGATAAGGAAATGGAAAGCAGCCGCCAGGAGGTCCGGTCCCCAGACCGGGCAGGCAGCTCTACTACCTTGCATGAGCCGGTGGAGCAGCAAAGGAAGGAGTCTTGGGCCCCTGGGAACGAGGCCATGAGGGAGAAGATGACAGCCCGGGAGATGCCGGAGAACATGCCCCGCCCGCTACAGCTGAGCTCCTCCGATTCACCCTGGCGCAGCGACCAAGAAGCCTTGGAGCAGAAGCCAGCCAAGGAGAGGAGCCAGGAGCCCACAGCTATGCAGGAGCTGTCGGCTGCATCCTCCCCAAGCTCCAAAAGGCCCCTCCAGTCCCCTGAGCGATGGGAAGAGCCTGGCAAAGAGGAGAGCCAGGCCAGGAGCCAATTGGAGGAGCCCGGCAGAGAGAAGAGCAGCAGCCCAGCCACGACCCAACAGAGCAAGACTGGCAAAGAACAGAGCCAGGCCAGCAGACAGCAGCAGCAGCCTGGGGCTGCAACCCCCCAGGCACGGGAAGAAAAGGCCCCGAAGCCAAGGAGCAGCCCAGGGAAGAAGCTCCGGAAGTGCCTGGCTCAGATCTGGTTCTGCCTGAAGTGCTGCTTCTGCAGCTGCTTCTGCCCCTGTTTGCTGCACCGGGCTCAGAAGAGGAACAGACTCCCCTAGCGGCCAGCTAGGGGGGCCTGGGGGTTGGGAGGGAGGGGGTGGGGGGTTGGGGGGGGTGGGGGGGGAACCGGGTGGATTGGAGAAATGGCCAGCTGGGATGCCAGGAAGTTCTTCAGCAAAGGCAAAGTGGTGTCCCTGCTGCTGCCCACTGCCTGCCTCTGCCACCCCCAGCATCCTGTGTCTGGGGAGCCAGAAGGCAACTGGGGACCTTCACTGAGTGCTATTGGTGGGGACTGGCAGTGCCTCAACCACAGCCGAGCTGTGCTGTGCAGCACTCCGCAACGTCTCCACCACAATATTCCACGTCCTGATGTTCTTCATGCCCTTGGGCATAGTCCCTGACGTTCTGCAGACCTTGGTAGGTAACTGCTGTGCTGTGGGGTGCTGTGGGGTGGGGCTGGGAGGTGTTCCAAACTCACCCAGCTTCTTCTGGGGGTGCTTGCAGAACTGGTGCAAAATGAAGTTCAAGCGTCAGAGGAAGCAGCAGCAAGCTGCAGCCAAGGCTCAGCTGAAGGCTGGAAAGAAATCAAAGTGTCCAAAGGATGCAGCAAGAGCTCATCTGGAGGGGAGAGGTGAGGAGCAGAAGGGTGGGGAGCAGAGGGATGAGTGTCCCCAGCAGCCTGCAATAAGGGCTGACACCACACAGCAAGCCAGACCAGCTGCTCACTCCATCTCTTCTCCCTTTAGCTTCTCACCAGGTTCCTGGATAAGAGAATGAAGCGAGGCTGACCTGGGGGATGCTATGGTGAGTGCCGGGGAAGTCCCCCAGATGCTACCTCCGACCCTCACCCCTTTGCTCTGCCCCTTAGCTCCAGCTCAGGAAGCAGGTGCTGCCCGTGGCTTCTCCCAGAGGGGCCAGGGTTCAGCGAGGTCTCCTCTGTCTCTTCTGCAGGGCACAAGAGCAGGCAGCACGCAGGGACCAGCAGCTCCTACAGGAGATGCTTGGACGACTTGGATAAGTCAATGGAAAAGAGTCGCCAGAGCTCCTGTCCCCGGTCTGGGGCAGCAGCTCTTCCTTGCAGCAGCTGGGGGAGCAGCAGCAGCAGGAGTGGTGCGCCCCTGGGAACGAGGCCATGAGGCAGCAGGTGACAGCCCAGGAGATGCTGCAGAAGATGCCCTGCCTGCAGCCCCTGAGCTCCTCCCATTCACCCTGGGGCAGCAGCTGTTCCTCCTTGGAGGAGGCAGCCAAGGTGAGGAGCCAGGAGGCCACAAGCCTGCAGGAAATGCTGGCTGCCATGGCCCCTGTGCAGCAAATGGACTCCTTGCCAGCCCTGAGCTCCCTCACTGAAATGCTCCTCCAAGCCTGGCAATGATAGAATGGTTATTTAGAGTAAGAATAGACCATAGTGACAGGGCTTGAAGTGAGATGAATACAAGTAAGGATTAGAGCCATTGCTAATAGGAAACTAGTAGTAAGGTCAGTTGCTAATAAGTAGTTAGGTTTTGTGAGTGAGGAATAGTTAGAATTAGAGTAAGTTTGGAGTAGTTTTAAATAGAGGAAGCTGTTTGTAAGTTGATAGGTTAATAAGGTTTCTCTTCTGGTTTGGATGACTTAGGACTACTTCTATGTGCTGGCATTTCAAAAGAGCTCTCTCTGTAATGGAACAGCTTGCTTTATGCCTCTCTTCCAGACATGCATGTGATGGTTTAACAGAGCCGTGTACCTTCTCATAGATTTCTAGTGTTAGCACAGGTAGGCTCAAGAGTTTAGCACAGGGATATTATGGGATGTTTTGGTCTTTTCTTTCTACTAGGAATAGTGCTTTAAGATAAGGATGCTGCCAAGATTTAGAAGCCTAGAAAAGTTGTTCTTAGAACACATTACAGGCAAAAGTGACAGGACTGGGTTTGGCCACAGGCACTGAGATTTCATTAGAAGCATTCTAGATCAGGTACTAACTCTCCAGAGCAGATACATCAGAAGTTTCTCCTAGATTTCTAGTGTCAGCATAGGTAAGATCCAAGAGTTTAGAACCAGGGATATTCGAGGATGTTTGGGTCTTTTCTTGATGTTCATGAGAGTGTGCCCTGAAGGGTCACACCACCCAACATGCCCTAGCCTAGACAATGGGCTCAGCACCTGCAAATGTGCTAACCTGGACACTTCCTGGGGTCCAGAGGGTCAAGGCCAATGTCTAGCACGTGTGAGGAACATTGTCAGCACCTGTGAATGCTGAAGCCTGGACGCTGCCTGGGGTCCAGAGGAACATGTACCACGTGTGAGGAACATTGTCAGCACCTGTGAATGCTGAAGCCTGGACGCTGCCTGGGGTCCAGAGGAACGTGTACCACGTGTGATGAACGCCGCGACCCAGCTGTGAACCGTGTGCACCCCTGCCCATGTCTGGATACACCCCATCCTAGAGGTCCAGCTATCAGGTGTCTGTGTCAGCAAAGGCCATTAATTGCCTTGGGACAGCACTTACACCAGCCAAGAAGGCAGGCAACTTGCCTGCTTCTCACCCAGCAAGCAACAAGAGCCAAATGCTGCCCGAGTGGCATCTGAAGAACCTAACAGGCAACAACTACACCCAGGCCTTGCCCCTGGACCAAGGCAGGAAGGGGAAGAGCTCCAAGAGAACTGAAGGCCAGAAGAGGCTACAACCCGGCAACGGAGCACACAAGGGGGAGGCCTCCTAGCCCTCTCCGAGCCAAGGGCAAGCTCCAGCTTGTGAACTGGGCACGACAAGAGAGAGGCCTCCTGGCCCTCTCTGAGCCAAGGACTGCTCCAATTAGAGCCACAGCATCTGGGAGATACCAGGAAGAGGAGCAAGTCGTGAGTCCCTGGCTAGTCTGCCACGGCATCCCATGTGGGGGAAACCCCCAGAGCACAGCCCCTGCATTTCCAGTCTCAGTTGCTCTACTGGAGAGGTTAGATCTGTGCTTCAACCATTTCACTGCCTTTCTATGTGCAATGCAGTACCCACAACCGACTAGAACCTGGACCTGCGCTTTGTGCCTGCATCCCGGCAGTGTTTGAAGATACCACCGCCCCAGAGATGACAGAAGGCAAAGAAAGAGACATCTGCATCACAGGAGGGGGCAGCGGGCAGGGCATTCCACGGCAGGATACCTTCACAAGACAAATTGTGCCTCGGGGCCTTGCATTTGGAATGGGCAAAGGAAAATTGCAAACCTCCAAATGGCATTCTTGAGAACCTGGCCGAAAGCTCCAGCGAGCCAGGCAGCGACCATGCTGTAACGATGGGTGCTGGGAGAGTGTCAGCACTGGATGGATTGGGAAACGAAGGGGGAAAGATTCAGGCTGATAAGGAAAAGGCTCAGTCCTATGCTGAAAAGCTTCTTTCTTTGGAACAAGAAGGAAAAGATGAAAGGGCACTGAGCCGGAGGCTTCACCATGTAGTTGCCATGCAAAGTAAAGCACCGGCTGAAACTTTCAAAGCACAACGTGACGCGGCTAGGTTCTTGCCGCCGACTTCTCCCCTTGACGGGCGGCCAGAACCGCGACCGCGCAGAGCGAACTTGCAAGTCACAAGGCTGGAAGCAGCTGTTGCAGGCACTGCAGAGCGGGAGAGAAACCCCAAGAGCGCTGGAGGAAAGAGAGCGGCCACAGCCTGCGAGCCCAAGGGAGCTGCTGAAGGAGTTCCGTGCCGGAGCCTGAGAGCTGCTTACCCCAGAGGGGAGAGAAGCCGCCAAGACGCGGCAGGGCCGGCCCGAGGAGCCGTGAGAAACTCAGCCGGCAAGCGGGACTCAGCCGAGTGGCGAGAAAGCAAGTCCGCGACCGAAGCCGGCGAAAAGGCCCCGAACGGCGTCGGCAGCCCGAGCCGCAAAAGCAAAAGCCTCGGAGCCGCAGCCCGATGCCGCCCGGCAGGCGGAAAGAAGGTCACCCGCTACGAGCTACAGAAAGAAAGGGAAACTCTCTACAGGCGGCGGCGCAAACTGCAGCCTGGAAGAGCTTCGAAGCCCCGAGCTCCTCCACGCCGCGCAAAAGGCGTGTCGGGCAAGCCGCCTCGCAGAAATGCTCTCCCAAGCCAGACTCCAGCTCCCATCAAGACGCCGCGGAAGGAAAGCTGGAGCGTCCCGTTCTCAAGCAGCTGAAGAGCTCCCGAGCCCTGAACGGAGCGCGTCGTGACGGAGGAACGCCCTTTGGGATCGACGGGGACCGCCGCGACCCGGCCTGCCGGGAAGCAGCAGGGGTGCCCAGCAAGGAGGTCCCGCGCCGCCACTGCGCTGTCTCCAAAGCCGCGTTCCAGCCCCGAGCGGAATGGAAGCTGCACCGCAAAGACAACGGGACGCGACTCTGATCACAGCAGCCGGCAGCCACCAAGGCGTCCCAGCCGGAGCCGCCAGTTCCAAAGGGACTCCTCGTCCCGTGCAGAGTTCTGCCAGCAAGCCATTGCACTGGGCATGCTGCTGGTTTGTCCCCTACAGATCCTCAGTGACAGCGGCAAGAAAAACCTAGCCCTGTCGTGAGCTGGAGAGCTCCACTCCTCCGCCTGGGACTGCAGCCATTGCAGCCGACAAGGCATAGAATAGAATACATAGAATACATAGAATAAACCAGGTTGGAAGAGACCTTCAAGATCATTGCGTCCAACCCATCAACCAATCCAACACCACCTAAACAACTAACCCACGGCACCAAGCACCCCATCAAGTCTCCCCCTGAACACCTCCAGTGATGGCGACTCCACCACCTCCCCAGGCAGCCCATTCCAAAGGGCAATCACTCTTTCTGTATAGAACTTTTTCCTAACATCTAGCCTGAACCTCCCCTGGCGCAGCCTGAGACTGTGTCCTCTTGTCCTGGTACTGGCTGCCTGGGAGAAGAGACCAACATCCATCTGTCTACAGCCTCCCTTCAGGTAGTTGTAGAGAGTAATAAAGAAAAGGACAGAAAGGGACGCCTAGGGGAAGGGCCCCTGGGACCCCCACAGCCACCTGCACCTTCACACAACGCTGCCACACCCGGATGGGATTATTCTGCTCACAGGGATTGGCCTCTGCCTCTCCCTGAGAGCCCTTTGCCACCAGATCAGACAGAGCAGGCTCTCCGTTAACAAGCAGGTGAAAGGGCTGGGACCCAACGAGCCTCTCCTACCAGGGTCCAGGGGCAAGACTGCATTGGCCTCTGGGTTTGCCATCAAGAAGAACCTTTAGCTCCGCTCTCGGCTGCAACCCAGCAGGCGCCGAGTGGGGGAGACACAGCCATAGCAGACCTTGCCAGGAGTGAGGGATGGATTCCTCAGCTGCAAAGAGAGCCATCCAGCAGAGGAGAACAGGCCAAGCAGCCTGTGGTTGGCACAAGCCCCACGCCCCTCAAGTCCCCTGCCTGGGAGGAGGATGGCCAAATGAAGGCTGACTGCAGTGAAGGCTGTGCCTGCAAAGCCGGAAGTCAACCAGCCTAAGACTCATCCTATGCTAGGAGACTGATCACGTGTCAATGAAACCAGGAGACATCGAAATTGGGACTGAAGTTGGACTCCAAGCCCTGTGTGCCAGCCTGTGGGCTGCCTGTCCTCACCCACCTCTCTGTTAGGGAGCAGCAGCTTTGCCTTGGAGGAGCAGGGAGATGCCCTGTGGGATGCCCCTGGGTTCCATGTTGCCCTTCCCCAAAGGAAGAGGCAGCTTCTGTAAAGAGTTGAGCAAATAAAGCAGATCTACAGAGAATCTCTGTCCCTTGTTGCCTTCAGGGGGAGCATTGTGGGCAAGGCTGAGGGAGGGAGAGGCTGAGGGACTCAGGGCCTTCTTTGCCTCAGTCTTTAGTTGCAGGAACAGCTGCTTGCTGCATCCCCAGAGGCGGAGCTCAGATCCTGGGATGCAGGATTGCTCTGGGAATAGCCTTTTGTGGTTCTGCTCCCTGTTATGTCTCCAGGGATGGGGCATCTACCACCACTCTGGGCAGCAGTGTGGCCAGCAGATCCAGGGAGGTTCTCCTCCCCCTCTACTCTGGTGTGGTAGTTTTAGGCTATGCCTTTAAAATTTAGCTGCAGATTTTGAGCAGAGAAGTCGAAAAATATAATGAAACCACTATTGAGTGCAAGAAGGAACCTAAAAGATTATTGTAAACAGATTCATTGGATAAATGTCTGGGGTCAGAGAAGCTGTGTCATAATAATGCTTCACCTTTCACTTCCATTCCCATTCCTTTGCTCTTCTCCTCTGGTCTTGGCTGTTTTGCTTCACTGGGGAGAAGATAACCTTCTGCTTCTGGCTGGCCTTGAGAGAAGACTAACACTGCTTAGCTTCTCTCTCCCTTGGTACAGGGGGGTTTGGGAGGGTTTTTTTTTTTGGGGGGAGGGGGGAAGGGGAGGGCTGTGCAGCAGCTTCCCTGGTCTCTTTTTTTGACCAGGGAGGGTTTGTGTTGTTTGCTGACTGTGAATATCTGTATGATGTGGTGAATGCTGTGTATTTTGTTCATATTCATTGCATTCCATTGCAGACTGTGGGGTTTTGCTTGTAAATACAGCTGCCACTTGCTTTTAGCTGGGTTGGTCTGGCTTTAAAAGTTAATGCTGGGGGAAACTTCAAACCCACCACACATCATAAGGCAGACACAGCCTCCATCGTGATATCATGGCTTGGATTCCCCCCTCACCACCATGGCCACACTCAGCAGCCCCCTTGGCCCTCTTCTGGCTGGTGCAGGAAGATGTGAAGGGCTCAGGAGGAGTTGAAATATCCCCCTGGACGTTTAGGGGTGGAAGCTGATGCAATCCCATGGAGTGTAGGATGGGAGGCTGGATTTGGAGGTCCCTTCTGGCCTGGACCAGTCTAAGCTTCTGTGACCTCAAGCACCAAAGCATCTGCTGGAACATTATTGTGGTGATTTGTAGGCCACCTAGGAGGCTCCTGGAGATGGGGGAGGGCAAATTCCTTTAGCCAAGTCATAAACAGCCCTAGCAGAGGAGATGTGAGACTCAGCCTGATCCTTGTAAAGGCAGCAGGGGCAGGGAGGGGATTCTGCCCCTCTGCTGTGCTCTGCTGAGACCCCACCTGCAGTGCTGTGGCAGCTCTGGAGACCTCAGCACAGCGCAGCTGAGGCTGGCCCTGTTGGAACAGGGCCTGAGGAGACCACAACAATGCTGTGAGGGCTGGAAGGGCCCTGCTGTGAAGTCAGGCCAAGACAGCTGGGGTTGTTCAGCCTGGAAAAGAGAAGGCTCCAGAGAGACCTTCTGGTGGCCTTGCAGGACTTGAAGGGGCTGAGAAGAAAGCTGGGGAGAGACTTTAGAGCAGGGCCTGTGGTGACAGGACAAGGGGGGATGGAACTCAAAGAGGGAGATTCAGACTTAGGTAGAAAAGAGCAGTGTTGGTGAGAGCCTGTCCCAGGTTGCCCACAGAGGTGGGAGCTGCCCCATGGCTGGCACCATCCCAGGGCAGGTTGTTTGGGGGTCTGGGCACCCTGCTGTGGTTGGGGATGTCCCTGCTGACTGCAGGGGGGTTGGGCTGGATGACCTTGGAAGGTCCTTCCCACCCAAACCATTCTGTGATTCTCTGTGGTGCTGAGGGCCATGGTTCAGGGGCTGTTGGCCTGGCAGTGCTGGGTTAAAAGGTTGGACCTGATCTTAAAAGAGTTCTTCTGGCCAAAAGGATTCTGAGATCCTAGGTCAGGTAGAACAGAAGGAGCTGGAAAACTCTGCTGCTGAGTCCAGTCTCACTGCAGGGCTTTGAAGAACCTTCTTTGTAGTGTGGCTTTGCTCTCTAGTCTTTAAGTGCTCAGATGTTGGTGTCACAGCTCCTCCTAGACCTCAAGGGTAGAAGCTGCTGAAAGCCCCTGGTCTGCAGGATGGGGGTACCCAGGGGGTGCTTCAGAGAGGAGGGAGGAGAAGGATAAGGATGTGGAACCCCTCACTTGCTCTATTAGGAAGCTTCACAGAAAGCCTTCAGGGGGGTTGAAGTTCATCACAACGAAGGTGGTGGAACACTGGAACAGGTTGCCAGAGAGGTAATGGAGGCTCCATCCCTGGTGACAGGCAACGTCAAACTTGACCGGGTCCTGAGCAACCAGATCTGGTTAGTGGTGACCTGCAGGGGGTGTGGACAAGATGACCTTTGGAGGTCCCAGCCTGATGCTTTCTTTGATTCTGTGATTTTGGCTTGAGTAAGAGCATCAGCAGATAGTGACACAGTTGTGGCATCGTGGCCTCAGGCTGCCATCCTGCCGAGGGGCCTCAGCCACCCTTGCACGGTGAGCTGTAGGTCCTGGAGACTCCTGGAGAACAGGGAGGAGAAGACAGCTCCGTGAGAGGGGATGCAGCAGAGGGCCCGATGCTTGCCAAGGCAAGTGACCGACATGGGCATCAGGCGGAGGGAAGGGATTCTGCCCCTCCGCTCCCACCCCTCACCCCACAGGCCCTGACAGCCTCCGCAGCCACTCGCCCGGCCCTGTACCCCGAGCAGACCCCGCACCGCGTCCGCCTCTTCCTCCGCTTCGGCTCCAGCCGCCGCCATAGCAACGAGGCGGGGCGGCGGGGGGGATATATCCCAGCGTGCACCGCGGCCGGAGGGAAGGGGCGGTGTTTCCGGCCGCGCGCTCCCGTCGGTCCCCGCGCCCGGCCAATCAGGAGCGAGCAGGTGGCGGGGGGCGGTGAGAAGATGGCGGCCAGAGGCGGCAGGAACGGGCTGCTCGATAAGGTACTGTGCTGCCGACAGCCCTTTCCCCGGCCGCTGCCCCGGCCCGGCGGTGCCCTTCCCGCGCCTCAGCGGTGCCCTCGGAGCCGACAAGGCGCTGGGCCGCGCTGCAGCCCTCTCGCCCCTCGCTCGGGCCTGAGGAGCATCCACCGCTTGGGCTGTGGTGCTGCGGTCCCTGCCTCTCGCTGCTGCCTCCATGCAGGCCCTTGGGGACAGCGGGGAGGGAGGAAGCGTCCCTCAGCAAGGCCCTGCCTCGGCCCCGGGAAAGCGTGTCCGGCCTCCAAAGCGGCAGCTGCCGCCTGCCAGGCCGCTTCTGCTTTTCAGTGCCAGCGTGGCTGGGCTTAGCCCAGTCCTCCTGTGCCGGCTGACGGTACAGCGGAGGTGCTCCCGCTGGCTGTGTTGCCGGGAAAGGAATGCTGGAGACGTGGCAGGGATTCATCCCTGCAGGGATTTGATGGACATGTGGAAGCAGGTGAAAAGCTGGGCGTGGGCCAGCACCGTTCGCGCACAGCCCAGACCCAGCCCTGCCCTAGGCTGCATCCCTGGCAGCAGGGGGAGGGAGGGGATTCTGCCCCTCTGCTGTGCTCTGCTCAGACCTCCTTGCAGTGCTGGGGTGGCTCTGGAGTCCCCAGCACAGGAAGGGAGCTGTTGGAGCAGGGCCAGAGGAGGCCACAACAATGCTGGGAGGCCTGGAAGGGCTCTGCTGTGAGGCCAGGCTGGGAGAGTTGGGGTTGTGCAGCCTGGAGAAGAGAAGGCTCCAGGCAGACCTTCTGGTGGCCTTGCAGGACTTGAAGGGGCTGAGAAGAAAGCTGGGGAGAGATTTTGGAGCAGGGCCTGGTGGGACAGGACAAGGGGGGATGGTTTGGAACTTAGGGAGAGTCACATAGGAGAAATGTTGGTGAGAGCCTGTCCCAGGTTGCTGGCAGAGGTGGGAGGTTCCCCATGGCTGGCACCATCCCAGGCCAGGTTGTTTGGGGGTCTGGGCACCCTGCTGTGGTTGGGGATGTCGCTGCTGACTGCAGGGGGGTTGGGCTGGATGACCTTGGAAGGTCCAAACTGGAAGCTCCTGGTTTCCAGTTTGTGTCTGTTGCCCATTGTCCTGTCCCTGGCCATCACTTAGAAGAGCCTGGAAAGAGTCAGAGGCCTCTGAACACCCACAGCTGCACTTCAGAGCCTTAAGAAAGGCTTCAGGTGGCCTGGGGAGGTTCCTTGTGGGGTTCAAAAGGTGTTGTTCATTTTGTTCTTTATTGTTGGTGAAAAGCAGCAGAGGGAAGGGTTGAAGCAGCTGCAAGGAGTGAGCTTCCTCAGAACCAAACTAAGCTCTGCAGGCTGAGTGGTGACTTCTCTCCTGGGCTTGTTTTCAGCTGGAGAAGTACCATCAAGGAGAGGACATTTCCCCCCAGGCACAGAATCACAAGAAGAGACCTTTCATATCATGGAGTCCAAGCATAAGGCCAGCACTGCTCCAAGGCACCACCACCCCCTGGCCTCAGCACCACACCTTCCAACCCCCTCCAGCCATGGGGACTCCACCACTGCCCTGGGCAGCCTGCCACAGGCCTGGGCACCCCTCAAGGGGCACCAATTGCTCCTCAGGGCCAAGCTCAACCTCCCCTGGGACAACTTGAGGCCATCTCCTCTTGTTCTGTCCCTTGTTCCGTGGGAGGAAAGACCAACTCCCAGCTGGCTGCAAGCTGCTCTCAGCTACAGAGAGCCAGAAGGTCTCCCCTCAGCCTCCTCTTCTCCAGACTGACCACCCCCAGCTCCTTCAGCTGCTCCTCCCCAGCCCTGTTCTCCAGACCCTTGCCCAGCTTTGTTGCCCTTCTCTGGCCCTGCTCCAGCCCTCACTGTCCTTCTGGCAGTGAGAGGCCCAGATGTAGAAGCTTAAATCTGTGATCTTGATGACTGTGTTGGGGACAGCTGGCTCGATCCAGCTGTGTGACAGACCCCAGGTTCCCTCCATCTCTGTCAGGTTTTCCCATCAGGCCTCATTTTGTTGTTGTTGGGGTGGGGTGGGGGGTTCCTCTCCCATTTTTGTGCTAATTATGGGAACAGGAGCACTACTTTGAGGGTGCTGGAGGCCTGGAGCAGGCTGCCCAGAGAGGTTGTGGAGTCTCCTTGTGTGGAGAGCTTCCAACCCCCCCTGGCCATGGTGCTGCTGGGCAAGCTGCTGGGGGTGCCCTGCTGGAGCAGGCTGGGCTTGGCCTGGCTGAGCTCCAGAGCTCCCTTTCCACCACTGCCATGCTGGGTTTGAGTGACTCATTGAAATGTTCTCTCTTGCAGTGGAAGATTGATGACAAGCCAGTAAAAATTGACAAATGGGATGGTTCAGCTGTGAAAAATTCCTTGGATGACTCTGCCAAAAAGGTGAGGCCTGTGGCTGCTGATTTCCCTCCCCTTGGGTTGGTGTGATGTGGAGTGCCCCAGGACCATCAGACACTCATGGAATGGCTCAGGTTGGAAGGGACCTCACAGGTCACCTCCAACCTCCACACCATGCCCAGGGACACCTCTCAGCTAGACTCAGCTGCTCAAGGCCTCATCCAGCCTGGCCTTCAACACCCCCAGGCAGGAGGCAGCCACAGCCTCCCTGGGCAGCCTGTGCCAGACTCTCACCACCCTCCTGCTCAAGAACTTCTTCCTCAGCTCCAGTCTGACCCTGCTGTGCCTCAGCTTCAAACCATTCCCCCTGGGCCTGGCTCTAGACACCCTTAGCAAAAGTCCCTCTGCAGCCTTCCTGCAGGATCCCTTCAGCTATTGGGAGGCAGCTCTGAGGTCCCCCTGGAGCCTTCTCTTCTCCAGGCTGAACACCCCCAGCTCCCTCAGCCTGTCCTGCTCATATTGATGGCTCCAGACCTGTGAGGTCTCACCAGAGCAGAGTTCTTGCTGCAGTCTGGATCCTTAAGTCTGGAGAAGAGAAGGCTCTGAGGAGACCTTCTTGTGGCCTTCCAGTGCCTGCAGGGGACTACAGGAAAGCTGGGGAGGGACTTCTGAGGGTGTCAGGGAGTGATAGGAATGGGGGGGATGAAGTAGAAGTGGGGAGATTCAGATTGGATATGAGGGAGAAGCTCTTCCCCATGAGGGTGGTGAGAGCCTGGCACAGGTTGCCCAGGGAGGTGGTGGAAGCCTCATGCCTGGAGGTGTTGAAGGCCAGGCTGGAGGTGGCTGTGAGCAACCTGCCCTGGTGTGAGGTGTCCCTGCCCATGGCAGGGGGGGTTGGAAGTGTCTGAGCCTTGAGGCCCCTTCCACCCCTGACAATTCAGTGACTCTGGGATGCCAGCCCTGACAGTTGAGTGACTTTGGTGCAGCTGGTGGCAGGGCAGGAGCTGAGCTGAGCTTTGGCTTTCCTGCCCCTCAGGTTCTGCTGGAGAAGTACAAATACGTGGAGAACTTCCGGCTGATCGACGGCCGCCTGCTCATCTGCACCGTCTCCTGCCTCTTCGCCATCGTGGCGCTGGTCTGGGACTACCTGCACCCCTTCCCTGAGTCCAAGCCTGTCCTTGCCTTCTGTGTCGTCTCATATCCTTTACACACCAGAGAATGGTCCAGGGAGCTCCACAGCTCAGCCAGTCCAACCCCCTCTGCGCTCAGCAGGGACATCCTCAGCTAGCTCAGGTTGCCCAGGGCCCTGCCCAGCCTCACCTTCAATATCTCCAGGGATGGGGCCTCAACCACCTCCCTGGGCAACCTGTGCCAGTGTTCCACCACCCTCATGGGGCACAACTTGTTCCTCACATCCATCTGCTCTGCTCTAGGTTGAAGCCACTGCCTCTCGTCCTGTCCCTGCAGGCCTCTGCAAACAGTCTCTCTGCAGCCTTCCTGTAGCCCCCTTCAGGTACTGGCAGGCTGCTGTTAGGTCTCCCTGGAGCCTTCAGCCTCCAGGCTGAACACCCCCAGCTCACAGGATGTTAGGGTTGGAAGGGACCTCCAAAGATCACCAAGCCCAACCCCTCTGCCAGAGCAGGACCACAGAATCTGGAACATAGGAACACATCCAGATGGGTCTTGAAAGTCTCCAGAGACTCCACAACCTCCCTGGGGAGCCTGCTCCAGGGCTCTGTGACCCTCCCAGTGAAGGAAGTTCCTCCTCATGTTGTGCTGGAGTTGATAGTCTCCCTTGTAGCAGAGCTGCTCCAACCCCCTGAGCATTTTCCTGGCCCTCCTCTGGACCTGCTCCATCAGCTCCAGGTCCTTGCTGTGCTGAGGGCTCCAGACCTGCACACAGCACTCCAGCTGAGGTCTCCCCAGAGCAGAGCAAAGTGGCAGAATCACCTCTCTGGCTCTGCTGCCAGCGCTGCTTTGGCTGCAGCCCAGGCTGCCCTTGGCCTTCTGTGCTGCAAGCTCACACTGCCTGCTCCTGTCCAGCTTCTCCCCCCCCAGCACCCCCAAGTCCTTTCCCTCAGGGCTGCTTTCCATCCCCTCCTCCCCCAGTCTGTATTGATAGTGAGGATTGTTCCAGCCCAGGGGCAGAGCCCTGCACTTGCTCTTGTGGAACCTCCTGAGGTTCACCTGGGGAATTCTGCAGCTGAATACCAAAATGCTTGCAGCTGGTGGTGAAGTTCATAGAATCAAGGAACGGTTTAGCTTGAAGGGACCTTTTGTGGTCATCTAGTCCAAGCCAGAGACCTCTCCAACCAGAGCAGGTTGCTCAGAGCCCCAAGCAACCTGACCTGGAAGGGTTCCAGGGGTGAGGCTTCTCAAACCTCTCACAGGCTCTCACCACACTCAGGGAAATTTCCTTCCTTAGATCTCATCTAAATGTCCCCTCTTTTAGTGCTCCACCACCCTCACAGGAAGGCTTCTCCTTCTCTTCAAGTGGCACCTCTTGCCCCCCACAGCCCCTTCAGCTCCCCTCTGGGGCTGCTCTTCTGCAGGCTCTCAGCCCCAGGCCTCTCAGCCTTTGCTCCTCACAGAGCTGCTCCAGGCCCCCCCCAGCCTCCCCTGGACTCTCTCCAGCAGTCCTCAGTCTCTCTGCAGCTGGGGAGCTCAGAACTGCATCCAGCACTGCAGCTGTGGCCTCATTTGGGCAGAGCAGAGGTAAGGGAGAACCTCCCTTGACCTGCTGCTGGCTACACTCTTCTTCATGCCCCCATCAGACCTTTGGCCTCCTTGGTCACCAGGGCACCTTGCTGGCTCCTGGGCACCTCCTTGTCCCCCATGTTCTCCATGGAGCAGCCTTCTACTAGGTCATCCTGCTCTCCCTGTCTCTTCCTGCAAAGATCTCACAAGTTGTCTCAACTGTTCTTTAATCTCTGCCAGTCAGGAGGCATCTCCCAAAGTGTGGGCTTGCTTCTGTCCCTGGGGCTGGTTAAACCTGGGGGTCTGAGCTGCCCTCTGCCTCATTTCTACCTCCAGTTCCAGCTTGGTTTTTTGTTGCCTTGACCCATTCTCTCCCACCTATTTTGTGATGATGGGCATCCTGACCATCTACACCTCCTACAAGGAGAAGAGCATTTTCCTGGTAGCTCACAGAAAAGACCCAGCAGGGATGGACCCTGATGATGTTTGGCAGCTCTCCTCCAGTCTCAAACGGTAACATTCCCCTCCCCCACCTCGAGCAGCTCCCTGAGCTTAGCTTTGCCTCTGCCTGGAGCTGTCACCTTCACTGGGGTGGAGTTAGAATCATCACAGAATTGTCAAGGGTGGAAGGGACCTCAAGGCTCAGCCAGTTCCAGCTCCTCTGCCATGGGCAGGGACACCTCACACCAGAGCAGGCTGCTCACAGCCACCTCCAGCCTGGCCTTCAACACCTCCAGGCATGAGGTTTCCACCACCTCCCTGGGCAACCTGTGCCAGGCTCTCACCACCCTCATGGGGAAGAGCTTCTTCCTCACATCCAATCCGAGTCTCCCCACTTCCAGTTTTGCTCCATCCCCCCCAGTCCTATCCCTCCCTGACACCCTAGGAAGTCCCCTTCCTGAGCAGCCTGCTCTGGTGTGAGGTGTCCCTGCCCATGGCAGGGGGGCTGGCACTGGCTGAGCCCTGAGGTCCCTTCCACCCCTGCCAATCCCACGATTCCGTTCACCCCCTTGGCCTCGCCCCCACGGCTCCATCCTGGCCAAGGGAAGACATTCTTGACCCCCTCCCCCCCCACCCCCAGCTGCAGCTGAAGGAGCTCTGTGCCCCTCCCTGCAGGTTTGATGACAAGTACACCCTGAAGCTGACGTTCATCAGTGGCAAAACCAAGCAGCAGCGGGAGGCAGAGTTCACCAAGTCCATCGCCAAGTTCTTCGACACCAACGGCACCCTGGTGATGGAGGCCTACGAGCCCGAGGTGTCCAAGCTCCATGACAGCCTGGCCCTGGAGAGGAAGGTCAAATGATGCCTCCCCACCAGCCCCCCCTGCCTTCTGGGACCTGCTAAATGACCACCAATAAAGGCAAGAAGCTAAGAAAAAAAACAAACCAAGAGTTGGGGTTTTATTGCCCCTCTGGTTGTGTCCTTCAGTTCCTGGGGTGGGGGGAGAGTTCATCCTGGCTTGCATCACCCAAGCCTTGGGCTGGTTGTGGTCCACCTCTGGGGGAGAACCATGCAAGGAGTTGCCCAGGAAGGGGCCATGCTGCACATTGGCCACAGCAACCCCAGGCAGTGCTACAGGCTGGAGTCAGAGTGGCTGGAGAGCAGCCAGGCAGAGAGGGACCTGGGGGGACTGGTTGAGAGTAGGCTGAACATGAGCCTGCAGGGGGCCAAGAAGGCCAAGGGCATCCTGGCCTGCATCAGGAGCAGTGTGGCCAGCAGGAGCAGGGAGGTCATTGTGCCCTGTCCTCAGCACTGGTTAGGCCACACCTTGAGTGCTGTGTCCAGTTCTGGGCCCCTCAGGTTAAGAAGGACATTGAGATGCTGGAAGGTGTCCAGAGAAGGGCAACAAAGCTGGGGAGGGGTCTGGAGCACAGCCCTGTGAGGAGAGGCTGAGGGAGCTGGGGTTGCTTAGCCTGGAGAAGAGGAGGCTCAGGGGAGACCACCTTGCTCTCTCCAACTCCCTGAAGGGAGGTTGTAGCCAGGCAGATGTTGGTCTCTTCTCCCAGGCAGCCAGCACCAGCATAAGAGGACACAGTCTCAAGCTGTGCCAGGGGAGGTTTAGGCTGGAGGTGAGGAGAAAGTTCTTCCCAGCAAGAGAGATTTGCCATAGGGATGTGCTGCCCAGGGAGGTGGTGGAATTGCCATCACTGGAGGTGTTTAGGAAGAGACTGGATGGGGAGCTTGGTGCCATGGGTTAGTTGATTGGATGATGTTGGATGATAGGTTGGACTTGATGATCTCAGAGGTCTCTTCCAACCTGGTCTGGTCTATTCTATTCTAAAACAAAAGTGTTTTCTGTGCTGTCCTCATCCCTGTTTGATCCTGGTGTCCTCCATGTGCCTCTAAAAGATGGTGTTTTATACAACTCCCCCCCCCCCCCCCCCCCCCCCCCCCCCCCCCCGATTTTTGGGTCAATAAAAGGGAAGATGTGCTCCTGAGCATTAATGTTTGGGGCTTGCATGAAGAAATTTGCTTTTCAGGGCTTGGATGGACCCCAAAGAGTGGTGGGGAATGGACTTAGCTCCAGGTGGTGTCCCCAGGGCTCAGGGTGGGATCACTGCTCTTGGATGTCTTCATCCCTGAGCTGGGGGAGAGCTGGAGGCTCCCTCAGGCAGGGTGCAGATGGCACCAAGCTGGGTGGGAGCTGAGCTGCTGGAGGGGTAGGAGGGAGCTACAGAGGGGTCTAGGCCAGGCTGGAGCCATGGGGGAGGGCAATGGGATGAGGGCACCAAGGGCAAGGGCTGCGACCTGCCCCTGGGGCACAGCAGCCCCAGGAAGGCTCCAGGCTGGGGGCAGAGGGGCTGGGAAGTGCCTGGGGGGAAAGGCCCTGGGGGAGTAGGTGGCAGAAGCTGGAGAGGAGCCAGGGGGTGCCCAGGTGGGCAGGGAGGGCAGCAGCAGCCTGGGCTGGAGCAGCAATGGTGTGGGCAGCAGGAGCAGGGCTGGGATTGTGCCCCTGGGCTGGGCACTGGGGATGTCATACCTTGATTTCTTCACTTCGAGGTTGCCAAAGCCCTGGAGCAGGCTGCCCAGAGAGGTTGTGGAGTTTCCTTGTGTAGAGAGCTTCCAACCCCCTCTGGCCATTGTGCTCCTGGGCAAGCTGCTGGGGGAGCTCCAGGAGGTCCCTTCCCACTACCACCATGTGGGGGTCTCTAGTTCTGCATGAATCCTTTGGGCTTCTCACTCCCACGGGGACATCGAGGGGCTGAAGCAGGTCCAGAATGGGGCAGCGAAGCCGGGGAGGGCTCTTGGGCAGCTCTAGGGTCCCCGTGCCGGGTGGGGGTTTCAGAGCTGCAGTGCTGAGGGTCAGGGTTTGTAGGTGCCCTGGCGGCAGCGCTGGCTCCAGGGTTGGACTCCAGAACCTGGAAGGTCTCCTCCAACCCAGAGGGCTCCGTGACAGGAGGTGTGTGGCGGGTAGGGAGGGACAGATTCTCTCCAAAGCTCTCCGCGGCTCCGCGGCTGCTCCGCTGCTGGCCTCGGCCGGAGGCGCAAAGAGGAGGCTGGGCAGGGGCGGGGCCTGCGCAGGGGCGGGGCCAGGCCGGCGGGCCCCGGCGCTGGGCAGGGGCGGGGCCTGCGCAGGGGCGGGGCCAGGCCGGCGGGCCCCGGCCGGAGGCGCAAGGAAGAGGCTGCGCAGGGGCGGGGCCTGCGCAGGGGCGGGGCCAGGCCGGCGGGCCCCGGCCGGAGGCGCAAGGAAGAGGCTGCGCAGGGGCGGGGCCTGCGCAGGGGCGGGGCCAGGCCGGCGGGCCCCGGCCGGAGGCATCAGGAAGAGGCTGGGCAGGGGCGGGGCCTGCGCAGGGGCGGGGCCAGGCTGGCGGGCCCCGGCCGGAGGAGGAGAGGCTACGCAGGTGGGGGGTCTTGAGGGGGGTCCTGAAGGGGGACAGGGCACGGAGCGGGGCGAAGTTGGCTATCCGGGGTTGCCAAGGGGGGTCTGGGTATAGGGGAGGTGGGTGGGGGAGTGTGGGAAGCCGGGTATGGGGCGGGGGGAGATGGAGGGGTGTGGGGGGAGATTTGGGGGTAAGGGGACGGGGGGGGTGCGGGGGGGGGTATGAGAGGACACGGCGGGGTCTGAAGGGGTCTGGGTAGCGGAGGACATGGAGAGGTGCAAAGGGGTCTGGGTGTGAGGGGACATGGGGGGATGCAGAGGGGTCTGGGTGTGAGGGGACATGGCGGGGTGCAGAGGGGTCTGGGTGTGAGGGGACGTGGGGGGGTGCAGAGGGGTCTGGGTGTGAGGGGACATGGCGGGGTGCAGAGGGGTCTGGGTGTGAGGGGACATGGGGGGTGCAGAGGGGTCTGGGTGTGAGGGGACATGGGGGGGTGCAGAGGGGTCTGGGTGTGAGGGGACATGGGGGGGTGCAGAGGGGTCTGGGTGTGAGGGGACGTGGGGGGGTGCAGAGGGGTCTGGGTGTGAGGGGACGTGGGGGGTGCAGAGGGGTCTGGGTGTGAGGGGACGTGGGGGGATGCAGAGGGGTCTGGGTGTGAGGGTGGAGGTGCTTGGAGTGTATGGAGGACAGCTTCCTGCTGCTGCAGCTGTTAAGTGAGCCTACCCGGGGTGAGGCTCTGCCTGACCTGCTGCTCTCCAATAGGGAAGGGCTGGTGGGAGAGGTGCTGGTGGGGGGCTGCCTAGGCTGCAGCGACCAGGAGACAGTGGAGTTTTCAATATGCAGGGAGATAGGAAGGAGCAATAACAGAACCCTCACTTTGGACTTCCAGAGGGCAGACTTCAGCCTGTTTAAGCAACTAATGTAGAGAGTACCCTGGGCAGCAGCCCTGAAGAACAAAAGGGTCCAGGATGGTTGGACCTACTTCAAGCAGGAGCTCTTGAAGGCACAGGAACTGGCTGTGCCCGTGTGCTGAAAGATGAGCTGGCAGGGAAGGCTCTGGGCATGGATGGGCAAGCAGCTCCTGAAGGGAGTAAGGGAATAGAAGAGGGGGGAGGAGGCAACTCGTGATGTGCTTAAGGATGTTAGATCATGTAGGAAAAAAACAAATCGGAGAGGCAAGAGCCCAGTTAGAACTCAAGCTGAACTGCTGTGAGGGGCAATAAAAAGCATCTTTATAAACACATTAATGCTACAAAGAGAGCAGGAAGAACCTCCACTCCTTATTGGACCTGGAGGAGAGCATTGCAACTAAAGATGGGGGAAAGGCTGAGGTTCTAAATACCTTCTGTGCCTCCATTTTCAGCAGCAAGGCAGGAGGACTCGAGGATAACAGCCTCCTGAGCTGGCAGATGGGGTCAGGGAGCAGCATAATCCCCCTGAGATCCAGGAGGCAGCAGCTAGAGACCTGCTGAGCCACTTGGATCCCCACAAGTCCATGGGACCGGATGGGATCCATCCTAGGGTGCTGAGAGAGCTGGCAGAGGAGCTGGCCGAGCCTCTCTCCATCATTTACCACCAGTCCTGGCTCACTGGAGAGGTCCCAGGTGACTGGAAGCTGCCAAGGTGATGCCCATCCACAAGAAGGGCCAGCAGGAGGAGCCAGGGAATCCCAGGCCTGGCAGCCTGAGCTCAGTGCCAGGCAAGAGCATGGAACAGGGCATCTGGAGTGCAAGCACACAGCACTTGCAGCATGGCCAAGGGCTCAGGCCCAGCCAGCATGGATTCAGGAAGGGCAGCTCCTGCCTGACCAACCTGATCTCCTGCTCTGCTCAGGTGACTGCCTGGGGGCTGTGGGGCAGGCTGTGGCTGCAGTCTGCCTGGACTTCAGCAAGGCCTTTGCCACCGTCCCCCACAGCAAACTCCTGGCCAAGCTGTCAGCCCCTGGCTTGGACAGCAGCACTCTGTGCTGGGGGAGGAACTGGCTGGAGGCTGAGCCCAGAGAGTGGTGGTGAATGGTGCCACAGCCAGCTGGCAGCCAGGCACCAGTGGTGTGCCCCAGGGCTCAGTGGATGAGGCAGTGCTACAGGCTGGGGTCAGAGTGGCTGGAGAGCAGCCAGGCAGAGAGGGACCTGGGGGTGCTGGTTGAGAGCAGGCTGAACATGAGCCTGCAGTGTGCCCAGGGGGCCTAGAAGGCCAATGGCATCCTGGCCTGCATCAGGACCAGTGTGGCCAGCAGGAGCAGGGAGGTCATTGTGCCCCTGTACACTGCACTGGTTAGGCCACACCTTGAGTCCTGTGTCCAGCTCTGGGCCCCTCAGGTGAAGAAGGACATTGAGATGCTGGAAGGTGTCCAGAGAAGGGCAACAAAGCTGGGGAGGGGTCTGGAGCACAGCCCTGTGAGGAGAGGCTGAGGGAGCTGGGGTTGCTTAGCCTGCAGAAGAGGAGACTCAGGGGTGACCTTCTTGCTCTCTCCAACTCCCTGAAGGGAGGCTGTAGCCAGCTGGGGGTTGGTCTCTTCTGCCAGGCACCCAGCACCAGAACAAGAGGTCACAGTCTCAAGCTGTGCCAGGGGAGGTTTAGGCTGGAGGTGAGGAGAAAGTTCTTCCCAGCAAGAGAGATTGGCCATAGGGATGTGCTGCCCAGGGAGGTGGTGGAGTCCCCATCCCTGGAGGTGTTCAGGAGGGGACCGGATGTGGCCCTTGGAGCCATGGTTTAGCTGTCAGGAGGTGCTGGGTGACAGCTTGGACTTGATGATCTCTGAGGTCTCTTCCAGCCTTATTGATTCTGTGACATGGAGGGCTGCAGGTGGGGGTCTGGGTGTGATTGGGGCAGGGGGGATGCATTGAGCCACTGGCGGGGGGGGGGGGGCAGGTTGGGCATAGAGGGTTGCAAGGGGGAGGGTCTGGTCATGGTCCCTCCATTGGCATATGGGGGGGAGATTTGGCACACTGTGGGGGGGATTTGGGGCATTGGGGGGTGTCCAGGGCATGCAGGAAGTTGTGTTATGGGGAGGTACAAGGAAGGGGTGGGTGGGTGGGGGGCTTGGGCATAGTGGGAGTTACAAGAGGGGGCTCCAGGCATCATGGAGGGGATGGGGGAGTGCAGGGGGTCAGGTTATGGGGGGCACACGGTGGGGGTGCAGGGGGATGGACAGGGGTGTGGAAATCTTGGGGGGAGTGTCTGGGGTGTTGCTGCATGTGGGGGTGTAGGGGTGGGGCACAGGACATGAAGGGTGCGGGGGGGAGCTCTGTAGGGGAGTTGGGATGGGGGGAGGATAAATAAGGGATTTGGGCTGGGGGGTTGCAGGGATGGGGGAGTGGGGGGGTCCCAGGAAGATCTGGGCAAGGGTGGGGACGGATTGGGGCATTAGGGGTGCACAAGGAACCTGGGGGAGGGGTTCAGGGCCTGGGGGGGGGGGTGTCCATGGGCTCCGGGTCTCTGGGCTGGGGACACTGAGGGTGCTAAAGGGGATGGGGGCTTGAGGGTCACCCTGGGGGGGTCAGAGGGGTAGGTAATGGGAGAGGGCTGAGGGACATGGGGGGGACAGCAGGGACAGGCAGGACAATGGGGAGCGACCCCACCGGAGGGGCTTCAATCTCCCCCTTCCCCTCTCCACCCTATTCAGCCCCCGGGGGGCTCTCAGGGAGGCCACCATGTCCCAGGGCCTCGAGGTAAGTCCTCACCCTCCTTCTCCCCATCTCAGTGGTGGGGGAGGGGCATGGGGGACCACCCCTCTTTTTGAGCCGCGTTTAACCACCTGCACCCCCTGGCAGCAGCGGCAGCAGCAGGGGGATGGCGGCGAGAGCCCCCCGGCGCCTCCACCCTCATCATCATCATGGCCGGGGGGGTCCTGCTCCCCGCGGGAGACTCTGTTCCGGCAGGGGGCTGGGACCACCTTCCGCATCCCGGCGCTGCTCTACCTTCCCCCGGCCGACGCCTTCCTGGCCTTCGCCGAGCGCCGCAGCTCGCCCCGGGACCAGGACGCCAAGCACTTGGTGCTGCGCCGGGGACAGAGGCAGGGCCCCGGGGTTCAGGTAACAGCCAACACCCTGCCCCTGCCCCCTGCCCCTCTCTGCGCTGCGGGACCCTTTCGGTGCGCAGAGGAGCGGCCCCAGCCCTGCTGGAAGCCCTCTGCTGGGAGGCCAGGCTGGGAGAGTGCAGTCTGCAGAGGAGAAGGCTGCAGGGAGAGCTGCTGCTGGCCTGGCAGGGCTGGAAGGGGCTGGGGAGAAAGCTGGGGACAGAGTGTGGAGCAGGGCCTGTGGGGACAGGCCAAGGGGGGATGGTTTGGGGCTCCAAGAGGGAGACTCAGGCTGGAGAGAAGGAAGACACTGAGGGTGGTGAGAGCCTGTCCCAGGGTGCCCAGGGAGCTGGGAGCTGCCCCATGGCTGGCACCAGCCCGGGGCAGGGCGTTTGGGGCTGTGAGCAGCCTGCTCTGGTTGGGGATGTCCCTGCTGACCATGGAGGGGTTGGACTGGATGGCCTTGGAAGGAGCTTTCAACCCAAACTACTCCATGGATCTGAGATGGGCTGATCACAGTGGGCTCAGGCCTGGGGGCTCTGCTGGGCTATTTTGGGGTGCAGTGGCTGCAGCACCCTCTGTGAGGAGCAAAGGCTGAGAGCAGCTCAAGGGAGGCTGTGCTGCCCCTCTGCTCTGCCCTGGTCAGGCCACAGCTGCAGGGCTGGGTCCAGGGCTGGGCTCCCCAGCTGCAGAGAGACTGAGAAGTGCTGGGGAGAGTGCAGGGGAGGCTGGGGAGAGGCTGAGGGGCCTGCAGCAGCTCTGTGAGGAGCAAAGGCTGAGAGCCCTGGGGCTGAGAGCCTGCAGAAGAGCAGCCCCAGAGGGGAGCTGAGCAATGCTCAGCAAGAGCTGAAGGGGCTGTGGGGGGCAAGAGGCTGGGGCTGGCATCTGCTGAGTGCTGCCCAGGGACAGGCCAAGGGGCACAAACTGGCACCCAGGAGGTTCTATGTGAGGATGAGGAGAAAGTTGTTTGTTGTGAGGGTGGTGGAGGCCTGGAGCAGGCTGCCCAGAGAGGTTGTGGAGTCTCCTTATGTGGAGAGCTTCCAACCCACCCTGGCCATTGTGCTGCTGGGCAAGCTGCTGGGGGTGCCCTGCTGGGGCAGGCTGGGCTTGGCCTGGCTGAGCTCCAGAGCTCCCTTTCTCCCCCTCATCCTTGCTGTGACTTGGTGCCACTTGCCCACCCCATAACCTGAACCCTCTTCTCCTCCTCCTCCCCATTTTCCTCCTTCTCCCTGTTCTCCCTCTCCCTGTTCTCCCTCTCCCTGTCTCCTCCTCCCTGTTCTCCCTCTCCCTGTTCTCCTTCTCCCTGTTATCCTTCTCCTCCTCCTCCCTGTTCTCCTCCCCTCTGTCTCCTCCTGTTCCTCCCTGTTCTCTTCCTCCTGCACCTCCTCCCTGTCTCCTCCTCCTCTGTGTTCTCCCCGCTCCCCCCCTGCCAGTGGGGCCCGGTGCAGGAGCTGTCGGCGCTGGTGCTGCCCGGGCACCGCACCATGAACCCCTGCCCCCTCTACGACGCCAGGACCGGCACGGTCTTCCTCTTCTGCATCTGCGTGGAGGGCGGCAAGACGGAGGGCTGGCAGCTGCGGAGGAGCCGCAGCGCCGCTCGGCTCTGCTGCTCCACCAGCCCCGACCTGGGCGTCAGCTGGGCGCCGCTGCGGGACCTCACCGGGCAGGCGCTGGGCGCAGCCCTGCCCCGCTGGGCCACCTTCGCCGTGGGCCCCGGGCACGGCCTGCAGCTGGCGTCGGGGCGCCTGGTGGTGCCAGCCTATGCCTACTACGTGCGCTGGAGGCTGTGCGGGGCCCTGCCCGTGCCCTGCTCCGCCCGCCAGCACTCCCTGGTCATTTACAGCGACGACGGCGGGCGCAGCTGGCGGCGGGGGGCGCTGCTGAGCGGTGCCAGCCCGACCGGGGAGTGCCAGGTGGCGGAGCTGGGCGCGGGGGACCGGCCCCTGCTGTACTGCAGCGCCCGGGCCTCCCGGGGCTGCCGGGCCGTAGCCCTCAGCGCCGACGGAGGGGAGAAGTTTGGGCACCCCAGGCCGTGCCCAGCGCTGGGCGAACCCCCCCGGGGGTGCCAGGGGAGCGTGGTCAGCTTCCCCGCCCCTGGCAGCTGCGGGCGCGGAGCCGGCAGGTGGTTGCTCTACTCCCATCCCACCGACCGGCGGCGCCGCCGCGACTTGGGCATCTACCTCAACCGCTCCCCCTTGGATGGCGAGGGCTGGGGGCAGCCCTGGGTGCTGCAGGAGGGCCCTGCCGGCTACTCGGACCTTGCCAGCTGCCCGGGAGGGGTCTTTGGGTGCCTGTTTGAGCGTGGCACCAGCAGCTCCTGCGAGGAGATCGCCTTCTGCCTCTTCAGCCTGGGCACCTCCACCCACGGCCGGCAGGACCCCAAAGCCTCCTCACCCTGAGCTGGTTTTGGGTGGGGGGAGGGTACCCACGGCCAGCAGGACCCCAAAGCCTCCTCACCCTGAGCTGGTTTTGGGTGGGGGGAGGGTACCCACGGCCAGCAGGACCCCAAAGCCTCCTCACACTGAGCTGGTTTTGGGTGGGGGGAGGGTACCCACAGACAGCAGGACCCCAAAGCCTCCTCACCCTGAGCTGGTTTTGGGTGGGGGGAGGGTACCCACAGACAGCAGGACCCCAAAGCCTCCTCACCCTGAGCTGGTTTTGGGTGGGGGGAGGGTACCCACGGCCGGCAGGACCCCAAAGCCTCCTCACACTGAGCTGGTTTTGGGTGGGGGGAGGGTACCCACAGACAGCAGGACCCCAAAGCCTCCTCACACTGAGCTGGTTTTGGGTGGGGGGAAGGGTACCCACGGCCGGCAGGACCCCAAAGCCTCCTCACACTGAGCTGGTTTTGGGTGGGGGGAGGGTACCCACAGCAGGACCCCAAAGCCTCCTCACACTGAGCTGGTTTTGGGTGGGGGGAGGGTACCCACGGCCAGCAGGACCCCAAAGCCTCCTCACCCTGAGCTGGTTTTGGGTGGGGGGAGGGTACCCACGGCCAGCAGGACCCCAAAGCCTCCTCACACTGAGCTGGCAGGGGGGGGGAGGGTACCCACGGCCGGCAGGACCCCAAAGCCTCCTCACCCTGAGCTGGTTTTGGGTGGGGGGAGGGTACCCACAGACAGCAGGACCCCAAAGCCTCCTCACACTGAGCTGGCAGGGGGGGGGAGGGTACCCACGGCCAGCAGGACCCCAAAGCCTCCTCACCCTGACCTGGTTTTGGGTGGGGGGAGGGTACCCACAGCAGGACCCCAAAGCCTCCTCACACTGAGCTGGTTTTGGGTGGGGGGAGGGTACCCACAGCAGGACCCCAAAGCCTCCTCACACTGAGCTGGTTTTGGGTGGGGGGAGGGTACCCACAGCAGGACCCCAAAGCCTCCTCACCCTGAGCTGGTTTTGAGGGGGGGAGGGTACCCACGGCCGGCAGGACCCCAAAGCCTCCTCACACTGAGCTGGCAGGGGGGAGGGGGGAGGGGGGAGGGGAGGGCAGCCACAGCCAGCAGCAGGGCTGGCACCGCACCAGGACACTTTGGATGCTCAGCAGCTTCCTTGCTTTTAATGAATGAATGAATGCTCAGCTTTTTAATTAACCCAGCGCTGTTTGTGACCTCGGGGGGGAGGGGACTTGGAGGCGATGCTGGGGGGTTGGAGGAGGTGCTGGGGAGGTTGGAGGAGCTGCTGGGGGTTGGAGGGGCTGAGGGGGGTTGGAGAAGGTGCTGGGGAGGGTTGGGGGAGCTGCTGGGGGCTGGAGGCGCTGCTGGGGGTTGGAGGAGCTGTTGAGGGGGTTGGAAGAGCTGCTGGGGAGGGTTGGAGGAGGTGCTGGGGGTTGGAGGGGCTGAGGGGGGTTGGAGGAGGTGCTGGGGAAGGTTGGAGGAGCTGCTGGGGAGGGTTGGAGGCGCTGCTGGGGATTGGAGGAGCTGTTGGGGGGGTTGAGGGAGGTGCTGGGGGCTGGAGGAGCTGCTGGGGGGGTTGGGGGAAGTGCTGGGGGCTGGAGTGCTGGGGACACAGCTGGGTGATGGACAGTGATGTCCAGACTCTGGAGCAGAGGAGTGCCCACCCCAAGCACTGGCCACATCCTGCCCCGACCCCACCATGGCCTCGTCCCCACCTCGGTGCAGGACAGGGCTGTCCTCCCCTGTGCCCTTGGCACAGCCACAGCCACCCAAGGAGAGCCTCCACACACACACACATTCCCAACTTCTCTTGAGCTTCCCTCTGGGAATTCAGCTGGTTCCAGGGACAGGAGGGATGGGGGCAAGGCAGTTGGGAGACAGGAAACAGCGACAGGAGAGGAGGGGGACAGGGGACAAGAGGGGGACAGGGGACAAGAGGGGGACGGGGAGGGGCAGGGTGGGATGAGGATAAGGACAGACAGGATGAGGCCAGGCCAGGGCCAGGCAAGAGGAGGACAAGCAGGGTGGGGCCAAAGAAGGTAGGGAAATAGGGGGCTGGGGACAGGAGATAAAATGAGGACACACAAGAGTGGGACAGGGGAGATGGGGACCTGGAGGATCAGGGCAGGGCAGGATGGGAACAGGGAGGATGGAATGAAGCTGAGTCAGGACAGGGACAAGCTGAATGAGGCCAAGGCAGGATGGGATGGGGACAAGGACAGGCAGGACAGGGATAAGTGGGATGAAGCCAGGGAAGGATGGGGACAGGCAGGATGGGGACAGGGACAAGGACAGGGACAGGCAGGATGAAGCCAGGGGAGGGTGGGGACAGGCAGGATGGGGACAGGGACAAGCAGGACAGGCAGGAGGGATGGGAAGCAGGACAGGCAGGAGGGATGGGGATCAGGACAGGGACAGGCAGGATGAAGCCAGGGGAGGATGGGGACAGGGACAAGCAGGATGGGGACAGGCAGGAGGGATGGGGACCAGGACAGGCAGGATGGGGACAGGGACAAGCAGGACAGGGACAGGCAGGATGGGATGGGGACAGGGACAAACAGGGCAGGGACAGGCAGTCTGGGATGGGGACCAGAACAAGCAGGACAGGGATGGGCAGGATGAAGCCAGGGAAGGATGGGGACAGGCAGGGTGGGGACAGGGACAAGCAGGACAGGGACAGGCAGGAGGGACGGGGACCAGGACAGGGACAGGCAGGATGAAGCCACGGGAGGCTGGGGCCAGGCAAGCCGGGGACCATCCGCACCACTCCCCCTGCTCCATCCCCAGCCCGAAGCCAACGTGGCGGCTCCGGACCCCCCTTCCCAACCCCCTCCTGCCCGGGGCGTGTCCCCCCCGCCCCCCTGCCCGCCCCGCTCCCAGCTCGCCGGGGTTGGGATGCGAGCGCTGGGGCCGCCGGGCTCGCTGGCTTTGGGGGTGCTGATGTCTCTCCTGTGTCCCCCCCCGGCCCCGGCTGAGACCTACTCGGCCATGGCCAGCGTCCGCGGGGCGCTGGGCACCGAGGGTCGCCTGCTGCGCCGGCTGCGAACCTACCTGGGGCAGGAGAACGCCCGGCTGCAGCGCCTGGCCAGGTACTGACGCCCTGAGCCCCCCAGCCCTAACCCCCAGCTCTGACCCCCCTCACCAAGCCCCCAGCTCTGGCTCCCCAGCTCTGACCCCCTCACTCGGACTCCCTCTGAGCCCCCCCAGCTCTGACCCCCCCCCTCTGACCCCCCCCTCTGAGCCCCCCAGCTCTGATTCCCCAACTTTGACCCCCTCACTCTGACCCCCACCTTGACACCCCCTACTCTGACCCCCTCACCCTGAGCACCCACTGACCCCCCAGCTCTGACCCCCTCACCCTGGCCCCCTCACACTGATTCCTCCCCTCACCCCCTCACCCTCACCCCGACCAGCTCACCCTAAGGCCTATCATGAGCCCCCAACTCTGCTCCCCTCACCCTGCTCCCCTTCATCCTGCCCCCCTCACCTTGCTCCTCTTCACCCTGCCCCTCTCACCCTGCTCCCCCTCACCCTGCTCCCTTCACCCTGCCCCTCTCACCCTGCCCCCCTCTCACCCTGCCCCCCTTCACCCTGCTCCCCCTTCACCCTGCTCCCCCTCACCCTGCTCCCCCTCACCCTGCCCCCCTCACCCTGCTCCCCCTCACCTTACTCCCCCTCACCCTGCTCCCCCTCACCCTGCTCCCCTTCACCCTGCTCCCCCTCACCCTGCTCCCCCTCACCCTGCTCCCCTCACCCTGCTCCCCTTCACCCTGCTCCCCTTCACCCTGCTCCCTTCACCCTGCTCCCCCTCACCCTGCCCCCCTCACCTTGCTCCTCTTCACCCTGCCCCTCTCACCCTGCTCCCCTCACTCTGCCCCCCCTCACCCTGCCCCCCTCACCCTGCTCCCCTCACCCTGCTTCCTTCACCCTGCTCCCCTTCACCCTGCCCCCCTCACCCTGCTCCCCTTCATCCTGCCCCTCTCGCCCTGCCCCCCTCACCCTCAGCCCTGCCCTGAGCCCCCACTTCTGACCCTCTCACCCTGCTCCCCCAACCCTAATCCCCTGCCCCCAACCCCCTCCCCGTGTCCCCTTGCCCCTGCTGCCACAGCACCCCCAGGGCCGTGCCACCCCCAGGTACCCAGCAGGGGTTTGGGCTCTGCCACCCTCCATGTGGTTTCCCCCCACACTGTGGATGTCCAGCTACAAGGGGAGGGGGCTCAGACCCTCAGGGATGTCACCAGCCAGGAGCACCACTCCCAAGGGTCTCTCCCCCTGGGGGGCTTGGTAGGTTTTATGAGAGGATCAAGGCCCTGCACCAGGACCCCCAGGCCTCAGTGGACAACCCCTTGCTGGCCTTCAGCCTCATCAAACGACTTCATGCTGACTGGCCCAACGTGGTCTACAGCGAGGAGGCCTCTGAGAACATCCAGGGTGAGGAGATGGGGGAGGGGCTGGCTGGGCCAGGGGTCCCCTCTGTCACCTGGGGAGGGACGGGAGGGGACACGGTGGAGGAGAAAGGGGAAAGGGAGGCAGGAGCAGAAGGGGTGGAGGGGCAGGAGAAGGCATGGGGGAGCAGGAGATGGGATGGAGGAGCAGGAGAAGGCATGGGGGAGCAGGAGATGGGATGGAGGGGCAGGAGAAGGCATGGGGGAGCAGGAGATGGGATGGAGGGGCAGGAGAAGGCATGGGGGAGCAGGAGATGGGATGGAGGGGCAGGAGAAGGCATGGGGGAGCAGGAGATGGGATGGAGGAGCAGGAGAAGGCATGGGGGAGCAGGAGATGGGATGGAGGGGCAAGAGAAGGCATGGGGGAGCAGGAGATGGGATGGAGGGGCAGGAGAAGGCATGGGGGAGCAGGAGATGGGATGGAGGGGCAGGAGAAGGCATGGGGGAGCAGGAGATGGGATGGAGGGGCAGGAGAAGGCATGGGGGAGCAGGAGATGGGATGGAGGAGCAGGAGAAGGGCTGGAGGAGCAGGAGATGGGATGGAGGAGCAGGAGAAGGCATGGGGGAGCAGGAGACGGGATGGAGGGGCAGGAGAAGGCATGGGGGAGCAGGAGATGGGATGGAGGGGCAGGAGAAGGCATGGGGGAGCAGGAGATGGGATGGAGGGGCAGGAGAAGGCATGGGGGAGCAGGAGATGGGATGGAGGGGCAGGAGACTGCATAGGGGAGCAGGAGATGGGATGGAGGGGCAGGAGAAGGCATGGGGGAGCAGGAGATGGGATGGAGGGGCAAGAGAAGGCATGGGGGAGCAGGAGATGGGATGGAGGGGCAAGAGAAGGCATGGGGGAGCAGGAGATGGGATGGAGGAGCAGGAGAAGGGCTGGAGGAGCAGGAGATGGGATGGAGGAGCAGGAGAAGGCATGGGGGAGCAGGAGACGGGATGGAGGGGCAGGAGAAGGCATGGGGGAGCAGGAGATGGGATGGAGGGGCAGGAGAAGGCATGGGGGAGCAGGAGATGGGATGGAGGGGCAGGAGAAGGCATGGGGGAGCAGGAGATGGGATGGAGGGGCAGGAGAAGGCATGGGGGAGCAGGAGATGGGATGGAGGGGCAGGAGAAGGCATGGGGGAGCAGGAGATGGGATGGAGGAGCAGGAGAAGGCATGGGGGAGCAGGAGATGGGATGGAGGGGCAGGAGAAGGCATGGGGGAGCAGGAGATGGGATGGAGGAGCAGGAGAAGGCATGGGGGAGCAGGAGATGGGATGGAGGGGCAGGAGAAGGCATGGGGGAGCAGGACCCTTCAATGCACCCCAAAACCTCTTTAATCCCCCTCCATGCACCCCAAAAGCTCACCCACCCCTTCCCCTGAACCCCCTCCCCCCCAGCGCTGCAGGAGGCTTTCCAGGAGGTGGAGGAGGAGCTGCCAGGAGCCGAGGACCTGACCGGGGCCGCCCGGGGGCTGATGAGGCTGCAGGACGTCTACGGCTTGAGCGTCAAGGCCATGGCCAGGGGCAGCCTGCAGCCGGCGGCCCCGGGCTGGCCTCCCCTCGCCCGCCCCGGCCCTCCCTTCCCCCTCTCTGCTGCTGACTGCTTCCACGTGGGAAAGGTGAGCAGGAGCTGCGGCCGCTCCCGGCAGGGCCAGCGCCTCCTGGACCGGAGCCCTGCCTGGGGCCGGGGGTGGAAGGGGAGAGGGGAGGAGCTGGGGGCTTGGAGGGACGGGTTTGGGCATGGGGGGGAGATGGCAGGGGGAGGGGGGTGGGATGGAGATGGGGATGGGAATGGAGATGATGGAGATGGAGATGGTGGGATGGAGATGGGGATGGAGATGGGGATGGGAATGGAGATGATGGAGATGGAGATGGTGGGATGGAGATGGGGATGGAGATGGGGATGGGAATGGAGATGATGGAGATGGAGATGGTGGGATGGAGATGGGGATGGAGATGGGGATGGGAATGGAGATGATGGAGATGGAGATGATGGGATGGAGATGGGGATGGAGATGGGGATGGGAATGCAGATGATGGAGATGGAGATGGGGGGATGGAGATGGGGATGGAGATGGGGATGGAGATGGGGATGGAGATGGGGATGGGAATGGAGATGGAGATGATGGGATGGAGATGGGGATGGAGATGGGGATGGAGATGGGGATGATGGAGATGGAGATGATGGAGATGGAGATGATAGGATGGAGATGGGGATGGAGATGGGCATGGAGATGGGGATGGGAATGGGGATGGGATGGAGATGGGGATGGGAATGGAGATGATGGGGTGCAGATGGGGATGGGAATGGAGATGGAGGGATGGAGGTGGGGATGGAGATGGGGATGGAGATGGAGATGGGAATGGAGATGGAGATGATGGGATGGAGATGGGGATGGAGATGGGGATGAAAATGGGCATGGAGACGGGGAAGGGAATGGGGATGGAGACTGGGATGGGGATGATGGGATGGAGATGAAGATGGGAATGGAGATGATGGGGTGCAGATGGGGATGGGAATGGAGATGGAGGGATGGAGATGGGGATGATGGGATGGAGATGATGGGGTGCAGATGGGAATGGAGATGGAGGGATGGAGATGGGGATGATGGGATGGAGATGAAGATGGTGATGGAGATGGGAATGGAGATGGTGGGATGGAGGTGAGGACAGAAATGGAGATGGAAATGGGAATGATAGGATGCAGATGGGGATGACAATGGAGATGATGGAGATGGGGATGAAGCTGGGATGGAGATGATGGGGATGATGGAGATGGGGGTGATGGAGATGGAAATGGAGATGATGGAAATGGAGACAGATAATAGGATGGAGATGGGCCAGGAAAGGACAGACAGGAGGGGGCTTGGGGTGAAGGTGGTGATGGGGGCAGGGTGGGGGTGTGGTGGGGTGGGACTGGACAGGCTGGGAACGGGCTGCAGGCCGTGGTGGCCCTGCTGGTGACACTGTGGCTGGCAGGTGGCCTACGACACAGGGGACTTCTACCACTCCATCCCCTGGCTGGAGGAGGCCGCTGGCCTCTTCCGCCTCTCCCACGGCAGGCGGCGCCCGGAGGACGGCAGCAGCCTGCAGGCTGCCCTGGACCACCTCGCCTTCTCCTACTTCATGGTATGGCCACCGAGCCCCAGCTCCCTGCTGCCCAGCAGGGCTGAGCTTTGGGTGGTGGGGAGGAGAGGGTCAAAGGCTCTTCACTGTCCCCCATCCAGGCTGGAAACATCTCCCAGGCCTTGAGCCTCTCCAAGGAGCTCCTCCTCTATGGTATGTGGGACAACCTCCGCTGTGGCAGGAGGTGGGGAGAGAAGGTGGGCTTTTGGGGGGTGTCCCCACCACCCACCTCCTCCCTCACGCAACCACAGACTTGTTAGGGTTGGAAGGGAGCTCAAGGCTCATCCAGAGGAGCTTTGGGGCTGCATGGAGAGGGAGAGATGAGCTCTTGGATGAGCTCTTGGTGTGCAAACGGTCAACCCCTGTCAGTCCTTCTCTGAACCTGGGAGCCTCAGGGGCTGCTCCTCCATCCATCCTCTGCTCCTCCAGGGCTTCAGCTCCTCCATCCATCCTCTGCTCCTCCAGGGCTCCTGCTCCTCCATCCATCCTCTGCTCCTCCAGGGCTTCAGCTCCTCCATCCATCCTCTGCTCCTCCAGGGCTTCAGCTCCTCCATCCATCCTCTGCTCCTCCAGGGCTCCTGCTCCTCCATCCATCCTCTGCTCCTCCAGGGCTTCAGCTCCTCCATCCATCCTCTGCTCCTCCAAGGCTTCAGCTCCTCCATCCATCTATCTCCTGCTCCTCCATCCATCTCCTGCTTCTCCATCCATCCTCCTGCTCCCCCATCCATCCTCTGCTCCTCCAACCCTTCTCCTGCTCATAGAATCACAGAATTGCCAGGGTTGGAAGGGACCTCAAGGCTCAGCCAGTTCCAACCCCCCTGCCATGGGCAGGGACACCTCACACCAGAGCAGGTTGCTCACAGCCACCTCTAGCCTGGCCTTCAACACCTCCAGGCAGGAGGCTTCCACCATCTCCCTGGGCAACCTGTGCCAGGCTCTCACCACCCTCATGGGGAAGAGCTTCTTCCTCACATCCAATCTGAGTCTCCCCACTTCTAGTTCTGCTCCATCCCCCCCAGTCCTATCCCTCCCTGACACCCTCAAAAGTCCCTCCCCAGCTTTCCTGCAGCCCCCTTCAGATACTGGCAGGCCACAAGGTGGTCTCCTGGAAGCCTTCTCCTCTCCAGACTGCACAACCCCGACTCCCTCGACCCTCTCCCTTCACTTCCAGCCTCTTGCCACCCCCGTGGGGGGCACTGAGGGCGGTGGGCTTGGGGGTGTGTGTGTGTGAGGTTTTTGGGGTGAGAGCAGGACCTGTGTGGCAGAGCCCAGCAACCAAAGGGTGGTGAGGAACGTGGCCAAGTACCAGGAGCTGCTGGAGGTGGGGCTGGAGGCCAAGGCTGGGCCCCTGGCACGGCCCAACGGGACCCAGCTGCGGAGCCGCGATGCCTACGAGCAGCTGTGCCAGCGCCCGGGGGGGCAGGTAGGGGATGCCAGGGTTGGTACCCACCAGCTCCCAACCCCACCACTGCCTCCTCCTTCAGCTCCCTTTCGGTCTTCTCTCCCTCTCCTCAGCCCTACCTGGGCACTCCCTCAGGGCTCAGCTGCTCCTATGAGACCAACGGCAGCCCCTACCTGCTCCTCCAGCCGGCCAAGAAGGAGGTGGTGCAGGTCCAGCCCTACCTTGTCCTCTACCACGACTTCATCACTGACCTGGAGGCTGAGACCATCAAGGGCTTGGCAGGGCCTTGGGTGAGCCTTCTCCTGGGTGCCCCACGAGCTGGTGGTCCTTCCAGCTCCTAGAAAGGGGTCCCCAAGAGCTGGAGGTGCTTCCATCCCCTGGAGAAGGGTCCCCAAGAGCTGGAGGTGCTTCCATCCCCTGGAGAAGGGTCCCCAAGAGCTGGAGGTGCTTCCATCCCCTGGAGAAGGGTCCCCAAGAGCTGCTTGGCCAACCCTGGAGGCTTTTTAAGGCAGGGCTTATCCAAAGCCTTCTACTGGGAGCCCCTGGGGTGAGCTGAGCTCTGCTTGGTTCCACCTGAGACCTCCTGAAGGTTCTGGGGGAGAACCCAGGTCCATGCCTGGCCCCAACCAACTGCCTGCCAGGCCTGGGTTGGTGCCACCCAGCTCTGCTGCACCCAGGTTCTGCCACCCTGGGGGGGACACCTTGGGCTGGGGATCTTTGGCCACCAGCTGCTAGAGACCCTGGGGAGGGACACCTTGGGCTGGGGATCTTTGGCCACCAGCTGCTAGAGACCCAACCCTCTGGTCTGAGGTTGGGCTGGGGGGGCTGGGGGGACACCCAATCTGCTGTCCCCACCCCCACCCTGTGTCCCTCCAGCTGCAGAGGTCTGTGGTGGCTTCTGGGGAGCAGCAGCAGAAAGCTGAGTACAGGATCAGCAAGAGGTAGGCAGTAGACACCTCCAGCCCCTTCTCCACCCCCACTAGGTAGCCCTGTGGCCACCAGCCTGGGTGGCCCTCCAGCCCCTTCTCCTCCAGCCCTGTGGCCACCTCCCTAGTAGCCCTGTAGCCACCAGCCTGGGCGGCCCTCCAGCCCCTTCTCCGCCAGCCCTATGGCCACCAACCTGGGCAGCCCCGTGGCCATCCCAGGGGTAGCCCTGTGGCCATCCCCCTGGGCAGCCCTGCGGGCGGCAGCAGCGCGGGGGGGCGGCCGGGGGGTGCTGAGGGTGCAGGGCAGGGGTGCTGAGGGCAGGGGTGCTGAGGGCATGGCTGGGGGTGCTGAGGGCAGGGGTGCTGAGGGCAGGGGGCAGGGGTGCTGAGGGCACGGCCGGGGGTGCTGAGGGCAGGGGTGCTGAGGGCACGGCCGGGGGTGCTGAGGGCAGGGGCGCTGAGGGCACGGCCGGGGGTGCTGAGGGCACGGCCGGGGGTGCTGAGGGCAGGGGTGCTGAGGGCACGGCCGGGGGTGCTGAGGGCAGGGGTGCTGAGGGCAGGGGCGCTGAGGGCACGGCCAGGGGTGCTGAGGGCAGGGGTGCTGAGGGCAGGGGTGCTGAGGGCAGGGGTGCTGAGGGCACGGCCGGGGGTGCTGAGGGCAGGGGCGCTGAGGGCACGGCCGGGGGTCCCGCAGCGCCTGGCTGAGGGCCGCGGCGGCGCCGGCGCTGGGGGCCCTGGAGCGCAGGATGGCAGCGCTGACCGGCCTGGACCTGAGGCCGCCCTACGCCGAGCACCTCCAGGTGGTCAACTACGGCCTGGGAGGGCACTACGAGCCCCACTTCGACCACGCCACGGTCAGCAGCGCCGCGGGGCACCGCGGGGAGCGCCTGGGGGCGAGGTCCCTGGGGGGATGGTGCTTGGGAGGAGGTCCCTAGGGGGATGGTGCTTGGGAGGAGGTCCCTGGGGGGATGGTGCTTGGGAGGAGGTCCTTGGGAGGAGGTCCCTGGGGGGATGGTGCTTGGGAGGAGGTCCTTGGGAGGAGGTCCCTGGGGGGATGGTGCTTGGGAGGAGGTCCTTGGGAGGAGGTCCCTGGGGGGATGGTGCTTGGGAGGAGGTCCCTGGGGGGATGGTGCTTGGGAGGAGGTCCTTGGGAGGAGGTGCTTGGGTGGAGGTCCTTGGGAGGAGATCCTTGGGTGGAGGTGCTTGGGAGGAGGTCCTTGGGTGGAGGTGCTTGGGAGGAGGTCCTTGGGAGGAGGTGTTTGGGAGGAGGTCCTTGGGTGGAGGTGCTTGGGAGGAGGTCCTTGGGTGGTGGTGCTTGGGTGGAGGTCCTTGGGAGGAGGTGTTTGGGTGGAGGTCCTTGGGAGGAGGTCCTTGGGAGGAGGTGTTTGGGTGGAGGTCCTTGGGTGGAGGTCCTTGGGAGGAGGTCCTTGGGAGGAGGTGTTTGGGAGGAGGTCCTTGGGAGGAGGTCCTTGGGAGGAGGTCCTTGGGAGGAGGTCCCTGGGTGACCAGCTCCAACTCTTGGCTCCCGGGCAGTCCATGAAGAGTCCTCTGTACAGGATGAAGTCAGGCAACAGGATTGCCACCCTCATGATCTACGTGAGTCCCTCTGCAGCCTCCTGGACTCCTCCTGGAGTCCTTCTGGGAGCCTCCTGAGTCCTCCTGGAGCCTCCTGGACTCCTCCTGGAGCCTCCCAAGGCCCTCTGGAGTAACCCTGGAGCCTCCTGGACTCCTTCTAGAGCCTCTTGGAATCCTCCTGGAGTATTCCAGGAGCCTCCTGAGTCCTCCTGGAAGCCTCTTGGAATCCTCCTGGAGTATTCCAGGAGCCTCCTGAGTCCTCCTGGAAGCCTCTTGGAATCCTCCTGGAGGCCTCCTGAGCATTTCTGGAGCCTTCTAAGTCCTTCTGGAGTCCTCCTGGGGTCTTCTGAGTCCTCCTGGCCCCCCCCTGGATTCCTTCTGGAGTCTCCTGAGTCTTTCTGGAGGCCTCCTGGAGCCTCCTCTCCGTGCAGCCTCTGCCCCTTGCAGGGCCATCAGTAGGTTCCAGAGTGACCAGGGCTGGAAGTGGGGGAGGGCAGCCCCCAGATCAGCCCCTGGAGGGGTGATGACATCAGGAGGAGGTTCAGGAGCATGGTGGAGATGGGGGGGGACACACCAAGGGGTGGGACTGGGGCCTCAGGTCCTTCCCCCTCCCCCTTAAAGCAGGTGGGGGAGGGCTGGGACCAAGGTTCCTCTTTCTGCTTCCTCCCCAGCTGAGTGCAGTGCAGGCTGGGGGCTCCACAGCCTTCATCTATGCCAACCTCAGTGTGCCTGTGGTGAAGGTGAGGCTGGGGGGGACACCCCCAGGAGCCCCCCTGGGGAGGGAGGAAGTGGGGAGGGGGAGACCACACCACAGCTCCCTTCTGCCTCCTTCCTCACAGAGGGCTGGGGGCTGACCCCAATCCTTCCCCTCCCAGCCCTGCTTTGGGGCTCCCCAACCCCAATCCCTTCTCTCCCAGCCCTGCTTTGTGCCTTCCCAGCCCCAATCCCTTCCCTCCCAGCCCTGCTTTGGGGCTCCCCAACCCCAATCCCTTCCCTCCCAGCCCCATTCTGGGGCTCCCCAACCCCAATCCCTCCCCTCCCAGCCCTGCTTTGGGGCTCCCCAGCCCCAATCCCTCCCCTCCCAGCCCTGCTTTGGGGCTCCCCAACCCCAATCCTTCCCCTCCCAGCCCTGCTTTGGGGCTCCCCAACCCCAATCCCTTCCCTCCCAGCCCTGCTTTGGGGCTCCCCAACCCCAATCCCTTCCTCCCAGCCCTGCTTTGGGGCTCCCCAACCCCAATCCCTCCCCTCCCAGCCCTGCTTTGGGGCTCCCCAACCCCAATCCCTTCCCTCCCAGCCCTGCTTTGGGGCTCCCCAACCCCAACCCCTTCCTCCCAGCCCTGCTTTGGGGCTCCCCAACCCCAATCCCTCGCCTCCCAGCCCTGCTTTGGGGCTCCCCAGCCCCAATCCCTTCCCTCCCAGCCCTGCTTTGGGGCTCCCCAACCCCAATCCCTTCCCTCCCAGCCCCATTCTGGGGCTCCCCAGCCCCAATCCCTTCCCTCCCAGCCCTGCTTTGGGGCTCCCCAGCCCCAATCCCTCCCCTCCCAGCCCTGCTTTGGGGCTCCCCAGCCCCAGTCCCTCCCCTCCCAGCCCTGCTTTGGGGCTCCCCAACCCCAATCCCTTCCCTCCCAGCCCTGCTTTGGGGCTCCCCAGCCCCAATCCCTTCCCTCCCAGCCCTGCTTTGGGGCTCCCCAGCCCCAATCCCTCCCCTCCCAGCCCTGCTTTGGGGCTCCCCAGCCCCAATCCCTCCCCTCCCAGCCCTGCTTTGGGGCGCCCCAGCCCCAGTCCCTGCCTCCCAGCCCTCTTTGTGCATACCCAACCCCTCTCTCCCCCCCAGAACGCAGCTCTCTTCTGGTGGAACCTGCGCCGCAGCGGGGCGGGGGATGGGGACACTCTGCACGCCGCCTGCCCTGTCCTGGCTGGGGACAAGTGGGGTGAGAGATGCCTCCTGCCCGGCCCCCTGGGGTCCCCCCGGGTGGGGAGGGGGGAGAAAAGGGGGGATGGGAAGCCAGGAAACACCTGGAAAAGAGGGAAAAGTGCTTGGAGCAAGGGGGGGGGGGGAGGGTTGGGGGGCGGAGAGGGGCTCGGGGTGGCGGGGGGGCAGGGCAGATGGAGAGCTTTGTCCTTGTCCCCTCCCCCAGTGGCCAACAAATGGATCCATGAGCACGGGCAGGAGTTCCGGAGGCCCTGCGGCGCTGACCCGCGGGACTGAGCCCACCCACGGGGCACAGAGCCCACCCACGGGGGGACAGAGCCCACCCACGGGGGGACAGAGCCCACTCCTGGGAGATAAAGGCCACCCGTGGGGGAGAGAAGCCACCAGCACCCACCCACGGGTGACAGAGCCCCGCTCTGGGTGACAGAGCCAACCCGTGGGTGACAGAGCCCACCTACGGGTGACAGAGCCCACCTACGGGTGACAGAGCCCACCTACGGGTGACAAGAGCCCACCAGAGGTCCACCTGTGGGTGAGAGTCCACCAGAGCCCACCTATGGGTGACATAGTTGAGCCCTGGGTGACAGCACCCATGGGTGACAGAGGCCGCCTGTGGGTGACAGAGCCCACCCGTGGGTGACGGAGCCCACCCATGGGTGATGGAGGCCACTCTTGGGTGATGGAGGCCACCTGTCGGGGAGAGAACCCACCAGAGCCCACCCACGGGTGACACAGCTCAGCCGTGGGGGACAGAGGCCACACACAGATGACAGAGCCCACCCGTGGGTGACAAACTCCTCCAGAGCCCACTAGTAGGTGACAGAGGCCACCTGTAGCCCACCCAAGAGAGACAGAACCCACCCACGGAAGACAGGGTCCACCAGGGCCCACTTGCAGGTGACGGAGCCACCCCGGGGTGACAGAGCCCAGCCCTGAAGAAGAAGAGCCCACCCACGGGTGACAGAGTCCTCCAAAGCCCAGCAGTGGGTGAGAGAGCCCACCCACGGGTGACAAGAGCCCACCCACGGGTGACAGAGTCCACTCATGGGTGACAGTCCACCAGAGCCCACCAGTGGGTGACAAGAGCCCCCCATGGGTGACAGAGGCCACCAGAGCCCACCAGTGGGTGACAAGAGCCCCCCACGGGTGACAGAGGCCACCAGAGCCCACCCGTGGGTGACAAGAGCCCCCCACGGGTGACAGAGGCCACCAGAGCCCACCAGTGGGTGACAAGAGCCCCCCACGGGTGACAGAGGCCACCAGAGCCCACCAGTGGGTGACAAGAGCCCCCCACGGGTGACAGAGGCCACCAGAGCCCACCCGTGGGTGACAAGAGCCCCCCATGGGTGACAGAGGCCACCAGAGCCCACCAGTGGGTGACAAGAGCCCCCCACGGGTGACAGAGGCCACCAGAGCCCACCCGTGGGTGACAAGAGCCCCCCACGGGTGACAGAGGCCACCAGAGCCCACCCGTGGGTGACAAGAGCCCCCCACGGGTGACAGAAGCCACCCGTGGGTGCCAAAGCCGAGTCGGAGAGGCCTCTGGGGAGTGCTGGCAGCTGCTCAGCCCTGCCGGAAACCAGCGACAATAAAGGGACCTCAGCTGCACCTCGGCGGCCGCCAGCAGGGCTCAGGGGGAGCGGAGCAGGGGGAGCCCCAAAGCAGGGCTGGGAGGGGAGGGTTTGGGGAGCCCCAAAGCAGGGCTGGGAGGGGAGGGATTGGGGTTGGGGAGCCCCAAAGCAGGGCTGGGAGGCGAGGGATTGGGGTTGGGGAGCCCCAAAGCAGGGCTGGGAGGGGAGGGATTGGGGCTGGGGAGCCCCAAAGCAGGGCTGGGAGGGAAGGGATTGGGGTTGGGGAGCCCCAAAGCAGGGCTGGGAGGGGAGGGATTGGGGTTGGGAAGGCACAAAGCAGGGCTGGGAGGGGAGGGATTGGGGCTGGGGAGCCCCAAAGCAGGAATGGGAGGGAAGGGATTGGGGAGCCCCAAAGCAGGGCTGGGAGGGGAGGGATTGGGGAGCCCCAAAGCAGGGCTGGGAGGGAAGGGATTGGGGAGCCCCAAAGCAGGGCTGGGAGGGAAGGGATTGGGGAGCCCCAAAGCAGGGCTGGGAGAGAAGGGATTGGGGAGCCCCAAAGCAGGGCTGGGAGGGAAGGGATTGGGGCTGGGAAGGCACAAAGCAGGGCTGGGAGGGGAGGGATTGGGGAGCCCCAAAGCAGGGCTGGGAGGGAAAGGATTGGGGCTGGGAAGGCACAAAGCAGGGCTGGGAAGGAAGGGATTGGGGTTGGGAAGGGAGGGATTGGGGCTGGGGAGCCCCAAAGCAGGGCTGGGAGGGAAAGGATTGGGGTTGGGAAGTCCCAAAGCAGGGCTGGGAGGGGAGGGATTGGGGCTGGGAGGGAAGGGATTGGGGTTTGGACCCCTCAAAACGGGGCTAGGAGGGATGGGATTGAGGATTGAACACCAGGACACTCAGAGGAGCTATTTTGGGCTGGGCCACACCTGGATGTGTTCCTGGGTGGCACGGGGGGTTGATGATGTCCAGAGGTGCCTTCCACCCCCGCCAAGCTGTGACTCTGTGAGGCTCTCTTCGCCTGCCAAGGGGAGAGGAAGCCACCAGAGGAGCACGATGGACACTTCCCAGCCAAAGGCACAGCCCCAAGGCTGCTGGAGGCTCAACACAGCCCAGAGGAAGCCTCCCCTCCAGCCACCCACCCCTGCTGCTCTCCCTGCAGTCATCCTTCCCTCAGCCTAGCTCCATGGAATGGGTTGGAGTGGAAGGGACCTCAAAGCTCATCCAGCTCCACCCCCCCTGCCATGGGCAGGGACACCTCCCACCAGCCCAGCTTGCTCAAGGCCTCATCCAGCCTGGCCTTGAGCACCTCCAGGGAGGAGGCAGCCACAGCCTCCCTGGGCAGCCTGCTCCAGTGTCTGCCCAGCCTAAGCTTCACAGAGTCATGAAGCTGTAGAGAAGCTCTGAGATCATCACCATCACCACCACATCACCACCACCATCATCACCACCACCACCATCACCTCCACCACCACCACATCACCATCACCTCCATCATCACCTCCACCACCACCATCATCATCACCACCATCATCACCTCCACCACCACCATCATCACCTCCACCACCACCATCATCACCACCTCCACCACCACCATCACCACCACCACCACCACCATCTCCTCCAGCAGGTGTTCCAGGCCAGGCTGCTCCATGGAGCTGTCCCTGCCCCTGGCTGAGCTTGAAGGTCCCTCTCCAACATGGAACAGAACTGCTTGGCTTGGAAGGGACCTCTAAGGCCACGGAACCTGACCACCAACCCAACCCCACCCTGGCCACCAACCCATGGCCCCCAGGTCCCCCACTCCAGGGGGGATGTGGACGCCACCCCCTGGCACTCCTGCAGGAGGCAGGCCCAGGAGGAGGGCAGGGAGCAGAGGCCAGGCTGCAGGAGCTGTTGAGATGTTTTATTGGTTTCCACTCACTTCTCAAAACGATGACAACAAAAGAAGAGCTGGGGGCAGCCCTCAGAGCTTTGCAGAGAGTCCTTCCTCTTCCAGGGGGGCTTCTGGCTGAAGGAGGAGGGGAGCTTCTCCTCCCTCCCAGGGCTGGGTTGGGGGGGGGCTGGGTTGGGTTCCTTGCTGTCCTTGCAGAGTGGGAAGGGGCCAAGAGGTCACCTCAAGGACCCACTCCCAAGTTGCTTCGGGGGTGGAGGAAGGAGATGTGACCAAGATGACTTCAGCAGCAGCAGCAGCAGCAGGAGGACACCAGGCACAGGGCTCCAGCAGGCTGGGAGGTGAGGCTCTGGCCACAGGTCTGTGGGGAGTGCAGCTCTCCCAGGGCTGAAGGCAGGAGGCCAGCTGGGGGAGGGCTGAGAGCCAAGCTTCAAGGGAGGGTTCTGCATCTCAGCTGCCAGAGAGGATCCACAGCAGCAGCTCCCGGGTGGGGGGACACCAAGTGAGGGTCACAGTGGAGAGAGAACAACAGTCAGGACCATGGGGACCTAAAGAGGGAAGCTGGAGGAGCCCCAGCAGCTGCTGTCCTCTGCCTCCTCCTCCTTTGCCTCTGCCTCCTCTGCCTCTGCCTCCTCCTCCTCCTCCTTTGCCTCTGCCTCCTCCTCCTGCCACCACCTGAGCGCTGCTGGCCAGGAGAGCTCTCTGGAACAAGGTCCTTCTGGTCTCCAGCTCAGGCATGTCCCAGCTGGAGGTGTCAGGGAAGTGACCCAGAGTCAGGCCACCACTGCTGGGCCCAGGAGGAGCCCAAGATGCTGAGCTGCCCTCCAGCAAGGTCAGCACCAAGGTGGAGTTGAGCTGAGCTCAGCCAGCTCCAGACCTCATCTCCCTCTGCCCCACCTCAATGTCTCCAGAGCCAAGAATCCATGAAGGCTTCTGGCAGGATGGACATCTCCAGGCCCAGGCCAGCAGCAGTGCCAGGATGGACATCTCCAGGCCCAGGCCAGCAGCAGTCCCAGGATGGACATCTCCAGGCCCAGGCCAGCAGCAGTCCCAGGATGGACATCTCCAGGCCAGCAGCAGTGCCAGGATGGACATCTCCAGGCCCAGGCCAGCAGCAGTGCCAGGATGGACATCTCCAGGCCCAGGCCAGCAGCAGTGCCAGGATGGACATCTCCAGGCCCAGGCCAGCAGCAGTGCCAGGATGGACATCTCCAGGCCCAGGCCAGCAGCAGTGCCAGGATGGACATCTCCAGGCCAGCAGCAGTGCCAGGATGGACATCTCCAGGCCAGCAGCAGTCCCAGGATGGACACCTCCAGGCCAGCAGCAGTCCCAGGATGGACATCTCCAGGCCAGCAGCAGTCCCAGGATGGACATCTCCAGGCCAGCAGCAGTCCCAGGATGGACATCTCCAGGCCCAGGCCAGCAGCAGTCCCAGGATGGACACCTCCAGGCCAGCAGCAGTCCCAGGATGGACACCTCCAGGCCAGCAGCAGTCCCAGGATGGACATCTCCAGGCCAGCAGCAGTCCCAGGATGGACATCTCCAGGCCCAGGCCAGCAGCAGTCCCAGGATGGACACCTCCAGGCCAGCAGCAGTCCCAGGATGGACATCTCCAGGCCAGCAGCAGTCCCAGGATGGACATCTCCAGGCCCAGGCCAGCAGCAGTCCCAGGATGGACACCTCCAGGCCAGCAGCAGTCCCAGGATGGACATCTCCAGGCCCAGGCCAGCAGCAGTGCCAGGATGGACATCTCCAGGCCAGCAGCAGTCCCAGGATGGACACCTCCAGGCCAGCAGCAGTCCCAGGTTGGACATCTCAGCTCCCAAACCAGGCCACCACTAGTCCTAGGGTGAAGAGCTCATCTCCCAGCTCATGCCACCACCATTCTGCTTCACCAAAGGGCCTTCAGAGGCTGCCTCCATCCCCCAGCATCAGGAGGTGATGGCCCCAAGGCCAAAAGAGGAAGACCTCAGCCATCCACCTGCAGAATCCTTGAGGGAGAAGTGCTCCAAGGTGGTTCTGCTGAGGACTGAAAGCCACCTGAGGAGCTGCTGGGGGTAATCTGACCCTGAAGAGAAGCTCTCCATGGAGGTCCCCTCTGGAGGTGGCAATATGGAAGGCAAGCAGAAGAAAGGTCTGGGAAGGGGCAGTGAAACCAAGGTCCTGCCTCCAGCAGTGGGGAGAAGATCCCATTCCAGGGCCAAGGGATGGCCAAGCAGCCTCTTGACCACGTTGTCAGTGCTGCTCTTGGGTCCTCCCCACCAGGGCAGGCCCAGAGTTGTCCTCCTCTGGACGACTCCAGGCTGCTCTACCTCAGTGGGAGCTTGAAAGGAGCATCAAGAAGGCTGCAGGACTCTGGAGATGGAGCTCATGGCTCCCACCCTTGCCTTTGTGACTCAGGGTCTCAGCCAACTCTGAGCAGAGAAGCTGCTGGGCTCTTCTCACAGCTTCATCCAGGAGGTTGGAGCTGGTGAGGTGAGCCCTGAGCTCCCACCGAAGCCAACTCCTCCTCTGCTTGGGGGAAGTGTAGGGAACCAAACCAAAAGCCAAAGTTGAGGTCCACTGAGGTGGTTCCAGGGAGGAATCCTGAAGCCTTTGGCCATCCCCTGCAGTGCCCCTGCTGGGCCTGGGCTGCCAAGGATGGGGCCCAGAAAGCCTGAGAAGTGCTGGAGGTGGAGGGCTTGGGATTTCAGGAGGTCTTCCTTGGTGGCAGCTGAGAGGAGCTCCCTCCCAAGGGACCTGAAGAGCTTTCCCCATGGTCTTCAGCACAAGGAAGTCCCTAAAGCAGTTTGGATGTTCTGGAGGACTAAGATCTAAGTGGGCAAGGGGGGGGTGGGGAAGGGATGAGTCTGACACCAACTTCTCAGTGCTGCTGAGCTGGAGAGATGGAAGGAGATGCTGGGGAGGGACATCACAGTGGCCTCTGGTGCAGTTTATGTACAACAGGACTCGGTGCTGGGGGACACCAAGGTCCTAACAGGCAGGAAAGACACTGAGGGAGGAAAGAGGAGAGTGGCAGAGAGGTCAGGTGGAGACCCTGAGGTGCTGCCACCCCCATTCCCCCCCCCCAGCCCACCCCAAGACAACCTAAATGTGGTTTGATGAGCCAAGGGCAGGCTCAAAGCAGCTCTAAAGCTTCCAACGGCAGGAACTTGGATGTTGAGGAACAGGCAGGAGGACAAAAGGTTCATGGAAGGGGACCTGAGAGCTGCTTAGGTAGGAGGAGACCTTGGAGATCATCAAGGCCAAGCATGAGCCCAGCAGAGCCCCAGGGCACCACCCCCCCATGGCCCTCAGCACCACAGCTTCCCAACCCCTCCAGCCAGGGGGACTCCACCACTGCCCTGGGCAGCCTGCCACAGGCCTGGGCACCCCTCAAGGGGCACCAATTGCTCCTCAGGGCCAAGCTCAACCTCCCCTGCCACAACCTGAGGCCATCTCCTCTTGGCCCAGCCCTCAGGAGCAGCCCTTGAGCCCCAGCTGGCTGCAAGCTGCTCTCAGGGAGCTGCAGAGAGCCACAAGGTCTCCCCTCAGCCTCCTCTGCTGCAGCCTCAACCCCCCCAGCTCCCTCAGCTGCTCCTCACAACTTCTCCACAGCCTTCTCCTCCTTCCCCAGACCCCTCCCCAGCTTCCTTGCCCTGCTCTGGCCCTGCCCCAGCCCTCAAGGTCCTTCTGGCAGGGAGGGCCCAACCCTGCCCCCAGGCTTGCAGCTGTGGGCTCCCCAGTGCCCAGCCCAGGGGCACAATCCCTGCCCTGCTCCTGCTGCCCACACCATTGCTGCTGCTGCCCAGGCTGCTGCTGCCCTCCTTGCCCCCCTGGGCACCCCCTGGCTCCTCTCCAGCCTCTGCCACCAACCCCCCAGGGCCTTTCCCCCCAGGCACTTCCCAGCCCCTCTGCCCCCAGCCTGGAGCCTTCCAGGGCTTGCAGTGCCCCAGGGGCAGGTCCCAGCCCTTGCCCTTGGTGCCCTCATCCCATTGGCCTCCCCCATGGCTGCAGCCTGGCCCAGACCCCTCTGTAGCTGCCTCCTGCCCCTCCAGCAGCTCAGGAGGTTGGAGGAGGCAGAGGCAGCCAGGAGCAGCTGTGAGCACCCCCTGAGGCTTACCACTGGAATCCACCGAGGGGTTCTGTAAACCTGTGACGGATCAGGAAGGTGGCAACAGCTTCAGCAACCTGAGGGGCAGGGACAGGCACAAAAGAAGGCAGAATTCAGAGGGACACAAAGAGGAGGAGAAGCTCAGGCAGGGCTCAAAGCCTGCTAGGGTTGGGGGACTGCTGCTTCTCAGTGCTGCCCAGGGGCAAGGGGCACAAAGTGGCAGCCAGGAGGTGCCACCGGAGGAGGAGGAGGAGAAAGCTGTTTGGGGTGAGGGTAGTGGGGGCCTGGAGCAGGCTGAGAGCTGGGGCAGAGCAACCTCCTGAAGGCCAAGCAGGGCAAGGGCAGGGTCCTGCCCCTGGGCAGGGACAACCTCCTGCAGCAGCACAGCCCAGGGGGGAGCTGCTGGGGAGCAGCTGCCAGGAGAAGGAGCTGGGGGTGCTGGGGGGCAAGGAGGTGCCCAGCAGCCAGCAAGGTGCTCTGGGGGGAGGCCAAAGTTGTCCAGGGGGACATGGAGCAGAGTGTGGGCAGCAGCAGGGGCAGGGAGGCTGTGCTGCCCCTCTGCTCTGCCCTAACCAGGCCACAGCTGCAGAGCTGGGTCCAGGTCAGGGCTCCCCAGCTGCAGAGAGACTGAGAAGTGCTGGAGAGAGTGCAGGGGAGGCTGGGGAGAGGCTGAGGGGCCTGCAGCAGCTCTGTGAGGAGCAAAGGCTGAGAGCCCTGGGGCTGAGAGCCTGCAGAAGAGCAGCCCCAGAGGGGAGCTGAGCAATGCTCAGCAAGAGCTGAAGGGGCTGTGGGGGGCAAGAGGCTGGGGCTGGCATCTGCTGAGTGCTGCCCAGGGACAGGCCAAGGGGCACAAAGTGGCAGCCAGGAGCTGCCAGCTGAAGGAGGAGAAAGTTTATGACTCAGAATCCACCCCAAAAGCTGCAGCTTAGGACGAGGGGGAGTGGAGAGCTGGGTGAGGAGAGGCAGGGAGGACCAATCCCTGCTCTGAAGGGGCTCATCCAAGCCCTGAGTCGTGGCACACCTCAGCCCAGGCTTCCCAGCCCCTTGGAAGAGCCCAGGTGTGTTGTGAGCAGCCCAGAAGTGCCCCTGCAGCATCCCCTGTGTGACTGCCCTGGCCTGAACCCCCCAGCAGGGCTCACCTTGTCTGGAGCATCCTCATGCACTGCATGGCCACACTGTGGCAGGACCTGCATCTGGAACTTGCCTGGGGAACAAGAAGGCATCACTGGGGCTGCCTGGGAGGTGCTCTGTGCCCTCTGAGGGCAGTGGGGGAGGCAAGCAGCTCCTGGGCACACAGGAGCCAGCAGTTAAGGCCTTCCAGAGGACTCTGACTCGATGGCCTCCCCTTCAGAGCATCTCCCAGCCCTCAGGAACAGGCCTCCCTCGGTCTCACTGCACTCAAGGGCTGAAGAGGGACCAGGGAAGGCTCAGGAGTCCAACTGGACACTCTCCTGAGGGTGTTGCACAGAGAAGGCAAGAAGCAGGCCCAAGGAGGCTCACCACAGCAGCTTCCATGAAGGTGAACTTCTGAACAGCTTCCCAGCACATGGCAGGCACCCTTCCTGCCTCCCCCTCCTCCTCCCCTTCCTCAGCCTCCCCTCCTCCCCTCCTGCCTCCCCCTCCTCCCCTCCTGCCTCCCCCTCCTGCCTCAGCCTCCCCCTCCTCCCCCAGCCTCTCTCTCCTCCCCTCCTGCCTCAGCCTCCCTGTCCTCCCCTCCTGCCTCAGCCTCCCCCTCCTCCCCCAGCCTCTCTCTCCTCCCCTCCTGCCTCAGCCTCCCTGTCCTCCCCTCCTGCCTCAGCCTCCCCCTCCTCCCCCAGCCTCTCTCTCCTCCCCTCCTGTCTCAGCCTCTCTCTCCTCCCCTTCTGTCTCAGCCTCCCCCTCCTCCCCTCCTGCCTCAACTCAGCCTCCCCCTCCTCCCCTCCTGCCTCAACTCAGCCTCCCCCTCCTCCCCTCAACTCAGCCTCCCCCTCCTCCCCTCCTGCCTCAACTCAGCCTCCCCCTCCTCCCCTCAACTCAGCCTCCCCCTCCTCCCCTCCTGCCTCAACTCAGCCACCCCCTCCTCCCCCAGCCTCCCCCTCCTCCCCCAGCCTCCCCCTCCTGCCCCAGCCTCCCCCTCCTCAGCCTCCCCCCCTGTCCCACCCCCACAGCCCCCTAGAGAACACTGTGGGCTTGATGCCTCTTTCCTGCAGCTTTGCTTTGGCCCAGGGTGCCCCTGAGGGCAGGCCCAGGCCCAGCCCTCTCCTGCTGCTGCCCCCACAGCTCCCACCCCCAAGGAGCATCCCAGCAGGCACCACCTACCTTGCATCTGTCCAATTGTCAGGTCTTTATCCAGCCTGTCCACACCTACAGTGAAAGAGGTGCACTGGAGGCAAGCCAGAGAGGCCACCACTGCCCCAGGAGGGCTTCACTCAGCCTCTGGCAGCAGCTATCTGGCCTGCAGGGCTCCAAAAGAAGCACCCACAGGGGTTCTGCACTGCTGCAGCTCAGGGAAGCAAAGAGGCAGGGCAGAATCCCAGCCAGGGATGCAGGAATCCAGCCTGGGCCTGCAGCTTCCACGTGGGATTGGTCTTGGCTGCACACCTAGCTGGGGCCTGCAGCTGCCTGGGGGGGCAAGAGGATGGGGGCCAGGCTCTGCCCAGTGGTGCCCAGGGGACAGGCACAAGCTGGAACCTTGGAGAGGCCACCAGGAAGAACTTCCCTGCTGTGAGGGTGGTGGAGCCTTGGAGCAGGCTGGGAGAGGGGAGAGCAAACTCAGCAAGGCTCCTGCTGCTGGGGAAGGAAGAACCTCCTCAGCCAGGCTGCCCAGAGAGGCTGGGGAGGCTCCTGGTGTGGAGAGCTTCCAACCCCCCCTGGCCAGGCTGCTGCTGGGCAAGCTGCTGGGGGTGCCCTGCTGGAGCAGGCTGGGCTTGGCCAGGCTGAGCTCCAGGAGTGCCTTAACCACCTCCCCCATGCTGGGGCTGTGTGAAATGGGCTGGGGTTATGATAGTCCACAGCATCACACAGGGTACGAGGTGGAAGGGACAGGCCTGCTCCCCTCTGAGCAAGACAGGAGCCAGAGGTTGGCTTGCAGGGGACAGGAGTGCAGTGAGGGGACCCTGAGCCCCTAGAGGGGACAGGAGTGCAGTGAGGGGACCCTGAGCCCCTTAGGAGAGGACAGGAGTGCAGTGAGGGGACCCTGAACCCCTAGGAGAGGACAGGAGTGCAGTGAGGGGACCCTGAGCCCCTAGGAGAGGACAGGAGTGCAGTGAGGGGACCCTGAACCCCCAGAGGGGACAGGAGTGCAGTGAGGGGACCCTGAGCCCCTAGAGGGGACAGGAGTGCAGTGAGGGGAGCCTGAACCCCTAGGAGAGGACAGGAGTGCAGTGAGGGGACCCTGAGCCCCTAGAGGGGACAGGAGTGCAGTGAGGGGACCCTGAACCCCTAGGAGAGGACAGGAGTGCAGTGAGGGGACCCTGAACCCCTAGAGGGGACAGGAGTGCAGTGAGGGGACCCTGAGCCCCTAGGAGAGGACAGGAGTGCAGTGAGGGGACCCTGAGCCCCTAGAGGGGACAGGAGTGCAGTGAGGGGACCCTGAACCCCTAGGAGAGGACAGGAGTGCAGTGAGGGGACCCTGAGCCCCTAGGAGAGGACAGGAGTGCAGTGAGGGGACCCTGAAGCCCCTAGGAGGGGACAGGAGTGCAGTGAGGGGACCCTGAAGCCCCTAGGAGGGGACAGGAGTGCAGTGAGGGGACCCTGAACCCCCAGAGGGGACAGGAGTGCAGTGAGGGGACCCTGAACCCCTAGAGGGGACAGGAGTGCAGTGAGGGGACCCTGAACCCCTAGAGGGGACAGGAGTGCAGTGAGGGGACCCTGAACCCCTAGAGGGGACAGGAGTGCAGTGAGGGGACCCTGAAGCCCCAGAGGGGACAGGAGTGCAGTGAGGAGACCCTGAACCCCCAGAGGGAACAGGAGTGCAGTGAGGGGACCCTGAGCCCCTAGAGGGGACAGGAGTGCAGTGAGGGGACCCTGAACCCCTAGGAGAGGACAGGAGTGCAGTGAGGGGACCCTGAACCCCTAGAGGGGACAGGAGTGCAGTGAGGGGACCCTGAACCCCTAGGAGAGGACAGGAGTGCAGTGAGGGTACCCTGAAGCCCCTAGGAGGGGACAGGAGTGCAGTGAGGGGACTCTGAACCCCTAGGAGGGGACAGGAGTGCAGTGAGGGGACCCTGAAGCCCCAGAGGGGACAGGAGGGGAACCATACCTGCTAAAAGCAAAAGCTTTGGAGTGGGGCAGCTGAGGAAGAGGTTGGACAAGCCTCTGAACCACCCATCCCAGTACTTCTCTGTCTTGGCCAGCTCAATCCTCCAGGTGTACAAATGCTCCTTCTTGGTCTGCAGGGAGAGAGGAGGGAGCTCTGTGTCAGGGAGCAGGGAAACAGCTGCAGGAACAAATGAGGTCTGAGGGACAGCTGAGAGTGCACCTGGAAGCCAGCTGGCTTCCCTCTGCTGGCTTTCACACTTCTGGGAGTTGAACCCCCTGAGGGGCAGGATCCATCCAGAGGGACCTGGACAAGCTGGGGTGGGAGCAGGGGAAGCTCAGGAGGTGGAACAAAGCCAAGGGCCAGGTCCTGGAGCTGGGCTGGGGGAAGCCCTGGGGTCCATCCAGGCTGGGGGTGGGGAAGGAAAGCAGCTCTGGGGAGACCCTCTGAGTGCTGGGGCAGCTCTGGAGGCCTCAGCACAGGCAGGGAGCTGCTGGAGCAGGGCCAGAGGAGGCCACAGCCATGCTGGGAGGGCTGGAAGGGCTCTGCTGGGAGAGTTGGGGGAGCTCAGCCTAGAGAAGAGAAGGCTGCAGGGAGAGCTGCTGCTGGGCTGGCAGGGCTGGAAGGGGCTGAGGAGAAAGCTGGGGACAGAGTGTTGAGCAGGGCCTGTGGGGCCAGGCCAAGGGGAGATGGTTTGGAACTCCCAGAGGGAGATTCAGAGGGGATATAGGGACAAAGGTTTTTGTGCTGAGAGCCTGTGCCAGGCTGCCCACAGAGGTGGGAGATGTCCCACCCCTGGAACCATCCCAGGTCAGGCTGTTTGGGGCTCTGAGCAGCCTGCCCTGGCTGCAGATGTCCTGCTGACCACAGAGAGGTTGGCCTGGAGCAGCTCCCAAGGTCCCCTTCCAACCAAAGCCACTCTTTGATCCCATCATCCCAGGGGACACTTCCTCCTTGCTCTCCAATCCCTCCCCACATCAGAGCTGGGGCAGGAAACTACCTCTGTGTCATCTTCTTTCTTCCTTTTGTTGACACAGCCTCCCCCTTCCTCCTCCTCTTCCTCCTCCTCTTCCTCAATAATCCCTTCCACTATGGCTTTAGGGCATTCAGGGCTTGCAGACCCTTCACATCTGTGGGGAAACAAACCAGACCAAAAATGGAGCAGCAGCTTGGAAAGGCTCCAAAGAAGGCTTTGAGTGGCACTGGCAGGATCCCCCTGCTCCCCCAAACCCACCTCAGATCCCTCCTGAAATGCAACAGAGAACAAATCCATGTCTAAAAGGAAGTGACAAAAGGATGTGGGGCCTGCAGGGCAGCAGCTCTGGGGAGAACAAAGTGAGGGACAACAAATTGCCCAGGAGCCAGCAAGGTGCCCTGGGGGCCAAGAAGACCTCCTGGAGGGCATCAAGAAGAGTGTGGGGAGCAGCAGGGCAAGGGAGGTTCTGCTGCCCCTCTGCTCTGCCCCAGCCAGGCCACAGCTGCAGGGCTGGGTCCAGGGCTGGGCTCCCCAGCTGCAGAGAGACTGAGAAGTGCTGGGGAGAGTGCAGGGGAGGCTGGGGAGAGGCTGAGGAGCCTGCAGCAGCTCTGTGAGGAGCAAAGGCTGAGAGCCCTGGGGCTGAGAGCCTGCAGAAGAGCAGCCCCAGAGGGGAGCTGAGCAATGCTCAGCAAGAGCTGAAGGGGCTGTGGGGGGCAAGAGGCTGGGGCTGGCATCTGCTGAGTGCTGCCCAGGGACAGGCCAAGGGGCACAAACTGGCAGCCAGGAGGTTCTATGTGAGGATGAGGAGAAAGTTGTTTGTTGTGAGGGTGGTGGAGGCCTGGAGCAGGCTGCCCAGAGAGGTTGTGGAGTCTCCTTGTGTGGAGAGCTTCCAACCCCCCCTGGCCATGGTGCTGCTGGGCAAGCTGCTGGGGGTGCCCTGCTGGAGCAGGCTGGGCTTGGCCTGGCTGAGCTCCAGAGCTCCCTTCCCATCACCACCATGCTGGGGGGCTGTGAAGCCTCACAGCCCTCAGGCTGAGCTGAGCAGAACCTGAGCCACACCAAGGCAGAGGCAAGCAGCAGGAGCTCAGCTTCTCAAAGCCCAAATGCTCCTGCTGGGAGATTCTTGCCCAGGTCTCCTCCCAGGGCCAGCTCAGGGTCATGCTGCTGTGATCAGATGCTGAGGGATTTGTACTGACCCTTGCAGGTGCAGTTCAGCTCTGGCACAGCCATGGCAAGGCAGAGAAGATGACCTGGAGAGCTTCAGGGTAAGAAAACCAGCCCCCCCAGATCAGCCACTTACTGTTTGACTTGGCCAACCATGGACACTCTGGCAGACTCCAGGTTTCTTATTTGTCCACTTTTGACACTAGGAGAAGGGGAAAAAAACCCAAATCAAACCAAAGCAGAAGGACCAGGAGGAAAAAAAAGGAAGAGCTCTGTAGTGAAGGGCTTCAGAACTTGCAGGGCCAGAAACAGGAGGGGGCAAAAAAGGTCTTTTTGGCTTCCCCAATCCTCTTGGTCTCAGGAGGTGGCTGGGCTGGAGGGGCTCATTTGAAGCCCACCCCCCCCCCCAGCTCTGTGGCACTGTCCCTCTGGATTTGGGGTTGCCCCTGTCCCCATCACACCCTGCACCCCAGAAGGGAACAGAAGGGACTGGAGGGGTGGACAGCTGGCTGGGGGGTGGCACTGAGGGGGCTGTGGGCAAGGGCTCAGGGCCCCTAATGGAGAGCAGGGGCAGTGGTGTCCCTCAGGGCTTGCTACTGGGACCAGAGCTGCTGAACATCTTGGGGCTGTGGGGTTGAGGCTCCCTCAGCAAGACTTGGAGGGGGATAACACCAAGGTGAGTGGTGGGGGGGGGAGCAAAAAGCTGTGGGGGACACCAAGCTGGGTGGTGGGGGTGGGGACACCAAGCTGTGTGGTCTGTGTGACAGGCTGGAGGGAAGGGATCCATCCAGAGAGACTGAGGCAGGCTGCAGAGCTGGGCCCAAGCCAACCTCTTGGAAGTTCAACAAGGCCAAGTGCTAAGGTCCTGCCCCTGGGTCAGGGCAATGCCAAACACAAATCCAGGCTGGGTGAGGAGGGGCTGAGAGAGCAGCCTGGAGGAGAAGGCCTTGGGGGTGTCAGGTGGTGACAAACTCCCCAGGAGCCAGCAGTGGTCTCTGGCAGCCCAGCAGGCAGCTGTGTGCTGAGCTGCATCCAGAGCAGGGAGAGCAGCAGCACAGGGAGGGGATTCTGCCCCTCTGCTCTGCTCAGCCCCCACCTGCAGCACTGCCTCCACTTCTGCTGCCCCCAGCACAAGGACATGGAACTGCTGGTCCAGAGGAGGCCACCAAGATGATGAGAGGGCTGGAGAACCTCCCCTGTGGGGACAGGCTGTCCAGCCCTGGCTGGAGGTGGCTGTGAGCAGCCTGCTCTGGTGTGAGGTGTCCCTGCCCATGGCAGGGGCTTGGAACTGGCTGAGCCTTGAGGCCCCTTCCAACCCTGACAGTTCTGTGATTTGATTCTATGAGAAGAGAAGGCTGCAGGGAGACCTCAGAGCAACCTTCCAATACCTGAAGAGAGCTGCAGGAGAGCTGGGGAGGGACTTTGATAAGAGCTGGGAGTGACAGGAGCAGGGGCAATGGATTGAAGCTGGGAGAGGGGAGATTGAGACTGGAGATGAGGAGGAAATTCTTGCCAGTGAGGGTGGGCAGACACTGGAGCAGGCTGCCCAGGGAGGCTGTGGATGTCTCCTCCCTGGAGGTGCTCAAGGCCAGGCTGGATGAGGCCTTGAGCAAGCTGGGCTGGTGGGAGGTGTCCCTGCCCATGGCAGGGGGTTGGAGCTGGATGAGCTTTGAGGTCCCTTCCACCCCAACCCATTCTATGAGCCATTGAGCTCCAAGCCCCTGCCATGGGCCCCTAACCCACTCCATGAGTCTGTGGCTCTCTGCTCTGCAGGGGAGTGCTCACCAGCTGCTCCAGGTCACACCACAGCAGGATCAACACTGGTGATTGATGAAGACTCTGAGGGGCTGGAGCAGGGCCAGGGAAGGGCAGCACAGCTGGGGAAGGGTCTGGAGGAGAGGGCTGGGGAGGAGCAGCTGAGGGAGCTGGGGGTGTTGAGCCTGGAGAGAAGGAGGCTGAAGGGAAACCTTCTGGCTCTCTGCAGCTGCCTGAGAGCAGCTTGGAGCCAGGAGGGTTTGGTCTCTTCTCCCAAGGCACAAGGGACAGGACAAGAGGAAGTGACCTCAAGCTACCCCAAGGGCAGGTTGAGGTTCTCCCTGAGGAGCAATTTGTGCCCCCTTGAGGCTTGCCCAGGCCTGTGGCTGGCTGCCCAGGGCAGTGGTGGAGTCCCCCTGGCTGGAGGGGTTGGGAAGCTGTGGTGCTGAGGGCCAGGGGGTTGGTGGTGCCCTCAGCTGAAGCTCTCAGAGGATCTCCCCCCAAAGCTTGGTGAAATGAATTCGCTGAGACCTTTTCCCCCCCTTGTCAAATCAGTCAAGGCTCCAGTGGGGACAACAGTTGGGAGAAGTGAGAGAAGAGGCCAAATGACCTCAGCTTTGCTTCCTTTGTGTGTGTGGGGGTGAAGCTAGAAGGGGCAGGGCTTTGGGGAGCCCTCAGCCCCTCCTTACCTCCACTCAATGGCGTTCTCCAGGGACTTGAAGGTCTTGGGACGACTCCTCAGGAAGTTCTGCATGCTGTTGAGGGCATCCATGGCTGTGCCTAAAAACCAAAGGAGAGGAACTTGAGAGCAGCTGCCCAAGCCCTCAGCAGGGCCAAGGGGCTCCCAGGGGACCCCTTGTCAGACAGAGGTGGAGCTCTGTGGGGCTGCAGTGCCACCGAGTTGAAGGCTCCGAGCAGCAGAGTCCAGCTGAGGCCAGGCTGAGGGAGCTGGGGGTGTGCAGCCTGGAGAGCAGAAGGCTCCAGGGGGACCTCAGAGCTGCCTTGCAAGAGCTGAAGGCATCCTGCAGGAAGGCTGCAGAGGGACTTTTGCTAAAGGTGTCTAGAGCCAGGCCCAGGGGGAATGGTTTGAAGCTGAGGCAGAGCAGGGGCAGACTGGAGCTGAGGAAGAAGTTCTTCAGTGTGAGGGTGGTGAGAGTCTGGCACAGGCTGCCCAGGGAGGCTGTGGCTGCCTCCTGCCTGGGGGTGTTGAAGGTTCTGAGCAGCAGAGTCTAGCTGAGAGGTGTCCCTGGGCACCATGGAGATGAGCTCTGAGGTCCCTCCCAACCTAAAGCCACTCTGTGACTCTGATGCTGCAACTCCTCAGCATGAAGCTTCCATGAGTCTGTGGCTCTCTGCTCTGCAGGGGAGTGCTCACCAGCTGCTCCAGGTCACACCACAGCAGGATCAACACTGGTGATTGATGAAGACTCTGAGGGGCTGGAGCAGGGCCAGGGAGGGGCAGCACAGCTGGGGAAGGGTCTGGAGGAGAGGGCTGGGGAGGAGCAGCTGAGGGAGCTGGGGGTGTTGAGCCTGGAGAGAAGGAGGCTGAGGGGAGACCTTCTGGCTCTCTGCAGCTGCTCAGGAATCCAAACCTGAGCTTCCTTACCACAAATGCTGTGAAAGGAAGCTGAGGTTTGGATTCCTGAGCTCCCTACCTGCTCCCCCAAGAGACAACTGGAACAAGTAGGACACCTCCAGGGATGGGGATTCCACCACCTCCTTGGGCTGCCTGGGCCTGGGGCTGAGAACCCTTCCAGAGAAGTTTCTTCTCATGTCCAACCTAAACATTCCCTGGGGCAACCTGAGGCCATTTCCTCTCATCCTATCCCTTGTCCCCTCAGTGAAGAGACCAAGCCCCAGCTGGCTGCAAGCTGCTCTCAGGGAGCTGCAGAGAACCACAAGGTCTCCCCTCAGCCTCCTCTGCTGCAGCCTCAACCCCCCCCAGCTCCCTCAGCTGCTCCTCACAACTTCTCCACAGCCTTCTCCTCCTTCTCCAGACCCCTCCCCAGCTTCCTTGCCCTGCTCTGGCCCTGCCCCAGCCCTCAAGGTCCTTCTGGCAGGGAGAGCCCAACCCTGCCCCCAGGCTTGCAGCTGTGGGCTCCCCAGTGCCCAGCCCTGGGGCACAATCCCTGCCCTGCTCCTGCTGCCCACACCATTGCTGCTCCAGCCCAGGCTGCTGCTGCCCTCCTTGCCCACCTGGGCACCCCCTGGCTCCTCTCCAGCCTCTGCCACCAACCTCCCCAGGGCCTTTCCCCCCAGGCACTTTCTCTGTCCCCAGCCTGGAGCCTTCCTGGGCTTGCAGTGCCCCAGGGGCAGGTCCCAGCCCTTGCCCTTGGTGCCCCTCACACAACTGGCCCAGGGCAGTGGTGGAGTCTCCATCCTTGGGGGGGGTTTGGCAGCTGCAGTGCTGAGGGCCATGGGTTGGTGGTGCCCTGAGGCAGTGCTGGGCTCAGGCTTGGACTGGATGATCTGAAAAGGTCTTTTGGGAGCCCAGTTCTGAGGAACACAGCCAGGAGAGGAACCAGCTGGCAGTGTCCCCAGGAGGGGACATCCTCCAACGGCTTTGGGGCTTTCTTTTGCTAGGGAGGACGCTGAGAACCAGGGGCAAAAAGGGCTTATTTTGGTCCCTGAGTGGGGGGGGGGGGGAAGAGGCCAAACTGTCAGCTTTGGAAGGCAGCAGCAGCTCAGCAGAGGAGCCACCAGACTCACCTTCCACGACGTCAATCATGCAGAGCCCCAGCAGGCTGGGCACCAGGTTGGCCACCGCCGTGTGCACCGCGATGGCTCCCCCCATGCTGTGCCCAATCAGCATGATGGGAGGGGGCAGGTCCCCATACAGAGCTTCCACCACGTTGCCAATGTCTCTGCCAACAGAGGAACCCAGATCATAGAACACATAGAATAAACCAGGTTGGAAGAGACCTTCAAGATCATCGCGTCCAACCCATCAACCAATCCAACACCGCCCAAGCAACTAACCCACGGCACCAAGCACCCCAGCAAGTCTCCTCCTGAACACCTCCAGTGATGGTGACTCCACCACCTCCCCAGGCAGCCCATTCCAAAGGGCAATCACTCTCTCTGTGTAGAACTTCTTCCTAACATCTAGCCTGAACATCCCCTGGTGCAGCCTGAGACTGTGTCCTCTTGTTCTGGTGCTGGCTGCCTGGGAGAAGAGACCAACCCCCAGCTGGCTACAGCCTCCCTTCAGGGAGTTGGAGAGAGCAGTAAGGTCTCCCCTGAGCCTCCTCTTCTCCAGGCTAAGCAACCCCAGCTCCCTCAGCCTCTCCTCACAGGGCTGTGCTCCAAGCCCCTCACCAACTTTGTTGCCCTTCTCTGGACTCGTTCCAGCAAGTCAACCTCCTTCCTAAACTGAGGGGCCCAGAACTGGGCACAGGACTCAAGGTGCGGCCTAACCAGTGCAGTGTACAGGGGCAGAATGACCTCCCTGCTCCTGCTGGCCACACTGTTCCTGATGCAGGCCAGAATGCCACTGGCCCTCTTGGCTGCCTGGGCACACTGCAGGCTCATGTTCAGCCTACTCTCAACCAGCACCCCCAGGTCCCTTTCTGCCTGGCTGCTCTCAGCCACTCTGACCCCAGCCTGTAGCTCTGCATGGGGTTGCTGTGGCCAATGTGCAGAACCCGGCACTTGGATGTGTTCAGTCTCATGCCCTTGGCCTCTGCCCATCTGCCCAGCCTGTCAAGGTCCCTCTGCAGAGCCTCTCTACCCTCCAGCAGATCAACTCCTGCCCCCACCTTGGTGTCATCAGCAAATTTACTGATGATGGACTCGATGCCCTCGTCCAGATCATCAATAAAGATGTTAAAGAGCATGGGGCCCAGTACTGATCCCTGGGGCACACCACTGGTGACTGGCTGCCAGCTGGATGTGGCACCATTCACCACCACTCTCTGGGCTGGGCCCTCCAGCCAGTTCCCAACCCATCCCAGTGTGCTCCCATCCCATCAGGGCTGGGCCTGGCGAGCTGGAGGCGGGCAGGGGGCCCCGGATGGAGCAGGCGGTGGGTGCGGAGCCCCCGACGGGGGGCTCTCGAGGGGGCCAGGGGCAGGCCCTCAGGGAGCAGGGCTGGGCCCAGGCTGGCTTAGCATCCCTGCTGGGGACATGGACAGGGGCATGGAGGCACCCCCAGCAAGGCTGCTGAGGAGACCAAGCTGTGTGGTGCAGCTGACAGGCTGGAGGGAAGGGATCCATCCAGAGGGACCCTGACAGGCTGGAGGGAAGGGATCCATCCAGAGGGACCTGGAGAGGCTGGAGGGAAGGGATCCATCCAGAGGGACCTGGAGAGGCTGGGGGGAAGGGATCCATCCAGAGGGACCTGGAGAGGCTGGGGGGAAGGGATCCATCCAGAGGGACCTGGAGAGGCTGGGGGGAAGGGATCCATCCAGAGGGACTCTGACAGGCTGGAGGGAAGGGATCCATCCAGAGGCACCTGGGCAGGCTGCAGAGCTGAGCTCAGGACAACCTCATGAGGTTCAACCAGACCAAGGGCAAGGTCCTGCAGCTGGGTCAGGGCAATGCCAGGCACTGCTAGGGGCTGGGCAGGGACTGGCTGGAGAGCAGCCCTGGAGAAAAGGCCTTGGGGGTGCTGGGGGAGGAGAAGCTCAGCAGGAGCCAGCAGGGAGCACTTGCAGCCCAGAGAGCCAAGCACAGCCTGGGCTGCAGCAAGAGAAGTGTGGCCAGCAGGGCCAGGGAGGGGATTCTGCCCCTCTGCTCCACTCTGCTGAGACCACAGCTGGAGCTCTGTGTCCAGTTCTGGAGCCTCTGTTCCAGGAAGGATCTGGAGGTGCTGGAGGGAGCCCAGAGGAGGCCACAAGGATGATCCAAGGGCTGCAGCAGCTCTGCTGTGAGGCCAGGCTGAGGGAGCTGGGGGTGTTCAGCCTGGAGAAGAGAAGGCTCCAGGGGGACCTCAGAGCTGCCTTGCAAGAGCTGAAGGGATCCTGCAGGAAGGCTGCAGAGGGACTTTTGCTAAGGGTGTCTAGAGCCAGGCCAAGGGGGAATGGTTTGAAGCTGAGGCACAGCAGGGTCAGACTGGAGCTGAGGAAGTTCTTCAGCAGGAGGGTGGTGAGAGTCTGGCACAGGCTGCCCAGGGAGGCTGTGGCTGCCTCCTGCCTGGGGGTGTTGAAGGCCAGGCTGGATGAGGCCTTGAGCAGCTGAGTCTAGCTGAGAGGTGTCCCTGGGCATGGTGTGGAGCTTGGAGGAGATGAGCTCTGAGGTCCCTCCCAAGCTGAGCCAGTCTGTAACTGTTTCCACCCCACCCCCATGGCAGTGCTGCTGCAGAGCTAAAGCATCTGAAGCCTCTCAGAGGGCATCTTCTGAGGGCAGTGCCACACCAGGAGCTGACAGGGCAGAGGCAGCAGCAGTAAGGTCCACAATGGCAGTCAGAAAGGATTTCACACATGGCCTGCTCCCAACAATCCCAAGGGATTGGCTCCTGCCCAGGTTGCCAAACCCCTCTGTGGCTGAGGGGGAGCCACAGCAGAGAGTCTCTTTGTGCTCCCTGTGGGCCTCACCCTGCTGTGCTTAGCTGTGGGAACTTGCTCCACTGCCAGCTTTGGCAAGAGGAGGCTTGGCATCCCAGAGCAGCTCCTGATGCTCTGCAAAAGCAGCTCCCTCCCTTCTTGGCCTGGGAGCCACACCTGGGGATGCTGCCAGTGTCAGGCATCAGCTCCTGAATCTTTGTGGCCCACAAGCTGCCCACAAGGAGAGGCAGCAATGTGTCCCCATGGCCAGGAGGGCAAATGGTTCCCTGCAGGGCATCAGGGAAAGTGTGGTCTGCAAGTCTGGGGAGGAGAGAAGAGCATCAGGGCATGGGTGGAGGAGGAAGAAGTCCCCTGCCAGCTGAGCTGGGCTCTCTGCAGGAATGGGGAAGAGTCAGAGACTCCCAGCTGGGGTGGGAGCCCAGCATGGCCTCCTCACCACTGCCTGCCCTGACCCCAGCCCTGGCCAACATCTTCAGCAGCAGCCTGGAGGAAGGCACAGAGTGCAGCCTCAGCCAGGGAGCCCTGGGCAGGCTGAGAGCTGGGGCAGAGCAACCTCCTGAAGGCCAAGCAGGGCAAGGGCAGGGTCCTGCCCCTGGGCAGGGACAACCTCCTGCAGCAGCACAGCCCAGGGGGGAGCTGCTGGGGAGCAGCTGCCAGGAGAAGGAGCTGGGGGTGCTGGGGGGCAAGGAGGTGCCCAGCAGCCAGCAAGGTGCCCTGGGGGGCAAGGAGGTGTCCTGGGGGGCATGGAGAGGAGTGTGGGCAGAAGCAGGGGCAGGGAGGTTGTGCTGCCCCTCTGCTCTGCCCTGGGGAGGCCACAGCTGCAGGGCTGGGTCCAGGGCTGGGCTCCCCAGTTGCAGAGAGACTGAGAAGTGCTGGAGAGAGTCCAGGGGAGGCTGGGGAGAGGCTGAGGGGCCTGCAGCAGCTCTGTGAGGAGCAAAGGCTGAGAGCCCTGGGGCTGAGAGCCTGCAGAAGAGCAGCCCCAGAGGGAAGCTGAGCAATGCTCAGCAAGAGCTGAAGGGGCTGTGGGGGGCAAGAGGCTGGGGCTGGCATCTGCTGAGTGCTGCCCAGGGACAGGCCAAGGGGCACAAACTGGCAGCCAGGAGCTGCCAGCTGAAGAGGAGGAGAAAGTTGTTTGTTGTGAGGGTGGTGGAGGCCTGGAGCAGGCTGCCCAGAGAGGTTGTGGAGTCTCCTTGTGTGGAGAGCTTCCAACCCCCCCTGGCCATGGTGCTGCTGGGCAAGCTGCTGGGGGTGCCCTGCTGGAGCAGGCTGGGCTTGGCCTGGCTGAGCTCCAGAGCTCCCTTCCCTCCCCACACCACACTGGGATTCTCTGAACACTTGGATGAGGAGCCAAGGAAGAGCCCAAGTGGTGAGCTGAAGCTAAACTGCTGCATCTGGCTTAACAAAACCCTTTCCCATCTATCAGGAAGTCTCCACATGTGTGGCAGGTTTGAAGAGGTCACTGCCAGGAGGCCACTGAAGCCTTCACAGGAGCTGAACACCTGAGAGCACCTGTGGGACAACTCCAGTTTGGACTCCAGCTCAGCCAGAAGAGCTTCATCCCCAGGATCAAAGCCTGGTTTGGGTTGGGAGTGACCTCAAAGATCATCCAGTTCCAACCTCCTCCTACTAGAGCAGGTTGCTCAAGGCCTCATCCAACCTGGCTTTGGACATTTCCAAGCTTGAAGGCTCCAGAACCTCTCTGGGCAACACCTTCCAGTGTCTCAACCACTTCCAAGGGGGGTGGTGGGGGGAAGAATTTCTTCTTCATGTCTCATTGCCCACCCAAGGAAGAGCAAAGAAAGGGTTGGGAGAGGTGAAATGCTGGAGGGGCAGCAGAAATGTCCTTACCTGGCCATGGTCTCTGCAGAGAGATCTTCAGGGTTCCTCACTTTTGTTTCTCCTGGAAGAGCAGAAGCAGAGTCAACTTTGCCTCCAGCTGGAAACCTTCACTTCCCTCAGGGCTTGCTTGGAGCAGGGACCCCACAAAGCTTCCTGGCACAGTTATTAAGAGCAGGAATCAAGCAGCCCAGCATTAAGAGGGGCTGGTGGTGCTTCTGCTCCTTGGTGGTCACAAACCATCTCCAAGCTCCAGAAGGAGCCTCCCTAATGGCAAGGAGCAGCTCCAGGCAATGAAAACCTGATGGAACTTCGTGCTGGTGAGAGGAGGTGGGGAGGAGCAGGTCCCCTGCTGCCTGCCACACCAGGCAAAGGCAGTGCCAGCTGCTGGCACCTGAGGGCAGGTGGTTGAGGAGCTCCAGAAGCCCCTTTTGCATCCCTGCTGTGGGATGGGCTTCAGGATGCTTTGCTGGTCCCCTGGGGAGGGAGTCACCCCAGCAGCTTGACCCAGCAGGGCTCTGCCACAACACTGCCACGGCCGTGAAGGTCCTCAGGGTACTCACCGTGGCCTCGCAGGTCCAGGGCCACAATCCTGCACTGGATCCTGTTGATGATGGCAGACTGCAGGGAGGGACAAAGCCAAAGTCACCCTCAGAGCACCCACAGCTCACCCACAGCAGGATGGGTGCCAGCCAGCAAGCCCAGAGGCACCTGCAGAGCTCAGATGGGGAGACAGAGCCTCCCCAGCGCGGTCAGCAGAGCTGAGCTGGAGCTCAGCAGGGGCCACCTGCCACACAAACTGTGCCTCCTGAAGCGAGCTCCAGCCCTTCCCCCACTGCTGACACCACCTCTGGGGACACTCAGCTCCCTCTCTGCAGGGCAGTGTGTCTGCTGTCACCTGCCCTCAGCCAGGCTGCTGCTGGGACCCAACTGGGAGCAGTGGCTGACAGCCCTGGGCAGGCTGAGAGCTGGGGGAGAGCAACCTCCTGAAGGCCAAGCAGGGCAAGGGCAGGGTCCTGCCCCTGGGCAGGGACAACCTCCTGCAGCAGCACAGCCCAGGGGGGAGCTGCTGGGGAGCAGCTGCCAGGAGAAGGAGCTGGGGGTGCTGGGGGGCAAGGAGGTGCCCAGCAGCCACCAAGGTGCCCTGGGGGACAAGGAGGTCACCAAGGTGTCCTGCAGGGCATCAAGAAGAGTGTGGGCAGCAGCAGGGCAAGGGAGGTTCTGCTGCCCCTCAGCTCTGCCCCAGCCAGGCCACAGCTGCAGGGCTGAGGCCAGGGCTGGGCTCCCCAGCTGTAGAGAGACTGAGAAGTGCTGGGGAGAGTCCAGGGGAGGCTGGGGAGAGGCTGAGGGGCCTGCAGCAGCTCTGTGAGGAGCAAAGGCTGAGAGCCCTGGGGCTGAGAGCCTGCAGAAGAGCAGCCCCAGAGGGGAGCTGAGCAATGCTCAGCAAGAGCTGAAGGGGCTGTGGGGGGCAAGAGGCTGGGGCTGGCATCTGCTGAGTGCTGCCCAGGGACAGGCCAAGGGGCACAAACTGGCACCCAGGAGGTGCCAGCAGGAGATGAGAAGAGAGTTGTTTGTTGTGAGGGTGGTGGAGGCCTGGAGCAGGCTGCCCAGAGAGGTTGTGGAGTCTCCTTGTGTGGAGAGCTTCCAACCCCCCCTGGGCATGGTGCTGCTGGGCAAGCTGCTGGGGGTGCCCTGCTGGAGCAGAGTCAGAAGAGGCCACAGCCATGCTGGGAGGGCTGGAAGGGCTCTGCTTTGAGGCCAGACTGGGAGACATGGGACTGTTCAGATTGGAGAGGAGAAGGCTCCAGGGAGACCTTCTGCTGGCCTTGAGGGCTTCAAGGGGCCATGAAGAAGGCTGGGCACAGAGTTTTGAGCAGGGCCTGTTGGGACAGGCCAAGGGGAGATGGTTTGGAACTCAAAGAAGGCTCAGACTGGAGAGATGGAAGAAATGTTTGCCCCTGAGGGTGCTGAGAGCCTGTCCCAGGGTGCCCAGAGAGCTGCCCCCTGGCTGGCAGCAGCCCAGGGCAGGCTGTCTGGGGCTGTGAGCAGCCTGCTGGGGCTGGGGCTGTCCCTGCTGGCTGCAGGGGGCTGCCCTGGGTGAGCTGGGATGGTGCCTTCACCACTGCACCCCCGGGGGCCTCTGCATCCCCACAGCTGCCTGTTCCTTGGAGCAGAAGCTTACTCACAGTGAAGACAGCCCAGGAGAGAGCAGAGTGGCCTCCTCCATGCAAGAGCAGCAGCACAGGTCCCTCCAGCCCACTCCTGTAAATTCTAAAAGTGTATGACCAGTTAAGGACCTTGCAGGCACTTCTTTTGACCTCTGGCAGCCCCCTGGCACCCCCAGGGCTTGGCTCCTACCCTTGAGTGGCTTCATTCCTCCTCCTCCTCCTCCTCCTCAAGAGGGCTTCCAAGCAGGCAAAACCTGGGCAGAGCTCACCCCCTCCCTTGATTTCAGCAGCACCAGGTTAGGCTTTTCTGGCTGCCCAGGCCTTCTCCTCCCCACACTGCACACACACCACCTGCCCACAGCCTTTTCTCTCTGTGCACAGCTAACCAAACCAGGCTCAGCAAACTCATCTGAGCCTGGATCTGTGGAGTTTTCCCCTCTCCTTGCCAAGGGGGGGAAAAAACAAATGCCCAGGGAGGCAGCACAGAAGAGTTCCAAGGCACTGAAATGGCTCCTGGGAGCTTGCACAGCAGAGGAAGCTTAGGGGTGGTGGAGAAAAATCTCCTGACAGACACTGAGAAATCAAATCGGCTGCCACAGAAGCTCTGGCACCTCAGGAAGGGTTGAAGGTTGGCCAAGATGACCTTGAAGGTCTCTTCCAACCAAAGTCATGGTGAGATTGGCCATGATGAGAAAGGCACAGAGGTGAAATGGGACCACAGGAACCCTGTGAGGGTCAACAGAGCCAAGGGTAAGGTCCTGCAGCTGGGCTGGGACAGCCCCTGGGGTCCATCCAGCCTGGGAGAGAAGGCTTAGGAGAGCAGCCCTGGGGAGACTTCTGAGTGCTGGGGCAGCTCTGGAGGCCTCAGCACAGGCAGGGAGCTGCTGGAGCAGGGCCAGAGGAGGCCACAGCCATGCTGGGAGGGCTGGAAGGGCTCTGCTGGGAGGCCAGGCTGGGAGAGTTGGGGTTGTTCAGCCTGGAGAAGAGAAGGCTGCAGGGAGAGCTGCTGCTGGCCTGGCAGGGCTGGAAGGGGCTGAGAAAAAAGCTGGGGACAGAGGGGGATGGTTTGGAGCTCCAAGAGGGAGATTCAGGGCAGAAAGAAGGGAGAAACGTTTGACACTGAAGGTGGTGAGAGCCTCTCCCAGGGTGCCCAGAGAGCTGGGAGCTGCCCCATGGCTGGCAGCAGCCAGGGCAGGCTGTTTGGGGCTGTGAGCAACCTGCTCTGGCTGGGGCTGTCCCTGCTGGCTGCCCTGGATGACCAGCCAGCATGGATTCAGGAAGGGCAGCTCCTGCCTGACCAACCTGATCTCCTGCTCTGCTCAGGTGACTGCCTGGGGGCTGTGGGGCAGGCTGTGGCTGTAGTCTGCCTGGACTTCAGCAAGGCCTTTGCCACCGTCCCCCACAGCAAACTCCTGGCCAAGCTGTCAGCCCCTGGCTTGGACAGCAGCACTCTGTGCTGGGGGAGGAACTGGCTGGAGGCTGAGCCCAGAGAGTGGTGGTGAATGGTGCCACAGCCAGCTGGCAGCCAGGCACTAGTGGTGTGCCCCAGGGCTCAGTGCTGGGCCCCAGCCTGTTCAATATCTTTATTGATGATCTGGCTGAGGGCACTGAGTCCATCAGCAGTCAGGTTGCAGATGACACCAAGCTGGGGGCAGGAGTTGAGCTGGTAGAGGGTAGGAGGGCTCTGCAGAGGGACCTTGCCAGGCTGGGCAGATGGGCAGAGTCCAAGGGCATCACATTGAACACATCCAAGTGCCAGGTGCTGCACATTGGCCACAGCAACCCCATGCAGGGCTACAGGCTGGGCTCAGAGTGGCTGAGAGCAGCCAGGCAGAGAGGGACCTGGGGGTGCTGGTTGAGAGTAGGCTGAACATGAGCCTCCCCTTGGGGTAGCTTGAGGTCACTTCCTCTTGTCCTGTCCCTTGTGCCTTGGGAGAAGAGACCAAACCCTCCTGGCTCCAAGCTGCTCTCAGGCAGCTGCAGAGAGCCAGAAGGTTTCCCTTCAGCCTCCTTCTCTCCAGGCTCAACACCCCCAGCTCCCTCAGCTGCTCCTCCCCAGCCCTCTCCTCCAGACCCTTCCCCAGCTGTGCTGCCCTTCCCTGGCCCTGCTCCAGCCCCTCAGAGTCTTCATCAATCACCAGTGTTGATCCTGCTGTGGTGTGACCTGGAGCAGCTGGTGAGCACTCCCCTGCAGAGCAGAGAGCCACAGACTCATGGGGTGGGTTAGGGGCCCATGGCAGGGGCTTGGAGCTCAATAGCTCATAGAATGGGTTGGGGTGGCAGGGACCTCAAAGCTCATCCAGCTCCAACCCCCTGCCATGGGCAGGGACACCTCCCACCAGCCCAGCTTGCTCAAGGCCTCATCCAGCCTGGCCTTGAGCACCTCCAGGGAGGAGGCAGCCACAGCCTCCCTGGGCAGCCTGCTCCAGTGTCTGCCCAGCCTCACTGGCAAGAATCTCCTCCTCATTTCCAGTCTCAGACTGCCCTCTCCCAGCTTCAATCCATTGCCCCTGGTCCTGTCACTCCCAGCTCTTATCAGAAGTCCCTCCCCAGCTCTCCTGTAGCTTCCCTCAGGCCCTGGAGGCACAATGGTGGTGAACTGTTGGAACCTTTAAGTCAGCCAACACCTAGTGTCAATGATCATTTACTGTCACTTTTAATCCACAGTCACTTCATGATTACTTTCAGTCACCAATTCCTTAAGCAGCAGTGCCAGGAACTCCTCAGCCACCTGAACTCCCAGCTCCCAGGGGTGACTCTGGTGGCTGAGGCTGATCCTCACAAGAGAAAAATCAAGCAGAAGATGGGAGGGGGAGGGAGGGAAGGCATGAAGAAGCTGAAGAGAGTCCCACCAGAAGCCCCCAAACCCCCCCCAGGGAGAGCTTCAAGCTAGGCCAAAGGATATATCCTTGCCAGTTTCATTCTCCACCACCACGTCCTCCATGGATTCAAAGTACTGGCTCCAAGGCACTGGGGAGAAGTCTCTCTTCCTTCCAGGGCTGCAAGAGAAAGTGTGGTCAGGAAGAGGCCTTTGAATAGGGCTGAGAGAAATGGAATCAGCACAGAATGGCTCAGGTTGGGAGGGATCTCAGAGCTCATCTCCTCCAGGCTCCACACCATGCCCAGGGACACCTCTCAGCTAGGCTCAGCTGCTCAAGGCCTCATCCAACCTGGCCTTCAACACCCCCAGGCAGGAGGCAGCCACAGCCTCCCTGGGCAGCCTGTTCCAGACTCTCACCACCCTCACACTGAAGAACTTCTTTCTCAGCTCCAGTCTGAGCCTGCTGTGCCTCAGCTTCAAACCATTCCCCCTTGGCCTGGCTCTAGACACCCTTAGCAAAAGTCCCTCTGCAGCCTTCCTGCAGGATGCCTTCAGCTGTTGCAGCACAACAGACACTGCAGAGCTCACAGACCCTGGAGCAGCCCACCCAGGGGCACCATGGCCAGGGGGGGTTGGAAGCTCTCCACACAAGGAGACTCCACAACCTCTCTGGGCAGCCTGCTCCAGGCCTCCACCACCCTCACAACAAACAACTTTCTCCTCCTTCAGCTGGCAGCTCCTGGGTGCCAGTTTGTGCCCCTTGGCCTGTCCCTGGGCAGCACTCAGCAGATGCCAGCCCCAGCCTCTTGCCCCCCACAGCCCCTTCAGCTCTTGCTGAGCATTGCTCAGCTCCCCTCTGGGGCTGCTCTTCTGCAGGCTCTCAGCCCCAGGGCTCTCAGCCTTTGCTCCTCACAGAGCTGCTGCAGGCTCCTCAGCCTCTCCCCAGCCTCCCCTGGGCTCTCTCCAGCACTTCTCAGTCTCTCTGCAGCTGGGGAGCCCAGCCCTGGACCCAGCTCTGCAGCTGTGGCCTGGCTGGGGCAGAGCAGAGAGGCAGCACAGCCTCCCTTGCCCTGCTGCTGCCCACACTCTTCTTGATGCCCTGCAGGAGACCTTGGTGACCTCCTTGTCCCCCAGGGCACCTTGCTGGCTGCTGGGCACCTCCTTGCCCCCCAGCACCCCCAGCTCCTTCTGCTGGCAGCTGCTCCCCAGCAGCTCCCCCCTGGGCTGTGCTGCTGCAGGAGGTTGTCCCTGCCCAGGGCAGGACCCTGCCCTTGCCCTGCTTGGCCTTCAGGAGGTTGCTCTCCCCCAGCTCTCAGCCTGCCCAGGGCTCCCTGGCTGCCAGCACAGCCTGAGGGCTGTCAGCACCCCACCAAATGCCCTCAGCAGTTGGCTCCTCCTGCAGCAGCAGCAGCAGGCTGCACCCAGCCCCTTAGGGAACACAACTCCCCTCAGTCTTTTGGGGTGGACCCAGCCCTGTGGGCATGACCCAAGGCCAAGGGCTCTCCCAAAGCTGCCCAGATGCCAGCCCCCATCTCCTTTCTGGCTCCCAGCAGGAGGTGCAGCTGTGTGTCCTCTGCCCACCACTGCCCTGCTGACTCAGCTGCTGCCAAATCTGCTCTGGGGGCTGAGAGTCCCTGGGAGAGGCTTTAATTTTGGCACTGACAGAATGAGGCTTGATTGGAGCCCAGGATGCAGGATGAGTAAGAGAGGACCATTTTATCTGGCTCTTCACACTTCACAGCTCTTCTGGAGGAGGCAAGCAGCACAGAATGTTAACAGCAGGCACTGGAGGCAGGATCCTCACAGAAGGGAAACTCACCCCCTGGGGGAAGGAAGCTGCCTCTGAATGCTGGGCTGGCTGAGGAGATAAGGGTCCCTCAGCCCAAGGAGGGCCAGGGCCTGGAGGAGGAGGAGAAGGAGGGGAAGGGTCTGGAGGAGGAGGAGGAGAAGGAGGGGAAGGGCCTGGAGGAGGAGAAGGAGAAGGAGGAGGAGGGGAAGGGCCTGGAGGAAGAAGAGAAGGAGGAGGAGAGGAAGGGCCTGGAGGAGGAAGAGAAGGAGGAGGAGGAGGGGAAGGGCCTGGAGGAGGAAGAGAAGGAGGAGGAGGAGGGGAAGGGCCTGGAGGAGGAAGAGAAGGAGGAGGAGGAGGGGAAGGGCCTGGAGGAGGAGGAGGGCAAGAGGAACAGGAAGGGCCTGGAGGAGGAGGAATAGGAGGGGCTGAGGGCCCTGGGGGAGTTGGGAAAAGGAGAGGGAGGCCTCCTGGCTCTCTACAACTCCCTGAAAGGAGCTTGGAGGCAGGTGGGGTCAAGGTCTTCTCCCAAGGAACAAAGGACAGGATAAGAAATGACCTCAGGTTGTGGCAGGGGAGGTTGAGCTTGGCCCTGAGGAGCAATTGGTGCCCCTTGAGGGGTGCCCAGGCCTGTGGCAGGCTGCCCAGGGCAGTGGGGGAGTGCCCATGGCTGGAGGGGTTGGGAAGCTGTGGTGCTGAGGGCCATGGGGTGGTGGTGCTGGGGCAGGGCTGGGTTAAGAGGAGCACTGCAGGGAGGGTCTCAGCAGAGGGGCAGAATCCCCTCCCTGCCCCTGCTGCAGGGGATCAGCCCAGCACAGGGCTGGCTCTGGGCTGGCAGTGCTTGCTGCAGGCTCCTCTCCAGCTTCTCACCCCCCAGCACCCCCAAGTCCTTCTCCACAGGGCTGCTCTCCACCCACCCCCAGCCTGCCTTCATCTTCCAGGGCCACAACCACCACCATGGTGAGAGACAGCAGAGGTCCACCTTGCCCTGCCAGGCGTGCCAGAGCAGCAAGGGCTCTGCAAAGGGTGAAGCAGGGGCCAGGCTGTCTCCTGCCTCCAAAGTTCCACTGCCAGCAGGCTGGAGATCTCCAGAAGCTTCATCCTCTGGGCAGGAGTGGTCAGGGATGGGAAGAGGCTGCCCAGGGAGGTGGTGGTGGAGTCCCCAGCCCTGGGGGTTGGACTCTTCTCCCAAGTAGCTAAGACAGGAGAAGAGGCAATGGCCTCAGGCTGCACCAGCAGAGGTTTAGGTTGTGCTGCCTCAGCAGTGCTGAAGTCAAAGACTCAGGGCATGGCTCAGCTTGGGAGGGACCTCAGAGCTCATCTCCTCCAAGCTCCACACCAGGCCCAGGGACACCTCTCAGCTAGGCTCAGCTGCTCAAGGCCTCATCCAGCCTGGCCTTCAACACCCCCAGGCAGGAGGCCGCCACAGCCTCCCTGGGCAGCCTGTGCCAGACTCTCACCACCCTCACACTGAAGAACTTCTTCCTCAGCTCCAGTCTGCCCCTGCTGTGCCTCAGCTTCAAACCATTCCCCCTGGGCCTGGCTCTAGACACCCTTAGGAGATGTCCCTCTGCAGCCTTCCTGCAGGGTCCCTCCTCACTGGAGGGGTTTCAAAGCTGTGGATCTGAGGAACAAAGCTGGGGAAGGCTCTGGAAAACAGGGCTGGGGAGGAGCAGCTGAGGGTGCTGAGGATGGAGAAAAGGAGGCTGAGAGGAGACCTCTACAGCTCCCTGTCGGCAGGAGGCTGCAGGGAGCTGGGGCTGGGCTCTTCTCCCTGGCATCAGCTGATAGAAGGAGGGGAAATGGCCTGAAGTGGTGCCAGGGGAGGGTTAGGTTGGAGAGGAGGAAGAATTTCATGGCTGCCAGAGTGGTCAGGGATTGGCAGAGGCTGCCCAGGGAGGTGGTGGAGTCCCCATGGCTGGAGGTGTTCCAGAAACCTGTGGCCATGGCCCCTGGGGCCATGATGTGAGGGCCATGGTGGTGCTGGGCTGAAGGTTGGACTGCAGGACCCCAGAGGCCTCTTCCAACCCAGCCCAGTCTCTGATTCTGTGGTTGAGTGGTGAGCTGGCAGTGGTGCTGGACCCAGCTGAGACCTTGAGCTACTTGGGCTGGGGGGAGGTGTCCCTGCCCATGGCAGGGGGGGGTTGGAACTGGATGATCCTGAAGGTCCCTTCCAACCCCAACCCATTCTGTGAGCTGATGACTGAGTGGCACAAGAGAAGGCTTCAGGTCCAGCTTCTCAGGAGGGAACACCTCCCTGCAGAGGCAGCAGCTGAGTGCCAGGCATGGAAAGATCTGGCAACAGGAGACCCAAGAACTCCTCTGTTTGGTGGGGGGCAGCTGGAGCAGGAAGTGAAGCAGAGCTGGGAATGAAGAACCTTGGACACCTCCAATGCAGATGAGGACAAACTGTCAATGTAAAGGCCAATTCCTGACTCCAGCCAAGGCTGGAGCAATGCAGGGACCTCTGCTTGCACCCTGAGGCCACCAAAGGGCAGCATAAAGTCAGAAGAAGAGAATCCACAGAGCCCAGCATGGTGGTGGTGGGAAGGGAGCTCTGGAGCTCACCCAGCCCAACCCCCCTGCTCCAGCAGGGCACCCCCAGCAGCTTGCCCAGCAGCACCATGGCCAGGGGGGGTTGGAAGCTCTCCACACAAGGAGACTCCACAACCTCTCTGGGCAGCCTGCTCCAGGCCTCCAGCACCCTCACAACAAACAACTTTCTCCTCCTCTTCAGGTGGCACCTCCTGGGTGCCAGTTTGTGCCCCTTGGCCTGTCCCTGGGCAGCACTCAGCAGATGCCAGCCCCAGCCTCTTGCCCCCCACAGCCCCTTCAGCTCTTGCTGAGCATTGCTCAGCTCCCCTCTGGGGCTGCTCTTCTGCAGGCTCTCAGCCCCAGGCCTCTCAGCCTTTGCTCCTCACAGAGCTGCTGCAGGCCCCTCAGCCTCTCCCCAGCCTCCCCTGGACTCTCTCCAGCAGCTCTCAGTCTCTCTGCAGCTGGGGAGCCCAGACCTGGGCCCAGCCAGTACCTTTGAGGAGTTAATTCTCCCCCCAGCTCCTTTTTTAGCACAGCCAAAAGCAGCAGCAAGCCCAAGAGCAGCAGCTGTGGCTGTGGCACCTTCCCCTGCTGAAGCTGCATTCTGCTGACCAAAGATTTCAACTGGGGGAAGCTAATCCCTGCCTTTGAAAGGGACCTGCAGGCCACAACAGGGATGGGGCCAACCTCAGAGCTTCTCTAGAGTGATTCCTCAGCTCCAAGCCAGCCACTGAAGAGCTTAAATGGGAATCCAAACCCTGGGCACCCTCCATGGTTACTCTGATCCTAATGTGGCCTCCTCTGAAGGGCACAGCTCAGAGGGTTGGGAGCAGCTGGGCAGGGTCTAGATGGAGGCCTGGAGCTGGTGGTGTCCCCCAGGGGTCAGGACTGACCCCACTCCAGGCCAACATCTTCATCAGCACCCTGGAGGAAGGCACAGAGTGGAGCCTCAGCCAGGCTGCTGCTGCTGGGACCCAACTGGGAGCAGTGCTGACAGCCCTGAGGCTGTGCTGGCAGCCAGGGAGCCCTGGGCAGGCTGAGAGCTGGGGGAGAGCAACCTCCTGAAGGCCAAGCAGGGCAAGGGCAGGGTCCTGCCCCTGGGCAGGGACAACCTCCTGCAGCAGCACAGCCCAGGGGGGAGCTGCTGGGGAGCAGCTGCCAGGAGAAGGAGCTGGGGGTGCTGGGGGGCAAGGAGGTGCCCAGCAGCCAGCAAGGTGCCCTGGGTGACAAGGAGGTCAAAGGTGTCCTTGGGGGGCATGGAGCAGAGTGTGGGCAGCAGCAGGGGCAGGGAGGCTGTGCTGCCCCTCTGCTCTGCCCTAGCCAGGCCACAGCTGCAGGGCTGGGTCCAGGTCTGGGCTCCCCAGCTGCAGAGAGACTGAGAAGTGCTGGGGAGAGTGCAGGGGAGGCTGCGGAGAGGCTGAGGGGCCTGCAGCAGCTCTGTGAGGAGCAAAGGCTGAGAGGCCTGGGGCTGAGAGCCTGCAGAAGAGCAGCCCCAGAGGGGAGCTGAGCAATGCTCAGCAAGAGCTGAAGGGGCTGTGGGGGGCAAGAGGCTGGGGCTGGCATCTGCTGAGTGCTGCCCAGGGACAGGCCAAGAGGCACAAACTGGCAGCCAGGAGCTGCCAGCAGGAGAGGAGGAGAAAGTTGTTTGTTGTGAGGGTGGTGGAGGCCTGGAGCAGGCTGCCCAGAGAGGTTGTGGAGTCTCCTTGTGTGGAGAGCTTCCAACCCCCCCTGGCCATGGTGCTGCTGGGCAAGCTGCTGGGGGTGCCCTGCTGGAGCAGGCGGGGCTTGGCCTGGCTGAGCTCCAGAGCTCCCTTCCCACCTCCCCATGCTGCAGGATGCTTCTACCTAGAATCACAGCATGGTTTGGCTTGGAAGGGACCTCCAGAGCTCATTTAGTCCACACCAGAGCTGCAAATCCACCTTCCTGCTGCTTGCTGTTGGAAATCCAGACAGGAGTTCAGGCAAGCAAGTCACCAGCTGGGTGAGGTGGTGACACAAGCCCTGTGACCTTGCTTGCTTCCCTTCCTCAGGGCAGGCAAACCCAACCCCCACCCCCATAATGAAGCATTTCCAGGGCTTTGCAGAGGCATTTTGAGCTCCATGCCCCTGGGGTATTTTGGCAGCTCATGAACATCTCTGCTCTGCTGGGAGCAAGCCTCTCATGTGCAGGATGCTTCCTGCCCTGCCCATCATCTGAGGCTCAGCATCATCACCATGCTGGAGCTAGGTGGTGCTGCTCAGCCCTGGAGCAAATCCTTCCCCATGGGCAATGTCCTCTGGAGGTCAGAGCTGGGAAGGGTTTGGTCTGGAGAGGCTTTGGGAGCAAAAAGGCAACAAGAAGTGGAAGGCAGCCACACTGAGGTGAAGCTGTGCTGCTGTAGACACTTCTGGTGAGGGCAATGAGAGGAGGATACCAAGGCCAAGGGTTGGGTCCTGTCCTTGGGGCACAGCAAGCCCAGGAGGGCTCCAGACTGGGGGCACAGGGGCTGGGAAGTGCCTGGTGGGAAAGGCCCTGGGGGAGTTGGTTGACAGCAGCTGGAGAGGAGCCAGGGGGTGCCCAGGTGGGCAAGGAGGGCTGCAGCAGCCTCTCAGCCACGAAGTTCCCTCTCTCCCAGGCCCCCACCCCAGCCATCAGCGCTCCCACCATCAAATACTTAGCAGCAACCCCCCCAGGCCTCCATTCCCCCCTCCAGCAACAAGTAACCCACCCCCCAGAGTGCACCCCCAGCTCCACTCAGGGCACAACACCCCCTCTGACAGGGTACCCCCTGATCCCTCTTCCCTCTGCTGCCACCTGCAAACAGTGAGGATCTCCTTGCCCCTAAACCTCTCCCCCCCCCCCCCCAAGTTATAGGCACCCCTAATCCTTGCAGTTAGGGGCAGCCCTCTCTCCAGACCCCCCCAGTAATAAGCATCCTTCTCTGGACTCCCCATTTAGAGGCACCCCACCCTCCAGACCCCCCCATTTAGGAGCATCTGTTCCTCCTGACCCATCCCTTTAGGGGCCTCTCTCTCTCCAGACCCCCCTCCTTTAGGGACACCCCTCTCTCCAGACCCCCCCATTTAGGAGCATCTGTTCCTCCTGACCCATCCCTTTAGGGGCCTCTCTCTCTCCAGACCCCCCTCCTTTAGGGACACCCCTCTCTCCAGAGCCCCCCAATAACGATCTTTCCCGACCCCCCAGTAACACAGCTTTCTCCAGACCCCTCAACAGCAAGCCCCCCTCTCTCCAAGCCCCTCTTCCTCCCCAGAAGTGACATATTTTTCTCCACCACCCCCACCCCCCCAATAACACGGGGGCATATCTTCCTCCATACCCCTCAAGAAGAACCTCCCCCTCCCTCCTGGCTGCCCTGCTAAGGGGCAGCTCTTCCATATCCCTCAACAAGGAGCACCCCTCCCTCCTGACCGCTCACACCCGAGCATCCTTCCCTCCAGACCCCCCAATAATGAGGGCCCCTTACTCCCTCCCCCCCCAGTCACGAGTACCCCTCCCTCCCACCCCTACAGCAACGAACGCCTCCCCCCTCCCCAAACCTGCCAGCGAGACCACAACCACCACCCCCACGATCATCCCTGACCCCCTCCACCACCCAGCACCCTACCCCCCCGGCCCTCCTCCCCGCCTTTTCCCTCCCCTCCTCCCTCCTCTCAGCCTCCCCCTGCCCTTCCCCCCCCCCCCCACCTACCCCATGCGCATCTTGGAGCCGGACTGGCCGCCGCCGCCGGGCAACGGAGGCCGCGGCGGGAGGCGGCCGAGGTGCAGCTGCTTCTCCAGGGCCGACATGGCGGTGACAAAGAGCTCCGACGCACCAGCGACTCCCTCCTTCTCCTCCTGCGAGCCGCCTGGGCCGCCGGCAGCCCCCGCTCGGCGCTCCTCCGCCCCACCGGAAGTGAGCTCTCCCCTCCGGCGGCGCCGCGCTGCACGATGGGAACGCGGGCGGCGCGGGGCATGCCGGGAACTGCAGTCCGCCCCTCCGTAGGGGGCGACGGGGGGCGCGCGGGGCACGCCGGGAGGCGCAGTCGCCGGAAGTGCGGCCTGGCGCCGCCCCCGCCCCGCGCGCCGCCTCCCGCCCGAGCGGCGGTTGCTGGGGCGGCGGCGCCTTGAGGGCGGGCGGCATGAAGCAGAAGCGGCCCGGAGCGCTCGGCCCGGCGGCGTCCCGGCGCAGGGGAGGTGGGCAGCTCCTCGGCCGCCCCTCAGGTTGGGGTGGGGAAGGGTCGTGGAGCGGAGCGGAGCGGGAGGAGCGGCGGGGGGGACGGTTTGGAGCCCTCTCGGGCGGCGGGGCGCTGACGCCGCTCGGTTGGTCTTCCGCAGGTAGCGGCGAGGTCCCCGCCTCCACCAGCCTGCCGCCGCTCGTCGAGGGGCCGCTGCGCTGCTTTCTGCGCTGCACCGTCTCCGGGCTTCTGTGGACGGTCGCCAGGCCGCCCGCCGCGGCCCTGGTTCGGCTGAGGTGGTGGGGGGAGACCTCCGACGGCACCGTGTTCCAGCCTGCCGCCCGGCCGGGGCAAGCGGCGGGCAGAACCAGCGCCCGCTACGCTGTCCGCTGCGGGAGCAGGCAGTTCGCTGCCTACCTGACAGGTAGAGCCGCTCCAGCGCGGGCGGGGAGGGCACGGCGTGGGGGACACCCTCAAAGCCCCAAGGAGTGCTGTCCTCGCCGACTAACTCATCCCTGGAGGTGCTGAAGGCCAGGCTCTGAGCAGCCTGCTCTGGGGTGAGGTGTCCCTGCCCATGGCAGGGGGGTTGGGACTGGCTGAGCCTTGAGGTCCCTTCCAACCCTCACAGTTCTATGATTTAAACTTCAGTGAGCTCTGTGCCCCAGTACAGAGGGCTCTGGCCAGGCTGGATGGATGGGCCAAGGGCAGTGGGATGAGGGTCACCAAGGCCAAGGGCTGGGTCCTGCCCTTGGGTCACAACAAGCCCAGGAAGGCTCCAGGCTGGGGGCAGAGGGGCTGGGAAGTGCCTGGTGGGGAAAGGCCCTGGGGGGGTTGGTGGCAGAGGCTGGAGAGGAGCCAGGGGGTGCCCAGGGGGGCAAGGAGGGCAGCAGCAGCCTGGGCAGCAGCAGCAATGGTGTGGGCAGCAGGAGCAGGGCAGGGATTGTGCCCCTGGGCTGGGCACTGGGGAGCCCACAGCTGCAAGCCTGGGGGCAGGGTTGGGGTCTCCCTGCCAGGAGGACCTTGAGGGCTGGGGCAGGGCCAGAGCAGGGCAAGGAAGCTGGGGAGGGGTCTGGGGAAGGAGGAGAAGGCTGTGGAGAAGTTGTGAGGAGCAGCTGAGGGAGCTGGGGGGGTTGAGGCTGCAGCAGAGGAGGCTGAGGGGAGACCTTGTGGCTCTCTGCAGCTCCCTGAGAGCAGCTTGCAGCCAGCTGGGGCTCAAGGTGGTCTTCTAAGTGATAGGACAAGAGGAACTGGCCTGAAGCTGCCCAAGGGGAGGTTTAGGTTGTTCCTGAGGAACAATTTCTTCACCAAAAGGGCTTCCCAGGGCAGTGGTGGAGTTGCCTTTCCTGGAGGGGTTTCAGAGCTGCAGAGCTGTGGTGCTGAGGGCCATGGGTTGGTGGTACCCTGGGGCAGTGCTGCATTGCACTTCAGGCTCTCCTCAGCCCTGTTCTCCAGACCCCACCCCAGCTTCCTTGCCCTTCTCTGGCCCTGCCCCAGCCCTCAGGGTCCTTCTGGCTGGGAGGGCCCAACCCTGCCCCCAGGCTTGCAGCTGTGGGCTCCCCAGTGCCCGGCCCAGGGACCCTGCTTTTAGTCTTCCTAATTAGCTCTTCCTAATTCCCACAGACATGGCTGTGCTTGTCCTGGAGGTGCTGACCAGACCTGACCATCTTCCAGTTGGCAAAGTGCACATCACTGGCTTGTCCCAGCTCTCTCCCAGCACCCCCATCAGTGGCTGCTTCTCCATAGTGTCACCAACAGCTGAGAAGCTGGGGGAGCTGCAGGTACTGCTGTCCTCTTGGCTCTGCAGCATCAATTCCATTCCTGGGGCACCTGTCAGGGCTGAGCTGCTGGGGAGCAGCTCTGTGGTGAAGGACCTTGGAGTGCTGGGGGACAGCAAGGTGCCCAGGAGCCAGCAAGGTGCTCTGGGGGACAAGGAGACCAAAATGGCATGAAGAGGAGTGTGGGCAGCAGCAGGTCAAGAGGTTGTGCTGCCCCTCTGCTCTGCCCTGGGGAGGCCACAGCTGCAGGGCTGGGTCCAGGTCTGGGCTCCCCAGCTGCAGAGAGACTGAGAAGTGCTGGAGAGAGTCCAGGGGAGGCTGGGGAGAGGCTGAGGGGCCTGCAGCAGCTCTGTGAGGAGCAAAGGCTGAGAGCCCTGGGGCTGAGAGCCTGCAGAAGAGCAGCCCCAGAGGGGAGCTGAGCAATGCTCAGCAAGAGCTGAAGGGGCTGTGGGGGGCAAGAGGCTGGGGCTGGCATCTGCTGAGTGCTGCCCAGGGACAGGCCAAGGGGCACAAACTGGCAGCCAGGAGCTGGCAGCAGGGGAGGAGGAGAAAGTTGTTTGTTGTGAGGGTGCTGGAGGCCTGGAGCAGGCTGCCCAGAGAGGTTGTGGAGTCTCCTTGTGTGGAGAGCTTCCAACCCCCCCTGGCCATGGTGCTGCTGGGCAAGCTGCTGGGGGTGCCCTGCTGGAGCAGGCTGGGCTTGGCCTGGCTGAGCTCCCTTCCCACCTCCCCATCCTGGAATCTTGTGAAGATGCAGTGGCAGGCTCCAGCTGGTGTGGGTACACTGTGCTGGAGTCCTGATCTCTGCCTCAGGAGCTCCTGTCCTAAGGCAGCAAATTTCAAGGGAGTGCTGTTGGTGCTAGCTCTGTTTGCAGCCTTCTGTGGCCTGGGTGGCTCAGCTTGGTTCTCTCTGCATTGGGAGGGAGTTTTTATTGCATTGAGAAATGGGTTGGCACTTCTGACACTTCTCCAGAGCCTCACTTGGGCTCCTGCTCTGCTCAGACCCCACCTGCAGCACTATGCTCAATTCTGATGCCCCCAGCACAAGAGGGACCTGGAATTGTTGGAGCAGGTCCAGAGGAGGCCACCAAGATGATCAGAGGGCTGGAGAACCTCCCCTGTGGGGACAGGCTGAGAGAGTTGGGGTTGTTCAGCCTGGAGAAGAGAGGGCTCCAGGGGTACCTCAGAGCAGCCTGAAGGAAGCTACAGGAGAGCTGAAGAGGGACTTTGGACAGGGGCTGGGAGTGACAGGATGAGGGACAATGGATTGAAGCTGGAAGAGGGGAGATTGAGACTGGAGATGAGGAAGAAATTCTTGGCAGTGAGGGTGGGGAGACACTGGCACAGGTTGCCCAGGGAGGCTGTGGCTGCTTCCTCCCTGGAGGTGCTCAAGGCCAGGCTGGATGAGGCCTTGAGCAGCCTGGGCTGGTGGGAGGTGTCCCTGCCCATGGCAGGGGGTTGGAACTGGATGAGCTTTAAGTTCCTTTCCAGGCCAAGCCAGGCTGTGACTGCAGTGGCAGGAGAAGAGGAGATGCTCTGCTTTGTGTTGCCCTTCCTGCAGCTCCCAGTCCTCCCTTTGTGTCTTTCAGGTCTCCCTTGCTCTGGAACCTCTGCCAGAGCTGTATGACACCAGCAGCTCCATCCCAACCACAGATGCAAGCTTGGATCCTCCTCCTGCCCAGGGAAGGAGGAAGCTCCAGTTTCTGGCTCCACCCCAGCAGCCCAGGCCCCCACCAGTGACTGTTGGTGACCCAGAGTTTGGTGACAGCAGCAAAGCCACCAGTCCCAGGTAGCTCTTGAACCCTGTGCCAAGGCTGTGGTTGCTTTGGCAGCTCACACAGAGAGTGTTCAGCTGTGGGCTGGGTGGCCCTTGATCTTCTGGAGTCTCCACCTTGGATGAAACCAACAACATGCAGCACTCCAGAGCTTACAGACAGCACAATGGCCAGGGGGGGTTGGAAGCCAGCAGGGACAGCCCCAAACAGCCTGCCCTGGGCTGGTGCCAGCCATGGAGCAGCTCCCAGCTCTCTGGGCACCCTGAGCCAGGCTCTCACCACCCTCAGGGGCAAGCATTTCTTCCTTCTCTCCACTCTGAATCTTCTTTGAGTTCCAAACCATCTCTCCTTGGCCTGTCCCAATAGGCCCTGCTCAAAACTCTGTCCCCAGTCCTCTTCATGGCCCCTTGAAGCCCTGCAAGGCCGCCAGAAGGTCTCCTTGGAGCCTTCTCCTTTCCAACCTGAATAAGCCCAACTCTGCCAGCCTGGCCTCCCAGCAGAGCCCTTCCAGCCCTCCCAGCATGGCTGTGGCCTCCTCTGGTCCTGCTCCAGGCCACAGCAGCTTGCCCAGGAGCACCATGGCCAGGGGGGGTTGGAAGCTCTGCACACAAGGAGACTCCACAACCTCTCTGGGCAGCCTGCTCCAGGCCTCCAGCACCCTCACAACAAACAACTTTCTCCTCCTCTCCTGCTGGCACCTCCTGGGTTCCTGTTTGTGCATCCTACAGTGACTTAGTTCAAGCTGTGCTTGGCACAAGTGGTGCCACAGAGCTTTGACTCAGAGCTTCACTTGGTCTCTCTGGTGGTGTGAGTAGAGGAGTCACAGAATCAGGGGATCACAGAATCAGTTTGGCTGGAAGAGACCTTTAAGATGATAGAGTCAAAGCATGAGCCCAGCACTACCCCAGGGCACCACCACCCCATGGCCCTCAGCACCACAGCTTCCCAACCCCCCCAGCCATGGGGACTCCACCACTGCCCTGGCCACAGGCCTGGGCACCCCTCAAGGGGCACAAATTGTTCCTCAGGGCCAAGCTCAACCTCCCCTGCCACAACCTGAGGCCATCTCCTCTTGTTCTGTTGCTCATACTATGGGAGAAGAGACCATGCCCCAGCTGGCTGCAAGCTGCTCTCAGGGAGCTGCAGAGAGCCACAAGGTCTCCCCTCAGCCTCCTCTGCTGCAGCCTCAACCCCCCCAGCTCCCTCAGCTGCTCCTCACAACTTCTCCACAGCCTTCTCCTCCTTCCCCAGACCCCTCCCCAGCTTCCTTGCCCTTCTCTGGCCCTGCCCCAGCCCTCAAGCTCCTCCTGGCAGGGAGGGCCCAACCCTGCCCCCAGGCTTGCAGCTGTGGGCTCCCCAGTGCCCAGCCCAGGGGCACAATCCCTGCCCTGCTCCTGCTGCCCACATCATTGCTGCTGCAGCCCAGGCTGCTGCTGCCCTCCTTGCCCCCCTGGGCACCCCCTGGCTCCTCTCCAGCTGGCTGTCAGCCAGAGCCAGGAGTCACATCTCTCTGTATAGCTTTTACTGAAGAGGGGCAGGAGCAGTGCCAAGGAGAATCTGAGGAGCTCTTTATCCCTTTCCTCACCCACCTTAGTTTGTCCTCAGTTGATGCTTTGCTTCCAGGAGAAGAAAAGACCAGCAGCTCTTGGAGGAGACCTCTCCAAACCTCAAAGACCCTTTGGCTGCTCCTCCTCACCACCTGATTTTGCCAGAGGAACCTCTGGAGCTGAATCCCTCGGAGCACCACGTCTCATTTTCCACCAGCACTGACCTGGAAGGATCTCCCAGAACCAACCTGGGGTTGCTCTCCTTGCATAACCCAGCTACAAAAGATCTGCTCTCAGGTGTGTGCACAGCTGCCAGCAGCTTTTAGGTAGCAGCAGAAAAAGTTGCAGCTGACATTGCAGGTGCTCAGCTAGACATGAGGCCCCAAGGGAAAAGGGGAAGAGGAATGCTTCACCCACTGACTGTGGCCTTCAAACATGGCTAGGTGGAAGATGCTGCCTTGGTATTGCTGGAAGGTGGTTTGAGCATCCAGATCATAGACACAGGACCCCAGCATGGGGTAGTGGGAAGGGAGCTCTGGAGCTCAGCCAGGCCAAGCCCAGCCTGCTCCAGCAGGGCACCCCCAGCAGCTTGCCCAGCAGCACCATGGCCAGGGGGTGTTGGAAGCTCTCCACACAAGGAGACTCCACAACCTCTCTGGGCAGCCTGCTCCAGGCCTCCAGCACCCTCACAACAAACAACTTTCTCCTCTCCTGCTGGCAGCTCCTGGCTGCCAGTTTGTGCCCCTTGGCCTGTCCCTGGGCAGCACTCAGCAGATGCCAGCCCCAGCCTCTTGCCCCCCACAGCCCCTTCAGCTCTTGCTGAGCATTGCTCAGCTCCCCTCTGGGGCTGCTCTTCTGCAGGCTCTCAGCCCCAGGGCTCTCAGCCTTTGCTCCTCACAGAGCTGCTGCAGGCCCCTCAGCCTCTCCCCAGCCTCCCCTGGACTCTCTCCAGCACTTCTCAGTCTCTCTGCAGCTGGGGAGCCCAGACCTGGACCCAGCCCTGCAGCTGTGGCCTGGCAAAGGTAGAGTAGAGGTAGAGGAGAACCTCCCTCAGCCAGGTGCTGGTCACACTCTTTGTGATGCCCCCAGGACACCTTTGTCCTTCTTGGCCCCCAGGGCACCTTGCTGGCTGCTGGACACCTCCTTGCCCCCCAGCACCCCCAGCTCCTTCTCCAGGCAACCTGATCTGCCTTAGCAGTGCTGCTCAGCTCACACCTGGAGGGTGAAAGGAAGCTCAGCTTCACATTTAAGTCATTGCTGAGGCTTTGGAGATGGCCATCAAAGGTGCTGCTGATGTTCAGAGAGCTCTGGGATGTCCCTCTTCTGCCTGCCTCAGTGTGTGCAGAGGACTTCTTTGGGTGGCTTGGGGGTGGGAGAGGGACAGAGGAGACCTCTGCCCCCCTGCCAGCTCAGCTGCTTTGTGGTGCAGAGCAGCACAGACTTCACCTCCACTACCTCCAGATCTTCCTGGCAGCACCAACCCAGAAGTTTCCTGCCTGCTGCTGGCTGTGCTTCCTGTGCTTCCCTCACTGCTTTGCCTTGGAGGGCTGCAGAGGTTTCACCCTTCTGCTTCTTCCTCAGCAATCCTGGAGCAGGGCAGGAAGCTCCGGGACGCCATGGCTGTGTCTGCCATGAGATCCACCCCAGACATGCAGCTGGAACTCCATGAGGTGTCTCCTTGCACTGAGGGAGAAGGTGTCAAAGCACCAGCAAGGTGAGTGTGGTAGAGGGGGAAGTGAGCTTGGAGAAGCTGGGAAGTGAGGGCCAAGCTCTGAACCCTGAGTTTGGAGACCTTACCAGGAGAAGTTGAAATGCTGAGCTCCCAAAAATCCCCCAAATCCCAGCATGGAGAGGTGGGAAAGGACCTCTGGAGCTCAGCCAGGCCAAGCCATTAGGGCATGACCCTGAGCTGGGAGACCTGGGCAAGAATTTCCCAGCAGGAGCATTTGGGCTTTGAGAAGCTGAGCTCCTGCTGCTTGCCTCTGCCTTGGTGTGGCTCAGGTTCTGCTCACCTCAGCCTGAGGGCTGTGAGGCTTCACAGCCCCCCAGCATGGTGCTGGTGGGAAGGGAGCTCTGGAACTCAGCCAGGCCAAGCCCAGCCTGCTCCAGCAGGGCACCCCCAGCAGCTTGCCCAGCAGCACCATGGCCAGGGGGGGTTGGAAGCTCTCCACACAAGGAGACTCCACAACCTCTCTGGGCAGCCTGCTCCAGGCCTCCACCACCCTCACAACAAACAACTTTCTCCTCCTTCAGCTGGCACCTCCTGGCTGCCAGCTTGTGCCCCTTGGCCTGTCCCTGGGCAGCACTCAGCAGATGCCAGCTCCAGCCTCTTGCCCCCCACAGCCCCTTCAGCTCTTGCTGAGCATTGCTCAGCTCCCCTCTGGGGCTGCTCTTCTGCAGGCTCTCAGCCCCAGGGCTCTCAGCCTCCCCTGGACTCTCTCCAGCAGCTCTCAGACTCTCTGCAGCTGGGGAGCTCAGACCTGGACCCAGCCCTGCAGCTGTGGCCTGGCAAAGGTAGAGCAGAGGTAGAGGAGAACCTCCTTCAGCCAGCTGCTGGCCACACTCTTTGTGATGCCCCCAGGAGACCTTTGTCCTTCTTGTCCCCCAGGGCACCTTGCTGGCTGCTGGGCACCTCCCTGCCCCCCAGCACTCCCAGCTCCTTCTCTGTGCTTAAACTGCAAGCCTGGGCCCACCTTTCTGGTGTGTCTTAGTGATTTAGGGTGGAAAAGCCCAACTAAAGTTGGACTTGATGATCTGAAAGGTCTTCTCCACCCTCAGTGCTTCTGTGGTTCTGGGGCAAGGTGGAAGATGTTGGCTGTGACTTGCAGCAGGCTGCAGAACACTTTTTGTCTGGAGCCTCTTCTGGAGGTGAAAGCAGAGGAGGCTGGAGACAGCCTTTGGCTTTCAGCCTTGATGGATTCATCTTCTCCATGCCTTAATCTCTCTGCTTTGCCCTTTTCCTGCTCTCTGTTCTCCAACTGCTGCTCTCCAGGGGCCCCAAAAGCTTCCCCTCCAGCTTTGTGCCTGGTGCTGAGGATCCCAAGCTCCTCACATCCCAGGTGGCAGGTCACCCATTGGACCTGAGCTCTGAGGAGAGAGCAGTAGAGTTACTCTTGGGCAGGTGAGTGTGGAGCTGCTTCTGTTTCTCCTTCTTGGAGTGTTTTATACCCCCCAAATGCCTCTTTGCCTTCCCCATTCCACTGAATCATGGCATGGCTTGGATTGAAGGCACCTTCCAAGGTCATCCAGTCCAACCCCCCTGCAGCCAGCAGGGACAGAGCAGGTTGCTCAGGGCTCCAAGCAACCTGAGCTGGGCTGGTTCCCAGGTCTTTGGGCAACCTGGGACAAGGTCTCATCATCCTCAGCATAACAAATTCCTTCCTCCTATCCAGCCTGAATCTTCCTCTTTTAGGATTGGTTCTGTTGGGAGAGACCTTTAAGGTCATAGAGTCTGAGCAGGAGCCCAGCACTGCCAGATCACCACTGCCAGATCATGGCCCTCAGCACCACAGCTCCACAGCTTTGAAGACCCTCCAGGGATGGGGACTCCACCACTGTCCTGGGCAGCCTGGGTCCTATTCCTTATTCCTTGGGAGAAGAGACCAACTCCCAGCTGGCTTCAAGCTCCTTTCAGGGAGTTGTAGAGAGCCACAAGATCTCCCCTCAGCCTCCTTTTCTCCAGGCTCAACACTCCCAGCTGCCCAAGGGGAGGGTGAGGTTGTCCCTGAGGAGCAATTGGTGCCCCTTGAGGGGTGCCCAGGCCTGTGGCAGGCTGCCCAGGGCAGTGGTGGAGTCCCCATGGCTGGGGGGGTTTCCAAGCCCTGGAGCTGTGGTGCTGAGGGCCATGGGTTGGTGGTACCCTGGGGCACTGCTGGGTTGATGCTTGGGCTTCAGGATCTTAGAATCATTTTGAATGGAAGAAGTCCCCCAGCTGCTGTTCCCCAGACCCCTCCCCAGCTTCCTTCCTTCTCTGGCCCTGCCCCAGCCCTCAAGGTCCTCCTGGCAGGGAGGGCCCAACCCTGCCCCCAGGCTTGCAGCTGTGGGCTCCCCAGTGCCCAGCCCAGGGGCACAATCCCTGCCCTGCTCCTGCTGCCCACACCATTGCTGCTCCAGCCCAGGCTGCTGCTGCCCTCCCTGCCCACCTGGGCACCCCCTGGCTCCTCTCCAGCCTCTGCCACCAACCCCCCAGGGCCTTTCCCCCCAGGCACTTCCCAGCCCCTCTGTCCCCAGCCTGAAGCCTTCCTGGACTTGCTGTGCCCCAGGGGCAGGTCCCAGCCCTTGCCCTTGGTGCCCTCATCCCATTGGCCTCCCCCATGGCTCCAGAGCCCTCTGTAGCTGCCTCCTGCCCCTCCAGCAGCTCAGCTCCCACCCAGCTTGGTGCCATCTGCACCCTGCCTGAGGGAGCCTCCAGCCCTCCCCCAGCTCAGGGATGAAGACATCCAAGAGCAGTGATCCCACCCTGAGCCCTGGGGACACCTCTGGTGCCCAGCCAGCAGCTGGAGCTGTCTCCATTCCCCACCACCCTTTGGCCCCAGCCTCCAGCCAGAGGGCAGTCACCTAAGAACCCTCAGGTTGGGTCCCAGCTTGACCACAGTGCTGTGTGAGCTCAGTTAGGTTGTGTCTAGAGCCAGCAGAGCACAAACCCAGCCCTGAGCAGACATCAGACAGCCAGGAGTGAGCATCCCAGACTCCATCAGGATTCTTTCTCCTCTCTCCACAGCTCTGATTTGTCTCCTGTGCACCTCTGGGACCGGACAAGTTCCCTGCTGGAGTCTCTGTCTCTGGGCAGTGAGGTGTATGAGAGTGAGCTCAATGATCCCCACTATGACCAGAGCCTGCTGGAGAGTCTTTTTTACTCAGCTCCTGTAAGTGGAGAGCACAAGGAAGGTGCTCAACATGGCCTGGACACCCCCTCCCCACTAGGTGAAGGAAAGCAGACCCCCTCTGCACCCCAGAGTGGCCACCAGACAAGTGCCAGAGGGTCTCTGAGATGCTCTCTGCACCCCAGAGTGGCCACCAGGCTGCTGCTAGAGGCTCAGAAGCCTTCTGCACCCCAGAGTGGCCACCAGGCTGCTGCTAGAGGCTCAGAAGCCTTCTGCACCCCAGGGTGGCCACCAGACTAGTGCCACAAAGCTGGGGAAGGGTCTGGTGAGCAGGGCTGGTGAGGAGCAGCTGAGAGAGCTGGGGGTGTAGAGGGGGGATAAAAGGAGGCTGAGGGGAGGCCTGGCTCTTCACTTCTCCCTCAGAGGAGGCTGGAGCCAGCTGGGAGTGAGACTCTTCTCCCAGGGACAAGAGGAAATGGCCTCAAGTGGCTGAGGTTGGACATCAGAAGAAAGTTCTCCACTGGAAGGGTTCTCAGCCCCAGGCTGCCCAGGGGGGTGGTGGAGTCCCCATCCCTGGAGGTGTTTCAGAGGAGCAGAGCTGTGGTGCTGAGGGCCATGGTTTGGCTCCAGCCTTGGCAGAGCTGGGGAATGGTTTGGGCTTGGATGATCTCCAAGGTGTTTCCCAACCCCAGGTGGTTCTGGGCCTCTCTGGCTTTCCACCTCTCTGACTCTGCTGCTTCCCTTCTCCCTTGGTCCCTCCTGCTTCAGAAGTCTGACTCCAGCCTCAGTGATTTGCTCAGTGATGATGATGTGAACCCCTCCAGAAAGGTGCCCAAGAGAGAAGCTCTCCAGAAGGCTGCTCCAGGGATTCCCCAGAAGGGCTCTGACCAGCATCAGAAGGGGACAGGAATTCAATCCAGGTAACCCCTCCCAGTAGTGACTTGAAAGGGGAGACACTGGGACAGGTTGCCCAGGGGAGGCTCCAAGCCTGGAAGTCTCCAAAGCCAGCTTGGATGAGGCCTTTGAGCACTGTGGTGTGGCAGGAGGTGTCCCTGCCCATGGCAGGAGGCTTGGAACTCAGTGGTTCATGGAATGGGTTGGGGTGGAAGGAGCCTCAAAGCTCATCCAGTTCCAAGCCCCCTGCCACGGGCAGGGACACCTCCCACCAGCCCAGGCTGCTCAAGGCCTCATCCAGCCTGGCCTTGAGCACCTCCAGGGTGCTCACATCCACAGCCTCCCTGGGCAGCCTGCTCCAGTGTCTCCCCAGCCTCACTGCAAAGAATTTCTTCCTCATCTCCAGTCTCAGACTGCCCTCTCCCAGCTTCAATCCCTTCCCCCTCATCCTGTCACTCCCAGCTCTTGTCCAAAGTCCCTCCCCAGCTCTCCTGGAGCTTCCCTCAGGTCCTGGAGGTACAATGGTGGTGAACTGTTGGAACCTCTCTTGAAATCAATGATGTAAATCATGGCTGCTCTAAATGGATGATAACTTGGTGGTGGCTTCAAATCAATCCACTGCCCCTCCTCCTGGCACTCCCAGCCCTTGGCAGAAGTCCCTCCCCAGCTCTCCTGGAGCTGCCTTCAGGCTGCTCCAAGGTCTCCCAGGAGCCTTCTCTTCTCCAGGCTGAGCAGTCCCAACTCTCCCAGCCCTGTCCCCAGCCCTCTGCTCATCTTGGTAGCCACCTCTGGACACTCTGCACCAGCTCCATGTCCCTCTTGTGCTGGGGGGCACCAGCCCTGACTGCAGTGCTGCAGGTGGGGTCTGAGCAGAGCAGAGGATCCTTAAGGTCCCTTCCAGCCCTCTCTGTGCTGAGGTTCTGAGGGATTCCATCAGCAGCTGAGGGACTTGGGGTTACTGAGCCTGGAGAAAAGGAGGCTGAGGAGGAGACCTTCATGTGGGGGGTGCTTAAGAATGTCCCTGTCACCCTGACTCTCAGTTTCATCTCCTGCTAGACCATTTGCTCCTCCACAAGACCATGCAGAAGAAGCTGCAGTGAGATCCTTGGGTGCAGACAGGTTGGCAGTGCTGCAGCAGATCCACCTGGCCAGAGTCATCATTGAGAGCTTGAAAATCCCTCCTGAGGGCATCCAGAGAAGCCCAAGGAAGAAAGGCTTGATGGGGAAACCTCCAAGGCCTGCAACCTGCACCAAGTGGTAAGGGGAGGGGGAAGGGGATGGCTTGTCACCAGCTGAGTGATTTTTCCCTTCAAGGTAGAGCATGGGGAGGTGGGAAGGGAGCTCTGGAGCTCAGCCAGGCCAAGCCCAGCCTGCTCCAGCAGGGCACCCCCAGCAGCTTGCCCAGCAGCACCATGGCCAGGGGGGGTTGGAAGCTCTCCACACAAGGAGACTCCACAACCTCTCTGGGCAGCCTGCTCCAGGCCTCCAGCACCCTCACAACAAACAACTTTCTCCTCATCCTCAAATAGAACCTCCTGGGTGCCAGTTTGTGCCTCTTGGCCTGTCCCTGGGCAGCACTCAGCAGATGCCAGCCCCAGCCTCTTGCCCCCCACAGCCCCTTCAGCTCTTGCTGAGCATTGCTCAGCTCCCCTCTGGGGCTGCTCTTCTGCAGGTTCTCAGCCCCAGGGCTCTCAGCCTTTGCTCCTCACAGAGCTGCTGCAGGCCCCTCAGCCTCTCCCCAGCCTCCCCTGGACTCTCTCCAGCACTTCTCAGTCTCTCTGCAACTGGGGAGCCCAGACCTGGGCCCAGCCCTGCAGCTGTGGCCTGGCTAGGGCAGAGCAGAGGGGCAGCAGAACCTCCCTCAGCCTGCTGCTCCCCACACTCTTCTTGATGTCTCCCAGGACACCTTTGGCCTCCTTGTCCCCCAGGGCACCTTGCTGGTGCTGGGCACCTCCTTGCCTCCCAGCACCCCCAGCTCCTTCTCCTGGCAGCTGCTCCCCAGCAGCTCCCCCCTGGGCTGTGCTGCTGCAGGAGGTTGTCCCTGCCCAGGGACAGGACCCTGCCCTTGCCCTGCTTGGCCTTCAGGAGGTTGCTCTCCTGCAGCTCTCAGCCTGCCCAGGGCTCCCTGGCTGCCAGCACAGCCTGAGGGCTGTCAGCACTGCTCCCAGTTGGGTCCCAGCAGCAGCCTGGCTGAGGCTCCACTCTGTGCCTTCCTCCAGGCTGCTGATGTTGAGCAAAACAGGACCCAATCCTGACCCCTGGGGAACAGCTCTAGGCCTTCATCTAGACTCTGCCCCACTGCTCCCAGCCCTCTGAGCTGTGTCCTTCAGCCAGTTCTCCACTCACTCCCTGTCCACTCCTCTAGCCCAGGCTTCCTCAGCTTCCCAGCAGGATGTTGTGGGGGACAGAGTCCAAAGCTTGGCTGCAGTGTAGGTGGCCTCCAGCCACTGCTGTCCTCTCCTCTGCCCAACTGCCTCTAACCTGAGCTGGTCAGCCTGAAACTTGCCTCCTGTGTTCCCTGGCATTCTCTGCCCTCCTTTTTGGCTGAATTCTGATCATCCACTCCTTACTTTTTCTTACTGCAGCACCTTCTTTGTGGAGTTTCACTTCCCTGTGGGAGCCTCCAAGGATGGCAGGGGCCAGGTGTCCCTCTCCACAGAACTCATTCAAGTGGCCTCCAGGAAAGTCATGAATGATGGTAAGAGCTTTAGGTTTGGTTCCCCCCCCACTTCTTGTATTTAGTTCTGTTGACTCCTTCACAGGAGGGTAGGGCTTGGAAGGGAGCTCCAGAGGTCATCCAGGCTCCAACCCCCCCTGCCAGAGCAGGGTCAGCCAGGGCAGGTCACACAGGAACACATCCAGGGGGGGTTGGAAGCTCTCCACACAAGGAGACTCCACAACCTCTCTGGGCAGCCTGCTCCAGGCCTCCAGCACCCTCACACCAAACAGCTCTCTCCCCATCTTCAGCTACAACCTCCTGGGTTCCAGCTTGTACCCCTTGGTCCCAGTCCTCTCCCTGGGCACCCCCAAGCAGAGCCTGGCACCTTCAGCCTGACCCCCACCCCTCAGATATTGATAGGCATTGATCAGGTCCCCTCTCAGCCTTCTCTCCACATCAACAGCCCCAGGGCTCTCAGTCTCTCTCCTCAGCAGAGCTCTTGCAGTCCCTTCAGCATCCTCACAGCCTCCCCTGGACTCTGCCCAGCTGCTCCCTGCCTCTCTTCAACTGGGGAGCCCCAAACTGGACACAGGATTGCAGGGGTGGTCTCAGCAGGGCAGAGCAGAGGGGCAGCAGAACCTCCCTAGCCCTGCTGGCCACACTTTCCTTCATGCCCCCCAGGGCACATTTGACCTCCTTGTCCCCCAGGGCACCTTGCTGGCTGCTGGGCACCTCCTTGCCCCCCAGCACCCCCAGCTCCTTCTGCTGGCAGCTGCTCCCCAGCAGCTCCCCCCTGAGCTGTGCTGCTGCAGGAGGTTGTCCCTGCCCAGGGGCAGGACCCTGTCCTTGCCCTGCTTGGCCTTCAGGAGGTTGCTCTGCCTCAGCTCTCAGCCTGCCCAGGGCTCCCTGGCACTGCCAGCACAGCCTCAGGGCTGTCACCACTGCTCCAAGTTGGGTCCCAGCAGCAACCTGGCTGATCTTAGAGCCTCTTAGACTTTCCTCTGTGTGGTTTGTGGCAGCTCTGCTAACACAGCTGCTGTGCTGCAGGGTCTGGAGTGTTCCTCTCAGGCAGGACAAAGCCAAGAGATTTATGGGCTTGGGGGTTTTTATTGGCTTCCAAGAAATACTCCTTGTGGGATCTGAGCTGCATTGTGGCCACCTGGCCCAGAAGGCCAAAGGTCTCCTGGGCTTCATGGAGTCACAGAAATGGTTTGGGTTGGAAAGGACCTCAAAGCTCATCCAGTTCCAAGCCCCCTGCCATGGGCAGGGACACCTCCCACCAGCCCAGGCTGCTCAAGGCCTCATCCAGCCTGGCCTTGAGCACCTCCAGGGTGCTCACATCCACAGCCTCCCTGGGCAACCTGCTCCAGTGTCTCCCCAGCCTCACTGCAAAGAATTTCTTCCTCATCTCCAGTCTCAATCTCCCTTCTTCCAGCTTCAATCCCTTCCCCCTCATCCTGTCACTCCCAGCCCTTGTCCAAAGTCCCTCCCCAGCTCTCCTGGAGCTTCCCTCAGGTCCTGGAGGTACAATGGTGGTGAACTGTTGGAACCTCTCTTGAAATCAATGATGTAAATCATGGCTGCTTTCAATGGATGATAACTTGGTGGTGGCTTCAAATCAATCCACTGCCCCTCCTCCTGGCCCTCCCAGCCCTTGGCAGAAGTCCCTCCCCAGCTCTCCTGGAGCTGCCTTCAGGCTGCTCCAAGGTCTCCCAGGAGCCTTCTCTTCTCCAGGCTGAGCAGTCCCAACTCTCCCAGCCTGTCCCCAGGGGCATGAAGTAGAGAGTGGCCTTGAGTGATGTCTGCTCCTGGAAGATCTGTGAATCACAGAGTGTATCTGATTGGAAGGGACCCTCCAAGGTCATCTTGTCCAAGCCTCTTGCAGTCAGCAGGGACATCCCCCATCAGCCCAGAGAGCCAAGCAGAGCCTGGGCTGCAGCAAGAGAAGTGTGGCCAGCAGGGCCAGGGAGGGGATTCTGCCCCTCTGCTCCACTCTGCTGAGACCACACCTGGAGCTCTGTGTCCAGTTCTGGAGCCTCTGTGCCAGGAAGGATCTGGAGGTGCTGGAAGGTGTCCAGAGCAGGGCCATGAGGAGGAGCAGAGGGCTGGAGCTGCTCTGCTGTGGAGGCAAACTGAGAGAGTTGGGGTTGTGCAGTCTGGAGAAGAGAAGGCTCTGAGGAGACCTTCTTGTGGCCTTCCAGGATCTGCAGGGGGCTACAGGAAAGCTGGGGAGGGACTTCTGAGGGTGTCAGGGAGGGAGAGGACTGGGGGAAAATGGAACAAAAATAGAACTGGGTAGATTCAGATTGGATGTTGGGAAGAAGCTCTTCCCCATGAGGGTGGTGAGAGCCTGGCACAGGTTGCCCAGGGAGGTGGTGGCAGCCTCACCCCTGGAGGTGTTGAAGGCCAGGCTGGAGGTGGCTGTGAGCAACCTGCTCTGGTGTGAGGTGTCCCTGCCCATGGCAGGGTGCTTGGAATCCTTGAGGTCCCTTCCAAGGCCGACAATTGTGTGAGCAGGCTGCCTGGGACCCCAGCAAGTTTGGCCTTGAATGTCTCCAGGGATGGAGCCTCAGCCATACTTCTGCACAAAGCTGTTCCAGGTCCTCCCCTCTCTCACCCTAAAGCCTCTTTGTGCTTGTCCATCCTTCTCACAACTGCCACCACTGTCCCCTCTTACCTCCCCTGTCTCCTCCACCATGTTCTCTGTGGAGATTTCTCTACTCCTGCTCCAGCTCCAGAGGCAGAGGGAGCTCAGGAGCCCCCTCAGGAGCTCCTCACAAGTTCTTCTGTTTCCTTGCAGTGGTGAAGTTCCAGCAGCACTTTGTCCTCCCTGTGGCCTTTGGTGGCCCCCTGATAGATCACTGGTGGAGCTCTGAGCTTGCTTTTAAACTCTACATGAGGAAGAGCACCCAGAAGAAGGTACCCAGGGGAAGTTCTTTGTCCTCAGTGTGTTGAGAAGCAAAGAGCTGCTCTGCATTTCTCTCCCTCCTCCACTGCTGTCTGCTCAGAGTCTCCTGCAACACTTTGGTGCAGCTGCTGAACCTCAGGCATCAGTGGCAAAACAAAGTGAGGTGGCTTGAACATGGGTGCCTGGAGGACACAGCTCAGAGGGTTGGGAGCAGTGGGGCAGAGTCTGGAGGGAGGCCTGGAGCTGGTGGTGTTCCCCAGGGGTCAGGATTGGGTCCTGTTTCGCTCAACATCTTCAGCAGCAGCCTAGGTGAAGGCACAGAGTGGAGCCTCAGCCAGGCTGGGAGCAGTGCTGACAGCCCTGAGGCTGTGCTGGCAGCCAGGGAGCCCTGGGCAGGCTGAGAGCTGGGGGAGAGCAACCTCCTGAAGGCCAAGCAGGGCAAGGGCAGGGTCCTGCCCCTGGGCAGGGACAACCTCCTGCAGCAGCACAGCCCAGGGGGGAGCTGCTGGGGAGCAGCTGCCAGGAGAAGGAGCTGGGGGTGCTGGGGGGCAAGGAGGTGCCCAGCAGCCGCCAAGGAGGTCAAAGGTGCCCTGGGGGGCATCAAGAAGGGTGTGGGCAGCAGGATAATTGCTAGTTAAAAAGGGCAGGGGGCAAGAGGATGAGGTCAGACTCTTCTGAATGTTGCCCAGGGACACACCAAGGGGCACAAACTGGCAGCCAGGAGGTGCCAGCAGGAGAAAGTTGTTTGTTGTGAGGGTGGTGGAGGCCTGGAGCAGGCTGCCCAGAGAGGTTGTGGAGTCTCCTTGTGTGGAGAGCTTCCAACCCCCCCTGGCCATGGTGCTGCTGGGCAAGCTGCTGGGGGTGCCCTGCTGGAGCAGGCTGGGCTTGGCCTGGCTGAGCTCCAGAGCTCCCTTCCAGCCTCAGGCTCTGCATGGGATGGACACAGTGAGAGCTGCTCCTTCAGGTGGTGGGTTTTGGGCTCAGCACTCAGGATGCCTGCTCTAAAAGGAACATTTAGAGCTGTGCAAACTGTTCTGCAACACCTGGATTGGAGATTTTCACTTCAGATTCATAGAGTCATGGAATGGGTTGGGTTGGAAGGGACCTCAAAGCTCATCCAGTTCCAAACCCCCTTTCACCAGCCCAGGCTGATCAAGGCCTCATCCAGCCTGGCCTTGGACACCTCCAGGGAGGAGACATCCACAGCCTCCCTGGGCAGCCTGCTCCAGTGTGTCCCCACCCTCACTGCCAAGAATTTCTTCCTCATCTCCAGTCTCAATCTCCCTTCTTCCAGGTTCAATCCCTTCCCCCTCATCCTGTCACTCCCAGCCCTTGTCCAAAGTCCCTTCCCAGCTCTCCTGGAGCTCCCTTCAGGCTGCTCTGAGGTCTCCCTGGAGCCTTCTCTTCTCCAGGCTGCACAGCCCCAACTCCCCCAGCCTGTCCCCAGCCCTCTGCTCATCTTTGTGGCCTCCTCTGGATCCTCTCCCCCAGCTCTATGTCCCTCTTGTGCTGTGGGGGGCACCAGCCCTGGCTGCAGTGCTGCAGGAGGAGTCTGAGCAGAGCAGAGGATCCTTAAGGTCCCTTCCAGCCCTCCCTGTGCTGAGGTTCTGAGGGTTCTCTCAGCACCTCAGTGACCTGAGATTGGCACTGAGGGAACCCTGCCTTCAAATCACTGTGGGCACAACTAACACTATGGGGGGTGGGGTGGGTGGGATGGTTCCCCCAGCTTCCCAGAAGGACCCTGGGGTTGGTGCTTTGTGTCTGTAGTTGTTCAGAGCTGCCAGAAGCTGTTGTGAAGTGACCCTTTCTTGGCTCTTCTGCCCTCAGCCCGTGGCCATTGGCTCAGCTGCACTCCAGTTACAGCAGGTTCTCAAGGCTGAGCTGCTCAGAGTCACCTCTGAGGTAGCTGTGCAGAAAGAGGCAGGTCAGCCCCAGGTTGGACCACTGAAGGTAGGTGTGGGACCACTGGAGGGGGAGGTGTTGGACCACCTGGGTTCTGAGCTGGAGGAGCTCTGGTTGCCAATTTTGCCTGAATCTGCTGTTGGGATTTCTTTCCCTTCTGTCAGCCTGGAGGAAGCTGAATGTGGGGCAGGGCAACCCCTGGGGTCCATCCAGGCTGGGGGGGGGAGGAAACCAGCCCTGGGGAGACCTTCCTGAGTGCTGGGGCAGCTCTGGAGGCCTCAGCACAGGCAGGGAGCTGCTGGAGCAGGGCCAGAGGAGGCCACAGCCATGCTGGGTCCCCAGGCTGGCAGAGTTGGGGTTGTTCAGCCTGGAGAGGAGAAGGCTGCAGGGAGAGCTGCTGCTGGCCTGGCAGGGCTGGAAGGGGCTGAGAAGAAAGCTGGGGACAGAGTGTTGAGCAGGGCCTGTGGGGACAGGGCAAGGGGAGATGGTTTGGAGCTCCAAGAGGGAGACTCAGGCTGGAGAGAAGGGAGAAATGTTTGCCCCTGAGGGTGGTGAGAGCCTGTGCCAGGGTGCCTAGAGAGCTGGGAGCTGCCCCATGGCTGGCAGCAGCCCAGGGCAGGCTGCCTGGGGCTGGGGCTGTCCCTGCTGGCTGCAGGGGGGGTTGGACTGCATGACCTTGGGAGTCCTCCTCCCACCCAAACCAGTTTGTGATGCTATGGTTTCTTTTCCCTCCCAGTTTCAGTTCCCCAGGTCTGAGCTCTGAAGGTTTGTAAGGCCAGGAGAAGACAACAAGAACCTTTCCCTTCCCCCTAGGCTTCTGGAGAACTAGGTTGTGATGTTCCACTGGCTGCAGGGTGGAACAAGGCTCATTAGGGAAGGGCTCCTAAATTACTCCCAGTGAGCAAGAGCCATGGATGAGAGGGAGATGGCCTCAGGTTGTGGCAGGGGAGGTTGAGCTTGGCCCTGAGGAGCAATTGGTGCCCCTTGAGGGGTGCCCAGGCCTGTGGCAGGCTGCCCAGGGCAGTGGTGGAGTCCCCATGGCTGGAGGGGTTGGGAAGCAGTGGTGCTGAGGGCCATGGGGTGGTGGTGCTGGGGCAGTGCTGGGTTGAGGGTTGGACTCCATGACCTTAAAGGTCTCTTCCAACCAAAACAACTGCAGGATTCTACCAGATTTTCTCCTGGTACTTCTCCCCTTGAGGTGAGGTTGGTGCTCAGTCTTCAGTCAGCTTTGGGCTTGGGGCCACCAGGTTGGGTTTGTGGTGGAGTTCCTGCTGGGTTTGCTGCCTCAGGCTGTGGTTTGGAGTGCAGGGAGGGTTGGAGCTTGTAACCACCCTGCCAACAGGACCTGCTGGGTGATGATCCAACCCTCTTCTGTAACACAAGGGAATCCACTGCAGGGCTCCAAAGCTGCTGGGGGGCCTGGAGCAGCTCTGTGAGGAGCAAAGGCTGAGAGCCCTGGGGCTGAGAGCCTGCAGCAGAGCAGCCCCAGAGGGGAGCTGAGCAATGCTCAGCAAGAGCTGAAGGGGCTGTGGGGGGCAAGAGGCTGGGGCTGGCATCTGCTGAGTGCTGCCCAGGGACAGGCCAAGGAGCACAAACTGGCAGCCAGGAGGTGCCAGCAGGAGAGGAGGAGAAAGTTGTTTGTTGTGAGGGTGGTGGAGGCCTGGAGCAGGCTGCCCAGAGAGGTTGTGGAGTCTCCTTGTGTGGAGAGCTTCCAACCCCCCCTGGCCATGGTGCTGCTGGGCAAGCTGCTGGGGGTGCCCTGCTGGAGCAGGCTGGGCTTGGCCTGGCTGATCCCCAGAGCTGCCTTCCCACCACCCCAGGCTGGGATCTGGGGCTCCTCCATCATGTGTGATGCATTCTCCTGAGCTGATGCTGCAGTCCCTGCTCTTTGGGGCACATCTTCTGACCATCTCCACCTTCCCTTTGTCCAACTCAGGTGTCCTTAGAGCTTGTAGCTGACAACAAAGGCCTCATCCCCACCACTGCCAGGTCCCCTGCTCCTGCCCAGCCATTCCCAGCTCATGCCATAAGAAGTCCTCAGCTGGAAATCCAGGAGCCCACCAGGAAGAGTGACACTGGAGGGAGCCCCCCTGGCCTCAACCTTCCCACCTGGGAGGACTCCCAGAGGACAGCAGCAAGCAGCACAAAGCCTCCATGGCCTGCCCCAAGCTCTGCAGCCCAGAAGGTGGTGGCACAGCTCAGCAGCTCTGAAGAGGAGGAAGGTTTGCTCCTGCACATGCTGCTGATGGTGCCTGAGGGCAAGGACTTTGTGGTGGAAGGTTCTGGGCTGCCTGGGTCCTGTAATGTGTATCTGAACTGCAGGCTGCTCAGCTCTGAGGAGGCCACCAGCTCTGCTGTGGTTTGGGGCACCACACAGCCTGCCTTTGACTTCTCTCAGGCAAGTCACAGCTCTCCTGCTTGGCTTGGGTTGAAAGGGTCCCCTGAGGCTTGCTCAGCCTTCCCAAGGTGCTCCTCACCCCTCACAAGGTGTCCCTCAGCCTTCCCAAGTTGCCTTTCACACCTGCAAGGTGAAGAAGCTGAGGGGCCTGGAGCAGCTCTGTGAGGAGCAAAGGCTGAGAGGCCTGGGGCTGAGAGCCTGCAGAAGAGCAGCCCCAGAGGGGAGCTGAGCAATGCTCAGCAAGAGCTGAAGGGGCTGTGGGGGGCAAGAGGCTGGGGCTGGCATCTGCTGAGTGCTGCCCAGGGACAGGCCAAGGGGCACAAAGTGGAACCCAGGAGGTTCTATTTGAGGATGAGGAGAAAGTTGTTTGTTGTGAGGGTGGTGGAGGCCTGGAGCAGGCTGCCCAGAGAGGTTGTGGAGTCTCCTTGTGTGGAGAGCTTCCAACCCCCCCTGGCCATGGTGCTGCTGGGCAAGCTGCTGGGGGTGCCCTGCTGGAGCAGGGTGGCCTTGGCCTGGCTGAGCTCCAGAGCTGCATTCTGAATGGACAGAGCAGTATGGAAGGCTGGATTACTGTCCTGACCTGGGCCAGAGCCTTCCTCTCCAACCAGCAGTATCTCAGCCATGCAGTGATGCCTCTGGAAGCTGGAGGCTGCTCCAATGCTTTTTGGTGTCCTGCTGCTCTGTTGAGACCTTTGCTCTGTAGCTGGAAGGGTGAAATGGAAAAGCTTTTAGGTCAGGGTTGGGCTCTCCCTGCCAGGAGGACCTTGAGGGCTGGAGCAGGGCAAGGAAGCTGGGGAGGGGTCTGGGGAAGGAGGAGAAGCCTGTGGAGAAGTTGTGAGGAGCAGCTGAGGGAGCTGGGGGGGTTGAGGCTGCAGCAGAGGAGGCTGAGGGGAGACCTTGTGGCTCTCTGCAGCTCCCTGAGAGCAGCTTGCAGCCAGCTGGGGCTCAAGGGCTGCTCCTGAGGGCTGGGCCAAGAGGAGATGGCCTCAGGTTGTGGCAGGGGAGGTTGAGCTTGGCCCTGAGGAGCAATTGGTGCCCCTTGAGGGGTGCCCAGGCCTGTGGCAGGCTGCCCAGGGCAGTGGTGGAGTTCCCCATGGCTGGAGGGGTTGGGAAGCTGTGGAGCTGTGGTGCTGAGGGCCATGGGGTGGTGGTGCTGGGGCAGTGCTGAGGCCATGCTTGGCCTCCATCACCTTGAGGATCTTCTCCAGCCAAACCAATTCTCTGTAGGGCTCCCAGGATGTTCTGTCCTTAGCTTCCAGGTTTTTTTCCTGTGAGCTGATTTCTTCCTGCTCCTCTTCCAGGTGATGCCTTTTCCCTTGACCTCCAAGCTCTTGGAGAGGTTGAAGAACAACATCCTGGTCCTGGAAGCCTGGAACAAGGTGGGAAGCTGTGACAGGCTGCTGGGACTGGTGAAGCTTCCTCTGCACCAGTTTTACATCTCCTTCAAGTAAGCATCTTGGTGGCTTGGGAGGATCTCCTGAGTGATGGTCAGAGAAGGGAGGGATTGCTTGGTGGTCTTGGGGTTTGTGTGGAAGACTTCAGCAGGAGGCTACAGCAAAGGTTCACCAAAGCCAAGGGCCAGCTCCTGCCCCTGGGCTGGGTCAATCCAGGCTGGGAGGGGGAAAGGCTGGAGGGCACCCCTGGGGAGACCTCCTGAGTGCTGGGGCAGCTCTGGAAGCCTCAGCACAGGCAGGGAGCTGCTGGAGCAGGGCCAGAGGAGGCCACAGCCATGCTGGGAGGGCTGGAAGGGCTCTGCTGGGAGAGTTGGGGGAGCTCAGCCTGGAGAGGAGAAGGCTGCAGGGAGAGCTGCTGCTGGCCTGGCAGGGCTGGAAGGGGCTGAGAAGAAAGCTGGGGACAGGCCAAGGGGAGATGGTTTGGAGCTTCAAGAGGGAGACTCAGAGTGGAGAGAAGGGAGAAATGTTTGCCCCTGGGGGTGGTGAGAGCCTGTCCCAGGGTGCCCAAATGAGGAACAGTTTGTGCCCCCTGAGGGTTGTCCAAGCCTGTGCCAGGCTGCCCTGGAAGTGTTTCCAAGCCCTGGAGCTGTGGTGCTGAGGGCCAGGCATTGGTGGTGCCTTGGGGCAGTGCTGGGCTCATGGTTGGACTTAATAGAATAGAATCAGCCAGGTTGGAAGAGGCCTTCAAGATCATCGAGTCCAACCTATCCCCCAACACCATCTGATCAACTAACCCATGGCACCAAGGGCCACATCCAGTCTCCTCCTGAACACCTCCAGGGATGGGGACTCCACCACCTCCCTGGGCAGCACATCCCTATGGCCAATCTCTCTTGCTGGGAAGAACTTTCTCCTCACCTCCAGCCTAAACCTCCCCTGGCACAGCTTGAGACTCTGTCCTCTTGTGCTGGTGCTGGCTGCCTGGCAGAAGAGACCAACCCCCAGCTGGCTACAGCCTCCCTTCAGGGAGTTGGAGAGAGCAAGAAGGTCTCCCCTGAGCCTCCTCTTCTCCAGGCTAAGCAACCCCAGCTCCCTCAGCCTCTCCTCACAGGGCTGTGCTCCAGACCCCTCCCCAGCTTTGTTGCCCTTCTCTGGACACCTTCCAGCATCTCAATGTCCTTCTTCACCTGAGGGGCTCAGAACTGGACACAGCACTCAAGGTGTGGCCTAACCAGTGCTGAGCACAGGGCACAATGACCTCCCTGCTCCTGCTGGCCACACTGCTCCTGATGCAGGCCAGGATGCCATTGGCCTTCTTGGCCCCCTGGGCACACTGCAGGCTCATGTTCAGCCTACTCTCAACCAGCACCCCCAGGTCCCTCTCTGCCTGGCTGCTCTCCAGCCACTCTGACCCCAGCCTGTAGCACTGCCTGGGGTTGCTGTGGCCAATGTGCAGCACCTGGCACTTGGATGTGTTCAATGTGATGCCCTTGGACTCTGCCCATCTGCCCAGCCTGGCAAGGTCCCTCTGCAGAGCTCTCCTACCCTCTACCAGCTCAACTCCTGCCCCCAGCTTGGTGTCATCTGCAACCTGACTGCTGATGGACTCAGTGCCCTCATCCAGATCAGAAAGGTCTTCTCCAACCCAAATGGTTCTGGGATTCATGCAGCTGAGCTGGATTTGAGGGGAAAGGAGGTGGTTTGGTCCCACCCCACAGGAGCTTTGTGTGCTCCCACCCCTCCAGGAGCTCTTTTCCCATGCTGAGGCTTTTGGGTTGATTTCCCTTTTTTTTTCCCCCTGCTTTCATCTCTTCCAGAGATCCAAAGATTTCCCAGCTGCTCCTCCAGGCTCAGTACCCAGTGGTGGCTGTGGACAGCTACATGCCTGTGGTGGATGTCTTCACTGGCAGCAGAAGTGGCAGCCTGAAGGTCATCCTGGCCATGGGCTCAGCTGAGCAAGTTGTGGCCCTGCAGAGGCTCAAAGCTGAAGAAGGAAAGGTCCCTGCTGTGCCCCAGCACCCAGCCCACTGCCTGGACCCTGTTCCTCTGCAGCTCACCATGGTATTGGTCCTGAATGTTGATCCTGAGGGTGGGGAGAGCCTGGCCCAGGGTGCCCAGAGGGGTGGGGGATGCCCCATGGCTGGCACCAGCCCAGGTCAGGCTGTCTGGGGCTCTGAGCAACCTGGTTCTGGTTGGGGATGTGCCTGCTGGCTGCAGGGGGGTTGGACAGGATGGGCTTGGAAGGTGCCTCCCCAGGATTCTGTCTGGAACAAGTCTGTTAGAAATGGTGGAGCTGGAAGGGAGCTCTGGAGCTCAGCCAGGCCAACCCCTCCCTGCTCCAGCAGGGCACCCACAGCAGCAAGTACCAGCAGCTGGCAGCCAGCCTGGCACCACTGCACAGCTCAGCAGGCAGCCAGCAGGGGATTCTGGCAGCTGAGGAGGTGTTGGGGATGGCCCCTGGGCAAGAGAAGCTGGAGGTGCTGGGGACAAGGGCCACTGACACTTGGGGTCATTTAGGCCTGAAATCAGAGCCTGGAGTGAAGAGCAGCTCAGGTCTGGAGCATTCCCTCAGCTCTGAGAGCCACAGAATCCCTGAGTCCCAGCATGGTGGTGGTGGGAAGGGAGCTCTGGAGCTCAGCCAGGCCAAGCCCAGCCTGCTCCAGCAGGGCACCCCCAGCAGCTTGCCCAGCAGCACCATGGCCAGGGGGGGTTGGAAGCTCTCCACACCAGGAGACTCCACAACCTCTCTGGGCAGCCTGCTCCAGGCCTCCAGCACCCTCACAACAAACAACTTTCTCCTCATCCTCAAATAGAACCTCCTGGGTTCCAGTCTGTGCCCCTTGGCCTGTCCCTGGGCAGCACTCAGCAGATGCCAGCCCCAGCCTCTTGCCCCCCACAGCCCCTTCAGCTCTTGCTGAGCATTGTTCTGCTCCCCTCTGGGGCTGCTCTTCTGCAGGCTCTCAGCCCCAGGCCTCTCAGCCTTTGCTCCTCACAGAGCTGCTGCAGGCCCCTCAGCCTCTCCCCAGCCTCCCCTGCACTCTCTCCAGTAGTTCCCAGTGATTAGGTTCCAGTTTGTGCCCCTTGGCCCAGGGCTCTCAGCCTTTGCTCCTCAGAGCTGCTCCAGGCCCCTCAGCAGCTTTGGAACCACCTTCCTTTGTGTGACCATCAGAGAGCAAACAGCTGCTGCTGCTTCTGAGCCTCCCATCTCAGCCTGCTTTAGCACCTCACCTTCCCACTCCTCCTTCCCTGCTCTTTCCTGAGGATTTGCCCTCTTCCATGAGGATTTCCTGTGCTTGCTTTGCAGTCTGAGCCAGAAGGGGAAGGTGTGATGGTGGAGCACGTGTTTGAGATCCACGTGGAGAGCATGAAAGGCCTCAGTCCCCTGCAGTCCACAGTCTGGGGAGAGGCTGACTGCTATGTCCAGTACCATTTCCCAGTGCAAGCACCTGCTGCTGGCCCCCTGCAAGGAGCTGACTGGCCTGAGGATGGTGAGAGGGCTTGGGGGTCTCTGGGTGATCTCCAGCAGCCTGGGCAGCAGGGGGAGGGGAGGGGATTCTGCTCCTCTGCTCTGCTGAGACCCCTCCTGCAGTGCTGGGGCAGCTCTGGGGTCCACAGCACAAGCAGGGAGCTGCTGGAGCAGGGCCAGAGGAGGCCACAGCAGTGATCCTAGAATCATGGAATGGGTTGGGTTGGAAGGGACCTTAAAGCTCATCCCCTTCCAACCCTCTGGCCATGGGCAGGGACACCTCCCACTGGACCAGGTTGTTCAAGGCCTCATCCAGCCTGGCCTTAAGCTCCTCCAGGGTTGGAGCCTCCACAACTCCTGGGCAACCTCTTCCAGTGCCTCAGCACCCTCATGGCAAAGAATTTCATCCTGATGCCTCATCTAAACCCAGCTTCTTCCACTCTGAAGCCTTCACCTCTAGTCCTGTCACTCCAGGCCTTTGTAGAATGCCCTGGAGCTCCTCTTCAATGCTGGAAGAGGAAGGTCTCCCCAAAGCTGCCTCTTCTCCAGGCTGGACAACCCCAGCTCTCCCAGCCTGGCCTCATAGGAGAGGAGCTCCAGCCCTCTGATCATCTTCATGGTCTCCTCTGGCACTCTAGCAGCTCCATGTCCTTTTGCTGGGGACTCCAGAGCTGCACACAGTATTCCAAGTAGGGCCTCAGGAGAGTGGAGTAGAGGAGAAGAATCACCTTGCTCAGGGATCTAAGGGCTGGAAGGGCTGGAGGCCAGGCTGGGAGAGTTGGAGTTGTTCAGCCTGGAGAAGAGAAGGCTGCAGGGAGAGCTGCTGATGGCCTGGCAGGGGGTGAGGAGAAAGGTTTGGACAGAGTGTTGAGCAGGGCCTGTGGGGAAAGGCCAAGGGGAGATGGTTTGGAGCTCCAAGAGGGAGACTCAGAGCGGAGAGAAGGGAGAAATGTTTGCCCCTGAGGGTGGTGAGAGCCTGTGCTAGGGTGCCCAGAGAGCTGGGAGCTGCCCCATGGCTGACACCAGTCCAGATCCAGGTTGGTTTGTGGCTCTGAGCAACCTGCTCTGATTGGGGCTGTCCCTGCTTGACAGGATGAGCTGGAAAGGTCCTTTCCAACCCAACCCATTCCATATCTCAGTGCTTATGCAGGAACATTCAAGTAATTCCAGGTGTGGACAGTGATTTTGTGTTGACTTAGCCTGGAACACATCCCCCAGAGACATGTGCTCTGCCAAGTGCCAGTCAGTACCAATGCTCACAGGATGTCCCCATGACAGTGTCACCTTCCAAGCCACCTGGAGCAGTAGTTCTCAACCTGTGGCTCACAGACTTGTGAGACTCTCTGCAAGGTCCTGCAGCTGGGTCAGGGCAATGCCAGGCACTGCTAGGGGCTGGGCAGGGACTGGCTGGAGAGCAGCCCTGGAGAAAAGGCCTTGGGGGTGCTGGGGGAGGAGAAGCTCAACAGGAGCCAGCAGGGAGCACTTGCAGCCCAGGCTGTGCTTGGCTGTCTGGGCTGCAGCAAGAGAAGTGTGGCCAGCAGGGCCAGGGAGGGGATTCTGCCCCTCTGCTCCACTCTGCTGAGACCACACCTGGAGCACTGTGTCCAGCTCTGGAGCCTCTGTTCCAGGAAGGATCTGGAGGTGCTGGAAGGTGTCCAGAGCAGGGCCATGAGGAGGAGCAGAGGGCTGGAGCTGCTCTGCTATGGAGGCAGACTGAGAGAGTTGGGGTTGTGCAGTCTGGAGAGGAGAAGGCTCTGAGGAGACCTTCTTGTGGCCTTCCAGGATCTGCAGGGGGCTACAGGAAAGCTGGGGAGGGACTTCTGAGGGTGTCAGGGAGGGATAGGACTGGAGGGGATGGAGCAGAACCAGAAGTGGGGAGACTCAGATTGGATGTGAGGAAGAAGCTCTTCCCCATGAGGGTGGTGAGAGCCTGGCACAGGTTGCCCAGGGAGGTGGTGGAAGCCTCATCCCTGGAGGTGTTGAAGGCCAGGCTGGAGGTGGCTGTGAGCAGCCTGCTCTGGTGTGAGGTGTCCCTGCCCATGGCAGGGGGGGTGGGACTGGCTGAGCCTTGAGGCCCCTTCCAACCCTGACAATTGTGTGATTCTAGGATTCCTTGGCAAGTTCACCTTCTCCTGATGTCCTCCCTGCTGAAGGGCTGCAGGGAGGAAGGCCTTGCAGGTGCCAGCCCCAGCCCCCTCTGCTTGCCTTGCAGGCATCCGGCTGAAGCCCTTCCGCACGGCCGCCACCCTCTGTGTCCCTGACCCCATCTTTCATGATCAGCATCATCATTCTTTCCTGGTTCCTGCTGCTCTCCCAGTCCAGAAGCTGCTGCTCAGGGCATTTATGGCACCAGGAGGGACTGGAGGAGGAGTCCAGTTCGAAGTGTGGTGCAGGTACAGCGCAACCTCCTCTTCCTTCTCCAGCTTCCAGGGGGAGACAGATCTGGGAGCGAGAAACCCTGGGCTGAGAGGTGGAGATGGGGAAGTGACCCACTTGAGGTCATCCCCATTTGGTGGTGGGAGCCTGCACAGTGCTGGTTTCATTTCAGGTGTCTGAGGTGGTCTTCTTTCTTGCCCTCAAGAGAGCTGATTGCTCATTTCTTCTTACAGCCTCCAGGGAAAGTCTCTGCTCTTGGTTTGCTTCCCTCTACTTTATCACCATAATGACCTCTGGGCATCAGCTCAGTGCTCAGCAAGAGCTCAAGGGGCACACTGCCCCAGCCCCTCAGGCAGCTGCTTCTGGCATTGCTCTGAAGAGCAACCAGAGCAAGGTGGCTCTGGTAGGTGGTGGGGATGTCACCTCGTGGCCAGGGAGGAGGGACATGGAGCAGACTGTGGCCAGCAGCAGGTCAAGGGAAGTTCTCCACCTCTGCTCTGCCCTAACCAAGACACAGCTGCAGGGCTGGGTCCTGGTCTGGGCTCCCCAGCTGCAGAGAGACTGAGAAGTGCTGGAGAGAGCCCAGGGGAGGCTGGGGAGAGGCTGAGGGGCCTGCAGCAGCTCTGTGAGGAGCAAAGGCTGAGAGCCCTGGGGCTGAGAGCCTGCAGAAGAGCAGCCCCAGAGGGGAGCTGAGCAATGCTCAGCAAGAGCTGAAGGGGCTGTGGGGGGCAAGAGGCTGGGGCTGGCATCTGCTGAGTGCTGCCCAGGGACAGGCCAAGGGGCACAAACTGGCAGCCAGGAGCTGCCACCTGAAGGAGGAGAAAGTTGTTTGTTGTGAGGGTGCTGGAGACCTGGAGCAGGCTGCCCCAGAGAGGTTGTGGAGTCTCCTTGTGTGGAGAGCTTCCAACCCCCCCTGGCCATGGTGCTGCTGGGCAAGCTGCTGGGGGTGCCCTGCTGGAGCAGGGGGGGTGGCCTGGCTGAGCTCCAGCACTTGCAGCCCAGAGAGCCAAGCAGAGCCTGGGCTGCAGCAAGAGAAGTGTGGCCAGCAGGGCCAGGGAGGGGATTCTGCCCCTCTGCTCCACTCTGCTGAGACCACAGCTGGAGCTCTGTGTCCAGTTCTGGAGCCTCTGTTCCAGGAAGGATCTGGAGGGGCTGGAAGGTGTCCAGAGCAGGGCCATGAGGAGGAGCAGAGGGCTGGAGCTGCTCTGCTATGGAGACAGACTGAGAGAGTTGGGGTTGTGCAGTCTGGAGAAGAGAAGGCTCTGAGGAGACCTTCTTGTGGCCTTGCAGGATCTGCAGGGGGCTGCAGGAAAGCTGGGGAGGCACTTTTGGGGGTGTCAGGGAGGGATAGGACTGGGGGGGATGGAGCAGAACTAGAAGTGGGGAGACTCAGATTGGATGTGAGGAAGAAGTTGTTGCCCATGAGGGTGGTGAGAGCCTGGCACAGGTTGCCCAGGGAGGTGGTGGAAGCCTCCTGCCTGGAGGTGTTCAAGGGCAGGCTGGAGGTGGCTGTGAGCAGCCTGCTCTGGTGTGAGGTGTCCCTGCCCATGGCAGAGGAGCTGGAACTGGCTGAGCCTTGAGGTCCCTTCCAACCCTGTGATTCTGGGATTCAAAGAGTTCTCCCTGGGATGCTGTCAGCATCTTCAATCACACCTAGAGCTTTGTGGGCAAAAAGAAGAATCCAATAGGCTGCTAAGGGTGTTTAGCGCCAGGCCAAGTGGGAATGGTTTGAAGCTGAGGCAGAGCAGGGTTAGATTGGATGTGAGGAAGAAGTTCTTCAGTGTGAGGGTGGTGAGAGTCTGGAACAGGCTGCCCAGGGAGGCTGTGGCTGCCTCCTGCCTGGGGGTGTTGAGGGCCAGGCTGGAAGAGGCCTTGAGCAGCTGAGTCTAGCTGAGAGGTGTCCCTGGGCATGGTGTGGAGGTTGGAACTGGATGATCTTTGAGGTCCCTTCCAGCCCAACTCATTCCATGAACTCCCAAGGAGATCAATGCTTGAAGACAGCCAAATGGAAGCTGACTCCTGTGCCAGCTCTAAGAGAACTGATGGTCCTCAGCAACCCAGCATGATGGATGCTGCTTCTCTGTGTCCTCCCAGGTATTACTACCCCAATGTCAGGGACCAGATGGTTGCCAAAGGGACCTTGCCCTTGTCCAGGCTCTGTGCCATGGTCACCAAGCAGCACCGAGAAGAGGTTGGGATGCAGACTTTTAATCTTCCACTGGTCCCCAGGACTGAGCCCTCAGAGGGATTTCATCTCAGGCCTTCAGGTAAGGAAAGCTGGCCCAGAGCCCTCTGTAGCTCCCTCCTGCCCCTCCAGCAGCTCAGCTCCCACCCAGCTTGGTGCCATCTGCCTGGGGGAGCCTCCAGCCCTCCCCCAGATCAGTGTTGAAGGCATTCAAGAGGAGTGGTCCCAGTGCTGTGGTTGCTGTGACCCAAGGGCAGGTCCCAGCTCCTTGGTGCCCTCATCCCATTGGCCTCCCCCATGGCTCCAGCCTGGCCCAGAGCCCTCTGCAGCTCCCTCCTGCCTCTCCAGCAGCTCAGCTCCCACCCAGCTTGGTACCATCTACCAGCTGCCTGGGGCAGCCTCCAGCCCTCCCCCAGCTCAGTGATGAAGGCATCCAGGAGAAGTAGCCTCACACTGAGCCCTGGGGACACCACTGGCCACCAGCTGGGGCTGTCTCCATTCCCTACCACTCTTTGGGCCAGTTTGTAACCCAGTGAGATGTCCACCCCTTCCAAACCACAGAGTTTCTCCAGGAGGAGGCTGCAGGGCATGGTCTCAAAGGCTTTCCTGAAGCCCAGGTAGCTACATCCACAGCCTTGAGTCACCACAGCACAGAAGGACATCAGGTTGGGCACCTAGATCCTGCCATCCATAAACCTCTGCTGGACAGCCACCTGGTTGTCCTCTGTGTGCTGTGTGACCTTAGCAAGGCTTTTGACTCTGCCTCCCATCACCTCCTGGTGAGCAAGCTCAGGGAGCATGGCATACAAGAGCAGACTCTGAGAGGGATGAGGAACTGCTTACAGTGCTGCCAAGTCCAGCTGGAGAGCTGTGACCAGTGGAGTCTCCCAGGGATCAGGGCTGGGGCCAGTCCTGTTCAACACCTTTAGCAGTGACATGGACCAGGGGACACACAGACAGAGGCTGCTCAGCAAGTTTGCTGACAGTACCAAACTGGGAGGCTTGGCTGAGGCCCCTGAAGGCTGTGTGGCCATGCAGGGAGACTTGGAGAGAGTGGAGAGCTGGGCAGAGAGGAACCTCATGAGGGTCAGCAAGAAGTGCAGAGTCCTGCAGCTGGGAAGGAAGAATAAACTGCAGCAGGACAGGCTGGGAGGTGATCTGCTGGAGAGCAGCCCTGGGGAGAAGGACCTGGGAGTGCTGGTGGGCAACAAGTTCTGCATGGGCCAGCAATGTGCCCTGGTGGCCAAGAAGGCCAATGGGATCCTGGGATCCTGCATTCAGCAGAGTGTGGCCAGCAGATCCAGGGAGGTTCTCCTCCACCTCTACTCTGCCCTGCTGAGACCTCACCTGGAATATTGCATCCAGCTCTGGGCTCCCCAGTTCAGGAGGGACAGGGATCTGCTGGAGAGAGTCCAAGGGAGGGCTGCAAGGGTGCTGAAGGGACCTGGAGCACTGCCTGGTGAGGAGAGGCTGAGAGACCTGGGGGTGGTTAGTCTGGAGAGGAGAAGACTGAGAGGGGATCTGATCAATGTTTATCAATATCTGAGGGTTGGGGGTCAGGAGGGAGGGGACAGGCTCTGCTCAGCTGCACCCTGGGATAGGACAAGGGGCAATGGATATAAACTCCAGCACAGGAGGTTCCACCTCCACATGAGGAGGAACTTCTTCCCTGGGAGGGTCCCAGAGCCCTGGAACAGGCTGCCCAGAGAGGTTGTGGAGTCTCCTTCTCTGGAGACTTTCAATCCCCATCTGGATGTGTTCCTGTGTGACCTGTGCTGGATTCTATGGTCCTGCTCTGGCAGAGGGGTTGGACTCAAAGATCTCCTGAGGTCCCTTCCAACCCTTAACATCCTGTGAGCCTCTGATCTTCTCCATGCCCTTCATCTGGAATGATTTGGTTTCTGTTAGGAGTTGTAAGCAAGCATTGGTTCTGTGGGATGGAACCATGACAAGGTGACCTTTCCCTTTGCCTTTCCTTTCCTCCAGGCTTGCTTGATGTGAGTGTGAGGTACCAGAGATGCATGAGGCCAGGAGCAGGAACATCTCAAGGTCAAGCTGTTGTCCTTTCTGTACAGATCCACAGAGCAGCTGGGTTGCAAGCAGCAGCCAGGTAGGAAGATTGCTTTCAAAACAGCTTTGTCTGGAGGCAGCAGGAGGAGCAATGGCCCCAGCCTCTTGCCCCCCACAGCCCCTTCAGCTCTTGCTGAGCATTGCTCAGCTCCCCTCTGGGGCTGCTCTTCTGCAGGCTCTCAGCCCCAGGCCTTTCAGTCTTTGCTCCTCACAGAGCTGCTGCAGGCCCCTCAGTCTCTCCCCAGCCTCCCCTGGACTCTCCCCAGCACTTCTCAGTCTCTCTGCAGCTGGGGAGCCCAGCCCTGGACCCAGCCCTGCAGCTGTGGCCTGGTTAGGGCATAGTAGAGGTGGAGGAGAGCCTCCCTCCATCTGGTGCTGCTCACACTCTTCTTGATGCTCCCCAAGAGACCTTTGCCCCCCAGCTCCTTCTGAGCTCTTGCTGAGCATTGCTCAGATCCCCTCTGGAGCTGCTCTTCTCCAGGCTCAGCAGCCCCAGGGCTCTCAGCCTCTCCCAGATGTTGCTGGGGGAAGATAAGGAAGTGAGGTGACCTCTGTGTGCTCTTCCTGAGCAACATCTGAGGCTGTTGGCTTTGTAGATGATTCCTGATGCTGATGTCACCTCTTGCATGGAAAAACAATGTGCTGTGGCCTCTTGCTTCCTTGTGGAGCATGTTCATGGAAGCAGAGCTTGGCTCAGATTGGGAGGGACCTCAGAGCTCATCTCCTCCAACCTCCACACCATGCCCAGGGACACCTCTCAGCTAGACTCAGCTGCTCAAGGCCTCATCCAGCCTGGCCTTCAACACCCCCAGGCAGGAGGCAGCCACAGCCTCCCTGGGCAGCCTGTTCCACACTCTCACCACCCTCACACTGAAGAACTTCTTCCTCATCTCCAGTCTGACCCTGCTCTGCCTCAGCTTCAAACCATTCCCCCTTGGCCTGGCTCTAGACACCCTTAGCAAAAGTCCCTCTGCAGCCTTCCTGCAGGATCCCTTCAGCTATTGGGAGGCAGCTCTGAGGTCCCCCTGGAGCCTTCTCTTCTCCAGGCTGAACACCCCCAGCTCCCTCAGCCTGGCATCACAGCAGAGCTGCTGCAGCCCTTGGATCATCTTTGTGGCCTCCTCTGGACTCCCTCCAGCAGCTCTGTGTCCTCCTTGTGCTGGGGACAGCAGAACTGGAGGCAGGATTGGAGGTGGGGTCTGAGCAGAGCCAAGGGTCAGAATCCCCTCTCTTGCCCTGCTGCCCACACTCCTCTGGCTGCAGCAGGGCACCCCCAGCAGCTTGCCCAGGAGCACAGTGGCCAGGGGGGTTGGAAGCTCTCCACACCCTCTCTGGGCTGGTTCCTTGACAGTTCTGCCCAGGCCTCATCCTGTTGTGGTTCCAAACTTCTTCCTTCCCTCCCCCAGGAGACAGAACCCTCTGTGACGCCTCTGTAGCAGGTCTCCAACCTTGGCAACATTAAGAGCAGAGGCACCACTGATGGGATTTGTTGTTGTCCTCCTTTTCCATGCTCCCTGCAGGGCTGTGAGCCAGAGGAACCCTGCCTTGCAGTGCCCTGCAGAGCTGGGGGTCAGCTCCTACGTCTGCGTCCAGCTCCCCTTCCTGCCGCAGGCCGGCAGGCGCCGCACGGCCGCTGTGCCTTCCACCTTCTGCCCTGAGTTCCAGCAGCAGCTGCACTTCCCTTGCAGCCTCATCAGCCACAGGAGTGGGGGAGAAGCTGCTTCCCTAGGGGAGATCTTGCACTCTGCCAGGATTGTCTTCTCCATTTACCAGCAGAGCACCAAGGCAGGTAAGGCCCATTCAGGGAGGCTTGGAAGGAGCTGGGCAGGGAGGAGCCTCATGAGGGTCAACAAGGAGAAGTGCAGAGCCCTGCAGCTGGGGAGGAAGAAGAAACTGCAGCAGGACAGGCTGGGAGGTGATCTGCTGGAGAGCAGCCCTGGGGAGAAGGACCTGGGCTGTCCTGGTGGGCAACAAGTTCTGCATGGGCCAGCAATGTGCCCTGGTGGCCAAGAAGGCCAATGGGATCCTGGGATCCTGCATTCAGCAGAGTGTGGCCAGCAGATCCAGGGAGGTTCTCCTCCCCCTCTACTCTGCCCTGCTGAGACCTCACCTGGAATATTGCATCCAGCTCTGGGCTCCCCAGTTCAGGAGGGACAGGGATCTGCTGGAGAGAGTCCAAGGGAGGGCTGCAAGGATGCTGAAGAGACCTGGAGCACTGCCTGGTGAGGAGAAGCTGAGAGCCCTGGGGGTGGTTAGTCAAGAGAAGGCTGAGAGGGGATCTGATCAATGTTTATCAATATCTGAGGGCTGGGGGTCAGGAGGGAGGGGACAGGATCTGCTCAGCTGTGCCCTGGGATAGGACAAGGGGCAGTGGATATAAACTCCAGCACAGGAGGTTCCACCTCCACATGAGGAGGAACTTCTTCACTGGGAGGGTCCCAGAGCCCTGGAGCAGGCTGCCCAGAGAGGTTGTGGAGTCTCCTTCTCTGGAGACTTTCAATCCCCATCTGGATGTGCTCCTGTGTGAGCTGTGCTGGATTCTATGGCCCTGCTCTGCCAGAGGGTTGGACTCAAAGATCTCCTGAGGTCCCTTCCAACCCCTGACATCCTGTGAGCCTGCCAAGGCCATAAGGAGATGAAGACCCCAGAAGTCCACCAGAGAAATTAACCTCAAGCAGCATAAAATCATAGAATGGTCTGGGTGGGAAGGGACCTCCAAAGCTCATCCAGTCCAACCCCCCTGCAGCCAGCAGGGACATCCCCAACCAGAGCAGTTTGCTCAGAGCCCCCAAACAACCTGACCTGGGAGCCTTCCAGGACCTGTTCTGTGCAGTTGCTCATAGATGGAATCACCTCAAGTGTCTTCAGAGAAGCCTCTGGGAGGTTATTCTCCTTTTGGGGCAAAGAAGGAAGAGGTTTAAGGTTCCAAATGATTGAGATCAGCTCCTAAATGAAACCATCATGCAGCTGACAGTGGTAGTGCTTGACCTGGGGGAGAAGAGCCAGGATGTGTGTGGAGGTTGGAAGGGTGCTCTGGAGCTCAGCCAGGCCAAGGCCACCTTCCTCCAGCAGGGCACCCCCAGCAGCTTGCCCAGCAGCACCATGGCCAGGGGGGGTTGGAAGCTCTCCACACAAGGAGACTCCACAACCTCTCTGGGCAGCCTGCTCCAGGCCTCCACCACCCTCACAACAAACAACTTTCTCCTCCTCTCCTGCTGGCACCTCCTGGCTGCCAGTTTGTGCCCCTTGGCCTGTCCCTGGGCAGCACTCAGCAGATGCCAGCCCCAGCCTCTTGCCCCCCACAGCCCCTTCAGCTCTTGCTGAGCATTGCTCAGCTCCCCTCTGGGGCTGCTCTTCTGCAGGCTCTCAGCCCCAGGGCTCTCAGCCTTTGCTCCTCACAGAGCTGCTGCAGGCCCCTCAGCCTCTCCCCAGCCTCCCCTGGACTCTCTCCAGCAGCTCTCAGTCTCTCTGCAGCTGGGGAGCCCAGTCCTGGCCCCAGCCCTGCAGCTGTGGCCTCCCCAGGGCAGGGAGAGGAGATCTTGGCTCAAAGGTGTCGGAGGAGGGCCTCTCCTCATCCCTTTCTGCTCTTGGTTTCCAGTTTGATGTCCTTCTTTTCTAGCCCCTGGGACCCTGGCAACTCAGGCATCAAGAGATTATCTTCTGGGGACAGTGACAATTCCAACCAGGGACCTGCTGAGGAGAACTTCAGGTAAGAGAACAGCCTGGGGCTGGGTGGTACTGAGAGGGAAAGTGAAATGCCTGGGGGTGGGGCAGAACATCTGGAGAGGTTTGCTGAGAGTCACAGAATGGTTCTGGGTGGTGAAGCCCTTCAAGGGCATCCACTCCAACCATTCTCTTAACTCTGCCAACACTGGTGCCAAACCATGGCCCTCAGCACCACAACTCCAGGGTGGATGGGGACTCCACCACCACCCTGGGCAGCCTGGGCCAGGCTTTCAGAACCCTTCCAGAGGAGAAGTTTCTGCTGATGTCCAACCTCAACCTCCTCTGGGGCAGCTTGAGGCCTTTTCCTCTTGTGCTGCCCCTTGGGAGAAGACTCCAAGCCCCAGCTGGCTCCAGCCTCCTTTCAGGGGATCTGCAGAGAGCCAGAGGGTTTCCCCTCAGCCTCCTCTGCTGCAGCCTCAAGCCCCCCAGCTCCCTCAGCTGCTCCTCACAAGGGATGTAGCTGTGCAGCTTACTTCATGAAGAGACAAGCAGGCTTCTGGGCTGGGATAAACCATTCCCACTCTGCCATTCCATCCCTGGACCCTTTGGACCTCTTGGAGGTCTTCTGCTCTCTGGTTCTTAAAGACCTACAGCCTCCACCTGGGACAAAGGCCAAGGGCCAGGTCCTGCAGCTGAGCTGGGACAGCCCCTGGGGTCCACCCAGGCTGGGGAGCAGCCCTGGGGAGACCTCCTGAGTGCTGGGGCAGCTCTGGAGGCCTCAGCACAGGCAGGGAGCTGCTGGAGCAGGGCCAGAGGAGGCCACAGCCATGCTGGGAGGGCTGGAAGGGCTCTGCTGGGAGGCCAGGCTGGGAGAGTTGGGGTTGTTCAGCCTGGAGAAGAGAAGGCTGCAGGGAGAGCTGCTGCTGGCCTGGCAGGGCTGGAAGGGGCTGGGGAGAAAGCTGGGGACAGAGTGTTGAGCAGGGCCTGTGGGGCCAGGCCAAGGGGGGATGGTTTGGAGCTCCAAGAGGGAGACTCAGGCTGGAGAGAAGGGAGAAATGTTTGCCCCTGAGGGTGGTGAGAGCCTGTGCCAGGGTGCCCAGGGAGCTGGGAGCTGCCCCATGGCTGGCAGCAGCCCAGGGCAGGCTGTTTGGGGCTGTGAGCAGGGAGCTTGGAGCAGATGCCCCTGCAAGTTGCTTTCCACCTTAAAGCCTTCTGTGGCAAGTCTCCAGGTGCTTCTTTTCCTCCTGCAGGCATTTCAGGCTGGTTCCCAGTGACCCTCTCTGAAGATGTGATGCCTTCAAGCTGCATGCAGGCCATTGTGGGAGGCCTGGAGCTCTCTGTCACCTTTGCTCATCCCGAGGACCGAGGACGTGTCCTGGAGGCCGCCAGGCTCTTAGGGTGGAGTGAGGAAAGCCATGAGGACACCATGGGTGATAGTGATGAGTGGGAGGACAATGCCCAGCCAGTGATGGTCACCATCTCCACCCCAAAGCTGTGGCTGCCACTCCACTGTGTGCTGCTTGCAGGCCAGAAGAGCCTGGACCCAGACTCTTGTTGCTACCTCAGGTATAAGCTGTACGACCAGGAAGCCACTTGCACGTCTCTGCAGAGGCCCAAAAGGAGTCAGGACCCCAAGAAGGTGACAGTCAGCTTCAAGAAACCCAAGAAGGTGACTCTCAGAAGGAGCCCAGGACTGCTCTGGTTCTTCAGAGAGGAGAAATTGGAGGTCCAGGTGTGGTGGAGCTGTGGGAGAGGAGGCGATGGGGACAGACCTCTGGGTACGGATCGGCTGCTCGGCTCGGCCTACGTCGACCTCTCAGCCCTGGCAGAGAGGTCCTGGACAGCACAAAGTGTCAGTGGTAAGCTCCTAAAGGGCATGGGAATGGTCCTCATCAGCCTGCATGGCTTGGTGAAGAGAGGTTCTCAAGGGCTTAGGGCTTGGGCATGGTGGTAGAGCCAGGAGCACCGAGGGTGGTGTCTGTCCAGCAGGCTGCAGCTGGCTGGGGACAATCTTCTGAGCAGGGCCTGCTGGGCCAGGCCAAGGGGAGATGGTTTGGAGCTCCAAGAGGGAGCCTCAGGCTGGAGAGAAGGGAGAAATGTTTGCCCCTGGGGGTGGTGAGAGCCTGTGCCAGGGTGCCCAGAGAGCTGCCCCATGGCTGACTCCAGCCCAGGGCAGGTTGTTTGGGGCTGTGAGCCCCAAAACATTCTGGTTGGGAATGTCCCTGCTGGCTGCCAGGGGCTGGACTGGGTGACCTTGGAAGGTCCCTTCCAAGTCAAGCCATAGCATGATTGCATGGCCAAGCAGTCAGAACACTCCATTGGGTTCCTTGACCTTCTGCCACCTCCATGGTGGCTTCTGTGGCCAAGCCATTGGTGCTGCTCTTGAGTACCCCTCCAGGAGGAAGAGAAGGAAGAAGGCCTAAGCCCAAGTTTAACGTCACGTCTGTGGTGACCCCACCACAAGCCCTGACCTTCTCCACCCTTGGGAGGAGCAAACTGTTCCAACCTCAAGGTGGACAAAGGTCTCCTGGTGGACCTTGGAGCTCTTTCTTCTGCTCCTGTGGCATCTGGGGGGGGTCACATCTCTGTAACCTTTCCCTCCTCTGGGTGTCACCCCAGCTGGAAACGCCCCTGAGCTGCTGGGAGGGCTGAGCTGGAGGTGTTTGCCCCCATCCCGGGGGTGCCCTGGGCTTCTCCAGCTGCTCCTCGGTGCCTTCCCTTGCAGGCCTTTATCCCTTGTTCAGAAGCGGCGCCGCGGACCTGGCCGGGGCCGCGCTGCGCGTCCACATCATCCTGGGCTCCCCCCGCGCCGCGCCGCCCCGCGGGCCTCCCTCCGCCGAGGAGGACGGCGGCGGCACCGGCGAGGAAGGCACGGGGAGCAGCGCCGAGGGCGTCCCCGCCGCCGCGCCGCAGCACCAGACCCCCGGCGGCGGCGGCCGGCAGCTGGGCGGGGGCGGCACGGCCCCGGGGGGCGATTGGGTGTTCCTGGAGAGCACCTTCGCCGCCAGCGTCCTGGTGGAGAGAGCCATGCACCTCAGCCTGAAAGGTAACTGCCGCCCCCTCCCCCTCCCCTATCTCCTCCTCCTCCTCCTCCCCTGCCGCCCCCTCCTCCATCTCCTCCTCCTCCTCCCCTGCCGCCCCCTCCTCCATCTCCTCCTCCTCCTCCCCTGCCACCCCCTCCTCTATCTCCTCCTCTCTCCTTCTCCTCCTCCCCTGCCACCCCCTCTTCCATCTCCTCCTTCTCCTCCCCTGCCACCCCCTCCTCTATCTCCTCCTCCTCCTCCCCCTCCCCTGCCACCCCCTCCTCTATCTCCTCCTCCTCCTCCTCCTCCCCTGCCGCCCCCTCCTCTATCTCCTCCTCCTCCCCTGCCACCCCCTCCTCCATCTCCTCCTCCTCCTCCTCCCCTGCCGCCCCCTCCTCCATCTCCTCCTCCTCTTCCTCCTCCTCCCCTGCTGCCCCCTCCTCCATCTCCTCCTCCTCCTCCTCCCCTGCTGCCCCCTCCTCCATCTCCTCCTCCTCCTCCCCTGCTGCCCCCTCCTCCATCTCCTCCTCCTCCTCCCCTGCTGCCCCCTCCTCCATCTCCTCCTCCTCCCTCCTCCCCTGCCACCCCCCTGTGCAGCAGGGAGCAGCTGCAGGTGATGTAGCTGAAGTTGTGTCTTCTCAGTGCAGTGAGGCTGGCCTGGAAGGCCATGGAAGGTCCCTTCCCAGCCCAAGCAGTCTGTGAATTGCACAGAACTCCTCCAGCTTACTCCAGGGGATGAGCTGTGAGCTGGGCTGTGACCCTGAGGGCCTGCTTAAGGAGTGTCAGATACCAAAGGAGCTCCAAGCTCCAACCATGGACCCAGCGCTGCCAGGTCACCACCAAACCACAGACCCCAAAATCACAGAATGGCTTTGACTGGATGCTCTTAAAGCTCTTTCCCAAGTCCAGCCATTCTCTAAGCTCTGCCAAGGCTGGTGCCAAGCCATGGCCCTCAGCACCACAGCTCTGCAGCTTTGAACCCCCTCCAGGCAGGGAGGCTCCACCACCTCCCTGGGCAGCCCGGGCCAGGCTTTGAGAACCCTTCCAGTGGAGAAGCTTCTTCTGATCACCAACCTCAACCTCCCCTGGAGCAACTTGAGGCCATTTCCTCTGGTCCTGTTCCTTGGGAGAAGAGACCAAGCCCCCAGCTGGCTCCAAGCTCCTTTCAGGGAGTTGTAGAGAGCCAGAAGGTCTCCCCCATAGCCTCCTGGGGCTCCCTCAGCTGCTTCCTTCCCCCCCAGCCCTGTTCTCCCCAGCCTTGTTGCCCTTCTCTGACCCTGCTCCAGCCCTTCCCTCCTGTAGTGAGGGCCCCCAAACTCACTGATGTCACAGTGCCTGACCTCTTCTTAGTTCCTGAGTGCCCCCTTTGGGTTCATGAAGCACAGCTCTGTGACTTCTGCAGGGAGCCCTTTGACAGACCGTGAGGTGAGAGCCCCCAGCAGCTGTGTGTCCTTCCCTGTGGCTGGTGCAGATGTTCCCCTCAGCACCTCAGTGGTAGAGAACACAGACTCCCCGCTCTGGGACTTCCAGCAGCAAGCCAGGTAAGCCAGGGGGGAGCTCCCAAAGCCCCCTTGGGTGTGACAAGGGCACAGTGAGCTGGCCTTGGATGCTTTCCTCCATCCCCCCCACACTTTGCTTTGTGTCCACTAAGGGAGAAGTTGGTTGTGGAAGCTTTGCCCTGAAGCTGACCTGAGGAAGGGTGGTTAGAGGTGCTCAGAACCTTGGGTGCTTGGGAGTTGGGGCTTCAGAGCTTAGAAGCATGGAGTCATTTAGGGTGGAAGAAGCCTTGAAGGTGATGGAGTCCAAGCATGGAGCCAGCAGTGCCCCAGGGCACCACCACCCCATGGCCCTCAGCACCACAGCTTCCCAACCCCTCCAGCCATGGGGATTCCACCACTGCCCTGGAGAGCCTAGGCCAGGCCTGGACAACCCTCAAGGGGCACAGGTGGTTCCTCATGGCCAACTTCAACCTCCTCTGGGACAACTTGAGACCATCTCCTCATGTCCTGCCCCTTGTTCCCTGGGAGAAGAGACCAGCTCCCACCTGCCCCAAGCTGCTTTCAGAGCCAGGGGGTCTCCCCCAAGCCAAGCTGCAGTCTCCCATCTGTAGGACAGAGCTGCTCACTCCTGAAGGACTCTTGGCAAGGTTAGGAAAGACTTGATCCAGTTTATGGGGTGCACCTCACAGAGCTGCTGCAGGCCCCTCAGCCTCTCCCCAGCCTCCCCTGGGCTCTCTCCAGCACTTCTCAGTCTCTCTGCAGCTGGGGAGCACAGCCCTGGACCCAGCCCTGCAGCTGTGGCCTGGTTAGGGCAGAGCAGAGAGGCAGCACAACCTCCCTGCCCCTGCTGCTGGCTACACTCCTCTTGGATCAGGACACCTTTGACCTCCTTGTCCCCCAGGGCACTTTGCTGGCTGCTGGGCACCTCCTTGTGCCCACCCAGCACCCCCAGCTCCTTCTCCTGGCAGCTGCTCCCCAGCAGCTCCCCCCTGGGCTGTGCTGCTGCAGGAGGTTGTCCCTGCCCAGGGGCAGGACCCTGCCCTTGCCCTGCTTGGCCTTCAGGAGGTTGCTCTCCCCCAGCTCTCAGCCTGCCCAGGGCTCCCTGGCACTGCCAGCACAGCCTGAGGGCTGTCAGCACTGCTCCCAGTTGGGTCCCAGCAGTGCTCAGAGTTGCATCTATACTGCCTCAAAGCACCTTCAGAGCTCTTTCCTGATGGACTCCTCACTTGGGTGGTTTCTTCCAGCAGTTACCTTCAGAGCTTTGGAGGTTTCCCCTCTCCCCCTGAACTTCCTCTTTTGGGCTTTTCCCCTCCTGCCCCCCTACATTCCATACCAAACCCTGGTTTGGTTTTGGCTTTTTCTCCCTTCCTGACAGGTTGTCCAAAGAGCTGCTGCTGGATCCACAGCAGACCTTGGTCTTCAAAGTGTGGCATAAAGCAGGTAAGCTTTGGTTGGGGGTGAGGGGGCTGGGAGGGGTAGGGGGTTGCACTTACATGACCTTGGGAGGTCCCTTCCAACCATTCCAACCCATTCTGTGCTTGGGAGGAGTTGTCCTCTGCAGCCCCTTGCCTTGGGTGACTTGGCTTTAATTAGGTCTTTGATTTGTCTGCAGCTCCTTGAGGGGAGCTTGGAGCCAGCTGGGGGTTTGGTCTCCTCTCCCAAGGAACAAGGCACAGGACAAGAGGAGGTGGCCTCAAGTTGCCCCAGGAGAGGTTTAGGCTGGACATGAGGAATAATTTTTGCCCCTTGAGGGTTGTCCAGGCCTGTGAGGAGCAGCTGAGGGAGCTGGGGGGGGAGTTGAGGCTGCAGCAGAGGAGGCTGAGGGGAGACCTTGTGGCTCTCTGCAGCTCCCTGAGAGCAGCTTGCAGCCAGCTGGGGCTCAAGGGCTGCTCCTGAGGGCTGGGCCAAGAGGAGATGGCCTCAGGCTGTGGCAGGGGAGGTTGAGCTTGGCCCTGAGGAGCAATTGGTGCCCCTTGAGGGGTGCCCAGGCCTGTGGCAGGCTGCCCAGGGCAGTGGGGGAGTGCCCATGGCTGGAGGGGTTGGGAAGCTGTGGTGCTGAGGGCAGGGGGTTGGTGGTGCCCTGGGGGGGTGCTGGGCTCATGGTTGGGCTTGATGATCTGCAGGTTCTCTTCCAGCCAAAGCAGCTCCCTGCCCCTGGGGCTGTGTTTGGGGTTCAGTTTCAATTGATCTGTGGTTTCCCTTCCTCCTCCTTGCCCAGAGTCCGAGCGGGTGATTGGCTTTGCATCCGTGGACCTTTCTCCTCTGCTTTCTGGCTTCCAGCTGGTCTGTGGCTGGTACAACATCCTGGACTTCAGTGGACAGTGCAGAGGGCAGCTCAAAGTTGCTGTTTCCCCTCTCCAGAACATCAGCCACCTGAAGGAGGAGAGGCAGGCAAGGATCAGAGCCCAGGCAGCAGCATCTTCGGTAGGTGCTGCAGATCCCTGCCCCCTGCAGAGCGGCCCAGAGGCATGGAGCTGAGGCTGCTTGGGAGGAGGCCTTTCAGATCCAAGCATGGAGCCCAGCACTGCCCCAGGGCACCACCACCCCATGGCCCTCAGCACCACAGCTTCCCAACCCCTCCAGCCATGGGCACTCCCCCACTGCCCTGGGCAGCCTGCCACAGGCCTGGGCACCCCTCAAGGGGCACCAATTGCTCCTCAGGGCCAAGCTCAACCTCCCCTGCCACAGCCTGAGGCCATCTCCTCTTGGCCCAGCCCTCAGGAGCAGCCCTTGAGCCCCAGCTGGCTGCAAGCTGCTCTCAGGGAGCTGCAGAGAGCCACAAGGTCTCCCCTCAGCCTCCTCTGCTGCAGCCTCAACCCCCCCAGCTCCCTCAGCTGCTCCTCACAACTTCTCCACAGCCTTCTCCTCCTTCCCCAGACCCCTCCCCAGCTTCCTTGCCCTGCTCTGGCCCTGCCCCAGCCCTCAAGGTCCTCCTGGCAGGGAGAGAGCAACCCTGCCCCCAGGCTTGCAGCTGTGGGCTCCCCAGTGCCCAGCCCAGGGGCACAATCCCTGCCCTGCTCCTGCTGCCCACACCATTGCTGCTCCAGCCCAGGCTGCTGCTGCCCTCCTTGCCCACCCTGGGCACCCCCTGGCTCCTCTCCAGCCACTTTCAACTGACATCTCCATGTCCTTTACCATGGTCCTGATCATCTCCAGTGGCTTCCCTCTGTTGGTGCTTTGTTGATGTTTGTGGCTGTTTATTGTTAGGGGAACATTGCCTGGCTCTGGGTGTCTGGGAGCCTGGCATTGGCACATTGGCTGCTTTGGGTGGCACCTGATGTCCCAAACCACCCTGGAAATTCAGCAAGGTCCTGCAGCTAGGTCTGGGCAACCCTCAGCATCAATCCAGGCTGGGGGAGGAGGAGGTTGAGAGCAGCCCTGCAGAGAAGGCCTCGGGGGTGCTGGTGGGGGAGATGCTGGACAGGAGCCAGCAATGGGCACTGGCAGCACAGAAGGCCAAGGGCAGCCTGGGCTGCATCCAAAGCAGCTTGGCCAGAGCTGGAGAGAGAGGATCCTGCCCCTCTGCTCTGCTCTGGGGAGACCTCACCTGCAGGGCTGTGGCCAGCTCTGGGGCCTCCAACACCAGAGAGACAGAGACCTGATGGAGAGGGTCCAGAGGAGGCCACCAAGGTGATCAGAGGCTGCAGAACCTCTGCTGTGGGCACAGGCTGGGGGAGCTGGGGCTGTTCAGCCTGGGGAAGAGAAGGCTCCAGGGAGACCTCAGGGCTGCATTTCAGTATCTGAAGGAGATCTGCAGGAAGGCTGGGGAGGGACTGCTCAGAAGGGCCTGGGGTGAGAGGAGCAGGGACAGTGGTGTGAAACTGGAGCAGGGCAGGTTGAGGTTGGACATGAGGAGAAGCTCTGCACAGGGAGGGTGGTGAGACACTGGAACAGGCCACAGGGGGGTGGCTGAGGTTCCATCCCTGGAGACATTCAAGCTCAGACTGGAGGTGGCCCTGGGCAGCCTGATCCAGCTGGAGCTGTCCCTGCTGGCTGCAGATGACCTTGGAGGGTCCCTTCCAAGCTGATGCAGTCTGTGACTCTGCCTCCCTTGAGACATGAAAGCTCTTCAGTTCAGTTTGTCTGTGCTGTCTCATCAAGGTAATGCCTTGGAGCTCTCTGGTGTCCTGCATGTCAGACTCATGGCTGCTGTCCCTCTTTACCCCAGGTGAAGGGCAGCTTTCCACCACTTCCCACTCATGCTCCCAGCATTCCCAAGCAGGTGGAGAACATCTCCAAGGAAGTCTCTGTTCCCCCTCCAGAGTGGTAAGTCCAGTGGCCAACCCAGAGGGTGGGAAGGGAGCTCTGGAGCTCAGCCAGGCCAAGCCCAGCCTGCTCCAGCAGGGCACCCCCAGCAGCTTGCCCAGCAGCACCATGGCCAGGGGGGGTTGGAAGCTCTCCACACAAGGAGACTCCACAACCTCTCTGGGCAGCCTGCTCCAGGCCTCCACCACCCTCACAACAAACAACTTTCTTCTCATCTCCAGGTGGCACCTCCTGGCTGCCAGTTTGTGCCCCTTGGCCTGTCCCTGGGCAGCACTCAGCAGATGCCAGCCCCAGCCTCTTGCCCCCCACAGCCCCTTCAGCTCTTGCTGAGCATTGCTCAGCTCCCCTCTGGGGCTGCTCTTCTGCAGGCTCTCAGCCCCAGGGCTCTCAGCCTTTGCTCCTCACAGAGCTGCTGCAGGCCCCTCAGCCTCTCCCCAGCCTCCCCTGGACTCTCTCCAGTGGTTCCCAGTGATGAGGTTGCAGTTTGTGCCCCTGCTCCCTCCTCCTGCCCCCGCCCTGCTCCCTCCTCTCCAATCTGAATCTTCCTCTTGGAGCTCCAACCCTTCCCCCCTTGCCCTGTCCCCGCAGGCCCTGCTCAAAGCTCTGTCCCCAGCTTTCTCCTCAGCCCCTTCCACAGCTTGCCCAGGGAGGTGCTGGTGGCCCCATGCCTGGATCCATCCCAGGCCAGGCAGGTTTGGTGCTCTGAGCCCCCTGCTGTAGTTGGGGCTGTCCCTGCTGGCTGCAGGGGGCTTGGCCTGGATCACCTCGAGAGCTCCCTTCCAGCCCAGCGCCTTCTGTGGTGTCTACGAAGGTAGACCACAGCTCCCCACTCCCAACCTCTCCTTCCTGAGAGCTTCCAGCCCTCCCCTGCTGGCTGTGAGCTCTGGATGCCCTGCCAGGAGGTCCATGGCTGAGCCCTGGCGGTGTTGTTGCAGGCAGAAGGGTCCTGCTGGCCCCCGGCGGCCTCGGCACCAGGAGCACCTCCGCGGCGTCCGCAGCTTCCACCTCTCCCTGCAGCAGGCAGCAGGCAGCACCCCCAGGGCAGCCAGGGGGGGCTCCTTGCCACCATCACCATCCAGAGCTGCTCTGCTGACAGCCCTCAGGTAAAGGCCTCACAGCCCAGAAGGTCAGAGGCTGGCCAGGCAGAGCTGGGGAGGGCTGCAGAGCGGGAGGCAGATGAGAGAGGTCTGGGGAGCCCACAGCTGCAAGCCTGGGGGCAGGGTTGGTGCCCTCACTGCCAGAGGGACCTTGAGGGGCTGGGGCAGGGCCAGAGCAGGGCAAGGAAGCTGGGGAGGGGTCTGGGGAAGGAGGAGAAGGCTGTGGAGAAGTTGTGTGAGGAGCAGCTGAGGGAGCTGGGGGGGTTGAGGCTGCAGCAGAGGAGGCTGAGGGGAGACCTTGTGGCTCTCTGCAGCTCCCTGAGAGCAGCTTGCAGCCAGCTGGGGCTCAAGGGCTGCTCCTGAGGGCTGGGCCAAGAGGAGATGGCCTCAGGTTGTGGCAGGGGAGGTTGAGCTTGGCTCTGAGGAGCAATTGGTGCCCCTTGAGGGGTGCCCAGGCCTGTGGCAGGCTGCCCAGGGCAGTGGGGGAGTCTTCTTACTGAGAATAAGGGATAGGACAAGAGGAAATGGCCTCAAGTTGCAGCAGGGGAGGTTTAAGTTGGACATCAGAGGAAGCTTCTCCCCTGGAAGGGTTCTCAAAGCCTGGCCCAGGCTGTCCAGAGGGGTGGTGGAGTCCCCATCCCTGGAGGTGTTTCAGAGAGGCAGAGCTGTGGTGCTGAGGGCCACGGTTTGGCTCCAGCCTTGGTAGTTAGAAAGTGGTTGGAGTGGATGATCTGAAAGGGCTCAAATGCCCAAATGGTTCTGTGGTTGGAAAAGGAGAGACTAGGAGAGAAAGTCAGTGGCAGGCTGAGAGCCTGGAGAGGAGCAGCCCCCCAGGAGGCATCTGAGCAATGCCCAGCAAGAGCTCAAGGGCCTGGGGGCAGGGGGAGGGGGGCAGGAGGATGGGGCTCCCTGGTGGCCCTCCCTGAGCTGAGCTGGGGCTCCCTGGTGCCCTCCCTGAGCTGAGCTGAGCTGGGGCTCCCTGGTGCCCTCCCTGAGCTGAGCTGAGCTGGGGCTCCCTGGTGCCCTCCCTGAGCTGAGCTGAGCTGGGGCTCCCTGCTCCCCTTCCCCTCCCTGTGCTGGGGCTCCCTGGTGCCCTCCCTGAGCTGAGCTGAGCTGGGGCTCCCTGCTCCCCTTCCCCTCCCTGAGCTGAGCTGGGGCTCCCTGCTCCCCTTCCCCTCCCTGAGCTGAGCTGGGGCTCCCTGCTCCCCTTCCCCTCCCTGAGCTGAGCTGGGGCTCCCTGGTGCCCTCCCTGAGCTGAGCTGGGGCTCCCTGCTCCCCTTCCCCTCCCTGAGCTCAGCTGGGGCTCCCTGCTCCCCTTCCCCTCCCTGAGCTGAGCTGGGGCTCCCTGCTCCCCTTCCCCTCCCTGAGCTGAGCTGGGGCTCCCTGCTCCCCTTCCCCTCCCTGAGCTGAGCTGGGGCTCCCTGCTCCCCTTCCCCTCCCTGAACTCAGCTGGGGCTCCCTGCTCCCCTTCCCCTCCCTGAGCTGAGCTGGGGCTCCCTGCTCCCCTTCCCCTCCCTGAGCTCAGCTGGGGCTCCCTGCTCCCCTTCCCCTCCCTGAGCTCAGCTGGGGCTCCCTGCTCCCCTTCCCCTCCAGCTTCCTTTGCTGAGGTTCCCCCTAGCTCCTTTGTACCCCCCAGCCTGAGTTTCAGAGCTGCCTCCCCACTTCTCCTTGCTCAGCTGGAGCACCCTCAACACTTCCCTGCTGCTTTGCTCTCCAGGACCTTGCTCTTCTCTGCCCAGCCCTCCAGGGCTGTTGCCTGGGATGCTGCAACCCAAACTGCTCTGCCCCCCACCCCCAGGCTTCATTGGAGTCCTCTGAGCAAAGTTCTTCCCTCCTCCTCCTCCTTCCAGACAAAACCTGAGTGAGCTGGATGAGGTCCAAAGCTACTTCAGGCAGAAGCTGAGCAGATCCTTCCCTCACTTCACACCCCCAGCAAGTGGTGAGGAGCAGGAGAGTGATCCCCAGGGCTTGGGGAGCCAAGGAACAGATCCCAGAGGATCCCACCTGCTGGAAAGGTCCAGCCAGCTGGTGTCCCAGGTCAGCAGCCTCCTCAATGGTGAGTGGCCACTGGGGGTGGGGATCTCTCTGCCCAGAAGCTGCCTTCCAGTGCCTGCAGGTTCCTGTAGGCAGCTGGGAGTAGTCCCTGGGCTTGGTTCTCAGCATGGATGGGTGCATGGGGAGAGTGCTTCAGAGACTCTGGGACTCCTCTCAGCAGCACAGTCCTGAGCCCCTGCAGGGTGTGGGGAGGGAAGGGAGCTCTGGAGCTCAGCCAGGCCAAGCCCAGCCTGCTCCAGCAGGGCACCCCCAGCAGCTTGCCCAGCAGCACCATGGCCAGGGGGGGTTGGAAGCTCTCCACACAAGGAGACTCCACAACCTCTCTGGGCAGCCTGCTCCAGGCCTCCACCACCCTCACAACAAACAACTTTCTCCTCTCCTGCTGGCAGCTCCTGGCTGCCAGTTTGTGCCCCTTGGCCTGTCCCTGGGCAGCACTCAGCAGATGCCAGCCCCAGCCTCTTGCCCCCCACAGCCCCTTCAGCTCTTGCTGAGCATTGCTCAGCTCCCCTCTGGGGCTGCTCTTCTGCAGGCTCTCAGCCCCAGGGCTCTCAGCCTTTGCTCCTCACAGAGCTGCTGCAGGCCCCTCAGCCTCTCCCCAGCCTCCCCTGGACTCTCCCCAGCACTTCTCAGTCTCTCTGCAGCTGGGGAGCCCAGACCTGGACCCAGAAGTCCAGATATGGCCTCTCCAGGGCAGAGCAGAGGGGCAGCAGAATTTCCCTGCCCCTGCTGCTGCCCACACTCTGCTCCATGCCCCCCAAGGACACCTTTGACCTCCTTGTCCCCCAGGGCACCTTGCTGGCTGCTGGGCACCTCCTTGCCCCCCAGCACCCCCAGCTCCTTCTCCTGGCAGCTGCTCCCCAGCAGCTCCCCCCTGGGCTGTGCTGCTGCAGGAGGTTGTCCCTGCCCAGGGGCAGGACCCTGCCCTTGCCCTGCTTGGCCTTCAGGAGGTTGCTCTCCCCCAGCTCTCAGCCTGCCCAGGGCTCCCTGGCTGAGGCTGCTGCTGAAGATGTTGGCCAGGGCTGGGGTCAGGGCAGGCAGTGGTGAGGAGGCCATGCTGGGCTCCCACCCCAGCTGGGAGTCTCTGACTCTTCCCCATTCCTGCAGAGAGCCCAGCTCAGCTGGCAGGGGACTTCATCCTCCTCCACCCATGCCCTGATGCTCTTCTCTCCTCCCCAGACTTGCAGACCATCAGCAAAAGCAGCAGAGAGTCCTGTGCTGAGCCTCAGGAGGGCAGCAGGGGGCTGGGTGCTCCCCACCTGCCCCAGCAGGAGGCTGAAGAAGCTGGGGGTGAGCTCTCTGCAGCTCAGCTGGGGGTGGACTCTCCCCAGCCACCCTGCTTGGCAAGGTCTGTCTTTGAGAGGCACATGCTCCATGAGCTCCTGGCCCAGGCTGTCCCTGAGGGTGAGGATGGCTCTGCCCAGGGGGATGAAGGCCCTTTGGCTGCCCAGCCAGCCAGTGATGAAGAGTATGAAGAAGACATCATAGAGCCACGAGCCCTCAATGAGGTCACCCTGCTGACAGACAGGAGCAGCCCCTGGTCCAGTCTGCTCTCTGAAGGGGAGCCAGGTGGTGACCACCACCTCAGGCCTGCAGGGCAGCCCTCAGGAGCTGCTTGCCACAGAGGAACTAGCAGCAGCACCATCTCCAGCCTGCTCCCAGGTGACCCCCAAGCCGTGCTCCCCACCCTCAGCCACCACCCAGCCCAGGGCAGACCTTGGGTGGGAGCAGAAGGCTTCAAGAGCGAAGCTGGAAGGACAGAGGAGGAGCTGCAGCAGCCTGCTCCTTTCTCAGAGGTGCAGCAGGGAGCTGCAGGCCCTCCAGAAGGTGGGAGCTGGGGTGGGGGTGAAGCACTTCACACTCAGCCTCTGGAGCGAGGCCAGCCTTGGGGAGAGCTGCCAGCAGCTGCTGCTGTGACCAATGCAAGCCCCATGGCAAGAGGGGAGGAGGGGCACCACGAGGCTCTACATGAAGGCTGTGAAGATGAGGAAGATGCTGAGCTCTCTGTGAGGAGTGTGTCAGCACAGGCTGGCTCAGAAGGAAATGGGGAAAGCTTTTCTGAGGAGAGCCAGGGAGAGGCCCTGGAAGAGTCAGAGAAGTCCAGCAAGCCCCCAGGGGCTTTGTATCCTTTGCTCTTAACCACAGCCTGCAGCCAGAGGCTCAGGGCATGGCTCAGCTTGGCAGGGACCTCAGAGCTCATCTCCTCCAAGCTCCACACCATGCCCAGGGACACCTCTCAGCTAGGCTCAGCTGCTCAAGGCCTCATCCAGCCTGGCCTTCAACACCCCCAGGCAGGAGGCAGCCACAGCCTCCCTGAGCAGCCTGTGCCAGAGTCTCACCACCCTCACACTGAAGAACTTCTTCCTCAGCTCCAGTCTGACCCTGCTGTGCCTCAGCTTCAAACCATTCCCCCTGGGCCTGGCTCTAGACACCCTTAGCAAAAGTCCCTCTGCAGCCTTCCTGCAGGATCCCTTCAGCTCTTGCAAGGCAGCTCTGAGGTCCCCCTGGAGCCTTCTCCAGGCTGAACACCCCCAGCTCCCTCAGCCTGGCCTCAGAGCAGAGCTGCTGCAGCCCTTGGATCATCCTTGTGGCCTCCTCTGGGCTCCCTCCAGCAGCTCTGTGTCCTCCTTGTGCTGGGGACAGCAGACCTGGAGGCAGGATTGGAGGTGGGGTCTGAGCAGAGCCAAGGGTCAGAATCCCCTCTCTTGCCCTGCTGCCCATACTCCTCTGGCTGCAGCAGGGCACCCCCAGCAGCTTGCCCAGCAGCACCATGGCCAGGGGGGGTTGGAAGCTCTCCACACAAGGAGACTCCACAACCTCTCTGGGCAGCCTGCTCCAGGCCTCCACCACCCTCACAACAAACAACTTTCTCCTCCTCTTCAGCTGGCAGCTCCTGGCTGCCAGTTTGTGCCCCTTGGCCTGTCCCTGGGCAGCACTCAGCAGATGCCAGCCCCATCCCCTTGCCCCCCACAGCCCCTTCAGCTCTTGTTGAGCATTGCTCAGCTCCCCTCTGGGGCTGCTCTTCTGCAGGCTCTCAGCCCCAGGGCTCTCAGCCTTTGCTCCTCACAGAGCTGCTGCAGGCCCCTCAGCCTCCCCCCAGCCTCCCCTGGGCTCTCCCCAGCACTTCTCAGTCTCTCTGCAGCTGGGGAGCCCAGCCCTGGACCCAGCCCTGCAGCTGTGGCCTGGTTAGGGCAAAGCAGAGGTGGAGGAGAACCTCCCTTGCCCTGCTGCTGCCCACACTCTTGCCCTGCTGCCCACACTCCTCTGGCTGCAGCAGGGCACCCCCAGCAGCTTGCCCAGCAGCACCATGGCCAGGGGGGGTTGGAAGCTCTCCAGAGAAGAAGACTCCAGCACCTCCCTGGGTTGGTTCCTTGACAGTTGTGCTCAGATCTCATCCTGTTGTGGTTCCAAACTTCTTCCTTCCCCCCCAGGAGATGGAAGCCTCCATGAGGCTGCTCAGCATTTCTGCTCCACCTTCCACAGCTCTGACTGTAAGTAGAGGACCCTCCCAGGCAGCCTCTCCTTCCTTGGCAGAGCTGGGTTGGAGCTGGTGGCTCCCAAACCCAGCCAAGGAGAACCTTCCTGCTGTCTCTTCTCTCTCTGGGAGTCGTTTTCAGCATCCCCAGAACGAGTTGGGTTGGAAGGGAACCATCAGTGGTCATCTGCTGCAGCCAGCAGGGACAGCCCCAGCCCCAGCCCCAGCAGGCTGCTCACAGCCTGGCCTGGGGTGGTGCCAGGGATGGGACATCTCCCTGGGCACCCTGGCACAGGCTCTCAGCACCCTCAGGGGCAAACATTTCTCCCTTCTCTCCAGCCTGAGTCTCCCTCTTGGAGCTCCAAACCATCTCCCCTTGCCCTGTGCCCACAGGCCCTGCTCAACACTCTGTCCCCAGCTTTCTCCCCAGCCCCTTCCAGCCCTGCCAGGCCAGCAGCAGCTCTCCCTGCAGCCTTCTCTTCTCCAAGCTGAACTCTGCCAGCCTGGGGACCCAGCAGAGCCCTTCCAGCCCTCCCTGCATGGCTGTGGCCTCCTCTGGCCCTGCTCCAGCAGCTCCCTGCCTGTGCTGAGGCCTCCAGAGCTGCCCCCAGCACTCAGGAGGCCTCCCCAGGGCTGCTCCCCAGCCTGGATGGACCCCAGGGGCTGTCCCAGCCCAGCTGCAGGACCTGGCCCTTGGCCTTGTTGACCCTCCTGAGGTTCCTGGCTGCATGGCTGGTGGCACCCAGGCACTGCTGGCAGCAGTTGGTCTCCATGGAGCAGTGAAGGCTGCTTCTCTCCTCTGGGGTCAGTGGCAGTGCTTGGTTGCCTCTCCACACCTCCATGGCTTCCATGGGTGCTCAGGAGCCACAGCTTCAGCTTGCAGTTGTCCCCCAGATGTAGGTCTTTGTGACCAGGATGAAATGAGGAGTCTGCAGCAAGAGCCTTGGAGAGGCATCAGGGCACATGGCACAGAGGGGGAGCTGGGATGGGTGGAGGGGTTGCTGCTCCTCCAGGGGAAGGTGGTGATGGCCTGTCACAGGATCCCAGCATGGGGTGGGGAGGGAAGGGAGCTCTGGAGCTCAGCCAGGCCAAGCCCAGCCTGCTCCAGCAGGGCACCCCCAGCAGCTTGCCCCAGCAGCACCATGGCCAGGGGGGGTTGGAAGCTCTCCACACAAGGAGACTCCACAACCTCTCTGGGCAGCCTGCTCCAGGCCTCCAGCACCCTCACAACAAACAACTTTCTCCTCCTCTTCAGCTGCCAGCTCCTGGGTGCCAGTTTGTGCCCCTTGGCCTGTCCCTGGGCAGCACTCAGCAGATGCCAGCCCCAGCCTCTTGCCCCCCACAGCCCCTTCAGCTCTTGCTGAGCATTGCTCAGCTCCCCTCTGGGGCTGCTCTTCTGCAGGCTCTCAGCCCCAGGGCTCTCAGCCTTTGCTCCTCACAGAGCTGCTGCAGGCCCCTCAGCCTCTCCCCAGCCTCCCCTGGGCTCTCTCCAGCAGCTCTCAGTCTCTCTGCAGCTGGGGAGCCCAGCCCTGGACCCAGCCCTGCAGCTGTGGCCTCCCCAGGGCAGAGCAGAGGGGCAGCACAACCTCCCTTGCCCTGCTGCTGCCCACACTCCTCTCCATGCCCCTCAGGACACCTCCTTGTCCCCCAGGGCACCTTGCTGGCTGCTGGGCACCTCCTTGTCCCCCAGCACCCCCAGCTCCTCCTCTTCCTTGGAGCTTCAGGGAGTGCTGAATAATTCAGGAGGCCCTCAGCTGGGCACTGTTTGGCCCCAGCTGCCCTTCAAGCAGCTCAGTGCCAGGCTCAGCTGCAGCTCAGCCGTGGCCCAGCCTCCAGGGCCCTGTCTGAAGGCCATGAAGCTCCTGGGGAGGTCCTGCTGGCACCAAGGAGCTCTGCTGTCTCATAGTCTGCTGCTTCAATCAGCCCTGGAGCAGCTCAGCTGCTAAATCTGGGCTTTGTTTGCTTTCTGCCCAGCTCAGCAGGCAGCTGGGGCTGCAACCTGAGCTGCTCCCCCCTGGGCATCACCCAGCACCTCTCCCTCACGTGGCAGCTGGCAAACCTCCCTCCTGGCCTCCCAAAAGCTTCCTTCCAGCTCTCCCTGTCCCCCCAAGGTCTCCTTCCCCCTCTCCCTGCCTCCCAAAGGTCTCCTTCCAGCAGGGCTTTGGCTGCCATCTCCTTTAACACCCTCCTGAGCAGTGCCTTAGCAGGTTGGGACCCTGAGGTGGGTTGGAGACTGCCCCAGGACAGAGCTCAGAGGGTTGTGATCCGTGGGGCAGCCTGTGCAGGTCCCTCTGGATGGATCCCAACCCCTCAGGTGTGTCACCTGCCCTACCCAGCTGGGTGCCAGCACCACCCTGGCCACCACACTGTGTCCCCTAGGGCCCTGGCCACAGGTACACCTCCAGGCATGGGGACTCCACCACCTCCCTGGGCAGCCTCTGCCAATCCCTGATCAAAACCTCTATTTCAACACCTGGGAGAGGTCAAAACCTCCATTCCAGCACCTTCAAGACCTCAAAACTGCTCTTCCAAGGCCTTGAGGACCTCACAACCTCCATTCCAGCACCTTGAGGACCTCACAACCTCCGTTCCAGCACCTTGGGGACCTCACAACCTCCATTCCAGCACCTTGGGGACCTCACAACCTCCATTCCAGCACCTTGGGGACCTCACAACCTCCAAGAGTGAAAGCAGTTGGATTTGCCCCAAGCCCTGGCAGGCAGCAGGCAGCCCCCACTGGGCTGGCTTTGAGGTGTCCTTCCCCCACCACTGCCCTTCCTCCCAGGGGAAGGGGTGAAGGCTGCTCTCCTGCCCTGCCTCCTCTTCCTCCTCCTTCCTCTTGCAGCCCTCAGGTGAAATGTGAGTGCTCCCTGGGCTGAGCTCCAGGGCTGTGCTGGCTTGGGGCCAGGGAGGGATGGAAGGCAGGCAGGGCAGGAGCTGTTTGTGCTCAGCTCTGACCTGGCAGAGGCTGCTTTGGAGGTCAGGGGTGGTGTAAACAGCACAGGGCAGGTGTCTGCTGCTGCAGGCCTGGGAGAAGCAACAAGGTTGGGAAAGGCTCTTTTAAGGGGATGGAGTCCTGGCCATGGCCCTCAGCACCTCAGCTCCAGGGCTTCCCAACCCCTCCAGCCATGGGCACTCCACCACTGCCCTGGGCAGCCTGCCACAGGCCTGGGCAAGACCCTCAAGGGGCACCAATTGCTCCTCAGGGCCAAGCTCAACCTCTCCTGGGGCAGCTTGGGGCCAGCTCCTCTTATCCTGTGCCTTGGGAGAAGAGCCCAAGCCCAGCCTGGCTCCAGGCTCCTCTCAGGGAGCTGCAGAGAGCCAGGAGGTCTCCCCCCAGCCCCCTTTGCTCCTTGTTCCTCAGGAGAGGAGTCTCAGCATGGAGCCAGAGTGCTTCAAGGGCCATCTCCAGGCCAGTGTTCATCTTCCAGCTGCTTCACAGACACCAGGAACAGCAGAAGGTGTTGGGAAGAGGAAGCAAGAGTGGGGAGGGAGTGGGACAGGCTGCCCAGGGAGGTGGTGGAGTCCCCATGCCTGGAGGTGTTCCAGAAACCTGTGGAGCTGGCACCTGGGGACAAGGTTTGATGGCCAGGGGGGTGTTGGCACCAAGCTGAGTGGGGCAGGTGAGACCCCTGAGGGGCAGGATCCATCCAGAGGGACCTGGACAGGCTGCAGGAGTGGGGCCAGGGGAACCTCCTGAGGTGCAACAAGGCCAAGGGCCAGGATGGGACAGCCCCTGGGGTCCACCCAGGCTGGAGAGCAGCCCTGGGGAGACCTCCTGAGGCAGGGAGCTGCTGGAGCAGGACCAGAGGAGGCCACAGCCATGCTGGGAGGGCTGGAAGGGCTCTGCTGGGTCCCCAGGCTGGGAGAGTGCAGTCTGCAGAGGAGAAGGCTGCAGGGAGAGCTGCTGCTGGCCTGGCAGGGCTGGAAGGGGCTGGGGACAGAGTGTGGAGCAGGGGCTGTGGGGCCAGGCCAAGGGGAGATGGTTTGGAGCTCCAAGAGGGAGACTCAGGCTGGAGAGAAGGGAGAAATGTTTGCCCCTGAGGGTGGTGAGAGCCTGTGCCAGGATGCCCAGAGAGCTGCCCCCTGGCTGGCAGCAGCCCAGGGCAGGCTGTGAGGGGCTGTGAGCAGCCTGCTGGGGCTGGGGCTGTCCTGCTGGCTGCAGGGGGTTGCCCTGGGTGACCTCTGGAGGTCCCTTCCCACCCAAACAATCCTTTCTGTGATCCACTGACTGAACCCTCCAGGCTTTGCCCAGCAGCTCCTCCCAGAGCTCCTGAGCCTGCCCAGCACCACCACCCTAACCCCAGTGACCTCCACACCTCCTCCTTCCTCACCAGACCTCCTCCCTGCCCCAGCTGGGAGCACCTCAGAGCAAGGAGCCTGCAGGAGCAGGGCCCTGACCTACTTCTGCCTGGGAGCTGATCACCTCAGGAGCCCTTTCCACTGCCTCTGTGCCCAGCCCAGGGCTGGAGAAGCAGCCCAGAGATGTGGGTGGAAGGTCAGGGTTGGAGGATCAAGTGTCCAGCCCTATCCTCTCTCCAGGAGCCCTTCCTGGCATGTCTTGGAGCAGCTCCACTTGCTTCCCCCTCTGAAGGCAGCTGAAGCTGGGCCTGGAGCTCTCTGTGCCTCAGCCTGGCCCTGAAGCAACCTGGGGAGAACTGGGAGGCTCTGGGGGCCCTGAGAGGATCCAACCCTGGGGCTGCTGCAAGCTCTGCCAGGAAGCTGAAACAAGGCTGGGCATGGAGTCAGGGGATGGTTTGGGGGGGAGGAGAGCTTGAAGGTGATGGAGGCCAAGCATGAGCCCAGCACTGCCCCAGCACCACCACCCCTTGGCCCTCAGCACCACAGCTTCCCAACCCCTCCAGCCATGGGCACTCCACCACTGCCCTGGGCAGCCTGCCACAGGCCTGGGCACCCCTCCAGGGGCACCAATTGCTCCTCAGGGCCAAGCTCAACCTCCCCTGCCACAACCTGAGGCCATCTCCTCTTGGCCCAGCCCTCAGGAGCAGCCCTTGAGCCCCAGCTGGCTGCAAGCTGCTCTCAGGGAGCTGCAGAGAGCCAAAAGGTCTCCCCTCAGCCTCCTCTGCTGCAGCCTCAACCCCCCCAGCTCCCTCAGCTGCTCCTCACAGCTTCTCCACAGCCTTCTCCTCCTTCCCCAGACCCCTCCCCAGCTTCCTTGCCCTGCTCTGGCCCTGCCCCAGCCCTCAAGGTCCTCCTGGCAGGGAGAGCCCAACCCTGCCCCCAGGCTTGCAGCTGTGGGCTCCCCAGTGCCCAGCCCAGGGGCACAATCCCTGCCCTGCTCCTGCTGCCCACACCATTGCTGCTGCTGCCCAGGCTGCTGCTGCCCTCCTTGCCCCCCTGGGCACCCCCTGGCTCCTCTCCAGCCTCTGCCACCAACCCCCCCTTCTCCAGTGGGAGTTTTTGATTCACTCTCCCCCAAGAGGCTGGGGCTGGGATCCTCTGAGTAGTGCCCTGCTGGAAGGGCTCTGCTGGGTCCCCAGGCTGGGGGAGTTGGGGTTGTTCAGCCTGGAGAAGAGAAGGCTGCAGGGAGAGCTGCTGCTGGCCTGGCAGGGCTGGAAGGGGCTGGGGAGAAAGCTGGGGACAGAGTGTTGAGCAGGGCCTGTGGGGCCAGGCCAAGGGGAGATGGTTTGGAGCTCCAAGAGGGAGACTCAGGCTGGAGAGAAGGGCCCAGGATGGCAGGAGAAGGGGCAAGGGGCACAAACTGGAACCCAGGCTGGGCAGATGTGCTGAGGGGCCTGGAGGGCCCCAGAGGGGAGCTGAGCAATGCTCAGCAAGAGCTGAAGGGGCTGTGGGGGGCAAGAGGCTGGGGCTGGCATCTGCTGAGTGCTGCCCAGGGACAGGCCAAGGGGCACAAACTGGCAGCCAGGAGCTGCCAGCAGGAGAAAGTTGTTTGTTGTGAGGGTGGTGGAGGCCTGGAGCAGGCTGCCCAGAGAGGTTGTGGAGTCTCCTTGTGTGGAGAGCTTCCAACCCACCCTGGCCATGGTGCTGCTGGGCAAGCTGCTGGGGGTGCCCTGCTGGAGCAGGCTGGGCTTGGCCTGGCTGAGCTCTAGAGCTCCCTTTCTCCCCCTCACCATGCTGTGAAACCTCCTCTGAGGATGAACCAGAGAGCAGCAGAAGCCATCTGCTGAGAGGTCTCTCCTGTGTGTCCCTCTCCAGCTGCTTTGCTGTGGTGAGGTGCTGGCTGCAGGGCTTTGACTTCTCCTTCCTTCCTTCTCTCCCCAGAGCAGCAGTGCCCAGGCTGTGCCCAGGGGCATCCCTTACAGGAGGCCCAACCATCCCAGGCCTGCAGCTGACCTCTCAGAGGAGGAGGCCAGAAGGATTGCCAGGATCTTCTCTGCTCAGCTCTCCAAGGAGGACTAACCCTTGGCCACCAGCTGCTTCCCAGCCCATGCCTGTCCTCCAGGCTCCCCCAGGGAGCAGCAGGTGGAAACTGCACCTCTCAGGCTCTGCTGATTCTGGGTGTCCCATTAGAGGCACTTAAGGCTTGGTGGCCAACCAAGAGGAGCTGGGGGACCAGGGCAGGTCCAGCATGAGGCTCCCCACGGCCCTGGGTCACCAGCAAGCCATTGCCTGGGCTCCAGATGCTCCAGTTGGAGGCTTTCATTCCTGGGATCTCTTTCTGAGCAGAGGCAAAGGAGCTCAAGCTGGGACAGCTCCCTGGTCCTCAGCCAGAGCATGGAGAGCATCACAGCTTGGGCAGCTGGAGGACTCAGGGCTTGGGCACTTGAGGAACAGCAGAACCTGGTGAGCTGAAGGACATCAGGGCTTGGGCAGCTGAAGGACTCAGGGCTTGGTTGGTTTGATGGACTTCAGAGCTTGCTTGGGCAGGTGGAGGACTTCAGAGCTTGTTTGGGCAGGTGGAGGACTTCAGAGCTTGCTTGGGCAGGTGGAGTGCATCAGCTGGAGACCATCAGCCCCATGGCAGCTGAAGAGCATCAGGATTTGGTCAGCTGAAGGACATCAGGGCTTGGTCACTTGGTGGACATCAGAACCTGGTGAGCTGAAGAACCTCAGGACTTGGGCAGCTGAAGGATATCAGGGCTTGGTCAGGTGAAGACCCTCAGCCCCTGGGCAGCTGAAGAGCCTCAGCTGGAGCCCCTCAGCCCCTGGGCAGCTGAAGAGCCTCAGCTGGAGCCCCTCAGCCCCTGGGCAGCTGAAGAGCCTCAGCTGGAGCCCCTCAGCCCCTGGGCAGCTGAAGAGCCTCAGCTGGAGCCCCTCAGCCCCTGGGCAGCTGAAGAGCCTCAGCTGGAGCCCCTCAGCCCCTGGGCAGCTGAAGAGCCTCAGCTGGAGCCCCTCAGCCCCTGGCCATCCCCTCAGCCAGCAGAGAGCTGTGACCTCCTTGCCTGCAGGGCCTGTGGATGAGGATGGCAGGGTGAGGCCTCTCCTCCTTGGCCTTGGCAACAGAAAGTGATGGAAAGCAACAACCTGGCTGATCCCAGAGGAGCTGCTCCATGCCTGGGGTGCTGCTGCCACCCCCCAGGGTGATGCCAGGCAGCAAAGGCTTTGCCTGGAACTGCAGAAATGTTACCTTCTCTAAGTTATTTGGGGTTGGGGTTGGTTGTTTTTAGGGGGGGGGGGGGGGGTGTCCCTGTTCCAAGTTGGCTGCCTTGGGGCTGCTCAACTTTTGCTGCAGCCTCAGCTCAGCCTCCCCAGGCTTGGAGCTTCAATAAAGTCCTTCTGATTGCTTCTCCCTTGGCTGCTGGGAGGTGTCCTGGGGGCCAGGTCACGAGCTGCTCCTCGACAGGTGGACAGCACCCAGGACTTCTTCCCTCAGCAGCCTCTTGGAGCAGCCTGGGAATGTGTCCTGGAAAGTGGAAAAGGTCAAATGGTAATGAGCTGGGCTTGGGGTTCTGACCTGCTGGGAAGCAGCTCCACAGGGAAGGGGCTGGGAGGGCTGGGGGACAACAAAGGGAGCAGGAGCCAGCAGGGTGGCCAAGGAGGACAAAGGTGGCCTGGGGGGCATCAAGAAGAGTGTGGGCAGCAGCAGGGCAAGGGAGGTTGTGCTGCCCCTCTGCTCTGCCCTGGGGAGGCCACAGCTGCAGGGCTGGGTCCAGGGCTGGGCTCCCCAGCTGCAGAGAGACTGAGAAGTGCTGGGGAGAGTGCAGGGGAGGCTGGGGAGAGGCTGAGGGGCCTGCAGCAGCTCTGTGAGGAGCAAAGGCTGAGAGCCCTGGGGCTGAGAGCCTGCAGAAGAGCAGCCCCAGAGGGGAGCTGAGCAATGCTCAGCAAGAGCTGAAGGGGCTGTGGGGGGCAAGAGGCTGGGGCTGGCATCTGCTGAGTGCTGCCCAGGGACAGGCCAAGGGGCACAGACTGGCAGCCAGGAGCTGCCAGCTGAAGGAGGAGAAAGTTGTTTGTTGTGAGGGTGGTGGAGGCCTGGAGCAGGCTGCCCAGAGAGGTTGTGGAGTCTCCTTGTGTGGAGAGCTTCCAACCCCCCCTGGCCATGGTGCTGCTGGGCAAGCTGCTGGGGGTGCCCTGCTGGAGCAGGCTGGGCTTGGCCTGGCTGAGCTCCAGAGCTCCCTTCCCACCACCCCATGCTGGGGCTCAGGGATTCTGTGGCTCTCAGAGCTGAGGGATTGCTCCAGACCTGAGCTGCTCTTCCCTCCAGGCTCTGATTTCAGGCCTGAGGGACCCCAAGGTTGGACTGGATGATCCTTGGGGTCTCTTCCAACCTTAGTGATACTGTGAAGTGTCAGTGGCCCTTGTCCCCAGCACCCCTCCAGCTTCTCCTGCCCAGGGGCCATCCCCAACACCTCCTCAGCAGCCAGAATCCCCTGCTGGCTGCCTGCTGAGCTGTGCAGTGGTGCCAGGCTGGCTGCCAGCCGCTGATCTTTGCAGCCTGTGCCCTGCCAACCCCTCCCCTCTTCCCTTTCCCTTTCCTGTGCCACTTGTCCCCGTTCCCAGTGTCCCCCTTTGAGGACAGCAGTGACGTCTGGGCTTGTTGCTGGCCCACATCAGATGCCAGCTGGGGCAGGGTGACAGCAGAGGTGACATTGCTGACTGCTCAGACATCAACAGCTCCTGCCTCTGGAGCGTGGCTCAGCCCTGGGGCCGGGCAGGAGGAGAGCAGCAGAGCAGAGAGAGGGACAGCTCCAGGTGAGCTCCAGCCACCTTGGAGCCTTCAGCAGGGGGGCAGAGATGGCTGTGTGGTGTGGAAGCAGCTCAGAGCCCCTCACACACGGCTCCCAAGGCTTCCCCCCACCCTGTGATGCTGCCCCAGAGAGGTGGTGGAGTCCCCAGCCCCGTGGGGGTTCCATGTGCAGGTGGCAGCTGGGGCCGTGGCTTGATGGCCAAGGTGGTGCTGGGCTGCTGCTTGGGCTCCAGTGCCTTGGAGGTCACTTCCAGGCCACACCATCCCCTGGTGCCACCACTCAGAGGACACCTCCCCAGCTTCCTGGCATGGAGTCTGCCTCCATGGTCCATGCCAAGGGGTACAGGGAGGTCCAGCCCTGCTCTGCTTGGTGCTGCTCTACCTCCAAACCACTCAAGGTGAGAGCCTGCATCTTGCCCTTCCCAAGGCCTTTTGGCTTAAGCCCCCAAATTACTGCCCCCCATCCCCCAGCTCCCAGGGGCCACCATGGAATGGGCAGGGCTGGAAGGGAACTCAAGGCTCAGCCAGTCCCAACCCCCCTGCCATGGCCAGGGACACCTCACACCAGAGCAGGTTGCTCACAGCCACCTCCAGCCTGGCCTGGAGCACCTCCAGGGATGAGGCTTCCACCACCTCCCTGGGCAACCTGTGCCAGGCTCTCACCACCCTCATGGGGAAGAGCTTCTTCCTCACATCCAATCTCAATCTCCCCACTTCTAGTTCTGCTCCATCCCCCCCAGTCCTATCCCTCCCTGACACCCTCAAAAGTCCCTCCCCAGCTTTCCTGTAGCCCCCTGCAGATCCTGGAAGGCCACAAGAAGGTCACCTCAGAGCCTTCTCCTCTCCAGACTGCACAACCCCAACTCCCTCAGTCTGTCTCCAGAGCAGAGCAGCTCCAGCCCTCTGCTCCTCCTCATGGCCCTGCTCTGGACACCTTCCAGCACCTCCAGATCCTTCCTGGAACAAAGGCTCCAGAACTGGACACAGAGCTCCAGCTGTGGTCTCAGCAGAGTGGAGCAGAGGGGCAGAATCCCCTCCCTGGCCCTGCTGGCCACACTTCTCTTGCTGCAGCCCAGGCTGGGCTTGGCTCTCTGGCTGCAAGTGCTCCCTGCTGGCTCCTGTTGAGCTTCTCCTCCCCCAGCACCCCCAAGGCCTTTTCTCCAGGGCTGCTCTCCAGCCAGTCCCTGCCCAGCCCCTAGCAGTGCCTGGCATTGCCCTGACCCAGCTGCAGGACCTTGCCCTTGGTCTGGTTGAACCTCATGAGGTTGTCCTGGGCCCCACCAGCTGGGTCAGGACCATCCTGTTGGCTGCAGCTCGGCTCTGGTGGTCGGGGCAGGACCCCTCCCCACCCCCCGATGAGCCTTGTGGCCACAGGTGCCAGGTGGCTCAAATGCCAGCAGGGGAGCTGGGGCCTGGCTGTCACCCGATGCCTGCGGCCGCTGGAATGTCCTCCCCGGGGGCTATATAGGGAGGGCTGCAAGGAGCTGGAGCGCAGGGGGATGGCTGCGGGGAGGAGGAGCTGAAGGCGGTGCTGGAGGTCCCCGAGGTGAGCTGCCGGGGAAGCCCTGGGCAGAAGCTGTCGCTGGGCAAAACCCCTCCCGGTTTGGGGCTGGCTGGGGGGGAGGGGGCTTGGGGGTGGGTGGTCCTGGGGCATCTCAGCCCAGATCCAGGCTGAGGCAGCATTTGGCTTTGGGGGTGGTCCACAGCCAGCAAGCCCCCTCCCAGCACACATGGGCACCTTCACCGCCCCCCCCCCCCCCATGGCACATGGGCACCTCCATGCCCCCCGTGATACATGGGCACCTCCATGCCCCCCGTGATACATGGGCACCTCCATGCCCCCCATGGCACATGGGCACCTCCATGCCCCCCGTGACACATGGGCACCTCCAACCCCCCCCATGACACATGGGCACCTCCATGCCCCCCGTGACACATGGGCACCTCCAACCCCCCCATGGCACACGGGCACCTCCATGCCCCCCGTGATACATGGGCACCTCCATGCCCCCCATGGCACATGGGCACCTCCATGCCCCCCGTGACACATGGGCACCTCCAACCCCCCCCATGACACATGGGCACCTCCATGCCCCCCGTGACACATGGGCACCTCCAACCCCCCCATGGCACACGGGCACCTCCATGCCCCCCGTGATACATGGGCACCTCCATGCCCCCCATGGCACATGGGCACCTCCATGCCCCCCGTGACACATGGGCACCTCCAACCCCCCCCATGACACATGGGCACCTCCATGCCCCCCGTGATACATGGGCACCTCCAACCCCCCCCATGGCACATGGGCACCTCCATGCCCCCCGTGACACATGGGCACCTCCAACCCCCCCCATGGCACATGGGCATCTTCATGGCACATGGGCACTTCCCACCCCCCCCCCATGGCACATGGGCACCTCCATGGCACACGGGCACCTCCATGCCCCCCCCCCCCCCCATGGCACACGGGCACCTCCACCCCAACCCCAGACCCCCCCACACCTGACGCGGCACCCCCCCTTACAACCTCCCCTCCCTGCTTCCCTTCCAGCCCTTCCCCCACCATGGTGGGTCTGAAGCCCCCCGAGGTGCCGCCCCCCCCAGCCGTGAAGTTCCTGAGCGCCGGCACCGCCGCCTGCATCGCAGACCTCTGCACCTTCCCCCTGGACACTGCCAAAGTGCGGCTGCAGGTAAGGACCCCAGCCCCCTGCAGCCCCCCCACCCACCCCAGCCTCTGCCGGCCCCTGCTGTACCCCTCCAGCCCCTTCCATTCCCCTTCCAGCCTCTTCCAACCTCCTCCAGCCTCTTCCATTTCCTCTCCAGCCCCTTCCAGCCCCTTCCAGTCCCCTCCAGCCTCTTACATTCCCCGTCCAGTGCCCCTTCCAGTCCCCTCCAGCCTCTTACATTTCCCCTCCAGCCTCTTACATTCCCCGTCCAGTTCCCCCTCCAGCCCCTTCCAGTCCCCTCCAGCCTCTTCCATTCCCTGTCCAGTTCCCCCTCCAGTCGCTTCCAGTCCTCTCTAGCCCCTTCTAGCCCCCTCCAGCCTCTTCCATTCCCTGTCCAGTTCCCCCTCCAGTCGCTTCCAGTCCTCTCTAGCCCCTTCTAGCCCCCTCCAGCCTCTTCCATTCCCCGTCCAGTTCCCCCTCCAGCCCCTTCCAGTCCCCTCCAGCCTCTTCCATTCCCTGTCCAGTTCCCCCTCCAGTCGCTTCCAGTCCTCTCTAGCCCCTTCTAGCCCCCTCCAGCCTCTTCCATTCCCTGTCCAGTTCCCTCTCCAGTCGCTTCCAGCCCCTTCCAGTCCTCTCCAGCCCTGTCCAGCCCCCTTCCAGTCTCCTCCATCCTCTTCTTTCCCCCTCCAGCCCTTTCCAGCCCCCTCCAGCCTCTTACATTCCCCGTCCAGTTCCCCCTCCAGCCCCTTCCAGCCCCCTCCAGCCTCTTACATTCCCCGTCCAGTTTCCCCTCCAGCCCCTTCCAGTCCCCTCCAGCCCCTTCCAGTCCCCTCCAGCCTCTTCCATTCCCCGTCCAGTTCCCTCTCCAGTCGCTTCCAGCCCCTTCCAGTCCTCTCCAGCCCTGTCCAGCCCCCTTCCAGTCTCCTCCATCCTCTTCTTTCCCCCTCCAGCCCCTTCCAGTCCTCCTGCAGCCTCTTCCATTGCCCTCCAGCCCTCTCCTCCTCCCTCCCCCAAGCCCCGCGGGTCGCGGGGGGCAGGCAGGCAAAGGCTGAGGCGGTTGCTGTCCCCTCCAGATCCAAGGGGAGGTGCGGATCCCCCGGGCCCCCAGCGCCGTGGAGTACCGAGGGGTGTGGGGGACGCTCAGCACCATAGTGCGGACCGAGGGTCCCCGCGGCCTCTACAGGGGGCTGGCGGCAGGGCTGCAGCGCCAGATGAGCTTCGCCTCCATCCGCATCGGCCTCTACGACTCCGTGAAGCAGCTCTACACCCCCAAGGGGGCTGAGAGTAAGTGGCCAGCCCGGGGAGGCCCGGGGGGAGGGACCCTCGGACCTTGCTGTGCCCAACCTCTGCCGCCTGCTCCTGGAGAAGGAGGAACAGCCCAGCCCCCCGGGGCGGCGGCGGGGATGCGAAACGACTCAGTCCTGGGGTGAAGAAGTCAACCCTGGGGGCTAAGAACTCAGCCCAGGGTGAAGAACTCAACCCCCAGGGTTGAAGAATCTACCTAGGGGTGAAGAACTCAACCCCAGGGCTGAGGGTTCACTGCAAGGCTGAGGGTCCCTGCAGGGCTGGGGGTCCCCACAAGGTCAGAAGGTCCCCGCAGATCTTGGGGGTGCTGTAGGGTTCCCTTAGGGCTGGGGGTCCCCACGAGGCCAAGGGTCTTTGCAGGGCTTGGGGTCCCAACAGGGGTGAGGATCCCCAGACATCTGGGGGTCCTCACACAGCCAGGAGTCTCCATGAGGCTAGGCCAGGAGGAGACCTTGTAGGGCTTGGGGGTCTCCATAGAGCCGAGGATCCCCCCCAAGGGCAGAGGTCCCTGCAGAGCTTGGGGGTCCCCCTGCAGGGTTGAGGGTCCCCACAGGGCTTGGGGTCCTTGTAAAGCCAGGGGTCCCCAAAAGGTCAGAGACCTCCACAAGCCCAGGGATGCCCACAAGAGATGCCCTCAAGCCCAGGAGTCCCTGCAAGAGATGCCCACAAGAGATGCCCTCAAGCCCAGGGGTCCCTGCAAGAGATGCCCACAAGAGATGCCCTCAAGCCCAGGGGTCCCTGCAAGAGATGCCCACAAGAGATGCCCTTAAGCCCAGGGGCCCCTGCAAGAGATACCCACAAGCCCAGGGATGCCCACAAGAGATGCCCTCAAGCCCAGGGGTCCCTGCAAGAGATACCCACAAGAGATGCCCTCAAGCCCAGGGGCCCCTGCAAGAGATACCCACAAGAGATGCCCTCAAGCCCAGGGGGCCCTGCAAGAGATACCCACAAGAGATGCCCTTAAGCCCAGGGGGCCCTGCAAGAGATACCCACAAGAGATGCCCTCAAGCCCAGGGGTCCCTGCAAGAGATGCCCACAAGAGATGCCCTTAAGCCCAGGGGTCCCTGCAAGAGATGCCCACAAGAGATGCCCTCAAGCCCAGGGGCCCCTGCAAGAGATGCCCACAAGAGATGCCCTTAAGCCCAGGGGTCCCTGCAAGAGATACCCACAAGAGATGCCCTCAAGCCCAGGGGCCCCTGCAAGAGATGCTCACAAGAGATGCCCTCAAGCCCAGGGGCCCCTGCAAGAGATGCCCACAAGAGATGCCCTCAAGCCCAGGGGCCCCTGCAAGAGATGCCCACAAGAGATGCTCTCAAGCCCAGGGGCCCCTGCAAGAGATACCCACAAGCCCAGGGATGCCCACAGGAGATCCTTCAAGACCAGGGGGCCCTGCAAGAGTTGCCCACAAGCCCAGGGATGCCCACAAGAGATGCCCTCAAGCCCAGGGGCCCCTGCAAGAGATGCCCACAAGAGATGCCCTCAAGCCCAGGGGCCCCTGCAAGAGATACCCACAAGCCCAGGGATGCCCACAGGAGATCCTTCAAGACCAGGGGGCCCTGCAAGAGTTGCCCACAAGCCCAGGGATGCCCACAAGAGATGCCCTCAAGCCCAGGGGCCCCTGCAAGAGATCCCCACAAAAGATGCCCTCAAGCCCAGGGGTTCCCACAAGAGCTCCCCCCAAGCCCGGGGGTGCCCGCGGGCGGCCCCCTCGGTGCGGTGCGGGGGTGCCCATGTGCAGCCCCCTCGGTGCGGTGCGGGGGTGCCCATGTGCGGCCCCCTCGGTGCGGTGCGGGGGTGCCCGCGGGCGGCCCCCTCGGTGCGGTGCGGGGGTGCCCACGGGCGGCCCCCTCGGTGCGGTGCGGGGGTGCCCATTGCCGGCCCCCTCAGTGCGGTGCGGGGGTGCCCGCGGGCGGCCCCCTCGGTGCGGTGCGGGGGTGCCCATTGCCGGCCCCCTCGGTGCGGTGCGGGGGTGCCCGCGGGCGGCCCCCTCGGTGCGGTGCGGGGGTGCCCATGTGCGGCCCCCTCGGTGCGGTGCGGGGGTGCCCGCGGGCGTCCCCCTCGGTGCGGTGCGGGGGTGCCCGCGGGCGGCCCCCTCGGTGCGGTGCGGGGGTGCCCATTGCCGGCCCCCTCAGTGCGGTGCGGGGGTGCCCGCGGGCGGCCCCCTCGGTGCGGTGCGGGGGTGCCCGCGGGCGGCCCCCTCGGTGCGGTGCGGGGGTGCCCATTGCCGGCCCCCTCAGTGCGGTGCGGGGGTGCCCGCGGGCGGCCCCCTCGGTGCGGTGCGGGGGTGCCCATTGCCGGCCCCCTCGGTGCGGTGCGGGGGTGCCCGCGGGCGGCCCCCTCGGTGCGGTGCGGGGGTGCCCATGTGTGGCCCCCTCGGTGCGGTGCGGGGGTGCCCATGTGCGGCCCCCTCGGTGCGGTGCGGGGGTGCCAGCGTGCGTGTGCCGCCCGCAGGCTCGGGGCTGGGGACTCGGCTGCTGGCAGGCTGCACCACGGGCGCCGTGGCGGTGGCCTGCGCCCAGCCGACCGACGTGGTGAAGGTTCGGTTCCAGGCCAGCGCCGCCCTGCCCCGCGTCGCCGGCCGCTACAGCGGCACCTGGGACGCCTACAGGACCATCGCCAGGGAGGAAGGGGTCCGCGGGCTCTGGAGAGGTGAGGACCCGCCCGGCAGGGGCGTGGGGAGTGGGGACGGGGACGAGGAAGGGCGTTTGGGAACGAGCACGGGGATGGAACGAGCGTGGGGATGGGAAGGGGATGAGAATGGGGACTGGAATTGAGAGAGGGGATGGGAACAGGGAGGAGCATGGGGATGGGGTTGGGAACAGGGTTGTGATGGGATGGGAATGGGATTGGGGATGGGCTGAACATGGGGATGGGAATGGGATGAGAATGGGGACTGGAATTGAGAGAGGGGATGGGAACAGGGAGGAGCATGGGGATGGGATTGGGAACAGGGTTGTGATGGGATGGGAATGGGATTGGGGATGGGCTGAACATGGGGATGGGAATGGGATGAGAATGGGGACTGGGATGGGCTGAACATGGGGATGGGGACAGGAAGGAGTGTGGGGATGGGAATGGAGTTGGGAAAGGGGTTGGGAACAGGGAGGAGCATGGGGATGGGGACTGGGAGGAGCGTGGGGATGGGAAGGGGGACAGGAATGGGACTGGGAATGGAGACAGGGACAGGGATGAGTGTGGTGATAGGGACAGTGGTGGGATGAGCATGGGGAGGGGAATGGGATTTGGGACAGGGAGGAGCAGTGATGCAGATAGGGATAGAGATGAGGAGAGGGATGAAAGGAGGCTGGGGTCAGGGACAGGGACAGCAAGGAGGGGGCACACATGTAGGATGCTGCAAGGAGGGGCTGACACCACCCTCCCTGATGCCACCCCCTTGCTGCCATCCCCCTTGCCACCCAGGGTCCCTGCCCAACATCGCTCGCAACGCCATCGTCAACTGCGGGGAGTTGGTCACCTACGACCTGCTTAAGGATGCCCTGCTGCAGGGCCACCTGATGGAAGGTGAGGACCCTGCCCGGGGCCAGGAGGGCACCCCCAGCCCTGGCACACTCAGCCAGCCTTAGAACCACAGAATTGTCAGGGTTGGAAGGGACCTCAAGGCTCAGCCAGTCCCACCCCCCCTGCCATGGGCAGGGACACCTCACCCCAGAGCAGGCTGCTCACAGCCACCTCCAGCCTGGCCTTCAACACCTCCAGGGGTGAGGCTTCCACCACCTCCCTGGGCAACCTGTGCCAGGCTCTCACCACCCTCATGGGGAAGAGCTTCTTCCTAAGGTCTAATCTCAAGCTGCTCTCCTCTAGCTTGGATCCATTTCCTTCCCCCTTGGATCTATCCCCCCCCAGTCCTATCCCTCCCTGACACCCTCAGAAGTCCCTCTCCAGCTTTCCTGTAGCCCCCTGCAGATCCTGGAAGGCCACAAGAAGGTCTCCTCAGAGCCTTCTCCAGACTGCACAGCCCCAACTCTCTCAGTCTGTCTCCATAGCAGAGCAGCTCCAGCCCTCTGCTCCTCCTCATGGCCCTGCTCTGGACACCTTCCAGCCCCTCCAGATCCTTCCTGGCACAGAGGCTCCAGAGCTGGACACAGAGCTCCAGCTGTGGTCTCAGCAGAGTGGAGCAGAGGGGCAGAATCCCCTCCCTGGCCCTGCTGGCCACACTTCTCTTGCTGCAGCCCAGGCTGTGCTTGGCTCTCTGGGCTGCAAGTGCTCCCTGCTGGCTCCTGTTGAGCTTCTCCTCCCCCAGCACCCCCAAGGCCTTTTCTCCAGGGCTGCTCTCCAGCCAGTCCCTGCCCAGCCCCTAGCAGTGCCTGGCATTGCCCTGACCCAGCTGCAGGACCTTGCCCTCGGTCTGGTTGACCCTCATGAGGTCGGCTTGGGCACAGCCCTGTCGAGGTCCCTCTGGGTGGCATCACTTCCCTCCCTGTCTCTCTCTGCCCTGCAGACAACGTCCCCTGCCACTTCGTGGCCGCCTTCGGGGCCGGGTTCTGCGCCACGGTGGTGGCGTCGCCGGTGGACGTGGTCAAGACTCGGTTCATGAACGCCGGCCCCGGGCAGTACCGCAACGTCCTGAGCTGCCTGCTGGCGCTCCTCATGCAGGATGGGCTCTCGGGGCTCTACAAGGGGTGAGTCCGGGGCCACCCTGCGGAGCGCCGACTCCCCCGGCAGGGGGCGCAGGGAGCCCTGCGGCAGCGAGGGGGGAGGGCACACCGAGATGAGGGAGGGGGGCACCAGGATGAGTGGGGAAGGGGCACCAGGATGAGGGAGGGAGGCACCAGGATGAGTGGGGAAGGGGCACCAGGATGAGTGGGGAAGGGGCACCAGGATGAGGGAGGGAGGCACCAGGATGAGTGGGGAAGGGGCACCAGGATGAGTGGGGAAGGGGCACCAGGATGAGGGAGGGAGGCACCAGGATGAGTGGGGAAGGGGCACCAGGATGAGGGAGAGAGGGACACCAGGATGAGTGGGGAAGGGGCACCAGGATGAGGGAGGGAGGCACCAGGATGAGTGGGGAAGGGGCACCAGGATGAGGGAGGGAGGCACCAGGATGAGTGGGGAAGGGGCACCAGGATGAGGGAGGGAGGGACACCAGGATGAGTGGGGAAGGGGCACCAGGATGAGGGAGGGAGGCACCAGGATGAGTGGGGAAGGGGCACCAGGATGAGGGAGGGAGGCACCAGGATGAGTGGGGAAGGGGCACCAGGATGAGGGAGGGAGGGAGGGACACCAGGATGAGTGGGGAAGGGGCACCAGGATGAGGGAGGGAGGCACCAGGATGAGTGGGGAAGGGGCACCAGGATGAGGGAGGGAGGCACCAGGATGAGTGGGGAAGGGGCACCAGGATGAGGGAGGGAGGGAGGGAGGGACACAGAGATGAGTGGGGAGGGGACACCAAGTTGATGGCGGAGGGGGCACTGAGATGAGGGAGGGAGGGGGCACCAGGATGAGTGGGGAAGGGGCACTGAGATTAGGGAGGGAGGGAACACCAGGATGAGAAAGGTGGCACCAAGTGGGGAAGGTGGCACTGAGCTGGGTGGGGCAGGTGAGACACCTGAGGGGCAGGATCCATCCAGAGGGACCCAGACAGGACGGAGGAGTGGGACCAGGGGAACCTCCCGAGGTGCAACAGGGCCAAGGGCCAGGTCCTGCAGCTGGGCTGGGACAACCCCTGGGGGTTGGGACTGAGGGGGAAGGAGAGCAGCCCTGGGGAGACCCTCTGAGTGCTGGGGCAGCTCTGGAGGCCTCAGCACAGGCAGGGAGCTGCTGGAGCAGGGCCAGAGGAGGCCACAGCCATGCTGGGAGGCCTGGAAGGGCTCTGCTGGGTCCCCAGGCTGGGGGAGTTGGGGTTGTTCAGCCTGGAGAGGAGAAGGCTGCAGGGAGAGCTGCTGCTGGCCTGGCAGGGCTGGAAGGGGCTGGGGAGAAAGCTGGGGACAGAGTGTTGAGCAGGGCCTGTGGGGCCAGGCCAAGGGGAGATGGTTTGGAGCTCCAAGAGGGAGACTCAGGCTGGAGAGAAGGGAGAAATGTTTGCCCCTGAGGGTGGTGAGAGCCTGTGCCAGGGTGCCCAGGGAGCTGCCCCCTGGCTGGCAGCAGCCCAGGGCAGGCTGTGAGGGGCTGTGAGCAGCCTGCTGGGGCTGGGGCTGTCCCTGCTGGCTGCAGGGGGTTGCCCTGGATGAGTCCTCTGCAGGTCTCTGATCCCCAGTGTCCCAAAATCTGAGTACCACCAGCGCCGAGGCCCCAGGCAGGGACTTTGGGGGGTGGGGAGGGGGGGGCAGAGGGAGGAACCACCCCAGGGCCATCCCTGCCCAGGTTGGCCTCCAACTCTGCTCCCCTCGGCACAGCTTCCTGCCCTCCTTCCTGCGGCTGAGCTGCTGGAACGTGGTGATGTTCATCTGCTACGAGCAGCTCCAGCGCGCCCTGCTGCTGGCCAGCCCGGCCCCGGCCTGAGCCAGCCCTGCTCCTGCTCGTCAGCCTTGACGAGACACACCTCTTAATTACATTAATTAACCACGCCCTGGGGAGAGCCAGCCAAGGCCGAGGAGGTCCCGGCCCGCTGGGGGCCGCCTCCTCCTCCCACCGAGCACCAGCAGAGAGGAGGAGGAAGGAAGAAGGCTGCGGAGTAAAGGCGGCAGAAGGAAGGGCTCCAGGGAGCGGAGTCTGTGGTGGGAGGCTCTGCAGGGCAAGGCCAAGGTGGGATGGAGGTGAGGGATGTGGTGATTCCTGGTATTCCAGAGGGATGCTTCCCAATAAACCACCCCTGTGGGGTCTGATTGCAGCAGCACTTGCAGCTCTCTCACCTTGTCTTGTGGGGGGGTGGGGGTGTTTATGGGGTGTCCTCTGCAGATGCCCCTGGGAAAGCCAAACCAAGGCTTCTCCAGGAGCTTCTCAGAGGCTCAGGGGACACCAGGGATGGACTCCACCAGGGATGGTGGAGATGGGTGCTGTGGTTTTCTGGCTGGGAGGGGTGGACACTTCACTGGGTGAAAAACCAGCTGGTGGTGGGGATGGAGGGTGGTGGGGATGGAGACAGCCCCCAGCTGGTGGTGGGGATGGAGAGAGCCCCCAGCTGGTGGTGGGGATGGAGGGTGGTGGGGGATGGAGACAGCCCCCAGCTGGTGGTGGGGATGGAGGGTGGTGGGGGATGGAGACAGCCCCCAGCTGGTGGTGGGGATGGAGGGTGGTGGGGGATGGAGAGAGCCCCCAGCTGGTGGTGGGGATGGAGGGTGGTGGGGGATGGAGACAGCCCCCAGCTGGTGGTGGGGATGGAGGGTGGTGGGGATGGAGACAGCCCCCAGCTGGTGGTGGGGATGGAGGGTGGTGGGGATGGAGACAGCCCCCAGCTGGTGGTGGGGATGGAGGGTGGTGGGGATGGAGACAGCCCCCAGCTGGTGGCTGGGTACCAGTAGTGTCCTCAGGGTGGGATCACTTCTCTTGGATGTCTTCATCACTGAGCTGGGGGAGAGCTGGAGGCTCCCTCAGGCAGGGTGCAGATGACACCCGGCTGGGTGGGAGCTGAGCTGCTGGAGGGGCAGGAGGGAGCTACAGAGGGCTCTGGAGCCATGGGGGAGGGCAATGGGATGAGGGCACCAAGGGCAAGGGCTGGGACCTGCCCCTGGGGCACAACAAGCCCAGGAAGGCTCCAGGCTGGGGACAGAGGGGCTGGGAAGTGCCTGGGGGGAAAGGCCCTGGGGGGGTTGGTGGCAGAAGAGCCAGGAAGTACCCAGATGGGCAAGGAGCAGCCTGGGCTGGAGCAGCAATGGTGTGGGCAGCAGGAGCAGGGCAGGGATTGTGCCCCTGGGCTGGGCACTGGGGAGCCCACAGCTGCAAGCCTGGGGGCAGGGTTGGACCATCCCTGCCAGGAGGACCTTGAGGGCTGGGGCAGGGCCAGAGCAGGGCAAGGAAGCTGGGGAGGAGTCTGGGGAAGGAGGAGAAGGCTGTGGAGAAGTTGTGAGGAGCAGCTGAGGGAGCTGGGGGGGTTGAGGCTGCAGCAGAGGAGGCTGAGCGGAGACCTTGTGGCTCTCTGCAGCTCCCTGAGAGCAGCTTGCAGCCAGCTGGGGCTTGGTCTTTTCTCCCAGGGAACAAATGACAGGGCAAGAGGAGATGGCCTCAAGCTGCCCCATGGGGAGGTTGAGGTTGGCCCTGAGGAGCAATTTGTTGTCCTTGAGAGCTGTCCAGGCCCGTGGCAGGCTGCCCAGGGCAGTGGTGGAGTCCCCATCCCTGAAGGTGTTTCAAGGCTATGCAGACCTCCCCCCACTCTCCCTGGCTGCCCCAGGGAGCCTCTTGCTCCCTCCCAGCAGCTCTGGGGTCCCCCATCCCCAGGACCATCCCTTCTCCAGCCTCTTCCTGGCTTCTCCTGCTCCACCAGCTCTGAGAGGACAGAGAGGAGGTGTTCCCTGGTGGGGTAACAAGAGGACCTGTGGAGATGAAACCTTGCATGGAGCTCCTGATCCTCTTGAGCAGCACCCGGGACAGGGCCCCACCTCTCCTGCCCCCTCCTCACCAGGGCTGTGCTTGATTTCCATCCTGAGCATCCCTCCAGGGCAAGGAGCTCCTGGGTTGCAGCCCTGCAATCATCCAGGCTCAGGAGTTCCACCACAGCTCCTGCTCCAGCAGCTTTGGGTCCTTGCTCCTTCAGCTCAGCTCCTGGCACCTTGTGAGGGTTGGCCTTAACCCTGAAGGGCTTCTTGAACCTCAGTGATTCTGGGATGTGGAAATGGGACCTGATGGCCTTGGCCATTGCCACCACCTTCATGGTGGCACTGCTGTCCCCTCTGCCACACCTTGGTGGAGGAGAAAGCTGCTGCAGTGAGGCTTGGAGCAAACCCTGGGGGTTTCTCTTGCGTGGTTCTGGGCCTTCCCTCTCCACCCTGCACACAGTCACCCCCAAACCATCAGCTCCCACACATGAGCTGAGCTCAACCCCCCCCTGAGAACCACCACCCCCTTCCTGTGCCACTGTGAGGGGGCTGCTCTGGAGAAGGATCTGGGAGGCCTGATAGATCCAAATCCCAGGAGGAACAACCTCAAGGGGGTCGTGGTTTAGGGTCCCCCAGCACTTGGAAGGAGCTCTGCCTGGTCACAAAGCTACCCCCAGAGCTTTACTGGGGGGAGGAGAGCAGGGAGGTGGTGGTGGTCCCCCTAGGGCAGGAGAGCACTCTTCAAGAGCATTTTCTTCTGAGGGCTGAGGCTCTTGGGAAAGCAGATGTTGAAGTAGATGAGGAGGTCACCCTTGTGCTGGGGGTCCTGGGGCAGTGGCATCCCCTCCCCTGGCACCACTTTGCAGTACTTGGGGCTGCAAAAAAGCAGAGGAAGGGGCTGAGAAGGACCCTGGGGGTGATCCATCAGGGGCTTCATGGGGCTGAGAAGGACCCTGGGGGTGATCCATCAGGGGCTTCATGGGGCTGAGAAGGACCCTGGGGGTGATCCATCAGGGGCTTCATGGGGCTGAGAAGGACCCTGGGGGTGATCCATCAGGGGCTTCATGGGGCTGAGAAGGACCCTGGGGGTGATCCATCAGGGGCTTCATGGGGCTGAGAAGGACCCTGGGGGTGATCCATCAGGGGCTTCATGGGGCTGAGAAGGACCCTGGGGGTGATCCATCAGGGGCTTCATGGGGCTGAGAAGGACCCTGGGGGTGATCCATCAGGGGCTTCATGGGGCTGAGCCACAGCTCTCCACCTTGCCAAGCCCCCAGGGTGCTTCCAAGCAGCTTCAGCTGGAGGCCTCTCCCCGTCCAGCCCCAGCTCCTCCCTGACCCCCTGCAGCCCCAGCTCCTCCCCAGGGGCCTCATCTCACTCCTGTCCTCCACCCACCTGCCCAAGCTTCCTCCCTGCCTCTCCCACCAGCACCATGACCCCAAACCAGAACAACTCCCTGCTGGGCAACCCTTTCCTCTTCCAGGCTGGAGCCCTGAAGCTGCTGGCAAAGCAGGAGAGGGCTGTGGCTGTGAAGTGCCAACCCCTTGCCAAGGAGGAAGAGCTGGGTGTGGAGGTTCCTGCCAAGCACTCAAGGACCTCCTTGGGCCACCAGGCTCTGCAGAAAGGCCCCAGTCCAGCCCCCCCTGAGCCCCCCCAGGGACTTACTCCACGATGTCATTGATGGGGATGTTCAACAGCCTCCCATCCAGCGTCCTCACAGCCACTGTGCAGCCAACCAGGGCCTGCAAGGCAGGGAGCAGGGCCAGGACCTGCACCTCCAGCCCCAGAAGGCCAAGACAAGCTGGGGCTGGCTCCATCTCCTCCCTCTGCTCCTCACCTTTCCCAAGGGGATGCTGGCAACATAGAGGAGGTTGTCCTTGACTCTCCTGAACCTTGGGTGGAGCTTCTCTTGCACAATGAAGGTGATGTCAGCTGGGATGAGGTTTGGGCCCTGAAAGCAAAGTGGGGGGGGGAGGAATGATAGAGCCACCTGGAAATGGTTTCACAGCCCCCCAGCAGGGTGTGGGGAGGGAAGGGAGCTCTGGAGCTCAGCCAGGCCAAGCCCAGCCTGCTCCAGCAGGGCACCCCCAGCAGCTTGCCCAGCAGCACCATGGCCAGGGGGGGTTGGAAGCTCTCCACATAAGGAGACTCCACAACCTCTCTGGGCAGCCTGCTCCAGGCCTCCACCACCCTCACAACAAACAACTTTCTCCTGCTGGCAGCTCCTGGGTGCCAGTCTGTGCCCCTTGGCCTGTCCCTGGGCAGCACTCAGCAGATGCCAGCCCCAGCCTCTTGCCCCCCACAGCCCCTTCAGCTCTTGCTGAGCATTGCTCAGCTCCCCTCTGGGGCTGCTCTTCTGCAGGCTCTCAGCCCCAGGGCTCTCAGCCTTTGCTCCTCACAGAGCTGCTGCAGGCCCCTCAGCCTCTCCCCAGCCTCCCCTGGACTCTCCCCAGCACTTCTCAGTCTCTCTGCAGCTGGGGAGCCCAGCCCTGGACCCAGCCCTGCAGCTGTGGCCTCCCCAGGGCAGAGCAGAGGGGCAGCACAGCCTCCCTGCCCCTGCTGCTGCCCACACTCTGCTCCATGTCCCTCAGGACACCTTTGACCTCCTTGTCCCCCAGGGCACCTTGCTGGCTGCTGGGCACCTCCTTGCCCCCCAGCACCCCCAGCTCCTTCTCCTGGCAGCTGCTCCCCAGCAGCTCCCCCCTGGGCTGTGCTGCTGCAGGAGGTTGTCCCTGCCCAGGGGCAGGACCCTGCCCTTGCCCTGCTTGGCCTTCAGGAGGTTGCTCTCCCCCAGCTCTCAGCCTGCCCAGGGCTCCCTGGCTGCCAGCACAGCCTCAGGGCTGTCAGCACTGCTCCCAGTTGGGTCCCAGCAGCAACCTGGCTGAGGCTGCACTCTGTGCCTTCCTCCAGGCTGCTGCTGAAGATGAGGACCTAGGCTGGACCCAATCCTGACCCCACTGGGGAGCACCACAAGCTCCAGGCCTCCATCCAGACTCAACCAGGCTGGCCCAGAGCTTCATGCCACAGTGGTTACCTGGTCCCCTTCCTTCTCAAAGGTGATCTTGGTGCCCTGCCTCCAGCCTGGCTGCACATCAATGGTGAGGATCTTATCTCTGATGGAGCTGGTCTGACCATCCTCATTCATCACCTGAGGGGTGAGAAGAGCTGAGTCATGGAACCATGGAATGGTTTGGTGGGCAGGCACCTTCCAAAGTCACCCAGTCCAACCCCACCCCTGCAGCCAGCAGGGACAGCCCCAGCAGGCTGCTCACAGCCCCAGACAGCCTGCCCTGGGCTGCTGCCACCCATGGGGCAGCTCCCAGCTCCTTGGGCACCCTGGCACAGGCTCTCAGCACCCTCAGGGGCAAACATTTCTCCCTTCTCTCCAGCCTGAGTCTCCCTCTTAGAGATGGTTCCAAACCATCTCCCCTTGGCCTGGCCCCACAGGCCCTGCTCCACACTCTGTCCCCAGCTTTCTCCCCAGCCCCTTCCAGCCCTGCCAGGCCAGCAGCAGCTCTCCCTGCAGCCTTCTCTTCTCCAGGCTGAACTCTCCCAGCCTGGGGACCCAGCAGAGCCCTTCCAGCCCTCCCTGCATGGCTGTGGCCTCCTCTGGCCCTGCTCCAGCAGCTCCTTGCCTGTGCTGAGCCCTCCAGAGCTGCCCCCAGCAGTGCAGATGGGGTCTCAGCAGAGTGCAGCAGAGGGGCAGAATCCCTTCTCTGCCCCTGCTGCTGGGGATCAGCCCAGGTCAGAATCACTAAGGATGGAAAAGACCTCCAAGATCCTTGAGTCCAACCATGAAGTCAGCACTGCCCTCAGGACCACATCTCCATGGCTCTGAAACCCCCTCAAGGATGGGGACTCCACCAGTGCCCTGGGCCAGGACTAGACAGAAATTGTTCCTCATGGCCAACCTCCACCTGCCCTGGGGCAACTTGAGGCCATCTCCTCTTGTCCTGTCCCTTGCTCCTTGGGAGAAGAGATGAAGATCCATCTGGCTGCAAACTGCTCTCAGAGAGCCACAAGGTCTTCCCTCAGCCTCCTCTGCTGCAGCCTCAACCCCCCCAGCTCCCTCAGCTGCTCCTCACAACTTCTCCACAGCCTTCTCCTCCTTCCCCAGACCCCTCCCCAGCTTCCTTGCCCTGCTCTGGCCCTGCCCCAGCCCTCAAGGTCCTCCTGGCAGGGAGGGCCCAACCCTGCCCCCCAGGCTTGCAGCTGTGGGCTCCCCAGTGCCCAGCCCAGGGGCACAATCCCTGCCCTGCTCCTGCTGCCCACACCATTGCTGCTCCAGCCCAGGCTGCTGCTGCCCTCCTTGCCCCCCTGGGCACCCCCTGGCTCCTCTCCAGCTGCTGCCACCAACCCTTCCATGACCTTTCCCCCCAGGCCCTCTGCCCCCAGCCTGGAGCCTTCCTGGGCTTGTTGTGACCCAGGGGCAGGACCCAGCCCAGCTGCTGCCAGCTTTGGTTCAGATCCAGGGACACAGGGCTGTGACCACCTGATCCCCAGGAGCAGGACCAGGACACAGGGCTGTGACCACCTGATCCCCAGGAGCAGGAGCAGGACACAGGGCTGTGACCACCTGATCCCCAGGAGCAGGACACAGGGCTGTGACCACCTGATCCCCAGGAGCAGGAGCAGGACACAGGGCTGTGACCACCTGATCCCCAGGAGCAGGAGCAGGACACAGGGCTGTGACCACCTGATCCCCAGGAGCAGGAGCAGGACACAGGGCTGTGACCACCTGATCCCCAGGAGCAGGAGCAGGACACAGGGCTGTGACCACCTGATCCCCAGGAGCAGGAGCAGGCTGTGATCCCAACCATCCCACGCCAAGAGGAGGAGAGCCCAGCCCCAGGCTCCTCTGCTGAGCTCCCCTCCAGCTCCCCTACCCTCCTGGAGATCTTAATCTTCTTGGTGCAGCCAAAGAAGAGGTCCTCAAGGCCCAGGTAGAGATCCCTCACGATGGGAGGGTCTTGCTTCACAGCTCCTCGTCCCCGCAGCCCCCCGAAGGGCAGGACCAGCTCTGAGCCATCCTCAGCAAAGAACTCTGTGGGAGGAAGCACAGAGAGGGGCCTGGGGCTGTGCCTGGCAGCTCCTCTGGGGTGAGGAAGCACAGAGAGGGGCCTGGGGCTGTGCCTGGCAGCTCCTCTGGGGTGAGGAAGCACAGAGAGGGGCCTGGGGCTGAGCCTGGCAGCTCCTCTGGGGTGAGGAAGCACAGAGAGGGGCCTGGGGCTGAGCCTGGCAGCTCCTCTGGGGTGAGGAAGCACAGAGAGGGGCCTGGGGCTGAGCCTGGCAGCTCCTCTGGGGTGAGGAAGCACAGAGAGGGGCCATAGCAGAGCAGCTCCAGCCCTCTGCTCATCCTCATGGCCCTGCTCTGGACACCTTCCAGCCCCTCCAGATCCCTCCTGGAACAGAGGCTCCAGAGCTGGACACAGAGCTCCAGCTGTGCTCTCAGCAGAGTGGAGCAGAGGGGCAGAATCCCCTCCCTGGCCCCCTGCCCCCACAAGTCATCATTTAACCTCCAGCCACCACAGACCCAGAAGCAACAGAAGGACCTCAGTGCAGCTGAGTGGGAAACCCCCTCCTCAAGCTCAGAGCTGGTGGCCTGGGCCACCCTCCAGAGCTCCTCTACCTACCTGCAAAGGGATTGTCTCCCCCAAAGAACTCCTTGAAGACCTTGTCAGGGTTGTTGTGAAACACATAGCCCACAGACCAGGGGTTGTCAGGAGCCAGCTCCAAGGGGATGCCACCTTTCAGCCCTTCTTCTCCAAACTTGTCATAGATGCCTTTCTTCATGGCTTAGGGAAGGAAAAAGGAGGAGCTGGGAATGCTGAGCCCCAGCCTGAGAACCAGGTTCTGCTGGGCTGGAGGTTGGAGAGCCAGGTTCTCCATCCCCTTCTGGACATCAAGAGGTGGGGTGGGAGCTCTCAGCCAGGTTGTGTTGGGCTTCCATGGCAAGGTTTAGGTAGCTGGGGGGGACACAGGGGTGGCTGCTGTGAGAAGCTGCCAGAAGCTTCCCAACATTGCTGATGGATCCAATGCCACTGGCTCCAAGGAGGATCCAATGCCACTGGCTCCCAGGAGGATCCAATGCCACTGGCTCCAAGGAGGATCCAATGCCACTGGCTCCCAGGAGGATCCAATGCCACTGGCTCCAAGGAGGATCCAATGCCACTGGCTCCCAGGAGGATCCTATGCCACTGGCTCCAAGGAGGATCCAGTCAGTGATGGTGGTGGCACCCCTGGGAGAATGTATTTAGGAAGAGCAGAAAAACTGTGGGGAAGAACAGCAGCAGAGGAGTGAGATGTGAGACAAACAGACCAAGGACAATGGAGAAGGAGGAGAAGGAGGAGAAGAAGGAGGAGAAGGAGGAGAAGAAGGAGGAGAAGGAGGAGAAGGAGGAGAAGGAGGAGAAGGAGGAGAAGGAGGAGAAGGAGGAGAAGGAGGAGAAGGAGGAGAAGGAGGAGGAGGAGGAGGAGGAGGAGGAGGAGGAAGAGGAGGTGTTCCAGGTGCCAGAGCAAAAATTCCCCTGAAGTGAGTGGTGAAGAAGTCCATGATGGAGCAGATCTCCACCTGCAGCCCCTGGAGGTCCATAATGGAGCAGATAGCCACCAGGAGATCCATAATGGAGCAGATATCCACCTGCAGCCCCTGGAGGTCCATAATGGAGCAGATAGCCACCAGGAGATCCATAATGGAGCAGATATCCACCTGCAGCCCCTGGAGGTCCATAATGGAGCAGATCTCTACCTGCAGCCCCTGGAGGTCCATAATGGAGCAGATCTCTACCTGCAGCCCCTGGAGGTCCATGGTGGAACAGATAGCCCCCAGGAGATCCATAATGGAGCAGATCTCCACCTGCAGCCCCTGGAGGACCAGCAGCCCATGAAGGATCAGAGAGTGGAGCTGAACATCACCTCTGGCCACACCACCAATGCTCTCCCCCTTGCCCAGCCCCTCAGCAGCTCCAGGGCCCAGAGGAGGACCCTGCCCCACTTACGGTCGCTGAGGACATCGTAGGCCTCTGCCAGCTGCCTGAACCTCTTTGGAGCCCAGGGCTCTGTGCATTTCAAGGGATGGTTCTCCAGGGCTAGCTTCCTATAGCTACAAAGAAGAGAGAAGTCCTGCTTGGAGCTGGACCAGAGCTAGTCCTGTCCCATGATTTGACCCTCTCAGCTTGGTCTCCAAGAGACTTTCTGAAGCTGAGGGTCACAGAGTGCCTGCTTTTGGCCATGAAGGGTAGAGTCACTGCCAAGGGTTGGGGTGGGGGAAGGCTCTGCCTTAGACTTGCTCCTGTGCAGACCAAGGGCACTGCTAATTCTTGATGGCATCTGCAGGGAGGTTCTCCTCCCCCTCTGCTCTGCCCTGGGGAGGCCACAGCTGCAGGGCTGGGGCCAGGGCTGGGCTCCCCAGCTGCAGAGAGACTGAGAAGTGCTGGAGAGAGCCCAGGGGAGGCTGGGGAGAGGCTGAGGGGCCTGCAGCAGCTCTGTGAGGAGCAAAGGCTGAGAGCCCTGGGGCTGAGAGCCTGCAGAAGAGCAGCCCCAGAGGGGAGCTAAGCAATGCTCAGCAAGAGCTGAAGGGGCTGTGGGGGGCAAGAGGATGGGGCTGGCATCTGCTGAGTGCTGCCCAGGGACAGGCCAAGGGGCACAAGCAGGCAGCCAGGAGCTGCCAGCTGAAGAGGAGGAGAAAGTTGTTTGTTGTGAGGGTGGTGGAGGCCTGGAGCAGGCTGCCCAGAGAGGTTGTGGAGTCTCCTTGTGTGGAGAGCTTCCAACCCCCCCTGGCCATGGTGCTGCTGGGCAAGCTGCTGGGGGTGCCCTGCTGGAGCAGGCTGGGCATGGCCTGGCTGAGCTCCAGAGCTGCCTTCCCACCACCACCACGCTGAGATTGAGGGATTGTGGAAAGGGAAGGCTGCCAACCCTCACCGCTCACCACTTCCTCGCCAGCCTCACCACTCCATCACCCCACAGCACTCCGGCACCTCCCCACCAGAGCGTGTCCTGCCCCGCCCGCTGCTCCCTCACAGCCTCTCCCCAGACCCTTCCCGGTTGTAGGGAACAGGGGGAAGGCCAAGGGCAGCCTCCCCCAGCCACAGCATCGCGTCCCGGGCCCCCAACAAGGCCGAGGCCCCTCACGCCGCTTTGATGTCGGCCAGCGAGGCATCGCGGCCCAGCTCCAGCACCGCGTAGTAATCCTGGCCCATGGCGGCCGCGTTGCTATGGACGCCGCGACGCGGCATGCGTCACTTCCGGCGCCGCGCAGGGCACCATGGGAGTTGTGGTTCAGAGAGGCCTGGGGGGCGCCGGGCCGGAAGGAGCCTCCCGGGGCCGTCCAGGCCGAGCCCGCGGCGGGCGGCAGGGACGGGCTGGGTGCGAAGGGACCTCCCAAGGCCCTCCAGTCTAAGCCCCCTGCACTCACCAGGGACAGACTGGGTGTGAAGGGACCTCCCAAAGCCTCCAATCCCAGTGCCTGTGGTCACCAGGGACAGACTGGGTGTGAAGGGACCTCCCAAAGCCTCCAGTCCCAGTGCCTGTGGTCACCAGGGACAGACTGGGTGTGAAGGGACCTCCCAAAGCCTCCAATCCCAGTGCCTGTGGTCACCAGGGACAGACTGGGTGTGAAGGGACCTCCCAAAGCCTCCAATCCCAGTGCCTGTGGTCACCAGGGATGGACTGGGTGTGAAGGGACCTCCCAAAGCCTCCAATCCCAGTGCCTGTGGTCACCAGGGATGGACTGGGTGTGAAGGGACCTCCCAAAGCCTCCAATCCCAGTGCCTGTGGTCACCAGGGACAGACTGGGTGTGAAGGGACCTCCCAAGGCCCTCCAGTCTAACCCCCCTGCACTCACCAGGGACAGACTGGGTGTGAAGGGACCTCCCAAGGCCCTCCAGTCTAACCCCACTGCAGTCACCAGAGCAGGCTGCTCAGAGCCTCAACCTGAGCTGGAATGGTTCATGGATGGAGCATCTCCCACCACTCTGGGCAACCAGCTGCCCCTGTTTGCAGTGCTGGGCTCAGAAGAGGAAGAAAGTGGCCTAGAAGGTGGGGGGAGGCGAGGCCAGCTTGGAGCTGCACCAGCAGCGGGGAGGAGGAACCCAAGAGTAGGACCTCAAGCCCCAACTTCGGGCTTGAGAGGTCTCAGCTGCCCCAATGACCACTCCCAGGCTGTGGCTCCAAGTTCTTCCCTTCCCTGTGTCCAAGAAACTGGAGCTAAACCCTGGAGCTGTGTCCTCCTCCTCCTGCTTGGAGCTGGAGTGCTCCCAGGAGCTCCTGGTCCCAGGAGAGCTGTGGCAGCATCCCTGGAACCAGCTGCGGTGGGGCTGCTCCTGCCTGGAGCCTTGGGGCTGCTCCTGCCTGGATCCCTGGGGCTGCTCCTGCCTGGAGCCTTGGGGCTGCTCCTGCCTGGAGCCTTGGGGCTGCTCCTACCTGGAGCCTTGGGGCTGCTCCTACCTGGATCCCTGGGGCTGCTCCTGCCTGGAGCCTTGGGGCTGCTCCTGCCTGGATCCCTGGGGCTGCCCCTGCCTGGAGCCTTGGGGCTGCTCCTGCCTGGAGCCTTGGGGCTGCTCCTACCTGGATCCCTGGGGCTGCTCCTACCTGGAGCCTTGGGGCTGCTCCTGCCTGGATCCCTGGGGCTGCTCCCGCCTGGAGCCTTGGGGCTGCTCCCGACTGGAACCTTGGGGCTGCTCCTGCCTGGAGCCTTGGGGCTGCTCCTGCCTGGATCCCTGGGGCTGCTCCTGCCTGGATCCCTGGGGCTGCCCCTGCCTGGAGCCTTGGGGCTGCTCCTGCCTGGATCCCTGGGGCTGCCCCTGCCTGGAGCCTTGGGGCTGCTCCTGCCTGGATCCCTGGGGCTGCTCCTGCCTGGATCCCTGGGGCTGCCCCTGCCTGGAGCCTTGGGGCTGCTCCTGCCTGGATCCCTGGGGCTGCTCCCTCCTGGAGCCTTGGGGCTGCTCCTGCCTAGAGCCCTGGGGCTGCTCCCGCCTGGACCTCCCTGATCCCCCCCAGCCCCCAAACCAGGCTCCTGCCTCCCCCCATCCCCCAGAGCAGCTCCCCCTGACCCTTGTTGTCCCTTGGGGGGGGGACAGGCCCCCAGAAAGTAATTTTGAAGGTGGAATTTGGAAATCAATGTTTATTTTTGCTTCTCACTTTGGGGTCCTTTGAGTTCCTTTTGTGACCCCCACATTTGGCAAACCCCTCCCCATTGTCACCTCCCTCCTCTCCCCCATTCCCCCCCCCCCAAACTTCTCCCTCCCTGTCCCCATCCCCCCCCAACCCAAGGCCCTGCCCCTTAAAATGTCCTGAAGTGATTTTGGGACCTTCTGGAGCAGGACCTCCCCTCCCCAGCCCCCCCCAAAAGCATAATGGCCACAAGGGGTCCCCAGGGGTCCCTGTCCCAAGCCTGGGCGAATCCAATCCCAAAGCTGCCCTGAGCCTGCCCAAAGGCTTCCAAATCCTGCCCAGGATTTCCCACAGCTTGGGCAGAAGCTGACCAAACCCTGACCAAATCCCCCCAAAACCTCCTGACTCCTGAGCAGGATTTGGCCACAGCCTGGCCCAACCCTTCCCCAACCCACCCAAATGCTTCCCAAAGTCCCAGGGAGGAACTTGGCCAAGTCCTGACCAAATGCCCCCAAAACTTCCTCAAGCCGTCCCCAGACCCCAACAGCCTGACCCAAACCTCCCAAGTCCTGAACAAACCTCCCAAATCCTGCACCAACCCCCCACAGCCTGACCCAAACCTCCCAAGTCCTGAACAAAACCTCCCAAATTCTTCCCCAAACCTCCCAAAGTCTCAGGGAGGAACTTGGCCAAATCCTGACCAATTCCCCCCCAAGCTTCCTCAATCCTATCCCAACCCCCCAACAACCTGAACCAAACCTCTCAAGATCTAACCAAGACCTCCCAAAGCTGGGCACAACCTGACCAACCCCTGACAAATTCCCCCCAAAACCTCCCAAGTCCTGCACCAACCCCCACAGCCTGACCCAAACCTCCCAAGTCCTGAACAAACCTCCCAAATCCTGCACCAACCCCCCACAGCCTGACCCAAACCTCCCAAGTCCTGAACAAAACCTCCCAAATCCTTCCTCTAACCTCCCAAAGTCCTGGGGACCAACTGGGCCAAGTCCTGGCCCAAGCCAGAACAACTCCTGACCAAATTCTGCCTCAAACCTCCCAAAGTCCCAGGCAGGAACTTGGCCAAAGCCTTACCAAATCCCCCCCAAACCTTCCAAATCCTGCAGCAACGCCCCACAACCTGACCCAAACCTCCCAAATCCTTACCCAATCCTCCCAAAGACCAGGTTGGAACTGGGTCAAATCCTCACCAAATTCCCCCCAAAACCTCCCAAATCCTGCACCAAACCTCCCATAGTCCTAGGGAAGAACTTGGCCAAGTGCTGGCCCAAGCCAGAACAAATCCTGACCAAATCCTTCCCCAAACCTCCCAAAGTCCCAGGGAGGAACCTGGCCAAATTCTGAACAAATCCCCCCAAAACCTCCCAAGCTCTAACCAAGACCTCCCAAACCAGGCCACAACCTGACCCACTCCTGACCAATTCCCCCCAAAACCTCCCAAATCCTGCACCAACCCCCCACAGCCTGACCCAAACCTCCCAAATCCTGCCAAAAAACCTCCCAAATCCTGGGCAGGATTTGACCAAAGCCTGCATCAATCCAGCAACAAATCCTGCACCAAATCCTCACAAAACCTCCCAAATCCTGCCCAAAACCTCCCAAGTCCAGGACACAACTTGGCCAAATCCTGGTGCAAACCAGACCAAAACCTCCCAAATCCTTCCCAAAACCTCCCAAAGTGCTACAGAAGAACTTGGCCAAAGCCTGACAAATTCCCCCCAATACTTCCTCAATCCTGCACCAACCCCCCCCAGCCTGACTCAAACCTCCCAAATCCTTACCCAATCCTCCCAAAGACCAGGTTGGAACTGGGTCAAATACTCACCAAATTCCCCCCAAAACCTCCCAAATCCTGCACCAAACCTCCCATAGTCCTAGGGAAGAACTTGGCCAAGTCCTGGCCCAAGCCAGAACAACTCCTTACCAAATCCCCCCAAAACTGCCCAAATCCTGCACCAACCTCCCACAACCTGACCAAAACCTCCCAAATCCTGATCAAAACCTCCCAACCCTTGAGCAAAACTTGAACAAAGCCTGGCCCAACCCACAGCAAATCCTGACCAAGCCCAGACCTAAACCTCCCAATGTCCCAGGGACGAAGGTGGCCAAATCCTCAACAAATCCTCACAAAACCTCCCAAATCCTGCACCAACCCCCCACAGCCTGACCCAAACCTCCCAAATCCTGAACAAAACCTCCCAAATCCTTCCTCTAACATCCCAAAGTCCTGGGGACCAACTGGGCCAAGTCCTGGCCCAAGCCAGAACAACTCCTCACCAAATTCTGCCTCAAACCTCCCAAAGTCCCAGGCAGGAACTTGGCCAAAGCCTTACCAAATCCCCCCCAAACCTCCCAAATCCTGCACCAACCCCCCACAACCTGACCCAAACCTCCCAAATCCTTACCCAATCCTCCCAAAGACCAGGTTGGAACTGGGTCAAATCCTCACCAAATTCCCCCCCAAACCTCCCAAATCCTGCACCAACCCTCCCATAGTCCTAGGGAAGAACTTGGCCAAGTCCTGGCCCAAGCCACAACAAATCCTGCCCAAATCCTTCCCCAAAACCTCCCAAAGTCCCAGGGAGGAACCTGGCCAAATCCTGAACAAATCCCCCCAAAACCTCCCAAGCTCTAACCAAGACCTCCCAAACCTGGGCAAAACCTGACCAACTCCTGACCAATTCCCCCCAAAACCTCCCAAATCCTGCACCAGCCCCGCACAGCCTGACCCAAACCTCCCAAATTCTGGCCAGGATTTGACCAGAGCCTGCTTCAATCCAGACACCAAATCCTCACCAAATCTCCCCAAAACCTCCCAAATCCTGAACAAAACTTCTTCAATCCTGTACCAACCCCCCAAATCCTGACCCAAACCTCCCAAGCTCTAACCAAGACCTCCCAAACCTGGCCACATCCTGGCCAACTCCTGCCCAGTTCCCCCCAACACTTCCTCAAGCCTTTCCCAGCCCCCCAGAGCCTGAGCAGAGCCTCCCAGCTCCTGGGCACGGAGCCCTCCAAATCATTCTCCCTAGAGCTGAGTCCTGCTCAGGATGAATAAAGCTCAGAGCCCTGCTGGGGAGAAGGAATGGTGCTGAGGATCCTGCTGGGAGCCAGCAACACCATGGCTGGGGGGGGGGATGGGGGTGGTTATTATTATTATTATTATTATTATTATTATTATTATTATTATTATTATTATTATTATTATTATTATTATTATTATTATTATTCAGAGCTAAATGTCCTCCTAATAACAACTCATAGAGCTATCAGTCCCGCTGGTGATTAATACTGGAGCTATCACCAGGCTAATAATGATAAATAATATGGCCAATAATATTAATAATGCTAATAATTAATAATAGATTATAATAATTAATAATTAATATTTCATTAATAAGCAATAATTAATAATTAATGCTAATAATTAATAATAATTCTGGGAAGGATGTGACCAAACCCAGCTCCAATCCAGAGATTAAATTCTTACCAAATCCCCACAAAACCTCCCAAATCCTGCCCAAAACCTCCCAAAGTCCCAATGAGGAACTTGACCAAATCCTGACAAATTTCCCCAAAAATTTCCTCAATCCTGCACCAACCTCCCAAATCCTGACCAAAACCTCCCAAATCCTGACCAAAACCTCCCAAATCCTGAACAAAACCTCCCAAATCCTGGGCAGGATTTGACCAAAGCCTGCTTCAATCCAGCAACAAATCCTGCACCAAATCCTCACAAAACCTCCCAAATCCTGCACCAACCCCCCACAACCTGACCTAAACCTCCCAACCTCTAACCAAGACCTTCCAAACCTGGGCAAAACCTGACCAACTCCTGCCCAATTCCCCCCAAAACCTCCCAAATCCTGCACCAACCCCCCACAGCCTGACCCAAACCTCCCAAATCCTGAACAAAACCTCCCAAATCCTTCCTCTAACCTCCCAAAGTCCTGGGGACCAACTGGGCCAAGTCCTGGCCCAAGCCAGAACAACTCCTGACCAAATTCTGCCTCAAAACTCCCAAAGTCCCAGGCAGGAACTTGGCCAAAGCCTTACCAAATCCCCCCCAAACCTCCCAAATCCTGCAGCAACGCCCCACAACCTGACCCAAACCTCCCAAATCCTTACCCAATCCTCCCAAAGACCAGGTTGGAACTGGGTCAAATCCTCACCAAATTCCCCCCAAAACCTCCCAAATCCTGCACCAAACTTCCCATAGTCCTAGGGAAGAACTTGGCCAAGTGCTGGCACAAGCCACAACAAATCCTGCCCAAATCCTTCCCCAAACCTCCCAAAGTCCCAGGGAGCAACCTGGCCAAATCCTGAACAAATCCCCCCAAAACCTCCCAAAACTTCCCAAGCTCTAACCAAGACCTCCCAAACCAGGCCACAACCTGACCAACTCCTGACCAATTCCCCCCAAAACCTCCCAAGTCCTGCACCAACCCCCCACAGCCTGACCCAAACCTCCCAAATCCTGCCAAAAAACCTCCCAAATCCTGGGCAGGATTTGACCAAAGCCTGCATCAATCCAGCACCATATCCTGCACCAAATCCTCACAAAACCTCCCAAATCCTTCCCCAAAACCTCCCAGGTCCAGGACACAACTCGGCCAAATCCTGGTCCAAACCAGACCAAAACCTCCCAAATCCTTCCCAAAACCTCCCAAAGTGCTACAGAAGAACTTGGCCAAAGCCTGACAAATTCCCCCCAATACTTCCTCAATCCTGCACCAACCCCCCCCAGCCTGACTCAAACCTTCCAAATCCTGCACCAACCCCCCACAACCTGACCCAAACCTCCCAAATCCTTACCCAATCCTCCCAAAGACCAGGTTGGAACTGGGTCAAATCCTCACCAAATTCCCCCCAAAACCTCCCAAATCCTGCACCAAACCTCCCATACTCCTAGGGAAGAACTTGGCCAAGTCCTGGCCCACGCCAGAACAACTCCTTACCAAATCCCCCCAAAACTGCCCAAATCCTGCACCAACCCCCCACAGCCTGACCAAAACCTACCAAATCCTGCACCAACCTCCCACAACCTGACCAAAACCTCCCAAATCCTGATCAAAACCTCCCAACCCTTGAGCAAATCTTGAACAAAGCCTGCACCAACCCACAGCAAATCCTGACCAAGCCCAGACCTAAACCTCCCAATGTCCCAGGGACGAAGGTGGCCAAATCCTCAACAAATCCACCCAAAACCTCCTGAAACCTATCCCAACCCCCCACAACCTGACCTAAACCTCCCAACCTCTAACCAAGACCTTCCAAACCTGGGCAAAACCTGACCAACTCCTGCCCAATTCCCCCCAAAACCTCCCAAATCCTGCACCAACCCCCCACAGCCTGACCCAAACCTCCCAAATCCTGAACAAAACCTCCCAAATCCTTCCTCTAACCTCCCAAAGTCCTGGGGACCAACTGGGCCAAGTCCTGGCCCAAGCCAGAACAACTCCTGACCAAATTCTGCCTCAAACCTCCCAAAGTCCCAGGCAGGAACTTGGCCAAAGCCTTACCAAATCCCCCCCAAACCTCCCAAATCCTGCACCAACCCCCCACAACCTGACCCAAACCTCCCAAATCCTGCACCAACCCTCCCATAGTCCTAGGGAAGAACTTGGCCAAGTCCTGGCCCAAGCCAGAACAACTCCTGCCCAAATCCTTCCCCAAACCTCCCAAAGTCCATGGCAGGAACTTGGCCAACTTACCAAATCCCCCCAAAACTGCCCAAATCCTGCACCAACCCCCCACAACCTGACCCAAACCTCCCAAATCCTGCACCAACCCCCACAGCCTGACCCAAACCTCCCAAATTCTGGCCAGGATTTGACCAGAGCCTGCTTCAATCCAGACACCAAATCCTCACCAAATCTCCCCAAACCCTCCCAAATCCTGAACAAAACTTCTTCAATCCTGTACCAACCCCCCAAATCCTGACCCAAACCTCCCAAGCTCTAACCAAGACCTCCCAAACCTGGCCACAATCTGACCAACTCCTGCCCAATTCCCCCAACACTTCCTCAAGCCTTTCCCAGCCCCCCAGAGCCTGAGCAGAGCCTCCCAGCTCCTGGGCACGGAGCCCTCCAAATCATTCTCCCTAGAGCTGAGTCCTGCTCAGGATGAATAAAGCTCAGAGCCCTGCTGGGGAGAAGGAATGGTGCTGAGGATCCTGCTGGGAGCCAGCACCACCATGGCTGGGGGGGGATGGGGGTGGGGTGGTTATAGTTGTTATTATTATTATTATTATTATTATTATTATTACTACTACTACTACTACTACTACTACTACTACTACTACTACTACTACTATTACTATTATTACTATTACTATTATTACTATTATTATTATTCATAGCTAAAAGGCCTCCTAATAAGAACTCATAGAGCTAAGAGTCCTGCTGCTGATTAATACTGAAGCCATCACCAGGCTAATAATGATAAATAATATGGCTGGTAATATTAATAATGGGAATAATTAATAATAGACCTAATAATACCAGCAATAGCAGTGTTTAAAAGAGCTAAGAATCCTGCTGATATTGATGAATAACATGGCTAATAGCCCTAATAATGGAAATAATTGCTAATGGAGCTAAGAATGCTGCTGATGTTAAGTAATGTTGCTAACAACCCTGCCTATAGTTAATGAGAGAGCTAACAGTCCTGCTACTAATAATTAATGGCTGTAATAATCCTAATGGTAAATAATATGGCTAATAGGCTTAATAATTGTAACAGTAATCACTAACAGAGCTAAAAGACCCCTAATAATACCTAACAGAGCTAATAGCACAGGTAATGATCACTACTGGAGCTACAATCAGGCTATTGATGATAACTAAGATGGCTAAGAGGCTTACTGCTACTGCTACTAAAAGTCAGCGCTGAGCATAAGGAACAGAGCTGAGATTCCTGCCAATAACAACCAAGGGAGCTAATAATGCTGCCTGTATTGATCAACAAGATGGCTAATAGCCTTAATGATGGTAAGAATAATGGTGCTAATAGTCCTGCTAATAACAACAACTAATAGAGCTAATAATCCTGCTAATACCTATAAAGAATATGGCTAATAATATTAACTATGGCAATAATTAATACTAGAGCTAATAATCCTGCTAATACCTATTAATAACATGGCTAATAATCTTAACTATGGCAGTAAGTAATACTAGAGCTATTAATCCTGCTAATACCTATTAATAACATGGCTAATACTCTTAACTATGGCACTAACTAATACTAGAGCTAATAATCCTCGTAATACGTATTTAATAATCTTAACTATGGCAACAATTAATACTAGAGCTAATAATCCTACTAATACCTATAAAGAATATGGCTAATAATCTTAACTATGGCAGTAATTAATACTAGAGCTAATAATCCTGCTAATACCTATAGAGAATATGGCTAATAATCTTAACTATGGCAACAATTAATACTAGAGCTAATAATCCTGCTAATACCTATAAGGAATATGGCAAATAATCTTAACTATGGCACTAATTAATACTAGAGCTAATAATCCTGCTAATACCTATAAAGAATATGGCTAATAATCTTAACTATGGCAGTAATTAATACTAGAGCTAATAATCCTACTAATACCTATTTAATAATCTTAACTATGGCAGTAATTAATACTAGAGCTAATAATCCTGCTAATACCTATTAATAACATGGCTAATAATCTTAACTATGCCAATAATTAATACTAGAGCTAATACTCCTGCTAATACCTATAAAGAATACGTCTAACAATATTAACGATGGCAGTAATTAATACTAGAGCTAATAATCCTTCTAATACCTTTTATTAATCTTAACTATGCCAACAATTAATAGTAGAGCTAATAATCCTACTAATACCTATAAAGAATATGGCTAATAATCTTAACTATGGCTATAATTTATACTAGAGCTAATAATCCTACTAATACCTATTTAATAATCTTAACTATGGCAACAATTAATACTAGAGCTAATAATCCTACTAATACCTATAAAGAATATGGCTAATAATCTTAAATATGGCAGTAATTAATACTAGAGGTAATAATAGTACTAATACCTATTTAACAATCTTAACTATGGCAACAATTAATACTAAAGCTAATAATCCTGCTAATAATCTTAACAATGGCAGTAAGTTATACTAGAGCTAATAATCCTACTAATACCTATTTAATAATCTTATCTATGGCAACAATTAATACTACAGCTAATAATCCTGCTAATACCTATAAAGAATATGGCTAATAATCTTAACTATGGCAATGAGTAATAATAGAGCTAATAATCCTGCTACTACCTATAAAGAATATGTCTAATAATCTTAACTATGGCAGTAATTAATACTAGAGCTAATAATCCTGGTAATACGGATAAGGAATATGGCTAATAATCTTAACTATGGCACTAATTAATACTATAGCTAATTATCCTACTAATACCTATTTAATAATCTTAACTATGGCAACAATTAATACCAGAGCTAAAAATCCTGCTAATACCTATCAATAACATGGCTAATAATCTTAACTATGGCAACAATTAATACTAGAGCTAATAATCCTACTAATACCTATAAAGAATATGGCTAATAATCTTAACTATGTCAGTAATTAATACTAGAGCTAATAATCCTGCTAATACCTATAGAGAATATGGCTAATAATCTTAACTATTGCAGTAATTAATACAAGGGCTAATAATCCTACTAATACCTATTTAATAATCTTAACTATGGCAACAATTAATACTAGAGCTAATAATCCTACTAATGCCTATAAATAATATGGCTAATAATCTTAACTATGGCAACAATTAATACTAGAGCTAATAATAGAGCTAATACCTATAAAGAATATGGCTAATAATCTTAACTATGGCATTAATTAATACTAGAGCTAATAATCCTGCTAATACCTATTAATAACATGGCTAATAATCTTAACTATGGCAACAATTAATACTAGAGCTAATAATCCTACTAATACCTATTAAATAATCTTAACTATGGCAACAAATAGTACTAGAGCAAATAATCCTGCTAATACCTACTAATAACATGGCTAATAATCTTAACTATGGCAATAATTCATACTAGAGCTAATAATCCTGCTAATACCTATAAAGAATATGGCTAATAATCTTAACTATGGCAATAATTAATACTAGAGCTAATAATCCTGCTAATACCTATAAAGAATATGGCTAATAATCTTAACTATGGCAATAATTAATACTAGAGCTAATAATCCTGCTAATACCTATAACGAATATGGCTAATAATCTTAACTATGGCAGTAATTAATACTAGAGCTAATAATAGAGCTAATACCTATAAAGAATATGGCTAATACTCTTAACAATGGCAGTAATTAATACTAGAGCTAATAATCCTACTAATACCTATTTAATAATCTTACCTATGGCAACAATTAATACTAGAGCTAATAATCCTGCTAATACCTATCAATAACATGGCTAATAATCTTAACTATGGCAGTAATTAATACTAGAGCTAATAATCCTACTAATACCTATAAAGAATATGGCTAATAATCTTAACTATGGCAACAATTAATACTAGAGCTAATAATACTGCTAATAATAACTAATAGAACTAAAAATCCTGTTAATACCTATAAATAATGTAGCTAACTTTCTTAACTATGGCAATAATTAATAATAGAGCTAATTATCCTGGTAACAATTATTACTGGAGCTAAGAATCCTGCTAACATTGCTAAATAATAGGTCTAATACTCTTACTTATGGTAATAATTAATAATACATCTTAACATTCCTACTACTGCAAATACCTAATAGTGCTAATAAGAGTAAGTATAATTAATGGAACTAATAATGGAGTTAATAATAATAATGGATAAATAATATGGCTAAGAGTCTTTATACTACTGTAATAATACTACTAATAACTAACAGAGCTAAAAGTCCTCCTAAGAATAACTACCAGAGCTAACATTCCTGCTGGGGATTAATGCCAGAGCTGTAATCAGGCTAAGGATGATAAACAATATGGCTAAGAGCCTGAGAAACAATAAGAAGTGCAACGAATTAGAGCTAATATTCCTGCTAATAATAAGTAATGGAGCTAATATTCCTGCTAATACTGATAAATACTATGGCTAATCATCTGACTTATGGTAATGTTTAATAACAGACCTAATAACACCACTAATGCTAATGCTTCAAAGAGCTAAGAACCCTGCTAATATTGATGAATAATATGGCTAAGCATCTTAATAATGGAAATAATTAATGACAGAGCTAAGAATCCCACAAATATTGAGTAATGGTGCTAATAATCCTGTTAATAATTACTAACAGTGCTAATCCTCCTCTTAATAACTAATAATAGAGCTAATAGTAATACTTAAAAGAGCTAACAATAATTAATGCAACTAATAGTCCTGCTCATACTGATAAAGAATGTGCCTAATAGTCTTAATAAGAAAAATAATAGAGCTAAAAGACTGCCTAATAATAACTAATACAGCCAATAACTAATAGAGCTAACAGTCCTGCTAGGGATTAATTATAGAGCTATAGTCCTGATAATGGTAATAACTAATAGTAGAGCTGGTAGTCCTGCTGAAAGTAATTGATAGAGATAATAACCCTGCTAATAATCATAAATAATGTGGCTAATAGTCTCAGCAGCAGTAGTAGTAGTAATAATAATAATAGTAATCTAATAGTGATGTTAATAACAATAGGGCTAATAATCCTGCTAATAATTACTATCAGGGGATGACCCCAGAGGACCTCACAGCCTCCCAGAGCTGTCTCCAGACCAAGCCCTGACCAAAGCCTTCCACATCTGGAGCAGAACCTGACCCAAGTCAGACCAAAACCTCCCAAACCCTGAGCTCAACCTCCCCAAACCCTGACCCAGCCCACACCAAAACCTCCCAAACCCTCCTGAAGCCTTTCCCAACCTCCCAGCCCCTCACCAAAAGCATCAAACACTTCCCAAAGCCTCAGCACAACTTCCCCAAGTCCTGGCCCAATCCTCACCACAGCCTGCTCCAAACCTCCCAAATCCTGAGCTCAGCCTGACCAAATCCTGACCCAACCCAGACCAAAACCTCCCCAAGTCCTAGGGAGGAACTTGGCCAAGTCCTGGCCCAAGCCAGAACAACTCCTGACCAAATCCTGCCCAAAACCTCCCAAAGTCCTAGGGAAGAACTTCCCAAGTCTGGCACAAGCTGGAACAGCTCCTGACCAAATCCTGCCCAACAACTCCCAAAGTCCTAGGGAAGAACTTAGCCAAAGCTTAATAAATACCCTGTAATACCTCCCAAATCCTGCACCAGTCCCCCAAAACCTGACCAAAACCTCCCAAATCCTACCCAAACCCTCCTCAATCCTGCACCAACCCCCCAAAACCTGACCAAAACCTCCCAAATCCTACCCAAACCCTCCTCAATCCTGCACCAACCCCCCAAAACCTGACTCAAACCTTCCAAATCCTGCACCAACCCCCCACATCCTGACCAGAACCTCCCAAATCCTTCCCTAAACCTCCCAAAGTCCTGGGGAGGAACTTGGCCAAGTCCTGCCCAAGCCAGAACAAATCCTTCCCAAATCCCCTCAACACCTCCCAAATCCTGCCCAAAACATCCCAAAGTCCCAGGGAAGAACTTGCCAAATCCTGACCACATTCCCCCCAAAACCTCCTCAATCCTGCCCCAACCCCCCACAACCTGACCCAAACCTCCCAAATCGTTCTCTAAACCTTCCACATTCTGGGCAGGATTTGACCAAAGCCTGGTTCAACCCAGAGACCAAATTCTCACCAAATCTTCCCAAAACTTCCCAAATCCTTCCCAAAACCTCCCAAAATCCTAGGGAAGAACTTGGCCAAGTCCTGGCCCAAGCCAGAACAAATCCTGCCCAAATCCTTCCCCAAACCTCCCAAAGTCCCAGGCAGGAACTGGCCCATGTCCTGGCCCAATCCTCACCACAACCTGCTCCAAACCTCCCAAATCCTGAGCTCAGCCTGACCAAATCCTGACCCAACCCAGACCAAAACCTCCCAAAACCTTCACAAAGCCCTGCCCAAAACCTCCCAAAGTCCCAGGCAGGAACTTGGCCAAAGCCTTACCAAATCCCCCCCAAACCTCCCAAATCCTGCACCAACCCCCCACAACCTGACCAAATACTACCAAATCCTGTACAAAACTTCTGAACCCTTGGGCAAGACTTGCACAAATCCTGGCCCAACCCACAACTTCTCCTGACCAAATCCTGACCAAAACCTTACAAAGTCCTACAGAAGAACTTGGCCAAAGCCTGACAAATTCCCCAAAAAACTTCATTCCAAATCCTGCACCAACCCCCCACAACCTGACCCAAACCTCCCAAGTCCTGCACCAACCCCCCACAACCTGACCGAAACCTCCCAAGTCCTGCACCAACCCCCCACAACCTGACCCAAACCTCCCAAATCCTGCACCAAACCTCCCATAGTCCTAGGGAAGAACTTGGCCAAGTCCTGGCCCAAGCCACAACAACTCCTTACCAAATCGCCCCAAAACTGCCCAAATCCTGCACCAACCTCCCACAACCTGACCAAAACCTCCCAAATCCTGATCAAAACCTCCCAACCCTTGAGCAAAACTTGAACAAAGCCTGGCCCAACCCACAGCAAATCCTGACCAAGCCCAGACCTAAACCTCCCAATGTCCCAGGGACGAAGGTGGCCAAATCCTCAACAAATCCACCCAAAACCTCCTGAAACCTATCCCAACCCCCCACAACCTGACCTAAACCTCCCAACCTCTAACCAAGACCTTCCAAACCTGGGCAAAACCTGAACAACTCCTGCCCAATTCCCCCCAAAACCTCCCAAATCCTGCACCAACCCTCCCATAGTCCTAGGGAAGAACTTGGCCAAGTCCTGGCCCAAGCCACAACAAATCCTGCCCAAATCCTTCCCCAAACCTCTCAAAGTCCCAGGGAGGAACCTGGCCAAATCCTGAACAAATCCCCCCAAAACTTCCCAAGCTCTAACCAAGACCTCCCAAACCAGGCCACAACCTGACCAACTCCTGACCAATTTGCAACCAAAACCTCCCAAGTCCTGCACAAACCCCCCACAGCCTGACCCAAACCTCCCAAATCCTGCCAAAAAACCTCCCAAATCCTGGGCAGGATTTGAGCAAAGCCTGCATCAATCCAGCACCATATCCTGCACCAAATCCTCACAAAACCTCCCAAATCCTGCCCAAAACCTCCCAGGTCCAGGACACAACTTGGCCAAATCCTGGTGCAAACCAGACCAAAACCTCCCAAATCCTTCCCAAAACCTCCCAAAGTGCTACAGAAGAACTTAGCCAAAGCCTGACAAATTCCCCCCAATACTTCCTCAATCCTGCACCAACCCCCCCCCAGCCTGACCCAAACCTCCCAAATCCTGCACCAACCCCCCACAACCTGACCCAAACCTCCCAAATCCTTACCCAATCCTCCCAAAGACCAGGTTGGAACTGGGTCAAATCCTCACCAAATTCCCCCCAAAACCTCCCAAATCCTGCACCAAACCTCCCATAGTCCTAGGGAAGAACTTGGCCAAGTCCTGGCCCAAGCCAGAACAACTCCTGACCAAATCCCCCCAAAACTGCCCAAATCCTGCACCAACCCCCCACAGCCTGACCAAAACCTCCCAAATCCTGCACCAACCCCCCACAACCAGACCAAAACCTCCCAAATCCTGATCAAAACCTCCCCATCCTTGAGCAAAACTTGAACAAAGCCTGGCCCAACCCACAGCAAATCCTGACCAAGCCCAGACCTAAACCTCCCAATGTCCCAGGGACGAAGGTGGCCAAATCCTCAACAAATCCACCCAAAACCTCCTGAAACCTATCCCAACCCCCCACAACCTGACCTAAACCTCCCAAGCTCTAACCAAGACCTTCCAAACCTGGGCAAAACCTGACCAACTCCTGACCAATTCCCCCCAAAACCTCCCAAATCCTGCACCAACCCCCCACAGCCTGACCCAAACCTCCCAAATCCTGAAGAAAACCTCCCAAATCCTTCCTCTAACCTCCCAAAGTCCTGGGGACCAACTGGGCCAAGTCCTGGCCCAAGCCAGAACAACTCCTGACCAAATTCTGCCTCAAAGCTCCCAAAGTCCCAGGCAGGAACTTGGCCAAAGCCTTACCAAATCCCCCCCAAACCTCCCAAATCCTGCACCAACCCCCCACAACCTGACCCAAACCTCCCAAATCCTGCCAAAAACCCTCCCAAATCCTGGGCAGGATTTGAGCAAAGCCTGCTTCAATCCAGCAACAATCCTGCACCAAATCCCCACCAAACCTCCCAAATCCTGCCCAAAACCTTCCAGGTGCAGGACACAACTTGGCCAAATTCTGGTCCAAACCAGACCAAAACCTCCCAAATCCTTCCCAAAACCTCAAAAGTGCTACAGAAGAACTTGGCCAAAGCCTGACAAATTGCCCCCAATACTTCCTCAATCCTGCACCAACCCCCCCCAGCCTGACTCAAACCTTCCAAATCCTGCACCAACCCCCCACAACCTGACCTAAACCTCCCAACCTCTAACCAAGACCTTCCAAACCTGGGCAAAAGCTGACCAATTCCTGCCCAATTCACCCCAAAACCTCCCAAGTCCTGCACCAACCCCCCACAGCCTGACCCAAACCTCCCAAGTCCTGCACCAACCCCCCCAACCTGACCCAAACCTCCCAAATCCTGCCAAAAAACCTCCCAAATCCTGGGCAGGATTTGACCCAAGCCTGCATCAATCCAGCACCATATCCTGCACCAAATCCTCACAAAACCTCCCAAATCCTGCCCAAAACCTCCCAGGTGCAGGACACAACTTGGCCAAATCCTGGTCCAAACCAGACCAAAACCTCCCAAATCCATCCCAAAACCTCCCAAAGTGCTACAGAAGAACTTGGCCAAAGCCTGACAAATTCCCCCCAATACTTCCTCAATCCTGCACCAACCCCCCCCAGCCTGACTCAAACCTTCCAAATCCTGCACCAACCCCCCACAACCTGACCCAAACCTCCCAAATCCTTACCCAATCCTCCCAAAGACCAGGTTGGAACTGGGTCAAATCCTCACCAAATTCCCCCCAAAACCTCCCAAATCCTGCACCAAACCTCCCATAGTCCTAGGGAAGAACTTGGCCAAGTCCTGGCCCAAGCCAGAACAAATCCTGCCCAAATCCCCCCAAAACTGCCCAAATCCTGCACCAACCTCCCACAACCTGACCAAAACCTCCCAAATCCTGATCAAAACCTCCCAACCCTTGAGCAAAACTTGGACAAAGCCTGCACCAACCCACAGCAAATCCTGACCAAGCCCAGACCTAAACCTCCCAATGTCCCAGGGACTAAGGTGGCCAAATCCTCAACAAATCCACCCAAAACCTCCTGAAACCTATCCCAACCCCCCACAACCTGACCTAAACCTCCCAACCTCTAACCAAGACCTTCCAAACCTGGGCAAAACCTGAACAACTCCTGACCAATTCCCCCCAAAACCGCCCAAATCCTGCACCAAACCTCCCATAGTCCTAGGGAAGAACTTGGCCAAGTGCTGGCCCAAGCCAGAACAAATCCTGTCCAAATCCTGCCCTAAACCTCCTAAAGTCCCAGGGAGGAACCTGGCCAAATCCTGAACAAATCCCCCCAAAACCTCCCAAGCTCTAACCAAGACCTCCCAAACCAGGCCACAACCTGACCAACTCCTGACCAATTCCCCCCAAAACCTCCCAAGTCCTGCACCAACCCCCCACAGCCTGACCCAAACCTCCCAAATCCTGCACCAACCCCCCACAGCCTGACCCAAACCTCCCAAATTCTGGCCAGGATTTGACCATAGCCTGCTTCAATCCAGACACCAAATCGTCACCAAATCTCCCCAAAACCTCCCAAATCCTGAACAAAACTTCTTCAATCCTGTACCAACCCCCCAAATCCTGACCCAAACCTCCCAAGCTCTAACCAAGACCTCCCAAACCTGGCCACATCCTGACCAACTCCTGCCCAATTCCCTCCAAAGACTGACCAAATCCTGCCCCAAACCTCCCAAAGTCCCAGGGAGGAACCTGGCCAACTCCTGCCCAATTCCCCCCAACACTTCCTCAAGCCTTTCCCAGCCCCCCAGAGCCTGAGCAGAGCCTCCCAGCTCCTGGGCACGGAGCCCTCCAAATCATTCTCCCTAGAGCTGAGTCCTGCTCAGGATGAATAAAGCTCAGAGCCCTGCTGGGGAGAAGGAATGGTGCTGAGGATCCTGCTGGGAGCCAGCAACAACATGGCTGGGGGAGGTGCTGGGGGTGGTGGTTGTTGTTGTTGTTGTTATTACTATTATTACTATTATTATTATAGCTAAAAGGCCTCCTAATAAGAACTCATAGAGCTAAGAGTCCTGCTGCTGATTAATACTGAAGCCATCACCAGGCTAATAATGATAAATAATATGGCCAATAATATTAATAATGCTAATAATTAAAAAAGATGCTAATAATTAATAATTAATATTTCATTAATAATCAATAATTACTAATTAATGCTAATAATTAATAATAATTCTGGGAAGCATGTGACCAAACCCAGCTCCAATCCAGAGATTAAATCCTTACCAAATCCCCACAAAACCACCCAAATCCTGCCCAAAACCTCCCAAAGTCCCAATGAGGAACTTGACCAAATCCTGACAAATTTCCCCAAAAATTTCCTCAATCCTGCACCAACCTCCCAAAACCTGACCAAAACCTCCCAAAACCTGACCAAAACCTCCCAAATCCTGACCAAAACCTCCCAAATCTTGGACAGGGAGTGACCAAAGCCTGCTTCAATCCAGCAACAAATCCTGCACCAAATCCTCACAAAACCTCCCAAATCCTGCACCAACCCCCCACAGCCTGACCTAAACCTCCCAACCTCTAACCCAGACCTTCCAAACCTGGGCAAAACCTGACCAACACCTGCCCAATTCCCCCCAAAACCTCCCAAATCCTGCACCAACCCCCCACAGCCTGACCCAAACCTCCCAAATCCTGAACAAAACCTCCCAAATCCTTCCTCTAACCTCCCAAAGTCCTGGGGACCAACTGGGCCAAGTCCTGGCCCAAGCCAGAACAACTCCTGACCAAATTCTGCCTCAAACCTCCCAAAGTCCCAGGCAGGAACTTGGCCAAAGCCTTACCAAATCCCCCCCAAGCCTCCCAAATCCTGCACCAACCCCCCACAACCTGACCCAAACCTCCCAAATCCTGCCAAAAAACCTCCCAAATCCTGGGCAGGATTTGACCAAAGCCTGCATCAATCCAGCAACAAATCCTGCACCAAATCCTCACAAAACCTCCCAAAGTGCTACAGAAGAACTTGGCCAAAGCCTGACAAATTGCCCCCAATACTTCCTCAATCCTGCACCAACCCCCCCCAGTCTGACTCAAACCTCCCAAATCCTTACCCAATCCTCCCAAAGACCAGGTTGGAACTGGGTCAAATCCTCACCAAATTCCCCCCAAAACCTCCCAAATCCTGCACCAAACCTCCCATAGTCCTAGGGAAGAACTTGGCCAAGTGTTGGCCCAAGCCAGAACAACTCCTTACCAAATCCCCCCAAAACTGCCCAAATCCTGCACCAACCTCCCACAACCTGACCAAAACCTCCCAAATCCTGATCAAAACCTCCCAACCCTTGAGCAAAACTTGAACAAAGCCTGCACCAACCCACAGCAAATCCTGACCAAGCCCAGACCTAAACCTCCCAATGTCCCAGGGACAAAGGTGGCCAAATCCTCAACAAATCCACCCAAAACCTCCTGAAACCTATCCCAACCCCCCACAACCTGACCTAAACCTCCCAACCTCTAACCAAGACCTTCCAAACCTGGGCAAAACCTGACCAACTCCTGACCAATTCCCCCCAAAACCTCCCAAATCCTGCACCAACCCCCCACAGCCTGACCCAAACCTCCCAAATCCTGAACAAAACCTCCCAAATCCTTCCTCTAACCTCCCAAAGTCCTGGGGACCAACTGGGCCAAGTCCTGGCCCAAGCCAGAACAACTCCTGACCAAATTCTGCCTCAAACCTCCCAAAGTCCCAGGCAGGAACTTGGCCAAAGCCTTACCAAATCCCCCCCAAACCTCCCAAATCCTGCACCAACCCCCCACAACCTGACCCAAACCACCCAAATCCTTACCCAATCCTCCCAAAGACCAGGTTGGAACTGGGTCAAATCCTCACCAAATTCCCCCCAAAACCTCCCAAATCCTGCACCAACCCTCCCATAGTCCTAGGGAAGAACTTGGCCAAGTCCTGGCCCAAGCCAGAACAACTCCTGACCAAATCCTTCCCCAAACGTCCCAAAGTCCCTGGCAGGAACTTGGCCAACTCCTTACCAAATCCTCCCAAAACTGCCCAAATCCTGCACCAACCCCCCACAGCCTGACCCAAACCTCCCAAATCCTAATCAAAACCTCCAGATCCAGGACACAACTTGGCCAAATCCTGGTCCAAACCAGACCAAAACCTCCCAAATCCTGAACAAAACCTCCCAAATCCTGCACCAACCGCCCACAACCTGACCCAAACCTCCCAAATTCTGGCCAGGATTTGACCAGAGCCTGCTTCAATCCAGACACCAAATCCTCACCAAATCTCCCCAAACCCTCCCAAATCCTGAACAAAACTTCTTCAATCCTGTACCAACCCCCCAAATCCTGACCCAAACCTCCCAAGCTCTAACCAAGACCTCCCAAACCTGGCCACATCCTGACCAACTCCTGCCCAATTCCCCCCAACACTTCCTCAAGCCTTTCCCAGCCCCCCAGAGCCTGAGCAGAGCCTCCCAGCTCCTGGGCACGGAGCCCTCCAAATCATTCTCCCTAGAGCTGAGTCCTGCTCAGGATGAATAAAGCTCAGAGCCCTGCTGGGGAGAAGGAATGGTGCTGAGGATCCTGCTGGGAGCCAGCACCACCATGGCTGGGGGGGGATGGTGGTGGGGTGGTTGTGGTTGCTGTTGTTATTATTATTATTATTATTATTATTATTATTATTATTATTATTATTATTATTATTACTATTATTACTATTACTATTACTATTATTACTATTATTACTATTATTACTATTACTATTATTACTATTAATAGCTAAAAGGCCTCCTAATAAGAACTCACAGATCCAAGAGTCCTGCTGCTGATTAATACTGAAGCCATCACCAGGCTAATAATGATAAATAATATGGCTGGTAATATTAATAATGGGAATAATTACTAATAGACCTAATAATACCAGTAATAGCAGTGTTTAAAAGAGCTAAGAATCCTGCTGATATTGATGAATAACATGGCTAATAGTCCTAATAATGGAAATAATTGCTAATGGAGCTAAGAATGCTGCTGATGTTAAGTAAGCTAATAATCCTGCTAATACCTATTGATAACATGGCTGATAAACTTAACTATGGCACTAATTAATACTAGAGCTAATAATCCTACTAATACGCATTTAATAATCTTAACTATGGCAACAATTAATACTAGAGCTAATAATCCTACTAATACCTATTAAATAATCTAAACTATGGCAACAATTAATAATAAAGATAATAATCCTACTAATACCTATTAATAACATGGCTAATAATCTTAACTACGGCAGTAATTAATACTAGAGCTAATAATCCTGGTAATACCTATAAGGAATATGGCTAATAATCTTAACTATGGCTACAATTAATACTAGAGCTAATAATCCTACTAATACCTATAAAGAATATGGCTAATAATCTTAACTATGGCAACAATTAATACTAGAGCTAATAATAGAGCTAAAACCTATAAAGAATATGGCTAATAATCTTAACTATGGCAACAATTAATACTAGAGCTAATAATACAGCTAATACCTATTAAGAATATGGCTAATCATCTTAACTATGGCAACAATTAATACTAGAGCTAATAATCCTGGTAATACCTATAAAGAATATGGCTAATCATCTTAACTATGGCAACTATTAATACTGGAGCTAACAATCCTGCTAATACCTATTAATAACATGGCTAATAATCTTAACTATGGCAACAATTAATACTAGAGCTAATAATCCTGCTAATACCTGTAAAGAATATGGCTAATAATCTTAACTACGGCAGTAATTAATACTAGAGCTAAAAATCCTGCTAATACCTATTAATAACATGGCTAATAATCTTAACTATGGCAACAATTAATACTAGAGCTAATAATCTGGCAAATACCTATTAATAACATGGCTAATAATCTTAATTATGGCAACAATTAATACTAGAGCTAATAATCCTACTAATACCTATTAAATAATCTTAACTATGGCAACAATTAATACTAAAGCTAATAATCCAGCTAATACCTGTCAATAACATGTCAAATAATCTTAACTATGGCAGTATACTAGAGCTAATAATCCTGCTAATACCTATAAGGAATATGGCAAATAATCTTAACTATAGCACTAATTAATACTAGAGCTAATAATCCTACTAACACCTACTTAATAATCTTAACTATGGCAGTAATTAATACTAGAGCTAATATTCCTGCTAATACCTACTAAAAACATGGCTAATAATCTTAACTATGCAAATAATTAATACTAGAGCTAATAATCCTGCTAATACCTATTAAGAATATGGCTAATAATCTTAACTATTGCAGTAATTTATACTAGAGCTAATAATCCTACTAATACCTATTTAATAATCTTAACTATGGCTACAATTAATACTAGAGCTAATAATCCTACTAATACCTATAAAGAATATGGCTAATAATCTTAACTATGGCAGTAATTCATACTAGATGTAATAACAATGCTAATACCTATTTAACAATCTTAACTATGGCAACAATTAATACTACAGCTAATAATCCTGCTAATAATCTTAACCATGGCAGTAAGTTATACTAGAGCTAATAATCCTACTAATACCTATTTAATAATCTTATCTATGGCAACAATTAATACTAGAGCTAATAATCCTGCTAATACCTATTAATAACATGGCTAATAATCTTAACTATGGCAGTAATTAATACTAGAGCTAATAATCCTACTGATACCTATTTAACAATCTTAACTATGGCAACAATTAATACTAGAGCTAATAATCCTGCTAATACCTATTTAATATTCTTAACTATGGCAACAATTAATACTAGAGCTAATAATCCTGCTAATACCTATAAAGAATATCACTAATAATCTTAACTATGGCAATGAGTAATAATAGAGCTAATAATCCTGCTAATACCTATAAAGAATATGGCTAATAATCTTAAATATGGCAGTAATTAATACTAGAGCTAAAAATCCTGGTAATACGTATAAGGAATATGGGTAATAATCGTAACTATTGCAGTAATGAATACTAGAGCTAATAATCCTACTAATACCTATTTAATAATCTTAACTATGGCAACAATTAATACTAGAGCTAATAATCCTACTAAGACCTATTTAATATTCTAGACTATGGCAACAATTAATACTAGAGCTAATAATCCTGCTAATACCTATTAATATCATGGCTAATAATCTTAACTATGGCACAAATTAATACTACAGCTAATAATCCTACTAATACATATTTAATAATCTTAACTATGGCAACAATTAATACTAGAGCTAATAATCCTACTAATACCTATTTAATATTCTTAACTATGGCAACAATTAATACTAGAGCTAATAATCCTGCTAATACCTATTAATAACATGGCTAATAATCTTAACTATGGCAGTAATTAATACTAGAGCTAATAATCCTACTGATACCAATTTAACAATCTTAACTATGGCAGTAATTAATACTAGAGCTAATAATCCTACTGATACCTATTTAACAATCTTAACTATGGCAACAATTAATACTAGAGCTAATAATCCTGCTAATAATCTTAAAAATGGCAGTAAGTAATACTAGAGCTAATAATCCTACTAATACCTATTTTATAATCTTATCTATGACAACAATTAATAATAGAGCTAATAATCCTGCTAATACCTATCAATAACATGGCTAATAATCTTAACTATGGCAACAATTAATACTAGAGCCCATAATCCTACTAATACCTATAAAGAATATGGCTAATAATCTTAACTATGGCAGTAATTAATACTAGAGCTAATAATCCGACCAATATCTATTTAATAATCTTACCTATGGCAACAATTAATACTAGAGCTAATTAATAACATGGCTAATAATCTTAACTATGGTAACAATTAATACTAGAGCTAATAATCCTACTAATACCTATTTAATAATCTTAACTATGGCAGAAAGTAATACTAGAGCTAATAATCCTGCTAATACCTATTAATAACATGGCTAATAATCTTAACAATGGCAGTAATTAATACTAGAGCTAATAATCCTGCTAATACCTATAAAGAATATGGCTAATCATCTTAACTATGCCAGTAATTAATACTAGAGCTAATAATCCTGCTAATACCTGTAAAGAATATGGGTAATCATCTTAACTACGGCAGTAATTAATACTAGAGCTAAAAATCCTGCTAATACCTATTAATAACATGGCTAATAATCTTAACTATGGCAACAATTGATACTAGAGCTAATAATCCCGCAAATACCTATTATTAACTTGGCTAATAATCTTAATTATGGCAACAATTAATACTAGAGCTAATAATCCTACTAATACCTGTTAAATAATCTTAACTATGGCTACAATTAATACTAAAGCTAATAATCCAGCTAATACCTATCAATAACATGGCTAATAATCTTAACTATGGCAGTATACTAGAGCTAATAATCCTGCTAATACCTATAAGGAATATGGCTTATAATCTTAACTATTGCAGTAATGAATACTAGAGCTAATAATCCTTCTAATACCTATTTAATAATCTTAACTATGGCAACAATTAATACTAGAGCTAATAATCCTACTAATACCTATAAAGAATATGGCTAATAATCTTAAATATGGCAGTAATTAATACTAGATGTAATAACAATGCTAATACCTATTTAACAATCTTAACTATGGCAACGATTAATACTACAGCTAATAATCCTGCTAATAATCTTAACAATGGCAGTAAGTTATACTAGAGCTAATAATCCTACTAATACCTATTTAATAATATTATCTATGACATCAATTAATATTACAGCTAATAATCCTGCTAATACCTATAAAGAATATCGCTAATAATCTTAACTATGGCAATGAGTAATAATAGAGCTAATAATCCTGCTAATACCTATAAAGAATATCACTAATAATCTTAACTATGGCAATGAGTAATAATAGAGCTAATAATCCTGCTACTACCTATAAAGAATATGGCTAATGATCTTAACTATGGCAGTAATTAATACTAGAGCTAAAAATCCTGGTAATACCTATAAGGAATATGGCTAATAATCTTAACTATGGCACTAATTAATACTACAGCTAATAATCCTACTACTACCTATTTAATAATCTTAACTATGGCAACAATTAATACTAGAGCTAATAATCCTACTAATACCTATTTAATATTCTTAACTATGGCAACAATTAATACTAGAGCTAATAATCCTGCTAATACCTATTAATAACATGGCTAATAATCCTAACTATGGCAGTAATTAATACTCGAGCTAATAATCCTACTGATACCTATTTAACAATCTTAACTATGGCAACAATTAATACTAGAGCTAATAATCCTGCTAATAATCTTAACAATGGCAGTAAGTAATACTAGAGCTAATAATCCTACTAATACCTATTTTATAATCTTATCTATGGCAACAATTAATACTAGAGCTAATAATCCTGCTAATACCTATCAATAACATGGCTAATAATCTTAACTATGGCAACAATTAATACTAGAGCCAATAATCCTACTAATACCTATAAAGAATATGGCTAATAATCTTAACTATGGCAGTAATTAATACTAGAGCTAATAATCCTACCAATATCTATTTAATAATCTTACCTATGGCAACAATTAATACTAGAGCTAATTAATAACATGGCTAATAATCTTAACTATGGCAGTAAGTAATGCTAGAGCTAATAATCCTACTAATACCTATAAAGAATATGGCTAATAATCTTAACTATGGCAACAATTAATACTAGAGCTAATAATCCTGCTAATACCTATAAATAATATGGCTAATAATATTAACTATGGCAGTAATTAATACTAGAGCTAATAATCCTACTAATATCTATTTAATAATCTTAACTATGACAACAATTAATACTAGAGCTAATAATCCTGCTAATACCTATTAATAACATGGCTAATAATCTTAACTATGGCAGTAAGTTATACTAAAGCTAATAATCCCGCTAATACCTATTAATAACATGGCTAATAATCTTAACTATGGCTGTAATTAATACTAAAGCTAATAGTCCTGCTAATACCTATAAAGAATATGGCTAATAATCTTAACTATGGCAGTAATTAATACTAGAGCTAATAATCCTAGTAATACCTATTTAATAATCTTAACTATGGCAACAATTAATACTAGAGCTAATAATACTGCTAATAATAACTAATAGAACTAAAAATCCTGTTAATACCTATAAATAATGTAGCTAACTTTCTTAACTATGGCAATAATTAATACTAGAGCTAATTATCCTGGTAACAATTATTACTGGAGCTAATAATCCTGCTAACATTGCTAAATAATATGTCTAATACTCTTACTTATGGTAATAATTAATAATACGTCCTACATTCCTACTACTGCAAATACCTAATAGTGCTAATAAGAGTAAGTATAATTAATGGAACTAATAATGGAGTTAATAATAATAATGGATAAATAATATGGCTAAGAGTCTTTATACTACTGTAATAATACTACTAATAACTAACAGAGCTAAAAGTCCTCCTAAGAATAACTAACAGAGCTAACATTCCTGCTGGGGATTAATACCAGAGCTGTAATCAGGCCAAGGATGATAAACAATATGGCTAAGAGCCTGATGAACAATAAGAAGTGCAAGGAATTAGAGCTAATATTCCTGCAAATAACAAGTAATGGAGCTAATATTCCTGCTAATACTGATAAATACTATGGCTAATCATCTGACTTATGGTAATGTTTAATAACAGACCTAATAACACCACTAATGCTAATGCTTCAAAGAGCTAAGAACCCTGCTAATATTGATGAATAATATGGCTAAGCATCTTAATAATGGATAATAACCCTGCTAATAATCATAAATAATGTGGCTAATAGTCTCAGCAGTAGTAGTAGTAGTAATAATAATAATAATAATCTAATAGTGATGTTAATAACAATAGGGCTAATAATCCTGCTAATAATTACTATCAGGGGATCCCCCCAGAGGACCTCACAGCCTCCCAGAGCCGTCTCCAGACCAAGCCCTGACCAAAGCCTTCCACATCTGGAGCAGAACCTGACCCAAGCCAGACCAAAACCTCCCAAACCCTGAGCTCAACCTCCCCAAACCCTGACCCAGTCCACACCAAAACCTCCCAAAGCCTCCTGAAGCCTTTCCCAACCTCCCAGCCCCTCACCAAAAGCATCAAACACTTCCCAAAGCCTCAGCACAACTTCCCCAAGTCCTGGCCCAATCCTCACCACAGCCTGCTCCAAACCTCCCAAATCCTGAGCTCAGCCTGACCAAATCCTGACCCAACCCAGACCAAAACCACCCAAGTCCTAGGGAGGAACTTGGCCAAGTCCTGGCCCAAGCCAGAACAACTCCTGACCAAATCCTGCCCAAAACCTCCCAAAGCCCTAGGGAAGAACTTGCTAAATCCTGACAAATTCCCCCCAAAACTTCCTCAATCCTGCACCAACCCCCCACAACCTGACCAAAACCTCCCAAATCCTTACCCAATCCTCCTAAAGACCCAGGGAGGAACTTGGTCAAATCCAGGCCAAATTCCACCCCAAAACCTCCCAAATCCTGCACCAACCCCCCACAACCTGACCAAAACCTCCCAAATCCTTACCCAATCCTCCTAAAGACCCAGGGAGGAACTTGGTCAAATCCAGGCCAAATTCCACCCCAAAACCTCCCAAATCCTGCACCAACCCCCCACAACCTGACCCAAACCTCCCAAACCCTGAACAAAACCTCCCAATGTCCCAGGGAGGAACTTGGCCACATCCTGACAAATTCCCCCCAAAACTTCCCAAATCCTTCCCAAAACCTCCCAAAGACCTAGGGAAAAACTTGGCCAAATCCGGACAAATTCCCACCAAAACCTCCCCAATCCTGCACCAACCCCCCACCACCTCACCAAAACCTCCCAAATTGTGGCCAGGATTTGACCATAGCCTGCTTTAATCCAGAGACTAAATTCTCACCAAATCCCCACAAACACCTCCCAAAGTCCTAGGGAAGAACTTCCCAAGTCTGGCACAAGCTGGAACAGCTCCTGACCAAATCCTGCCCAACAACTCCCAAAGTCCTAGGGAAGAACTTAGCCAAAGCTTAATAAATACCCTGTAATACCTCCCAAATCCTGCACCAATCCCCCAAAACCTGACCAAAACCTCCCAAATCCTACCCAAACCCTCCTCAATCCTGCACCAACCCCCCAAAACCTGACCAAAACCTCCCAAATCCTACCCAAACCCCCCTCAATCCTGCACCAACCCCCCAAAACCTGACCAAAACCTCCCAAATCCTACCCAAACCCTCCTCAATCCTGCACCAACCCCCCAAAACCTGACTCAAACCTTCCAAATCCTACCCAAACCCTCCTCAATCCTGCACCAATCCCCCACAACCTGACTCAAACCTTCCAAATCCTGCACCAACCCCCCACATCCTGACCAGAACCTCCCAAATCCTTCCCTAAACCTCCCAAAGTCCTGGAGAGGAACTTGGCCAAGTCCTGCCCAAGCCAGAACAAATCCTTCCCAAATCCCCTCAACACCTCCCAAATCCTGCCCAAAACATCCCAAAGTCCCAGGGAAGAACTTGCCAAATCCTGACCACATTCCCCCCAAAACCTCCTCAATCCTGCACCAACCCCCCACAACCTGACCCAAACCTCCCAAATCGTTCTCTAAGCCTTCCACATTCTGGGCAGGATTTGACCAAAGCCTGGTTCAACCCAGAGACCAAATTCTCACCAAATCTTCCCAAAACTTCCCAAATCCTTCCCAAAACCTCCCAAAATCCTAGGGAAGAACTTGGCCAAGTCCTGGCCCAAGCCAGAACAAATCCTGCCCAAATCCTTCCCCAACCCTCCCAAAGTCCCAGGCAGGAACTGGCCCATGTCCTGGCCCAATCCTCACCACAGCCTGCTCCAAACCTCCAAAATCCTGAGCTCAGCCTGACCAAATCCTGACCCAACCCAGACCAAAACCTCCCAAAACCTTCACAAAGCCCTGCCCAAAACCTCCCAAAGTCCCAGGCAGGAACTTGGCCAAAGCCTTACCAAATCCCCCCCAAACCTCCCAAATCCTGCACCAACCCCCCACAACCTGACCAAATCCAACCAAATCCTGAACAAAACCTCCCAACCCTTGGGCAAGACTTGCACAAATCCTGGCCCAACCCACAACTTCTCCTGACCAAATCCTGACCAAAACCTTACAAAGTCCTACAGAAGAACTTGGCCAAAGCCTGACAAATTCCCCAAAAAACTTCATTCCAAGTCCTGCACCAACCCCCCACAACCTGACCCAAACCTCCCAAATCCTGCACCAACCCCCCCACAGCCTGACCCAAACCTTCCAAATCCTGCACCAACCCCCCACAACCTGACCCAAACCTCCCAAATCCTGCCAAAAAACCTCCCAAATCTTGGACAGGATTTGACCAAAGTCTGCATCAATCCAGCACCATATCCTGCACCAAATCCTCACAAAACCTCCCAAATCCTGCCCAAAACCCCCACAACCTGACCTAAACCTCCCAACCTCTAACCAAGACCTTCCAAACCTGGGCAAAACCTGACCAACTCCTGACCAATTCCCCCCAAAACCTCCCAAATCCTGATCAAAACCTCCCAACCCTTGAGCAAAACCTGAACAAAGCCTGCACCAACCCACAGGAAATCCTGACCAAGCCCAGACCTAAACCTCCCAATGTCCCAGGGACGAAGGTGGCCAAATCCTCAACAAATCCACCCAAAACCTCCTGAAACCTATCCCAACCCCCCACAACCTGACCTAAACCTCCTAACCTCTAACCAAAACCTTCCAAACCTGGGCAAAACCTGAACAACTCCTGACCAATTCCCCCCAAAACCTCCCAAATCCTGCACCAACCCTCCCATAGTCCTAGGGAAGAACTTGGCCAAGTCCTGGCCCAAGCCACAACAAATCCTGCCCAAATCCTTCCCCAAACCTCTCAAAGTCCCAGGGAGGAACCTGGCCAAATCCTGAACAAATCCCCCCAAAACCTCCCAAGCTCTAACCAAGACCTCCCAAACCAGGCCACAACCTGACCAACTCCTGACCAATTTGCCCCCAAAACCTCCCAAGTCCTGCACCAACCCCCCACAACCTGACCCAAACCTCCCAAATCCTGCCAAAAAACCTCCCAAATCCTGGGCAGGATTTGACCAAAGCCTGCTTCAATCCAGCAACAAATCCTGCACCAAATCCTCACAAAACCTCCCAAATCCTGCCCAAAACCTCCCAAAGTGTTACAGAAGAACTTGGCCAAAGCCTGACAAATTGCCCCCAATACTTCCTCAATCCTGCACCAACCCCCCCCCAGCCTGAACCAAACCTCCCAAATCCTTACCCAATCCTCCCAAAGACCAGGTTGGAACTGGGTCAAATCCTCACCAAATTCCCCCCAAAACCTTCCAAATCCTGCACCAAACCTCCCATAGTCCTAGGGAAGAACTTGGCCAAGTCCTGGCCCAAGCCAGAACAACTCCTTACCAAATCCCCCCAAAACTGCCCAAATCCTGCACCAACCCCCCACAACCTGACCAAAACCTCCCAAATCCTGATCAAAACCTCCCAACCCTTGAGCAAAACTTGAACAAAGCCTGGCCCAACCCACAGCAAATCCTGACCAAGCCCAGACCTAAACCTCCCAATGTCCCAGGGACGAAGGTGGCCAAATCCTCAACAAATCCACCCAAAACCTCCTGAAACCTATCCCAACCCCCCACAACCTGACCTAAACCTCCCAACCTCTAACCAAGACCTTCCAAACCTGGGCAAAACCTGACCAACTCCTGCCCACTTCCCCCCAAAACCTCCCAAATCCTGCACCAACCCCCCACAGCCTGACCCAAACCTCCCAAATCCTGAACAAAACCTCCCAAAGCCCTGGGGACCAACTGGGCCAAGTCCTGGCCCAAGCCAGAACAACTCCTCACCAAATTCTGCTTCAAAGCTCCCAAAGTCCCAGGCAGGAACTTGGCCAAAGCCTTACCAAATCCCCCTAAACCTCCCAAATCCTGCACCAACCCCCCACAACCTGACCCAAACCTCCCAAATCCTTACCCAATCCTCCCAAAGACCAGGTTGGAACTGGGTCAAATCCTCACCAAATTCCCCCCAAAACCTCCCAAATCCTGCACCAAACCTCCCATAGTCCTAGGGAAGAACTTGGCCAAGTCCTGGCCCAAGCCAGAACAACTCCTTACCAAATCCCCCCAAAACTGCCCAAATCCTGCACCAACCTCCCACAACCTGACCAAAACCTCCCAAATCCTGCACCAACCCCCCACAACCTGACCAAAACCTCCCAAATCCTGATCAAAACCTCCCAACCCTTGAGCAAAACTTGAACAAAGCCTGGCCCAACCCACAGCAAATCCTGACCAAGCCCAGACCTAAACCTCCCAATGTCCCAGGGACAAAGGTGGCCAAATCCTCAACAAATCCACCCAAAACCTCCTGAAACCTATCCCAACCCCCCACAACCTGACCTAAACCTCCCAAGCTCTAACCAAGACCTTCCAAACCTGGGCAAAACCTGACCAACTCCTGACCAATTCCCCCCAAAACCTCCCAAATCCTGCACCAACCCCCCACAGCCTGACCCAAACCTCCCAAATCCTGAACAAAACCTCCCAAATCCTTCCTCTAACCTCCCAAAGTCCTGGGGACCAACTGGGCCAAGTCCTGGCCCAAGCCAGAACAACTCCAGACCAAATTCTGCCTCAAACCTCCCAAAGTCCCAGGCAGGAACTTGGCCAAAGCCTTACCAAATCCCCCCCAAACCTCCCAAATCCTGCACCAACCCCCCACAACCTGACCCAAACCTCCCAAATCCTGCCAAAAAACCTCCCAAATCCTGGGCAGGATTTGAGCAAAGCCTGCTTCAATCCAGCAACAAATCCTGCACCAAATCCCCACCAAACCTCCCAAATCCTGCCCAAAACCTTCCAGGTGCAGGACACAACTTGGCCAAATTCTGGTCCAAACCAGACCAAAACCTCCCAAATCCTTCCCAAAACATCAAAAGTGCTACAGAAGAACTTGGCCAAAGCCTGACAAATTGCCCCCAATATTTCCTCAATCCTGCACCAACCCCCCCCAGCCTGACTCAAACCTCCCAAATCCTTACCCAATCCTCCCAAAGACCAGGTTGGAACTGGGTCAAATCCTCACCAAATTCCCCCCAAAACCTCCCAAATCCTGCACCAAACCTCCCATAGTCCTAGGGAAGAACTTGGCCAAGTCCTGGCCCAAGCCAGAACAACTCCTTACCAAATCCCCCCAAAACTGCCCAAATCCTGCACCAACCTCCCACAACCTGACCAAAACCTCCCAAATCCTGATCAAAACCTCCCAACCCTTGAGCAAAACTTGAACAAAGCCTGCACCAACCCACAGCAAATCCTGACCAAGCCCAGACCTAAACCTCCCAATGTCCCAGGGACGAAGGTGGCCAAATCCTCAACAAATCCACCCAAAACCTCCTGAAACCTATCCCAACCCCCCACAACCTGACCTAAACCTCCCAACCTCTAACCAAGACCTTCCAAACCTGGGCAAAACCTGACCAACTCCTGACCAATTCCCCCCAAAACCTCCCAAATCCTGCACCAACCCCCCACAGCCTGACCCAAACCTCCCAAATCCTGAACAAAACCTCCCAAATCCTTCCTCTAACCTCCCAAAGTCCTGGGGACCAACTGGGCCAAGCCCTGGCCCAAGCCAGAACAACTCCTGACCAAATTCTGCCTCAAACCTCCCGAAGTCCCAGGCAGGAACTTGGCCAAAGCCTTACCAAATCCCCCCCAAACCTCCCAAATCCTGCACCAACCCCCCACAGCCTGACCCAAACCTCCCAAATCCTGAACAAAACTTCCTCAAGCCTTTCCCAACCCCCCAAATCCTGACCCAAACCTCCCAAGCTCTAACCAAGACCTCCCAAACCTGGCCAGAACCTGGCCAACTCCTGCCCAATTCCCCCCAACACTTCCTCAAGCCTTTCCCAGCCCCCCAGAGCCTGAGCAGAGCCTCCCAGCTCCTGGGCACGGAGCCCTCCAAATCATTCTCCCTAGAGCTGAGTCCTGCTCAGGATGAATAAAGCTCAGAGCCCTGCTGGGGAGAAGGAATGGTGCTGAGGATCCTGCTGGGAGCCAGCACCACCATGGCTGGGGGGGGGATGGTGGTGGGGTGGTTATAGTTGTTGTTGTTTTTGCTGTTGTTGTTGTTATTATTATTATTATTATTATTATTATTATTATTATTATTATTATTATTATTATTATTATTATTATTATTATTATTACTATTATTACTATTAATAGCTAAAAGGCCTCCTAATAAGAACTCATAGATCCAAGAGTCCTGCTGCTGATTAATACTGAAGCCATCACCAGGCTAATAATGATAAATAATATGGCTGGTAATATTAATAATGGGAAAAATTACTAATAGACCTAATAATACCAGTAATAGCAGTGTTTAAAAGAGCTAAGAATCCTGCTGATATTGATGAATAACATGGCTAATAGTCCTAATAATGGAAATAATTGCTAATGGAGCTAAGAATGCTGCTGATGTTAAGTAAGCTAATAATCCTGCTAATACCTATTAATAACATGGCTGATAAACTTAACTATGGCACTAATTAATACTAGAGCTAATAATCCTACTAATACGCATTTAATAATCTTAACTATGGCAACAATTAATACTAGACCTAATAATCCTGCTAATAGCTATCAATAACATGGCTAATAATCTTAACTATGGCAACAATTAATACTAGAGCTAATAATCCTACTAATACCTATTAAATAATCTAAACTATGGCAACAATTAATAATAAAGATAATAATCCTACTAATACCTATTAATAACATGGCTAATAATCTTAACTACGGCAGTAATTAATACTAGAGCTAATAATCCTGGTAATACCTATAAGGAATATGGCTAATAATCTTAACTATGGCTACAATTAATACTAGAGCTAATAATCCTACTAATACCTATAAAGAATATGGCTAATAATCTTAACTATGGCAACAATTAATATTAGAGCTAATAATAGAGCTAAAACCTATAAAGAATATGGCTAATAATCTTAACTATGGCAACAATTAATACTAGAGCTAATAATACAGCTAATACCTATTAAGAATATGGCTAATCATCTTAACTATGGCAACAATTAATACTAGAGCTAATAATCTGGCAAATACCTATTAATAACATGGCTAATAATCTTAATTATGGCAACAATTAATACTAGAGCTAATAATCCTACTAATACCTATTAAATAATATTAACTATGGCAACAATTAATACTAAAGCTAATAATCCAGCTAATACCTATCAATAACATGTCAAATAGTCCTAACTGTGGCAGTATACTAGAGCTAATAATCCTGCTAATACCTATAAGGAATATGGCAAATAATCTTAACTATAGCACTAATTAATACTAGAGCTAATAATCCTACTAACACCTATTTAATAATCTTAACTATGGCAGTAATTAATACTAGAGCTAATAATCCTGCTAATACCTACTAAAAACATGGCTAATAATCTTAACTATTGCAGTAATTTATACTAGAGCTAATAATCCTACTAATACCTATTTAATAATCTTAACTATGGCTACAATTAATACTAGAGCTAATAATACTACTAATACCTATAAAGAATATGGCTAATAATCTTAACTATGGCAGTAATTCATACTAGATGTAATAACAATGCTAATACCTATTTAACAATCTTAACTATGGCAACAATTAATACTACAGCTAATAATCCTGCTAATAATCTTAACCATGGCAGTAAGTTATACTAGAGCTAATAATCCTACTAATACCTATTTAATAATCTTATCTATGGCAACAATTAATACTAGAGCTAATAATCCTACTAATACCTATTTAATAATCTTATCTATGGCAACAATTAATACTAGAGCTAATAATCCTGCTAATACCTATTAATAACATGGCTAATAATCTTAACTATGGCAGTAATTAATACTAGAGCTAATAATCCTACTGATACCTATTTAACAATCTTAACTATGGCAACAATTAATACTAGAGCTAATAATCCTGCTAATAATCTTAACAATGGCAGTAAGTAATACTAGAGCTAATAATCCTACTAATACCTATTTTATAATCTTATCTATGGCAACAATTAATACTAGAGCTAATAATCCTACTAATACCTATTAATAACATGGCTAATAATCTTAACTATGGCAATGAGTAATAATAGAGCTAATAATCCTGCTAATACCTATAAAGAATATGGCTAATAATCTTAACTATGGCAGTAATTAATACTAGAGCTAAAAATCCTGGTAATACGTATAAGGAATATGGCTAATAATCTTAACTATGGCACTAATTAATACCACAGCTAATAATCCTACTAATACCTATTTAATAATCTTAACTATGGCAACAATTAATACTACAGCTAATAATCCTACTAATACCTATTTAATATTCTTAACTATGGCAACAATTAATACTAGAGCTAATAATCCTGCTAATACCTATTAATAACATGGCTAATAATCTTAACTATGGCACTAATTATTACTAGAGCTAATAATCCTACTAATACCTATTTAATAATCTTAACTATGGCAACAATTAATACTAGAGCTAATAATCCTACTAATACCTATTTAATATTCTTAACTATGGCAACAATTAATACTAGAGCTAATAATCCTGCTAATACCTATTAATAACATGGCTAATAATCTTAACTATGGCAGTAATTAATACTAGAGCTAATAATCCTATGGATACCTATTTAACAATCTTAAATATGGCAACAATTAATACTAGAGCTAATAATCCTGCTAATAATTTTAACAATGGCAGTAAGTTATACTAGAGCTAATAATCCTACTAATACCTATTTTATAATCTTATCTATGGCAACAATTAATACTACAGCTAATAATCCTGCTAATACCTATAAAGAATATGGCTAATAATCTTAACTATGGCAATGAGTAATAATAGAGCTAATAATCCTGCTAATACCTATAAAGAATATGGCTAATAATCTTAACTATGGCAGTAATTAATACTAGAGCTAAAAATCCTCGTAATACCTATAAGGAATATGGCTAATAATCTTAACTATGGCACTAATTAATACTACAGCTAATAATCCTACTAATTCCTATTTAATAATCTTAACTATGGCAACAATTAATACTAGAGCTAATAATCCTACTAATACCTATTTAATATTCTTAACTATAGCAACAATTAATACTAGAGCTGATAATCCTGCTAATACCTATCAATAACATGGCTAATAATCTTAACTATGGCAACAATTAATACTAGAGCCAATAATCCTACTAATACCTATAAAGAATATGGCTAATAATCTTAACTATGGCAGTAATTAATACTAGAGCTAATAATCCTACCAATATCTATTTAATAATCTTACCTATGGCAACAATTAATACTAGAGCTAATTAATAACATGGCTAATAATCTTAACTATGGCAGTAAGTAATACTAGAGCTAATAATCCTACTAATACCGATTAATAACATGGCTAATAATCTTAACTATGGCAGTAAGTAATACTAGAGCTAATAATCCTACTAATACCTATAAAGAATATGGCTAATAATCTTAACTATGGCAACAATTAATACTAGAGCTAATAATCCTGCTAATACCTATAAATAATATGGCTAATAATATTAACTATGGCAGTAATTAATACTAGAGCTAATAATCCTACTAATACCTATTTAATAATCTTAACTATGGCAACAATTAATACTAGAGCTAATAATCCTGCTAATACCTATTAATAACATGGCTAATAATCTTAACTATGGCAGTAAGTTATACTAGAGCTAATAATCCCGCTAATACCTATTAATAACATGGCTAATAATCTTAACTATGGCTGTAATTAATACTAAAGCTAATAGTCCTGCTAATACCTATAAAGAATATGGCTAATAATCTTAACTATGGCAGTAATTAATACTAGAGCTAATAATCCTGCTAATACCTATAAAGAATATGGCTAATAATCTTAACTATGGCACTAATTAATACTACAGCTAATAATCCTACTAATACCTATTTAATAATCTTAACTATGGCAACAATTAATACTAGAGCTAATAATACTGCTAATAATAACTAATAGAACTAAAACTCCTGTTAATACCTATAAATAATGTAGCTAACTTTCTTAACTATGGCAATAATTAATAATAGAGCTAATTATCCTGGTAACAATTATTACTGGAGCTAATAATCCTGCTAACATTGCTAAATAATATGTCTAATACTCTTACTTATGGTAACAATTAATAATACGTCCTACATTCCTTCTACTGCAAATACCTAATAGTGCTAATAAGAGTAAGTATAATTAATGGAACTAATAATGGAGTTAATAATAATAATGGATAAATAATATGGCTAAGAGTCTTTATACTACTGCTACTAATACTACTAATAACTAACAGAGCTAAAAGTCCTCCTAAGAATAACTAACAGAGCTAACATTCCTGCTGGGGATTAATACCAGAGCTGTAATCAGGACAAGGATGATAAACAATATGGCTAAGAGCCTGAGAAATAATAAGAAATGCAACGAATTAGAGCTAATATTCCTGCTAATAATAAGTAATGGAGCTAATATTCCTGCTAATACTGATAAATACTATGGCTAATCATCTGACTTATGGTAATGTTTAATAACAAACCTAATAACACCACTAATGCTAATGCTTCAAAGAGCTAAGAACCCTGCTAATATTGATGAATAATATGGCTAAGCATCTTAATAATGGAAATAATTAATAACAGAGCTAAGAATCCCACAAATATTGAGTAATGGTGCTAATAATCCTGTTAATAATTACTAACAGTGCTATTCCTCCTCTTAATAACTAATAATAGAGCTAATAGTAATACTTAAAAGAGCTAATAATAATTAATGCAACTAATAGTCCTGCTCATACTGATAAAGAATGTGCCTAATAGTCTTAATAAGAAAAATAATAGAGCTAAAAGACTGCCTAATAATAACTAATACAGCCAATAACTAATAGAGCTAACAGTCCTGCTAGGGATCAATTATAGAGCTATAGTCCTGATAATGGTAATAACTAATTGTAGAGCTGGTAGTCCTGCTGAAAGTAATTGATAGAGATAATAACCCTGCTAATAATCATAAATAATGTGGCTAATAGTCTCAGCAGCAGTAGTAGTAGTAGTAGTAGTAGTAGTAGTAGTAATAATAATAGTAATCTAATAGTGATGTTAATAACAATAGGGCTAATAATCCTGCTAATAATTACTATCAGGGGATGCCTCCAGAGGACCTCACAGCCTCCCAGAGCCGTCTCCAGACCAAGCCCTGACCAAAGCCTTCCACATCTGGAGCAGAACCTGACCCAAGCCAGACCAAAACCTCCCAAACCCTGAGCTCAACCTCCCCAAACCCTGACCCAGTCCACACCAAAACCTCCCAAAGCCTCCTGAAGCCTTTCCCAACCTCCCAGCCCCTCACCAAAAGCATCAAACACTTCCCAAAGCCTCAGCACAACTTCCCCAAGTCCTGGCCCAATCCTCACCACAGCCTGCTCCAAACCTCCCAAATCCTGAGCTCAGCCTGACCAAATCCTGACCCAACCCAGACCAAAACCTCCCCAAGTCCTAGGGAGGAACTTGGCCAAGTCCTGGCCCAAGCCAAAACAACTCCTGACCAAATCCTGCCCCAAACCTCCCAAAGTCCTAGGGAAGAACTTGCTAAATCCTGACAAATTCCCCCCAAAACTTCCTCAATCCTGCACCAACCCCCCACAACCTGACCAAAACCTCCCAAATCCTTACCCAATCCTCCTAAAGACCCAGGGAGGAACTTGGTCAAATCCAGGCCAAATTCCACCCCAAAACCTCCCAAATCCTGCACCAACCCCCCACAACCTGACCCAAACCTCCCAAACCCTGAACAAAGCCTCCCAATGTCCCAGGGAGGAACTTGGCCACATCCTGACAAATTCCCCCCAAAACTTCCCAAATCCTTCCCAAAACCTCCCAAAGACCTAGGGAAAAACTTGGCCAAATCCTGACAAATTCCCACCAAAACCTCCCCAATCCTGCACCAACCCCCCACAACCTCACCAAAACCTCCCAAATTGTGGCCAGGATTTGACCATAGCCTGCTTTAATCCAGAGACTAAATTCTCACCAAATCCCCACAAACACCTCCCAAAGTCCTAGGGAAGAACTTCCCAAGTCTGGCACAAGCTGGAACAGCTCCTGACCAAATCCTGCCCAACAACTCCCAAAGTCCTAGGGAAGAACTTAGCCAAAGCTTAATAAATACCCTGTAATACCTCCCAAATCCTGCACCAATCCCCCAAAACCTGACCAAAACCTCCCAAATCCTACCCAAACCCCCCTCAATCCTGCACCAACCCCCCAAAACCTGACTCAAACCTTCCAAATCCTGAACCAACCCCCCACATCCTGACCAGAACCTCCCAAATCCTTCCCTAAACCTCCCAAAGTCCTGGGGAGGAACTTGGCCAAGTCCTGCCCAAGCCAGAACAAATCCTTCCCAAATGCCCTCAACACCTCCCAAATCCTGCCCAAAACATCCCAAAGTCCCAGGGAAGAACTTGCCAAATCCTGACCACATTCCCCCCAAAACCTCCTCAATCCTGCACCAACCCCCCACAACCTGACCCAAACCTCCCAAATCGTTCTCTAAACCTTCCACATTCTGGGCAGGATTTGACCAAAGCCTGGTTCAACCCAGAGACCAAATTCTCACCAAATCTTCCCAAAACTTCCCAAATCCTTCCCAAAACCTCCCAAAATCCTAGGGAAGAACTTGGCCAAGTCCTGGCCCAAGCCAGAACAAATCCTGCCCAAATCCTTCCCCAACCCTCCCAAAGTCCCAGGGAGGAACTGGCCCATGTCAAGGCCCAATCCTCACCACAGCCTGCTCCAAACCTCCAAAATCCTGAGCTCAGCCTGACCAAATCCTGACCCAACCCAGACCAAAACCTCCCAAAACCTTCACAAAGCCCTGCCCAAAACCTCCCAAAGTCCCAGGCAGGAACTTGGCCAAAGCCTTACCAAATCCCCCCCAAACCTCCCAAATCCTGCACCAACCCCCCACAACCTGACCCAAACCTCCCAAATCCTGCCAAAAAACCTCCCAAATCCTGGGTGGGATTTGACCAAAGCCTGCATCAATCCAGCACCATATCCTGCACCAAATCCTCACAAAACCTCCCAAATCCTGCCCAAAACCTCCCAAAGTGCTGCAGAAGAACTTGGCCAAAGCCTGACAAATTCCCCCCAATACTTCCTCAATCCTGCACCAACCCCCCCCAGCCTGACTCAAACCTCCCAAATCCTTACCCAATCCTCCCAAAGACCAGGTTGGAACTGGGTCAAATCCTCACCAAATTCCCCCCAAAACCTCCCAAATCCTGCACCAAACCTCCCATAGTCCTAGGGAAGAATTGGCCAAGTCCTGGCCCAAGCCAGAACAACTCCTTAACAAATCCCCCCAAAACTGCCCAAATCCTGCACCAACCTCCCACAACCTGACCAAAACCTCCCAAATCCTGATCAAAACCTCCCAACCCTTGAGCAAAACTTGAACAAAGCCTGCACCAACCCACAGCAAATCCTGACCAAGCCCAGACCTAAACCTCCCAATGTCCCAGGGACGAAGGTGGCCAAATCCTCAACAAATCCACCCAAAACCTCCTGAAACCTATCCCAACCCCCCACAACCTGACCTAAACCTCCCAACCTCTAACCAAGACCTTCCAAACCTGGGCAAAACCTGACCAACTCCTGCCCAATTCCCCCCAAAACCTCCCAAATCCTGCACCAACCCTCCCATAGTCCTAGGGAAGAACTTGGCCAAGTCCTGGCCCAAGCCACAACAAATCCTGCCCAAATCCTTCCCCAAACCTCTCAAAGTCCCAGGGAGGAACCTGGCCAAATCCTGAACAAATCCCCCCAAAACTTCCCAAGCTCTAACCAAGACCTCCCAAACCAGGCCACAACCTGACCAACTCCTGACCAGTTTGCCCCCCAAACCTCCCAAGTCCTGCACCAACCCCCCACAGCCTGACCCAAACATCCCAAATCCTGCCAAAAAACCTCCCAAATCCTGGGCAGGATTTGACCAAAGCCTGCATCAATCCAGCACCATATCCTGCACCAAATCCTCACAAAACCTCCCAAATCCTGCCCAAAACCTCCCAGGTCCAGGACACGACTTGGCCAAATCCTGGTGCAAACCAGACCAAAACCTCCCAAATCCTTCCCAAAACCTCCCAAAGTGCTACAGAAGAACTTGGCCAAAGCCTGACAAATTGCCCCCAATACTTCCTCAATCCTGCACCAACCCCCCCCAGCCTGACTCAAACCTTCCAAATCCTGCACCAACCCCCCCCAGCCTGACCCAAACCTCCCAAATCCTTACCCAATCCTCCCAAAGACCAGGTTGGAACTGGGTCAAATCCTCACCAAATTCCCCCCAAAACCTCCCAAATCCTGCACCAAACCTCCCATAGTCCTAGGGAAGAACTTGGCCAAGTCCTGGCCCAAGCCAGAACAACTCCTTACCAAATCCCCCCCAAACTGCCCAAATCCTGCACCAACCCCCCACAGCCTGACCAAAACCTCCCAAATCCTGCACCAACCTCCCACAACCTGACCAAAAACTCCCAAATCCTGATCAAAACCTCCCCATCCTTGAGCAAAACTTGAACAAAGCCTGCACCAACCCACAGCAAATCCTGACCAAGCCCAGACCTAAACCTCCCAATGTCCCAGGGACGAAGTTGGCCAAATCCTCAACAAATCCACCCAAAACCTCCTGAAACCTATCCCAACCCCCCACAACCTGACCTAAACTTCCCAACCTCTAACCAAGACCTTCCAAACCTGGGCAAAACCTGACCAACTCCTGCCCAATTCCCCCCAAAACCTCCCAAATCCTGCACCAACCCCCCACAGCCTGACCCAAACCTCCCAAATCCTGAACAAAACCTCCCAAATCCTTCCTCTAACCTCCCAAAGTCCTGGGGACCAACTGGGCCAAGTCCTGGCCCAAGCCAGAACAACTCCTCACCAAATTCTGCCTCAAAGCTCCCAAAGTCCCAGGCAGGAACTTGGCCAAAGCCTTACCAAATCCCCCCTAAACCTCCCAAATCCTGCACCAACCCCCCACAGCCTGACCCAAACCTCCCAAATCCTTACCCAATCCTCCCAAAGACCAGGTTGGAACTGGGTCAAATCCTCACCAAATTCCCCCCAGAACCTCCCAAATCCTGCACCAACCCTCCCATAGTCCTAGGGAAGAACTTGGCCAAGTCCTGGCCCAAGCCAGAACAAATCCTGCCCAAATCCTTCCCCAAACCTCCCAAAGTCCCAGGGAGGAACCTGGCCAAATCCTGAACAAATCCCCCCAAAACCTCCCAAAACTTCCCAAGCTCTAACCAAGACCTCCCAAACCAGGCCACAACCTGACCAACTCCTGCCCAATTCCCCCCAAAACCTCCCAAATCCTGCACCAACCCCCCACAGCCTGACCCAAACCTCCCAAATCCTGAACAAAACCTCCCAAATCCTTCCTCTAACCTCCCAAAGTCCTGGGGACCAACTGGGCCAAGTCCTGGCCCAAGCCAGAACAACTCCTGACCAAATTCTGCCCCAAACCTCCCAAAGTCCTGGGGACCAACTGGCCCATGTCCTGGCCCAATCCTCACCACAGCCTGCTCCAAACCTCCAAAATCCTGAGCTCAGCCTGACCAAATCCTGACCCAACCCAGACCAAAACCTCCCCAAGTCCTAGGGAAGAACTTGGCCAAGTCCTGGCCCAAGCCAGAACAACTCCTGACCAAATCCTGCCCAAAACCTCCCAAAGCCCTAGGGAAGAACTTGCTAAATCCTGACAAATTCCCCCCAAAACTTCCTCAATCCTGCACCAACCCCCCACAACCTGACCAAAACCTTCCAAATCCTTACCCAATCCTCCTAAAGACCCAGGGAGGAACTTGGTCAAATCCAGGCCAAATTCCACCCCAAAACCTCCCAAATCCTGCACCAACCCCCCACAACCTGACCCAAACCTCCCAAACCCTGAACAAAACCTCCCAATGTCCCAGGGAGGAACTTGGCCACATCCTGACAAATTCCCCCCAAAACTTCCCAAATCCTTCCCAAAACCTCCCAAAGACCTAGGGAAAAACTTGGCCAAATCCTGACAAATTCCCACCAAAACCTCCCCAATCCTGCACCAACCCCCCACCACCTCACCAAAACCTCCCAAATTGTGGCCAGGATTTGACCATAGCCTGCTTTAATCCAGAGACTAAATTTTCACCAAATCCCCACAAACACCTCCCAAAGTCCTAGGGAAGAACTTCCCAAGTCTGGCACAAGCTGGAACAGCTCCTGACCAAATCCTGCCCAACAACTCCCAAAGTCCTAGGGAAGAACTTAGCCAAAGCTTAATAAATACCCTGTAATACCTCCCAAATCCTGCACCAATCCCCCAAAACCTGACCAAAACCTCCCAAATCCTACCCAAACCCCCCTCAATCCTGCACCAACCCCCCACAACCTGACTCAAACCTTCCAAATCCTGCACCAACCCCCCAAAACCTGACCCAAACCTCCCAAATCCTGCCAAAAAACCTCCCAAATCCAGGGCAGGATTTGACCAAAGCCTGCATCAATCCAGCACCATATCCTGCACCAAATCCTCACCAAACCTCCCAAATCCTGCCCAAAACCTCCCAAAGTGCTACAGAAGAACTTGGCCAAAGCCTGACAAATTCCCCCCAATACTTCCTCAATCCTGCACCAACCCCCCCCAGCCTGACTCAAACCTCCCAAATCCTTACCCAATCCTCCCAAAGACCAGGTTGGAACTGGGTCAAATCCTCACCAAATTCCCCCCAAAACCTCCCAAATCCTGCACCAACCCTCCCATAGTCCTAGGGAAGAACTTGGCCAAGTCCTGGCCCAAGCCAGAACAACTCCTTACCAAATCCCCCCAAACTGCCCAAATCCTGCACCAACCCCCTACAACCTGACCAAAACCTCCCAAATCCTGCACCAACCCCCCACAGCCTGACCAAAACCTCCCAAATCCTGATCAAAACCTCCCAAATCCTTCCTCTAACCTCCCAAAGTCCTGGGGACCAACTGGGCCAAGTCCTGGCCCAAGCCAGAACAACTCCTTACCAAATTCTGCCTCAAACCTCCCAAAGTCCCAGGCAGGAACTTGGCCAAAGCCTTACCAAATCCCCCCCAAACCTCCCAAGTCCTGCACCAACCCCCCACAACCTGACCCAAACCTCCCAAATCCTGCCAAAAAACCTCCCAAATCCTGGGCAGGATTTGACCAAAGCCTGCATCAATCCAGCACCATATCCTGCACCAAATCCTCACCAAACCTCCCAAATCCTGCCCAAAACCTCCCAAGTCCAGGACACAACTTGGCCAAATCGTGGTGCAAACCAGACCAAAACCTCCCAAATCCTTCCCAAAACCTCCCAAAGTGCTACAGAAGAACTTGGCCAAAGCCTGACAAATTCCCCCCAATACTTCCTCAATCCTGCACCAACCCCCCCCAGCCTGACTCAAACCTTCCAAATCCTGCACCAACCCCCCCCAGCCTGACTCAAACCTCCCAAATCCTTACCCAATCCTCCCAAAGACCAGGTTGGACCTGGGTCAAATCCTCACCAAATTCCCCCCAAAACCTCCCAAATCCTGCACCAAACCTCCCATAGTCCTAGGGAAGAACTTGGCCAAGTGCTGGCCCAAGCCAGAACAAATCCTGCCCAAATCCTTCCCCAAACCTCCCAAAGTCCCAGGGAGGAACCTGGCCAAATCCTGAACAAATCCCCCCAAAACATCCCAAAACTTCCCAAGCTCTAACCAAGACCTCCCAAACCAGGCCACAACCTGACCAACTCCTGACCAATTCCCCCCAAAACCTCCCAAGTCCTGCACCAACCCCCCACAGCCTGACCCAAACCTCCCAAATCCTGCCAAAAAACCTCCCAAATCCTGGGCAGGATTTGACCAAAGCCTGCATCAATCCAGCACCATATCCTGCACCAAATCCTCACAAAACCTCCCAAATCCTTCCCCAAAACCTCCCAGGTCCAGGACACAACTTGGCCAAATCCTGGTCCAAACCAGACCAAAACCTCCCAAATCCTTCCCAAAACCTCCCAAAGTGCTACAGAAGAACTTGGCCAAAGCCTGACAAATTCCCCCCAATACTTCCTCAATCCTGCACCAACCCCCCCCAGCCTGACTCAAACCTCCCAAATCCTTACCCAATCCTCCCAAAGACCAGGTTGGAACTGGGTCAAATCCTCACCAAATTCCCCCCAAAACCTCCCAAATCCTGCACCAAACCTCCCATAGTCCTAGGGAAGAACTTGGCCAAGTCCTGGCCCAAGCCAGAACAACTCCTTAACAAATCCCCCCAAAACTGCCCAAATCCTGCACCAACCTCCCACAACCTGACCAAAACCTCCCAAATCCTGATCAAAAGCTCCCAACACTTGAGCAAAACTTGAACAAAGCCTGCACCAACCCACAGCAAATCCTGACCAAGCCCAGACCTAAACCTCCCAATGTCCCAGGGACGAAGGTGGCCAAATCCTCAACAAATCCACCCAAAACCTCCTGAAACCTATCCCAACCCCCCACAACCTGACCAAAACCTCCCAAATCCTGAATAAAACCTCCCAAATCCTTCCTCTAACCTCCCAAAGTCCTGGGGACCAACTGGGCCAAGTCCTGGCCCAAGCCAGAACAACTCCTGACCAAATTCTGCCTCAAAGCTCCCAAAGTCCCAGGCAGGAACTTGGCCAAAGCCTTACCAAATCCCTCCCAAACCTCCCAAATCCTGCACCAACCCCCCACAACCTGACCCAAACCTCCCAAATCCTTACACAATCCTCCCAAAGACCAGGTTGGAACTGGGTCATATCCTCACCAAATCCCCCCCAAACCTCCCAAATCCTGCACCAACTCCCCACAACCTGACCCAAACCACCCAAATCCTTACCCAATCCTCCCAAAGACCAGGTTGGAACTGGGTCAAATCCTCACCAAATTCCCCCCAAAACCTCCCAAATCCTGCACCAAGCCTCCCATAGTCCTAGGGAAGAACTTGGCCAAGTCCTGGCCCAAGCCAGAACAAATCCTGACCAAATCCTTCCCCAAACCTCCCAAAGTCCCAGGGAGGAACCTGGCCAAATCCTGAACAAATCCCCCCAAAACCTCCCAAGCTCGAACCAAGACCTCCCAAACCAGGCCACAACCTGACCAACTCCTGACCAATTCCCCCCCAAAACCTCCCAAATCCTGCACCAACCCCCCACAGCCTGACCCAAACCTCCCAAATTCTGGCCAGGATTTGACCAGAGCCTGCTTCAATCCAGACACCAAATCCTCACCAAATCTCCCCAAAACCTCCCAAATCCTGAACAAAACTTCCTCAATCCTGTACCAACCCCCCAAATCCTGACCCAAACCTCCCAAGCTCTAACCAAGACCTCCCAAAGCTGGCCACAACCTGACCAATTCCTGCCCAATTCCCCCAACACTTCCTCAAGCCTTTCCCAGCCCCCCAGAGCCTGAGCAGAGCCTCCCAGCTCCTGGGCATGGAGCCCTCCAAATCATTCTCCCTAGAGCTGAGTCCTGCTCAGGATGAACAAAGCTCAGAGCCCTGCTGGGGAGAAGGAATGGTGCTGAGGATCCTGCTGGGAGCCAGCACCACCATGGCTGGGGGGGGGATGGTGGTGGGGTGGTTATAGTTGTTGTTGTTTTTGCTGTTGTTATTATTATTATTATTATTATTATTATTATTATTATTATTATTATTATTACTATTACTATTACTATTACTATTATTACTATTATTACTATTATTACTATTATTATTATTCATAGCTAAAAGTCCTCCTAATAAGAACTCATAGATCCAAGAGTCCTGCTGCTGATTAATACTGAAGCCATCACCAGGCTAATAATGATAAATAATATGGCTGGTAATATTAATAATGGGAATAATTAATAATAGACCTAATAATACCAGTTATAGCAGTGTTTAAAAGAGCTAAGAATCCTGCTGATATTGATGAATAACATGGCTAATAGCCCTAATAATGGAAATAATTGCTAATGGAGCTAAGAATGCTGCTGATGTTAAGTAATGTTGCTAACAACCCTGCCTATAGTTAATGAGAGAGCTAACAGTCCTGCTACTAATAATTAATGGCTGTAATAATCCTAATGGTAAATAATATGGCTAATAGGCTTAATAATTGTAACAGTAATCACTAACAGAGCTAAAAGACCCCTAATAATACCTAACAGAGCTAATAGCACAGGTAATGATCACTGCTGGAGCTACAATCAGGCTATTGATGATAACTAAGATGGCTAAGAGGCTTACTGCTACTGCTACTAAAAGTCAGCGCTGAGCATAAGGAACAGAGCTGAGATTCCTGCCAATAACAACCAAGGGAGCTAATAATGCTGCCTGTATTGATCAACAAGATGGCTAATAGCCTGAATGATGGTAAGAATAATGGTGCTAATAGTCCTGCTAATAACAACAACTAATAGAGCTAATAATCCTGCTAATACATATTAATAACATGGCTGATAAACTTAACTATGGCACTAATTAATACTAGAGCAAATAATCCTACTAATACGCATTTAATAATCTTAACTATGGCAACAATTAATACTAGACCTAATAATCCTGCTAATAGCTATCAAAAACATGGCTAATAATCTTCACTATGGCAACAATTAATACTAGAGCTAATAATCCTACTAATACGCATTTAATAATCTTAACTATGGCAACAATTAATACTAGACCTAATAATCCTGCTAATAGCTATCAAAAACATGGCTAATAATCTTAACTATGGCAACAATTAATACTAGAGCTAATAATCCTACTAATACCTATTAAATAATCTAAACTATGGCAACAATTAATAATAAAGATAATAATCCTACTAATACCTATTAATAACATGGCTAATAATCTTAACTACGGCAGTAATTAATACTAGAGCTAATAATCCTGGTAATACCTATAAGGAATATGGCTAATAATCTTTACTATGGCTACAATTAATACTAGAGCTAATAATCCTACTAATACCGATAAAGAATATGGCTAATAATCTTAACTATGGCAACAATTAATACTAGAGCTAATAATAGAGCTAAAACCTATAAAGAATATGGCTAATAATCTTAACTATGGCAACAATTAATACTAGAGCTAATAATACAGCTAATACCTATTAAGAATATGGGTAATCATCTTAACTATGGCAACAATTAATACTAGAGCTAATAATCCTGGTAATACCTATAAAGAATATGGCTAATCATCTTAACTATGGCAACAATTAATAGTAGAGCTAATAATCCTGCTAATACCTGTAAGGAATATGGCTAATAATCTTAACTACGGCAGTAATTAATACTAGAGCTAAAAATCCTGCTAATACCTATTAATAACATGGCTAATAACCTTAACTATGGCAACAACTAATACTAGAGCTAATAATCCGGCAAATACCTATTAATAACATGGCTAATAATCTTAATTATGGCAACAATTAATACTAGAGCTTATAATCCTACTAATACCTATTAAATAATCTTAACTATGGAAACAATTAATACTAAAGCTAATAATCCAGCTAATACCTATCAATAACATGGCAAATAATCTTAACTATGGCAGTATACTAGAGCTAATAATCCTGCCAATACCTATAAGGAATATGGCAAATAATCTTAACTATAGCACTAATTAATACTAGAGCTAATAATCCTACTAACACCTACTTAATAATCTTAACTATGGCAGTAATTAATACTAGAGCTAATAATCCTGCTAATACCTATAAGGAATATGGCAAATAATCTTAACTATAGCACTAATTAATACTAGAGCTAATAATCCTACTAACACCTACTTAATAATCTTAACTATGGCAGTAATTAATACTAGAGCTAATAATCCTGCTAATACCTACTAAAAACATGGCTAATAATCTTAACTATGCAAATAATTAATACTAGAGCTAATAATCCTGCTAATACCTATTAAGAATATGGCTAATAATCTTAACTATTGCAGTAATTTATACTAGAGCTAATAATCCTACTAATACCTATTTAATAATATTAACTATGGTTACAATTAATACTAGAGCTAATAATCCTACTAATACCTATAAAGAATATGGCTAATAATCTTCAATATGGCAGTAATTCATACTAGATGTAATAACAATGCTAATACCTATTTAACAATCTTAACTATGGCAACAATTAATACTACAGCTAATAATCCTGCTAATAATCTTAACCATGGCAGTAAGTTATACTAGAGCTAATAATCCTACTAATACCTATTTAATAATCTTATCTATGGCAACCATTAATACTAGAGCTAATAATCCTCCTAATACCTATTTAATAATCTTATCTATGGCAACAATTAATACTAGAGCTAATAATCCTGCTAATACCTATTAATAACATGGCTAATAATCCTAACTATGGCAGTAATTAATACTAGAGCTAATAATCCTACTGATACCTATTTAACAATCTTAACTATGGCAACAATTAATACTAGAGCTAATAATCCTGCTAATACCTATTTAATATTCTTAACTATGGCAACAATTAATACTAGAGCTAATAATCCTGCTAATACCTATAAAGAATATCACTAATAATCTTAACTATGGCAATGAGTAATAATAGAGCTAATAATCCTGCTAATACCAATAAAGAATATGGCTAATAATCTTAACTATGGCAGTAATTAATACTAGAGCTAAAAATCCTGGTAATACGTATAAGGAATATGGCTAATAATCTTAACTATGGCACTAATTAATACTACAGCTAATAATCCTACTAATACCTATTTAATAATCTTAACTATGGCAACAATTAATACTAGAGCTAATAATCCTACTAATACCTATTTAATATTCTTAACTATGGCAACAATTAATACTAGAGCTAATAATCCTGCTAATACCTATTAATAACATGGCTAATAATCTTAACTATGGCACTAATTAATACTACAGCTAATAATCCTACTAATACCTATTTAATAATCTTAACTATGGCAACAATTAATACTAGAGCTAATAATCCTACTAATACCTATTTAATATTCTTAACTATGGCAACAATTAATACTAGAGCTAATAATCCTGCTAATACCAATTAATATCATGGCTAATAATATTAACTATGGCACAAATTAATACTACAGCTAATAATCCTACTAATACCTATTTAATAATCTTAACTATGGCAACAATTAATACTAGAGCTAATAATCCTGCTAATACCTATAAAGAATATCACTAATAATCTTAACTATGGCAATGAGTAATAATAGAGCTAATAATCCTGCTAATACCTATAAAGAATATGGCTAATAATCTTAACTATGGCAGTAATTAATACTAGAGCTAAAAATCCTGGTAATATGTATAAGGAATATGGCTAATAATCTTAACTATGGCACTAATTAATACTACAGCTAATAATCCTACTAATACCTATTTAATAATCTTAACTATGGCAACAATTAATACTAGAGCTAATAATCCTACTAATACCTATTTAATATTCTTAACTATGGCAACAATTAATACTAGAGCTAATAATCCTGCTAATACCTATTAATAACATGGCTAATAATCTTAACTATGGCAGTAATTAATACTAGAGCTAATAATCCTACTGATACCTATTTAACAATCTTAACTATGGCAGTAATTAATACTAGAGCTAATAATCCTGCTAATACCTATTAATAACATGGCTAATAATCTTAACTATGGCAGTAATTAATACTAGAGCTAATAATCCTACTGATACCTATTTAACAATCTTAACTATGGCAACAATTAATACTAGAGCTAATAATCCTGCTAATAATCTTAACAATGGCAGTAAGTAATACTAGAGCTAATAATCCTACTAATACCTATTTTATAGTCTTATCTATGACAACAATTAATACTAGAGCTAATAATCCTGCTAATACCTATCAATAACATGGCTAATAATCTTAACTATGGCAACAATTAATACTAGAGCTAATAATCCTACTAATACCTATTTAATAATCTTAACTATGGCAGAAAGTAATACTAGAGCTAATAATCCTGCTAATACCCATTAATAACATGGCTAATAATCTTAACTATGGCAACAAATGATACTAGAGCTAATAATCACTCTAATACCTATTTAATAATCTTAACTATGGCAAAAATTAATAGTAGATCTAATAATCCTGCTAATACCTGTAAAGAATATGGCTAATAATCTTAACTACGACAGTAATTAATACAAGAGCTAATAATCCTGCTAATACCTATTAATAACATGGCTAATAATCTTAACTATGGCAGTAAGTAATACTAGAGCTAATAATCCTACTAATACCGATTCATAACATGGCTAATAATCTTAACTATGGCAGTAAGTAATACTAGAGCTAATAATCCTACTAATACCTATAAAGAATATGGCTAATAATCTTAAATATGGCAGTAATTAATACTAGATGTAACAACAATGCTAATACCTATTTAACAATCTTAACTATGGCAACGATTAATACTACAGCTAATAATCCTGCTAATAATCTTAACAATGGCAGTAAGTTATACTAGAGCTAATAATCCTACTAATACCTATTTAATAATATTATCTATGGCAACAATTAATATTACAGCTAATAATCCTGCTAATACCTATAAAGAATATCGCTAATAATCTTAACTATGGCAATGAGTAATAATAGAGCTAATAATCCTGCTACTACCTATAAAGAATATGGCTAATGATCTTAACTATGGCAGTAATTAATACTAGAGCTAAAAATCCTGGTAATACCTATAAGGAATATGGCTAATAATCTTAACTATGGCACTAATTAATACTACAGCTAATAATCCTACTACTACCTATTTAATAATCTTAACTATGGCAACAATTAATAGTAGAGCTAATAATCCTACTAATACCTATTTAATATTATTAACTATGGCAACAATTAATACTAGAGCTAATAATCCTGCTAATACCTATTAATAACATGGCTAATAATCTTAACTATTGCAGTAATTAATACTAGAGCTAATAATCCTACTGATACCTATTTAACAATCTTAACTATGGCAACAATTAATACTAGAGCTAATAATCCTGCTAATAATCTTAACAATGGCAGTAAGTAATACTAGAGCTAATAATCCTACTAATACCTATTTTATAATCTTATCTATGGCAACAATTAATACTAGAGCTAATAATCCTGCTAATACCTATCAATAACATGGCTAATAATCTTAACTATGGCAACAATTAATACTAGAGCCAATAATCCTACTAATACCTATAAAGAATATGGCTAATAATCTTAACTATGGCAGTAATTAATACTAGAGCTAATAATCCTACCAATATCTATTTAATAATCTTACCTATGGCAACAATTAATACTAGAGCTAATTAATAACATGGCTAATAATCTTAACTATGGCAGTAAGTAATACTAGATCTTATAATCCTACTAATACCTATAAAGAATATGGCTAATAATCTTAACTATGGCAACAATTAATACTAGAGCTAATAATCCTGCTAATACCTATAAATAATATGGCTAATAATCTTAACTATGGCAGTAATTAATACTAGAGCTAATAATCCTACTAATACCTATTTAATAATCTTAACTATGGCAACAATTAATACTAGAGCTAATAATCCTGCTAATACCTATTAATAACATGGCTAATAATCTTAACTATGGCAGTAAGTTATACTAGAGCTAATAATCCCGCTAATACCTATTAATAACATGGCTAATAATCTTAACTATGGCTGTAATTAATACTAAAGCTAATAGTCCTGCTAATACCTATAAAGAATATGGCTAATAATCTTAACTATGGCAGTAATTAATACTAGAGCTAATAATCCTGCTAATACCTATAAAGAATATGGCTAATAATCTTAACTATGGCAGTAATTAATACTAGAGCTAATAATCCTAGTAATACCTATTTAATAATCTTAACTATGGCAACAATTAATACTAGAGCTAATAATACTGCTAATAATAACTAATACCTATAAATAATGTAGCTAACTTTCTTAACTATGGCAATAATTAATACTAGAGCTAATTATCCTGGTAACAATTATTACTGGAGCTAAGAATCCTGCTAACATTGCTAAATAATATGTCTAATACTCTTACTTATGGTAACAATTAATAATACGTCCTACATTCCTTCTACTGCAAATACCTAATAGTGCTAATAAGAGTAAGTATAATTAATGGAACTAATAATGGAGTTAATAATAATAATGGATAAATAATATGGCTAAGAGTCTTTATACTACTGTAATAATACTACTAATAACTAACAGAGCTAAAAGTCCTCCTAAGAATAACTAACAGAGCTAACATTCCTGCTGGGGATTAATACCAGAGCTGTAATCAGGCTAAGGATGATAAACAATATGGCTAAGAGCCTGAGAAACAATAAGAAGTGCAACGAATTAGAGCTAATATTCCTGCTAATAATAAGTAATGGAGCTAATATTCCTGCTAATACTGATAAATACTATGGCTAATCATCTGACTTATGGTAATGTTTAATAACAGACCTAATAACACCACTAATGCTAATGCTTCAAAGAGCTAAGAACCCTGCTAATATTGATGAATAATATGGCTAAGCATCTTAATAATGGAAATAATTAATGACAGAGCTAAGAATCCCACAAATATTGAGTAATGGTGCTAATAATCCTGTTAATAATTACTAACAGAGCTAATCCTCCTCTTAATAACTAATAATAGAGCTAATAGTAATACTTAAAAGAGCTAATAATAATTAATGCAACTAATAGTCCTGCTCATACTGATAAAGAATGTGCCTAATAGTCTTAATAAGAAAAATAATAGAGCTAAAAGACTTCCTAATAATAACTAATACAGCCAATAACTAATAGAGCTAACAGTCCTGCTAGGGATTAATTATAGAGCTATAGTCCTGATAATGGTAATAACTAATAGTAGAGCTGGTAGTCCTGCTGAAAGTAATTGATAGGGATAATAATCCTCCTAATAATCATAAACAATGTGGTTAATAATCCTGCTAATGATGATAAACAATGTGGCCAATAGTCTCAGCAGTGATGATGATGATGATGACGACAATAATAATAATAATAATAATAACAATAATAACAATAATAACAACAATAATAATAATAATAATAATAATAATAATAATAATAATAATAATAATAATAATAATAATAATAATAATAATAATAATAAAGCAGCTAATTGTGCTGCTAATAACAATAGGGCTAATAATCCTGCTAATAATTACTATCAGGGGATGCCCCCAGAGGACCTCACAGCCTCCCAGAGCCGTCTCCAGACCAAGCCCTGACCAAAGCCTTCCACATCTGGAGCAGAACCTGACCCAAGCCAGACCAAAACCTCCCAAACCCTGAGCTCAACCTCCCCAAACCCTGACCCAGTCCACACCAAAACCTCCCAAACCCTCCTGAAGCCTTTCCCAACCTCCCAGCCCCTCACCAAAAGCATCAAACACTTCCCAAAGCCTCAGCACAACTTCCCCAAGTCCTGGCCCAATCCTCACCACAGCCTGCTCCAAACCTCCCAAATCCTGAGCTCAGCCTGACCAAATCCTGACCCAACCCAGACCAAAACCTCCCCAAACCTTCTCAAACCCTTCCCAAAACCTCCCAAAGTCCTAGGGAGGAACCTGGCCAAATCCTGAACAAATCCACCCCAAACCTTCTCATACCTGACCCAACCCCCCAAAACCTCCCAGCCTCTAACCAAGACCTCCCAAACCTGGCTACAACCTGATCACCTCCTGACAAATTCCACCCAAAACCTCCCAAGTCCTGCACCACCCCCCACAGCCTGACCCAAACCTCCCAAACCCTGCACCAACCCCCCACAGCCTGACCCAAACCTCCCAAACCCTGCACCAACCCCCCACAGCCTGACCCAAACCTTCCAAATCCTGCACCAACCCCCCACAGCCTGACCCAAACCTCCCAAACCCTGCACCAACCCCCCACAGCCTGACCCAAACCTCCCAAACCCTGCACCAACCCCCCACAGCCTGACCCAAACCTCCCAAACCCTGCACCAACCCCCCACAGCCTGACCCAAACCTCCCAAACCCTGAACAAAACCTCCCAAATTTTGGACAGGATTTGGCCAAAGATTCGTTCAGTGCAGAGACCAAATCCTCACCAAATCCCCACAAACACCTCCCAAAGCCCTAGGGAAGAACTTGGCCATGTCCTGACCCAAGCCAGAACAAATCCTGACCAAAACCACCCAATGTCCTAGGGAGGAAGAGGGCCAAAGCCTGGCCAAATCCCCCCAAAACCCCCAAAATCCTGCACCAACCCCCCACAACCTGCCCAAAACCTCCCAAATCCTGCCCAACACCTCCCATTGTCCTAGGAAAGAACTTGGCCAAGTCCTGGCCCAAGCCAGAACAAGTCCTGACTAAAACCTGGGCACAGTCTGGCAGAATCCTGCACAAATCCCACCAAAACTTCCCAATTCTGCCCAAATCTCACCCTAATCGCATCCAAATACAGCCCCAGTGCTGCTCCAATCCCAGCTCCAATCCTGCTCCAATCCCACCCCCAATGCTGCTCCAATCCCACCCAATCCCACCCCCAGTGCTGCTCCAGTCCCACCCAATCCCAGCCCAGTGCTGCTGCAATCCCAGCCCCAGTGCTGCTCCTCTCCCACCCAATTCCAGCCCCAGTGCTGCTCCTCTCCCACCCAGTTCCAGCCCCAGTGCTGCTCCAATTCCAGCCCCAGTGCTGCTCCAATTCCAGCCCCAGTGCTGCTCCAATCCCAGCCCCAGTGCTGCTCCAATCCCACCCAATTCCAGCCCCAGTGCTGCTCCTCTCCCACCCAATCCCAGCCCCAGTGCTGCTCCAATCCCAGCCCCAGTGCTGCTCCTCTCCCACCCAATCCCAGCCCCAGTGCTGCTCCAATCCCAGCCCCAGTGCTGCTCCTCTCCCACCCAATTCCAGCCCCACTGCTGCTCCTCTCCCACCCAATTCCAGCCCCAGTGCTGCTCCAATCCCACCCAATTCCAGCCCCAGTGCTGCTCCTCTCCCACCCAATCCCAGCCCCAGTGCTGCTCCTCTCCCACCCAATCCCAGCCCCAGTGCTGCTCCAATCCCAGCCCCAGTGCTGCTCCTCTCCCACCCAATCCCAGCCCCAGTGCTGCTCCAATCCCAGCCCCAGTGCTGCTCCTCTCCCACCCAATCCCAGCCCCAGTGCTGCTCCAATCCCAGCCCCAGTGCTTCTCCTCTCCCACCCAATTCCAGCCCCAGTGCTTCTCCTCTCCCACCCAATTCCAGCCCCACTGCTGCTCCTCTCCCACCCAATTCCAGCCCCAGTGCTGCTCCTCTCCCACCCCAATCCTGTCCCAATCCCACCCCAATCCAGCTGCATTCCCAGCCCATCCCCAGCCCTTCCCAGCAGCTGCCCTCCCCCCTGCCCATGCCCTGCCTGCCCCCAGCCCAGCTCTCTGTCCTTGCCCCCTGCTCTGGGGGGCCTCAGGGGGTGTCCGCTGGCAGCCGGCAGGGCCCTGCAGCTCTGCCCCCCCCGAAGGGCAGCTGGCACAGGGCACAGGGCACCAAGGCTGGCCCAAGGGCTTCTTCCCCACGGCTGGAAGCGTGGCTGGGCAGCAGCTCCGGGCTGAAGGTGCCTGTGGGAAGGAGAGGTGCCAGGCTGCTGGCCTCCGTCAAGCTCCCCATGGCAGGCTGGCACCTCAGGAGGGCACCTCCCGGGCTCCAGCCCCAGCCATGGGGCCAGCTGGAGGCCACCTTGCAGCTGTGGTGGCTTCATGTCCTGCTGCCACCCCATGCTGTCCCTCCCTGGCTCCAGCCCCAGCCAGGACTCCAGCTTGGGGCCACCTTGCAGCTGTGGTGGCTTCATGTCCTGCTGCCACCCCATGCTGTCCCTCCCTGGCTCCAGCCCCAGCCATGGGGCCAGCTGGAGGCCACCTTGCAGCTGTGGTGGCTTCATGTCCTGCTGCCACCCCATGCTGTCCCTCCCTGGCTCCAGCCCCAGCCAGGACTCCAGCTTGGGGCCACCTTGCAGCTGTGGTGGCCTGGCTTGATGCTTGGCTGGACAGACAGAGCTCCAGAGCTGAGCTCCAGGAGCTTGGCTGGTGCTTGGGTGCCAGCCAGAAGGACCTACCTGAGCAGCTGGGACACAGCCTCATGTCCCTGCTGGCCCCTCTGCTGTCCCCTCTCCTGGCCTCTTTGCTTTGGGGGATGAAGCTGCTTCTGCCTCTCCTTCCTGCCCTGCAGGGAGCTGGCAGGGGCCTGCAGCAGGGCTGCTGCAGCTCAGGGGAGCCTCTGCTGGCTCTTCTTCTCAGCCTCTAGGGAGAAGGAGCGAGCCCCAGGTGAGGACTGGGCTTGGCATGGGGCAGGCAGAGCCCTGGGCAGGAGGTGGGAGGAGGTTGGGAAGCTGAGGGAGATGCCTGCTGGGGGAGCTGGAGGCTCTCTGCCTGCTGCCCAGCTGCTGGCAGCCTCCTGGGGCTGTGGGGACATCCCCAGGGGCACCTGGGCAGGGGGGCACAAGGAATGGTCCTGCCCTGGGGCCAGAGGCTGCCAGGGGCAGGGGACAGCTGGCAGTGGGACGGGCAGCAGGACACCTGCCTGGCACCAAGCAGCCATCACCAGCTGCAGCTGGGGGCAGCAGACTCCTGCAGCCAGGGGATGGCTCGCAAGAGGCCTTGGAGATGCTGCTGTCCGCCCCAGCACCGCCCCAGCACCACCAAGCTGTGGCCCTCAGCACCACAGCTCCAGGGCTTGGAGACCCCCCCAGGCCTGGAGCCTTCCCGGGCTGCCTGGGAGCCCAGGCCAGGTCCAAGGCTTGACCTCGGGGCCCCTTGGGGAGCAAACCTGACAGGAGGCTTCGTGGGGAGCCCTCCTTGCACCTCAGCACGGCCTCCACCTGCCTGCCCTGCTTCTGTGGCACCTCCTGGCTCCTCAGCTGCCTCACTCCAGGGGCCTGTGCCAGGCTGGGGCCTCGGTGCCCAGCTGCGTGCCGCCGGCAGCGGCGGCTGAGAAGGCCTCCAGCTGCCTGCTGCCAGCTGCTGCAGGAGGTTCTTCAGCTGCTCCTCCTCCAGGGAGCTCCTGCAGACAGGGATCCTCAGCTGCACGTCAGCCAAGCCCATGGAGATCAGCCAAGCCCATGGGGACCTCAGCAGCCCCCAGGGAAGCTCAAGCAGGCAGCCAGGGACTTGGTGACCCCACCTGGAGGTGTCTCCAGGCCTGCAGACGGAGCCCAGCAGCCTACTCACCAGTATGGGGCTGCAGCAGGCAGGGCTGGAGCTCCAGGGCTTCTCCATGGGCTTCACATCCTCCTGTGGGGCAGGGGAAGGTCAAGGAGAAGACAGCCCAGGACTCCGTGCCCCCAGCCACGGCCCCCTGGGGGCTCTGCATGGGGCAGAGCAGAAGCCACAGCAGCTGTGGGGAGGAGAAGACAAAGAGTGGTGGGGAGAGGAACCTACCAGGCTTGGCAGGGAGGGTGAGGACCTCTGGGGGCACCTCTGGGGGTCTGCAGGAGGTTCAAGCCAAGCTGGCTGCGCTGGTGGAAGGCTTGGCTGCAGCTCAGCCCCAGGCAGTCCCTCCTCTGCCCCACCCCCAGCGCTGGGAAGTCCTCTGTGGGGAGGGGACCTTGATGCCCCCTCTGCTCTTCACCTTCCAAGCCCCTCCATCCCACCTCTCCTCCTACCCCCTCCATCCCACCACCTCCAGCCCAACCCCATCTTGCCCTTCCTTGGGCACTCAGGAGCGGGGAAGGGGCGGCTGAGGCGCGGGGCTCGGCGGGGGGAGCGCTGGGGGCTCGGGGGCAGAGGGGAACGGGGGGCAGCGGCAGGCCCTGGGGGGCGCTGGCACCGGGGGGGCACAGGAGTCGGGGTGGGCGCTGGGGGGGCTCCGGAGCTCCCGGAGCAAGGGAAGGCAGCGGCCGAGGCGCCGGCAGCTGGCGGAGGTTTGGGGTCCGGGCAGCGTCAGGGCTGAGGGTCCCTGGGCTAGGAGGACTTCGGGGGGGTCCCTGTGGCAGGGGGTCCTGGGAGCTGCCTTTGGGCTAGAGGCAGAGAGGCGGCCCCGGGCCAGGAGGGTGCCGGCAGCTGGCGAAGGGGCCGGGGGCAGCGGGACGTGGGGGGTCCCTGGGGCGGGGGCAGCCTGGAGGTCCCTGGGGCTGGAGAGCTCTGGGGGCTGGCGAAGGGGCCGGGGGCAGGGGGAGCTTGAGGGGCCCTGGGAGAAGGAGCGCTGGGGGGCTGGAGGGTCCCCGGGAGGGCTTGGGAGGCCCTGGGCAAGGGGAGGAGGAGGTGTCCCGTACCGGCAGGAGGGGTCCCGGGGAGCCTGGAGAGGTGGCCTGGCAGCTGCTGAGCGCAGGGAGATGCTTTGGCTGCTTTCGCTGCTTCCCCTCCCGACTCGCTGCCTTCGGCTTCCCAGCCGCTTGGCCTTGGAGCTTGGCTTGGAGCAAGTTGGCTGGCTGGAGCCGCTGGAGCTTCCTGCAGGCAGGGCTGAGGGAGAGGAGGGCAGCTGGGACAGTTGGTGGCAGTTGCTAGGTGCCAGGGAGCTGACCTCACCAACCGCTGCCCCCTGCCCCCCGGCTGCCTGCCCCCGGCTGCCGCTTGCTCTCCGAGCTGCTCTCGGAGCTCTTCTGAGCTCTTTCACTTGCTGCTTTCCTCCCCAGCCTTGGCAGGACCCTGAGCAGCTTCCTGGGGACCTGCTTCGAGTCCCCCCTGCAGGAGAGCTTTAGCTTGAGAGCAAAGAAGGAGCAGGAGGCTGGGGCCAAGGCCAGCCAAGGGCTCTGCTCTCCTGGATGCCCACTCAGCTATGGCCAAGGAGCCCATGGGGGAAGCCCTCTCCAGCTGCAGCTCCACCCTCAGCTGCCTGCTGCACTCCCTGGGGGCAGCTGAGCCAGGGCCCAAGGTGCTGTGCATGCAGCACCTTCTGCACTGGGGACTTGGGGTCCTGCAGGCCAGAGAAGCAGAGAATGGCTTGGGCTGGAGAAGCTCTCTGAGCTCATTGAGTCCAAGCACCAACCCAAGCCCACTGTGGCCATCAAAGCCTGGGCTGGAGGCAGACTAAATGCTCCTCAGCTGAGCAAGAGCCAGGGAACCATGAAGGGTGCAGAGGGATCTCTAAGGTCATCTAGAAGTTCTCTAAGGTCGCCAAGAAGACCTCTAAGATCACTAAGACCTGGAAGGTCCCCAGGAAGACCTGGAAGGTCATCCAGTCCAAGCATCTACCCAGCACCAGCATGGCCACCAAAGCCTGTCCCCAGGGGCCATGGCCACACACTTGTTGAAGACCTGCAGGGCTGGGGACTCCACCTCCTCCCTGGGCAGCCTGTTCCAGTGCTGGTGCTGTCACCTCCCTGCCCTTCTTCTCCCCCCTTGCTCCAGCTGCAGGGCAGATGTGGAAGGAGTGCTGAAGGCAGAGGCAGCAGGAGCAGGGCAGGGATTGTGCCCCTGGGCTGGGCACTGGGGAGCCCACAGCTGCAAGCCTGGGGGCAGGGTTGGGCTCTCCCTGCCAGGAGGACCTTGAAGGCTGGGGCAGGGCCAGAGCAGGGCAAGGAAGCTGGGGAGGGGTCTGGAGAAGCAGTGAGGAGCAGCCGAGGCAGCTGGGTGGGGGTGAGGCTGCAGCAGAGGAGCGGGGAAGGGGCGGCTGAGGCGCGGGGCTCGGCGGGGGGAGCGCTGGGGGCTCGGGGGGCAGCGGCAGGCCCTGGGGGGCGCTGGCACCGGGGGGGCACAGGAGTCGGGGTGGGCGCTGGGGGGGCTCCGGAGCTCCCGGAGCAAGGGAAGGCAGCGGCCGAGGCGCCGGCAGCTGGCGGAGGTTTGGGGTCCGGGCAGCGTCAGGGCTGAGGGTCCCTGGGCTAGGAGGACTTCGGGGGGGTCCCTGTGGCAGGGGGTCCTGGGAACTGCCTTTGGGCTAGAGGCAGAGAGGCGGCCCCGGGCCAGGAGGGTGCCGGCAGCTGGCGAAGGGGCCGGGGGCAGGGGGACGTGGGGGGTCCCTGGGGCGGGGGCAGCCTGGAGGTCCCTGGGGCTGGAGAGCTCTGGGGGCTGGCGAAGGGGCCGGGGGCAGGGGGAGCTTGAGGGGCCCTGGGAGAAGGAGCGCTGGGGGGCTGGAGGGTCCCCGGGAGGGCTTGGGAAGCCCTGGGCAAGGGGAGGAGGAGGTGTCCCGTACCGGCAGGAGGGGTCCCGGGGAGCCTGGAGAGGTGGCCTGGCAGCTGCTGAGCGCAGGGAGATGCTTTGGCTGCTTTCGCTGCTTCCCCTCCCGACTCGCTGCCTTCGGCTTCCCAGCCGCTTGGCCTCGGAGCTTGGCTTGGAGCAAGTTGGCTGGCTGGAGCCGCTGGAGCTTCCTGCAGGCAGGGCTGAGGGAGAGGAGGGCAGCTGGGACAGTTGGTGGCAGTTGCTAGGTGCCAGGGAGCTGACCTCACCAACCGCTGCCCCCTGCCCCCCGGCTGCCTGCCCCCGGCTGCCGCTTGCTCTCCGAGCTGCTCTCGGAGCTCTTCTGAGCTCTTTCACTTGCTGCTTTCCTCCCCAGCCTTGGCAGGACCCTGAGCAGCTTCCTGGGGACCTGCTTCGAGTCCCCCCTGCAGGAGAGCTTTAGCTTGAGGCTGGGGAGAGCCCAGCCCAGGTTTGCTCACAGAGGTGGAGCTGCTCCCATGCTGGGTGTCATCTGCAAACTGACTGCTGATGGACTCAGTGCCCTCATCCAGATCATCAATAAAGATATTGAACAGGCTGGGGCCCAGCACTGAGCCCTGGGGCACACCACTAGTGCCTGGCTGCCAGCTGGCTGTGGCACCATTCACCACCACTCTCTGGGCTCAGCCTCCAGCCGGTTCCTCCCCCAGCACAGAGTGCTGCTGTCCAAGCCAGGGGCTGACAGCTTGGCCAGGAGTTTGCTGTGGGGGACGGTGGCAAAGGCCTTGCTGAAGTCCAGGCAGACTGCAGCCACAGCCTGCCCCACAGCCCCCAGGCAGTCACCTGAGCAGAGCAGGACATCAGGTTGGTCAGGCAGGAGCTGCCCTTCCTGAATCCATGCTGGCTGGGCCTGAGCCCTTGGCCATGCTGCAAGTGCTGTGTGCTTGCACTCCAGATGCCCTGTTCCATCCTCTTGCCTGGCACTGAGCTCAGGCTTACAGGACCTGTAAAGCTGCAGGTGTGAAGCTGCTGGGCTCTGTGTCATCCTGCAGCTGAGCAGCAGTGTCTGCAGAAGGCTTCTGCCACTTGTCCAAGAAGCTGCCAGAGCCATAAAGAAGGGAAGAGGCAGCTTCTGTCAAGAGTTGAGCAGCTACAGCAGTGCGATGGAGAACCTCTGTCCCTTGCTGGATGCAGGGGGAGGCAAGGTGGTGGTGAAGGATGAGTTGGTCAAGTAAAGGAGAGCTGTGGAGAATCTCTTGTCCCTTGTTGCATTGAGGGGGACCACTGAGGTGATGGATGGGGGAGGGGGAAGGGTGAGGGACTCAACAGCTTTGTGGCCTCAGTCTTTGGTCTCAGCAGCAGCTGCTGGCAGACCCAGAGCTGGAAGGGGACGGGGAAGCCTTCTGCTCCCAAGGATACAGAAGGTGGTGCAGGCTCTGCACCACATCCTGAGGCACCCTTTGGGCCAGGTGCAGGGCTGGCCAGCCAGCAGAAGGCCGAGAGGAAGGTGAGGGAGCTTGAAGCTCCACAAGGGGATGGTGGTAGGTGGAAAGGGGACCCACTGCAGCCTCCTGCCTTTGCCTTGCAGCAGGGCAGGGTGCCTAGAAGAGCTGAGGTGCTCGATGGAATCCTGCCGGCCATGAGGAACCCCTCAACCATCGCTGAAGTCCCCTTGGGTATGATCCTGCACTGCTTGATGGCACTGCTGGGGCAGGGGAAGGCAGAATCACAAAACTCTTCTGGTTGGAGAAGAGCTCTCAGGTGATGGAGACCAATCTTGACCCTAGCACTGCCCCAGGGCCCCACCAGCCCATAGCCCTCAGCACCACAGCTTCCAAACCCCTCCAGGCATGGGGACTCTACCACTGCCCTGGGTAGCCTGCCACAGGCCTGGGCACCCCTCAAGGGGCACAAATTGTTCCTCAGAGCCAAGCTCAACCTCCCTTTGAGGGCAGCTTGAGGCCATCTCCTCTCATCACTTCTCTTGTTCTCTAGCAATAACTTAGGAGCCCTGGAGAAGAGCAGCCCCAGAGGGGAGCTGAGCAATGCTCAGCAAGAGCTGAAGGGGCTGCGGGGGGCAAGAGGCTGGGGCTGGCATCTGCTGAGTGCTGCCCAGGGACAGGCCAAGGGGCACAAACTGGCACCCAGGAGGTGCCACCTGAAGAGGAGAGAGTTGTTTGTTGTGAGGGTGGTGGAGGCCTGGAGCAGGCTGCCCAGAGAGGTTGTGGAGTCTCCTTGTGTGGAGAGCTTCCAGCCCCCCCTGGCCATGGTGCTGCTGGGCAAGCTGCTGGGGGTGCCCTGCTGGAGCAGGCTGGGCTTGGCCTGGCTGAGCTCCAGAGCTCCCTTCCTAACTCCTCACCACATTGGGCTTCAGGCACTTCTTGCCCAGAATTGATTCCATCCCAGCCACCTCCACTCCTGAGCTGCTCCATACCTGCAGTGCCTCTGGGGCTCAGATGGGCACCAGGGCAGAGCTGGAGCCCAGCAGCCACCTTTGGGGTCCCTGTCCCCACGCGGTGGGGGACAAGGGAGGGTTGAGGCCACTCTTGAGCAGATGCATGCAAGGGAAGATCCAAGACTGCAGCCCAAGGACTTGTGCCATGGCTCTTTTCAGCCCTCTGCTCTTCTCCAGCCTCTCTCCTGCAGAAGAGGACAGCCTGCCCCAGGGCCTACCAGGAGGCACAGAGGCTGATGGAGGAACTCCAGGAGGTCTTTGAAGTCCCCTCCAAAATCCTCCAGGAGCAGATGGCTGAACCTGTGGAGGAGTCCCAGCTGGTCAAAGGCCTTCTTGGAGAGACAAGATCCAAACAAGGAAGCCTCAAAGAGCTTCCAGGGAAAAGAGAGGCCAAGAAGGTGCCCAAAGCCTTGTCCAGAGCAAGGAGAGGGCTTGAATAAAGCATCTCCCACCTTGGACATCTTGGAGAACTTCATCAGGGCTAGAAATGGTTGGATCCAGGCACCCTTAGCAAGTTTGCAGGGGTCACCAAGCTGGGTGGGGACAGGTGACAGCCCTGAGGGGCAGGATCCATCCAGAGGGACCTGGTTAGGCTGCAGGAGTGGGGCCAGGGGAACCTCCTGAGGTGCAACAAGACCAAGCACCAGGTTGGAACAACCCCTGGGATCCATCCAGGCTGGGGAGGAAGGGCTGGAGAGAAGCCTTGGGGAGACCTCCTGAGTGCTGGGGCAGCTCTGGAGGCCTCAGCACAGGCAGGGAGCTGCTGGAGCAGGGCCAGAGGAGGCCACAGCCATGCTGGGAGGGCTGGAAGGGCTCTGCTGGGTCCCCAGGCTGGCAGAGCTGGGGGAGTTCAGCCTAGAAAAGAGAAGGCTGCAGGGAGAGCTGCTGCTGGCCTGGCAGGGCTGGAAGGGGCTGGGGAGAAAGCTGGGGACAGAGTGTTGAGCAGGGCCTGTGGGGCCAGGCCAAGGGGAGATGGTTTGGAGCTCCAAGAGGGAGCTCTGCTCAGCTGAGGATTCCAGCTCTGGAGGCCTTGGCTCTGGATGACAACCACCTCCTGCCTGGAGGCCATCCCCAACCACCCACCCACCTCCCTCCTTCCTAGAGGCCATTATCCACCAACCAACCAACCAACCACCCACCCACCTCCTGCCTGGAGACCTTCATCAACCACCCACCCACCTCCTGCCTGGAGACCTTCATCAATCACCCACCCACCTCCTGCCTGGAGACCTTCATCAACCACGCACCCACCTCCTGCCTGGAGACCTTCATCAACCACCCACCCACCTCCTGCCTGGAGACCTTCATCAACCACCCACCCACCTCCTGCCTGGAGACCTTCATCAACCACCCACCCACCTCCTGCCTGGAGACCTTCATCAATCACCCACCCACCTCCTGCCTGGAGACCTTCATCAACCACGCACCCACCTCCTGCCTGGAGACCTTCATCAACCACCCACCCACCTCCTGCCTGGAGACCTTCATCAACCACGCACCCACCTCCTGCCTGGAGACCTTCATCAACCACCCACCCACCTCCTGCCTGGAGACCTTCATCAACCACGCACCCACCTCCTGCCTGGAGACCTTCATCAACCACCCACCCACCTCCTGCCTGGAGACCTTCATCAACCACCCACCCACCTCCTGCCTGGAGACCTTCATCAACCACCCACCCACCCACCCACCCACCTCCCTCCTGCCTGGAGGCCATCCCCAACCAACCAACCAACCAACCACCCACCCACCCACCCAACCACCTCCTGCCTGGAGGCCATCCCCAACCAACCAACCAACCACCCACCCACCCACCCACCCACCCAACCACCTCCTGCCTGGAGGCCATCCCCAACCAACCAACCAACCAACCACCCACCCACCCACCTCCCTCCTGCCTGGAGGCCATCCCCAACCAACCACCCACCCACCCACCCACCTCCTGCCTGGAGGCCATCCCCAACCAACCAACCAACCACCCACCAACCTCCCTCCTGCCTGGAGGCCATCCCCAACCAACCAACCAACCACCCACCTCCTTCCTGCCTGAAGGCCATCCCCAACCACCCACCCACCCACCCACCCACCTCCTGCCTGGAGGCCATCCCCAACCAACCAACCACCCACCCAACCAACCAACCACCCACCCACCCAACCAACCACCTCCTGCCTGGAGGCCATCCCCAACCAACCAACCACCCACCCACCCACCCAACCACCTCCTGCCTGGAGGCCATCCCCAACCACCCATCCACCCAACCAACCACCTCCTGCCTGGAGGCCATCCCCAACCAACCAGCTCCTTCAACCAGAAGCAAGAAGAACCTCATTGAGGCCCAGAGGATCCAAGCAGAAGCTCCCTGAGGACCTCTCCAAGGAAGAACTCCAGCAGGAGACAGCTGAGTGTCAGGACCTGGTGTTTTATTCTCTCCCTGCAGAAGTTCCTCTCTGCTGTTGCCACCTCCATGATGGTTCTCCGTGCTTCTTGGCCACCTTTCCAGGGTTGTGACAATGGTTTTTGGGTGTCCCATTAGAAGCCACAGCACAAGTGTCCCACCCCAATCCCACCCCACCACAAGTTGGTTTGGTTTTCCCCACCCCCCACATGCAAGTCCAAAAAGAGTCCTTGAGGGTAGCTTCCACCTCTTGGTGGGAGAACATTCAGAGGAAGCCACTCCTTGGTCAGTTGAGCCCCAAGGTGACCCTCAGGAGGTCTTCTTAACTGCCCTTAAGTGCTCTGCTGGTGAAGCTGAGGAGAACATCAAAGCCACAACAACTTCAAGCAGCTGGGTGGAAGGAAGGGAGACACAGGGTGGGCAAAAACAAAGGTGGAGCAACATCTGCTTGAAGCAGCTTTGGCCACCAAGGAGGAGGCAGAAGACGACCTCCAACCATGGTGGACCAGCTGGAGGTTCTCCTCTTTGCATAGTGAAGAGCTTTTGGAGTCCAGAGCTGTTGCTTTGTGGTGGACAGAAGGGAGAGGAAGGGTTTGGGTTGGCTGCATGCAAGGTGGGAGGGATCAGGCCAGCTGCTGGTGTCAGGTCCCAGGCCCACCCCTGGGGACATCTCCACAGTGGTGCCAAGGGGAGAAGGTCTCAGCCATGAGCTGTTGAGATTCCATCGTGGCTCTGGGGTCATGTTCTGGTGGAAGCTTTCCCTCAGAGCCTGGGACAGCCTCAAGCTTGCTGCTGGATGGTTGGAAGACGGTGCTGGGGCCGGGGCAAGGTCCAGGTGGAACCTTGGGAGTCCATCCTTGGAGTCCACCCTTGGAAGGTTGTCCTTGGGAGTCCCCCCCTTGGAAGGTCATCCTTGGGAGTCCAGCCTTTGTAGTCCATCCTTGGGAGGTCATCCTTGGGAGTCCAGCCTTTGGAGGTCTCTAAAGGCTTGGGAATAAACCAATCACTGCAGAGTCTTTAAGGCTTCAACCTCTCCACTTGGCTGTCTTGGAGAAGACAACACTGAAGCTCCACCTGGTGACCTGCCAAGAGCCTTGTGAAGAGCTTCTGTGACACCAAGCAAGAAGATACAATCAGCTCAACCCTTCCCTGGGCACTTGGCCTTCAGGCCACCACCCAAGCATGGAGCTCTAGAAGGTCACACAACAGCTGGTGGCATCTTTGGCAGTGGTGGACCTTCTGGCATCAATCCAACCCCAGCCCCACCTCCAGCACGGGGCTGGCTTTGACCTCACAGGAGAAGACAACTTCAGGCCTGGACTGTGGCCACCAGGAGGAAGTTCTTCCCCAGAAAGGTGGTGGTGGAATGCTGGCACAGGTTGCCCACAGAGATGTGGTTGAGGCCTTTCCATCCTTGGGAGACAATTCAAGGTCAAAGCTGCTGACAGGACTCTGACCAAGCTGGAGATGTCCCTGCTGACTGCAAGAGGTTGGAGAAAGTCACCCTGCAGGGGTCCCTTCTGGTGTCCCTAGGTGAGGACAGGAGATGTCCTCAGGTTCCACCAGGAGAGGTTCAGGTTGGCCATGAGGCTCAGGGAGGTGGTGGAGTCTCCAGGCCTGGAGGTGTCCAAGCAAGGTGTGGAGATGGCACTTGGGGAGGTGGTCTGATGGCCATGGTGGGGTTGGGTTGAAGGTTGGACTTGCTCTGAAGAAGTCTCTTCCAACCTTCCATGGCCATGGTGGGGTTGGGTTGAAGGTTGGACTTGCTCTGAAGAAGTCTCTTCCAACCTTCCATGGCCATGGTTGGGTTGAAGGTTGGACTTGCTCTGAAGAAGTCTCTTCCAACCTTCCATGGCCATGGTTGGGGTTGGGTTGAAGGCTGGACATGCTCTGAAGAGCTCTCTTCCACCCTTTCACCCAACCCAACCCTTCTTCAACCCCCACTTCCATGACTGCTTCTAGCTCAGCTTCCTCAAACCCCATCCCCTCCACCTTCAGGGCTGATGGAGTCTCCACCACACCTCTGGGGTGACCTCTTCCACTCCCCTCCTGGTGAAGACCTTCTTGGTCTCCTCCTCCTCCAAACCTCAGCCCAGAAGGAGGACTTCAGTTTGGCCTCCAAACCTTCTCCTGCTGGAACCAATCCACAGCTGCAGGAGGCTACAGGGGCTGAGAGGAAAGGTCCAAAGCTACCTTTGCAAGGTCCTGGTGGCCACCAGGAGGACCTTGGGGGTGGAAGAGAAATCTTCCAGGAGCTGCTGGAAGGATTTTGGGGGAAGGAAGAGATAAAATCTGTTCAAACATAGAAAAATTTTTGTTCTCCATAAAATAGAAAATTTCTTTTTTCTTTTCTTTTTTTTTCTTTTTCTCTTAATCTTCTTCACATCAAAAGCTGCTTTGGAATCACCATTGAAGCTCCAGAGGTCCTCTCAAGAGCTCCACAAAAGCCTTGGGGCCAAAAGAGGTCTCCCATGGTTGGGTTTCTTCCTTCTTTTCTTTTCTTTCTGGGAGGGGTTGGAATTTGCCAGGAGGAGAAGCATCTGGAAGAGCTTTGGGCACCCAACCTTCTCCTTGAGGAGATCCAGGAGGGTTGACTTCCCCTTCCTGCCACCTTTGGTGGCTGTGTCCTGAACAGAGGCCCCATGGGTCAAGGAGATGGTCAGCCACCATGGGCACCACCTTGGCTGGAAGTCTCTGTGGTCACCAAGGGTCTCCAGTGACTTGGAGATGGTCAACCATCATGGTCACCACCTTGGATGGAGGTCCCTGTGGCCACCAAGGGTCTCCAATGACTTGGAGATGGTCAACCATCATGGTCACCACCTTGGATGGAGGTCCCAGTGGCCACTGAGGCTCTCCAGTGAATTGCAGATGGTCAGTCACCATGGTCACCACCTTGGATGGAGGTCCCGAAGGTCCCAGTGGCCACTGAGGCTCTCCAGTGAATTGGAGAAGGTCAGCCATCATGGTCACCACCTTGGATGGAGGTCCCTGTAACCACCAAGGGTCTCCAGTGAATTGCAGATGGCCAGTCACCATGGTCACCACCTTGGATGGAGGTCCCAGTGGCCACTGAGGCTCTCCAGTGAATTGCAGATGGCCAGTCACCATGGTCACCACCTTGGATGGAGATCCCAGTGGCCACTGAGGCTCTCCAGTGAATTGCAGATGGCCAGTCACCATGGTCACCACCTTGGATGGAGGTCCCGGAGGTCCCAGTGGCCACTGAGGCTCTCCAGTGAATTGGAGGAGGTCAGCCATCATGGTCACCACCTTGGCTGGAGGTCCCTGTAACCACCAAGGGTCCCCAGTGAATACTCTGCAAGGCAGCTCTGAAGGCCCAAGCTGGGTTGAAGAGGTTTTGAACCTGGGAATGGTCAATGGAGGAGGAAGAAGAGAAGGAGATGTAAAGTGCAGAGGGTGGACAGCTCCTGAAGGCCACATGGGATCAGGCTAAGGTTGGAAGGGACCTTCAAGACCATCTGGCCACCATCAAGGCTACTAGAAGGTCTCCCTTGGAACCCCAACTCTCCCAGCCGGGCCTCCCAGAAGAGGGCTTCCAGCCCTCCCTCTTCCTTCATAGCTTTTGGCCTTCTCCTTGATGGAAGCAGCCCAGGAAGACCTCTCCTGCCAGTGCAGTGTGAGATACATTCATCTGGAGGTCCTCCAGTTGGGTCTCCTTGGACCAACCTCCTTCCTCAACCAGCCCTCAGTGGGACATGTTGACATTCCTGCTGCTCTGACCACCACAGCCAGCTCAGAAGATGGGGCAGGAAGAGAGAAGACGACTTCCTAGGGCAGGAAAAAGCCCAGCTGCCATCAGTGGACCTCCGGTGTCTTTGGGTAGGTTGAAGCAGCAAGACAAGGAGCACCTGAGGTCCTCATCCCATGCCCCACGTGCTCCTCACACAACCCTCCTAGATGGTCACAGAATGGGGGTGGCTTGGAAGGGACCTTCAAGATCAGCCAGTTCCAACCACCCTGCCATGGGCAAGGACACCTACCCCTAGAACAAGATGCTCAAGGTCCCTTCCAACCTGGCCTTGATGTGGGCTAACCAAGTAAGACCAAGCTGCTCAAGCCCTCATCCAGCCTGGCCTGGATGTGGGGCAACCAAGTGAGGTCAAGCTGCTCAAGGCCTCATCCAACCTGGCCTGGATGTGGGCCAACCAAGTGAGACCAAGCTGCTCAAGGTCCCATCCAACCTGGCCTGGATGTGGGCCAACCAAGCGAGACCAAGCTGCTCAAGGTCCCATCCAACCTGGCTCTGATGTGAGGCAACCAAGTGAGACCAAGGTGCTCAAGGCCTCATCCAACCTGGCTCTGATGTGGGGCAACCAAGTGAGACCAAGGTGCTCAAGGCCTCATCCAACCTGGTCTTGGTGTGGGGCAACTAATTGAGACCAAACTGCTCAAGGTTCTATTCACCCTGGCCTTGATAAGGTCCCATCCAACCTGGCCTTGATGTGGGGCAACCAAGTGAGACCAAGTTGCTCAAGGCCTCATCCAACCTGGCCTTGATCAGGTCCCGTTCAACTTGGCCTCCATGTGGGGCAACTAAGTGAGACCAAGGTGCTCAGGGCCTCATCCAGCCTGGCCTTGATGTGGGACAACCAAAGGTCCCCAGGTGCATGGAGAAGCCTTGCAGAGTATTCATGGGGGCAAGAGATGCTTCTTCCAGAGCCATGGAGCAGGAAGTTGCAGACCTCTTTTCTCCTTCCCTCTTTGTGTTGCTCTGACAGGCCCCTGGGCTCCTTTCTCAGCTGGACCCTCAGAAGATCTGACCACCAACCCCAAACCAGCCCAAAGCAACCAACACTTTGTTGTGGGTGGAAGCATGGACAGAAAAGAAGTTTTCCTCCCAGATCATCTGATCAACCTCATCACCTTCTGGAGAGGCAACTTCATTCTCCTCCAGAAGGCAATCTCATTGTCCTCCAGAAGGCAACTTCATCATCATGTAGAAGGCAACCTCATCACCTTGTAGAAGGCAACCTCATTCTCCTCTAGAAGGCAACTTGACTTCTAAAAGGCAACTTCATCATCCTCCAGAAGGCAACTTGTCCTCTAGAAGGCAACCCCATCGTCCTCTAGGTCACTTGTCTTCTAGAAGGCAATTTCATCATCCTCTAGAAGGCAACCTCATTGTCCTCTAGAAGGTCACTTGTCCTCTAGAAAGCAACTTCATCATCCTCTAGGAGGCAACTTCATCCTCTAGAGAGACAGCCTCATTGTCTTCTAGAGAGGCAGCCTCCTTGTCCTCTAGAAGGCAACTTCATCATCCTCTAGAGAGGCAACCTCCTTGTCCTCTAGAAGGCAACTTCATCATCCTCTAGAGGCAACCTCCTTGACCTCCAGAGGGCAACTTCATTGCCCTCTAGAGAGGCAACCTCCTTGTCCTCTAGAAGGCAACCTCCTTGCTCTCCAGAAGGCAACTTCATTGCCCTCTAGAGAGGCAACCTCCTTGACCTCCAGAGAGCAACTACATTGCCCTCTAGAGAGGCAACCTCCCTGTCCTCCAGAAGACAACCTCCCTGTCCTCCAGCAAAGGCCACATGGTTTCCCCCCACCCCAAGTGCTACTTGGCCCCCAGCCTGCTCTTGGACCTCAGCAGGTAGCGCTCCCCACCCCTGCCTCTCCTCCTCTCCAGCGTCCTGTTCTCGCTGTCAAAAAGCCTCTGCAGCTGCAGGGCCAACCTCCTGTCCTCCTCCTCCTGCTGGACCTTCTGCTCCACCTCCAGGCCTTCTGGAGCCAAGGAGGTCACCTCCCCCAGGTGCCTCAGCCTCTTGAGGGAGCCGTTGGCGGCGTGCTCCAGGTGCTTGGTCTTGCAGCGGCGCTTGCGGCCACGGCGCAGGGCCGGAGCTTGGTCCCCCAGGATGTTCTCCACGGAGCTGCAGGTGGTGGTGGTGGTGGTCTGCAGGTTGAGCATCTCACTGCTGTTGAGGAACTTCAGCTGCTTCTTGCCTGCTGCCTTCAGAGGGAGGCTGCTGCCGGGTAGCGAGGAGGTGACCCCCAGCGGCCTTCTGCTCAGCGCTTTCGGGCCGAGGCCCAGGGAGGATTTGGCCACCAAGGTGGTGGCTTGGAGATCAGGGACTTCGGGGGGGTTTTGGGTGGTGGCACTGGACCTCAGGCCTGGTTCCTCAGAGAGGTCAGCTGCTGGTAAAGCTTGAGGAGCTTTCTTCTTCTCGCTCCCTCTTCCCAGCTTGGGAGGAGGAGAGGAATCCAGCTCGGGGCGAGGGTCTCCTGCTGCCTCAGCTGGAAGCAGGTGGTAGTGGTGCTCCCCTTCAGCTTGGGGCTGCTCTTTAGGGCCACTGCTGGAGTGGGTGACCTCAGCCAGCTCTTCCCCAGGCTCTGCAAGCAAGGAAGTGAGGGTGGCTTTGGAGAGAGTCCTCTTGATCTGGCGCTCCTGGAAGATCTGCTCCCACTTCTTCAGGATCCTGGGGCTGGCCTCGTAGGTGGTCGGCTTCTGGAGGCTGCGGCTGAGGTTCCTGGGGGTGGACTTGATGATGAGGGGGCTCAGGACCCTCCCATCTGGCAGCCTCTTGGGGGGGGTGCACGGGGAGCAGACGATGGGCTTGAAGTGGTTGAGCTCCTCGGAGATGCTGTCGTTGCTCTCGGGGCTGATGGACCTCTCGGGCCCCCTCTGGAGGGCGGAGAAGGAGGACACAGGGTTGAGCGCCTGACGCTTCTCCGCCGTCAGGTCCGGGGCCGACAGGCAGCGATGGTTCTGGGTGGAGGAGAGCACCCCCAGCAGCGGGGTGGAGGTGCTGCTGACTGCTGGCACCTGCGAGGCAAAGCAGCACAGCTCAGGAAGGTTGGCATGGGAGGAGAAAGAGGGAGGAGCCGGGGGGGGGCGGGGAGGAAAGGAAAGGAGAGGGAAGAGGCAGGGGAAAAAAAGGAGGAGGTGAAGCTGCCAGGCTCAGGCCGTGCTGGGGAGCAGCCTGGCATAGCCAGGTCAGCCTCTGCTGCTCCCTGAAGCTCTCAGGGAGCCTTGGAAGAGTTTGGGTTGGACATGATCTTGAAGGCCAAGCATGGCCTCAGCACTGCCCCAGGGCACCACCACCCCATGGCCCTCAGCACCACAGCTTCCCAACCCCTCCAGCCATGGGCACTCCACCACTGCCCTGGGCAGCCTGCCACAGGCCTGGGCAAGCCTCAAGAGGCACAAATTGTTCCTCAGGGCCAAGCTCAACCTCCCCTGCCACAACCTGAGGCCATCTCCTCTTGGCCCAGCCCTCAGGAGCAGCCCTTGAGCCCCAGCTGGCTGCAAGCTGCTCTCAGGGAGCTGCAGAGAGCCACAAGGTCTCCCCTCAGCCTCCTCTGCTGCAGCCTCAACCCCCCCAGCTCTCTCAGCTGCTCCTCACAACTTCTCCAGAGCTTTCTCCTCCTTCCCCAGACCCCTCCCCCCAGCTTCCTTGCCCTGCTCTGGCCCTGCCCCAGCCCTCAAGGTCCTTCTGGCAGGGAGGGGCCCAAAAACTGTCCCCAGGCTTCCAGCTGCAACCTCCTCAGTGCCCAGCCCTGGAGGCACAATCCCTGCCCTGCTCCTGCTGCCCACACCAGGTGACCACTGCTCCAAGGTCACCTCAGAGAAGAAGGTGGTCTCCACTTGATGCTTCCAGAGGCAGTTAGTACCTTGGTTTTGTTGGCTGGGGCTGATCTCTGCCCGCTCTTCGACCTCTCCTGCACGGTGTCGTTGCAGCTCCGACTCCTTTCCACCTTGGAGCTCAGGTTCCTGGGGAAAAGAAGAGGAGGTGAAACCAGGAGAGGTCTTGGGAAGCTCAACAGCTTCTGGCACCAGCTCCCTGTGGGAAAGGGCTTGGATCAGGCTCAACTCCTGGACTCTTCCCCCTAAGGGCTTGTAGTTAATTGAGGGTGAAGCTCCCGGGGATGTCCTGGAGCCCTCTGTGCTCCTCACACTTCGTCACTGGGACAGGCTCTCACCACCCTCCTGCTGAAGGACTTCTCTCTGCTCTGAGGCTCCCTCTTGGAGCTCCAAAACATCCCCCTTTGCCCTGCTCAAAACTCTGTCCAAACCTTTTTTCTCAGCCCCTCCCAGCCCTGCAAGGCCAGCAGCAGCTCTCCCTGCAGCCTTCTCTTCTCCAGGCTGAACTCCAACTCTGACAGCCTGGCCTCACAGCAGAGCCCTTCCAGCCCTCCCAGCATGGCTGTGGCCTCCTCTGGCCCTGCTCCAGCAGCTCCCTGCCTGTGCTGAGGCCTCCAGAGCTGCCCCAGCACTCAGGAGGTCTCCCCATGGCTTCTCTCCAGCCCTTCCCCCCCAGTCTAGATGAACCCCAGGGGTTGTCCCAACCTGGCCCTTGGCCTTGTTGCACCTCAGAAGGTTCCCCTAGCCCCACTCCTGCAGCCTGTCCAGGTCCCTCTGGATGGATCCTGCCCCTCAGGGGTCTCAAGCTCTGAGGGGGCCTGGATCCCAGTGTCTGTGTCACTGATGGAGATGCTGAACAGCACTGGTGCCAGGATGGACCCCTGAGGGCCACCATTTGTCACCCATCCCCACCTGGACCTCAAGGCATTGACCACTACCCTCTGGATGTTGAGCATCCAACACCAGAGCCCCCATCACCTCCCCCCTGTGCAGAGAGGATGTTGTGGGGGGACCACATCAAAGCCTCACAGAATCACTGAGATTGGAGAAGACCTCCAAGATCATCAAGTCCAACCTTCCACCCAGTACCACCATGGTCCTCAAACCATGGCTTGAAGCACCTCAGCTGCTTGCTCCATGAACATCTCCAGGGGTGGTGACTCTTCCACCACCTTCCTGGGCAGCCTTTTCCAATTGCCCCCAGCAGAAAGCAAAACAACCTCCAGAGCTCTTCCCATGTCCACTGCTGGAACCCTTCCATCCTGGAAGGCCATCAGGTTGGGTCTAAGTTCCTGCAGGATTCTCCGGCAGGTAGGAGGTGATCAGGACAGACTTCAGTGTTCTACCATTTAGTCTGTTCTACATAGCCTGGGAAGAAAAATGTCTGACTGGTTTTGGACTGGGACATCCACAGGAGGGTAGGGCTTGGAAGGGAGCTCCAGAGGTCATCCAGGCTCCAACCCCCCCTGCCAGAGCAGGGTCAGCCAGGGCAGGTCACACAGGAACACATCCAGGGGGGGTTGGAAGCTCTCCACACAAGGAGACTCCACAACCTCTCTGGGCAGCCTGCTCCAGGCCTCCAGCACCCTCACACCAAACAGCTCTCTCCCCATCTTCAACTGCAACCTCCTGGGTTCCAGCTTGTACCCCTTGGTCCCAGTCCTCTCCCTGGGCACCCCCAAGCACAGCCTGGCACCTTCAGCCTGACCCCCACCCCTCAGATATTGATAGGCATTGATCAGGGCCCCTCTCAGCCTTCTCTCCACATCAACAGCCCCAGGGCTCTCAGTCTCTCTCCTCAGCAGATCTCTTGCAGTCCCTTCAGCATCCTCACAGCCTCCCCTGGACTCTCCCCAGCTGCTCCCTGCCTCTCTTCAACTGGGGAGCCCCAAACTGGACACAGGATTGCAGGGGTGGTCTCAGCAGGGCAGAGCAGAGGGGCAGCAGAACCTCCCTAGCCCTGCTGGCCACACTTTCCTTGATGCCCCCCAGGATGCTCTTGGCCCTCTTGGCCCCCAGGGCACCTTGCTGGCTGCTGGGCACCTCCTTGTCCCCCAGCACCCCCAGCTCCTTCTGCTGGCAGCTGCTCCCCAGCAGCTCCCCCTGGGCTGTGCTGCTGCAGGAGGTTGTCCCTGCCCAGGGGCAGGACCCTGCCCTTGCCCTGCTTGGCCTTCAGGAGGTTGCTCTCCCCCAGCTCTCAGCCTGCCCAGGGCTCCCTGGCACTGCCAGCACAGCCTCAGGGCTGTCACCACTGCTCCCAGCCTGGCTGAGGCTCCACTCTGTGCCTTCATCCAGGCCACTGATGAAGACGTTGAGCAAACCATGACCCAACCCTGACCTCCCTTGGGGAGCAACCACAAGCTCCAGGCCTCCAACTGGCTCCAACTGAAGGCTCTCAGGTAGGTGTAGAAGAGAAGAGCACCTGTGAAGGACACCAGTGAGGATGATGAGGCTGAAGATCTTACCCTGAGAGGAAGGCCAAGGAGTAGGCACTGCTCTTGGAGACGAAAGCTGAGCGGTGGCTCTGCCTCCCCTGGAAGGGTTCTTCATTCTCTGAGTCTGAGAGGCACTCAGGGAGCTGTGGGAGGCAAGCCAAGGCCAGGCTTTGAGTTGACCATCCAGGAGGCCCAACCCTGCCCCCAGGCTTGCAGCTGTGGGCTCCCCAGTGCCCAGCCCAGGGGCAAATCCCTGCCCTGCTCCTGTTGCCCACACCATTGCTGCTCCAGCCCAGGCTGCTGCTGCCTTCCTTGCCCCCCTGGGGACCCCCTGGCTCCTCCCCAGCCTCTGCCACCAGCCCCCCCAGGGCCTTTCCCACCCAGGCACTTCCCAGCCCCTCTGCCCCCAGCCTGGAGCCTTCCTGGGCTTCTTGTGCCCCAGGGGCAGGTCCCAGCCCTTGCCCTTGGTGCCCTCATCCCATTGGCCTCCCCCATGGCTCCAGACCCCTCTGTAGCTCCCCCATGCCCCTCCAGCAGCTCAGCTCCCACCCAGCTTGGTGCCATCTGCACCCTGCCTGAGGGAGCCTCCAGCCCTCCCCCAGCTCAGGGATGAAGACATCCAAGAGCAGTGATCCCACCCTGAGCCCTGGGGACACCACTGGTGCCCAGACACCAGCTGGAGCTGTCTCCATTCCCCACTACCCTTTGGCCCCAGCCTCCAGCAGACTGTCCAAGCCATCAGCCACTTTCTCCAGGAGGATGAAGTTGGAGAAGGAGAAGCAGAAGCTTTACTCACAGCCTCCTGGCTGACCTTCAGCACCAAAGCTTCCTCTTTCTTCTGCTGCTCATCCATTTTCCTTTTGCCCAGCTCCAGGTCCTCCAGAACCAACTTGTGAAGGAGGTCCTCAGAAGATTTTTCTTCTTGGACTTTTTCCTCTCTCAGCTGGAAACAATGACCAAAAACAAAGACAAAACCAAACCAAAGGGAAGAGAGCCCCAGGCTGAAGTCCTACACTTGGCTGCCCAGCAGGTGACCTCCCAAGAGTTTGGGCCACATTTTGGGACCTCACTTCTCTCCTCCTTTGATGGCTAAGCACAAACTGCAACCCAGGAGGTTCCACCTGAAGATGAGCTTCTGCCTCACCACCCTCAGGGGGAAGAACTACTTCCTCACATCCAACCTGCACCTCCCCACTAGCAGTTTTGCTCCTTTCCAACCCCCAAAGCCCTACCACTCCCTGACACCCTACAAACCATGACAGGGCTGCTGCAGTTGGGTGGCTTCCTGATGGGCCATGGCAGGTCCCAGGCCCTTGGTGACATCACCTCCATCATCTCTGAGCTCCAGAAGCTTTCCCTGAAACTCTGCAAGTCTGCTCCCTGCACTTCCTTTAGGGAGCTGATGGCTCCCACTGGGAGCTGAGATGTTCACCTTCTCAGTGTGCCAGGACCTTCTGCTGCTGGAACCTTTGGCTGCTAGGCTCTGCAGAAGGATGTGGCCAGGCTGGAGCCATGGGGGAGGCCAATGGCATGAGGGCACCAAGGGCAAGGGCTAGGACCTGCCCCTGGGGCACAGCAAGCCCAGGAAGGCTCCAGGCTGGGGGCAGAGGGGCTGGGAAGTGCCTGGGGGGAAAGGCCCTGGGGGGGTTGGTGGCAGAGGCTGGAGAGGAGCCAGGGGGTGCCCAGGGGGGCAAGGAGGGCAGCAGCAGCCTGGGCTGGAGCAGCAATGGTGTGGGCAGCAGGAGCAGGGCAGGGATTGTGCCCCTGGGCTGGGCACTGGGGAGCCCACAGCTGCAAGCCTGGGGGCAGGGTTGGGCTCTCCCTGCCAGGACCTTGAGGGCTGGGGCAGGGCCAAAGCAGGGCAAGGAAGCTGGGGAGGGGTCTGGGGAAGGAGGAGAAGGCTGTGGAGAAGTTGTGAGGAGCAGCTGAGGGAGCTGGGGGCGTTGAGGCTGCAGCAGAGGAGGCTGAGGGGAGACCTTGTGGCTCTCTGCAGCTCCCTGAGAGCAGCTTGCAGCCAGCTGGGGCTCAAGGGCTGCTCCTGAGGGCTGGGCCAAGAGGAGATGGCCTCAGGTTGTGGCAGGGGAGGTTGAGCTTGGCCCTGAGGAACAATTGGTGCCCCTTGAGGCTGGGTCCAGGTCTGGGCTCCCCAGCTGCAGAGAGACTGAGAAGTGCTGGAGAGAGCCCAGGGGAGGCTGGGGAGAGGCTGAGGGGCCTGCAGCAGCTCTGTGTGGAGCAAAGGCTGAGAGCCCTGGGGCTGAGAGCCTGCAGAAGAGCAGCCCCAGAGGGGAGCTGAGCAATGCTCAGCAAGAGCTGAAGGGGCTGTGGGGGGCAAGAGGCTGGGGCTGGCATCTGCTGAGTGCTGCCCAGGGACAGGCCAAGGGGCACAAACTGGCAGCCAGGAGGTTCTATTTGAGGATGAGGAGAAAGTTGTTTGTTGTGAGGGTGGTGGAGGCCTGGAGCAGGCTGCCCAGAGAGGTTGTGGAGTCTCCTTGTGTGGAGAGCTTCCAACCCCCCCTGGCCATGGTGCTGCTGGGCAAGCTGCTGGGGGTGCCCTGCTGGAGCAGGCTGGGCTTGGCCTGGCTGAGCTCCAGAGCTCCCTTCCCACCACCACCAACTGGGGACTGCCAAGAGTGTGCTCCACTCACATTTGTGATCATCTCCTGACTCCAGGTTTGCTCTCTTGCTCCCCAAGCCTGCTCTGCTCCTCTCTGCTCCAGCTCTGCTCCTGCTGCTGGGAAGCTGCCTGCCAGGACATGCCTCAGGTAGGAGCTTCCTGACCACGTGTGGTTAGCAGCTTGGACTGCTTGTGACAGACACAGCAGCAGCCAGCTCCTTAAACCCCATACCTGACCTCCTCCTTTGGGAGAACATCTTGGCCCCAGGGCACCTTGCTGGCTGTTGGGCACCTCCTTGCCCCCCATCTCCTTCTCCTGGCAGCTGCTCCCCAGCAGCTCCCCCCGGGCTGTGTTGCTGCAGGAGGTTGTCCCTGCCCAGGGGCAGGACCCTGCCCTTGCCCTGCTTGGCCTTCAGGAGGTTGCTCTGCCCCAGCTCTCAGCCTGCTCAGGGCTCCCTGGCTGCCAGCACAGCCTGAGGGCTGTCACCACGGCTCCCAGCCTGGCTGAGGCTCCACTCTGTCTTCATCCAGGCTGATGATGAAGATGTTGACCAGGAGTGGACTCAGTCCTGACCCCTGGGGGACACCACCAGCTCCAGGCCTCCATCTAGACTCTGCCCCACTGCTCACAACCCTCTGAGCTGTGCCCTTCTAAACCCAGGAAGCTGCAGATTGGTTCTGAGACCTCCAAAAATCTACCTCAGAAGGTTCAATAAGGCCAAGGGCAAGGTCCTGCAGCTAGGTCTGGGCAACCCTCGGCATCAATCCAGGCTGGGGGAGGAGGAGGTTGAGAGCAGCCCTGCAGAGAAGGCCTCGGGGGTGCTGGTGGGGGAGAAGCTGGACAGGAGCCAGCAATGGGCACTGGCAGCACAGAAGGCCAAGGGCAGCCTGGGCTGCATCCAAAGCAGCTTGGCCAGAGCTGGAGAGAGAGGATCCTGCCCCTCTGCTCTGCTCTGGGAGACCTCACCTGCAGGGCTGTGGCCAGCTCTGGGGCCTCCAACACCAGAGAGACAGAGACCTGATGGAGAGGGTCCAGAGGAGGCCACCAAGGTGATCAGAGGCTGCAGAACCTCTGCTGTGGGCACAGGCTGGGGGAGCTGGGGCTGTTCAGCCTGGGGAAGAGAAGGCTCCAGGGAGACCTCAGGGCTGCATTTCAGTATCTGAAGGAGATCTGCAGGAAGGCTGGGGAGGGACTGCTCAGAAGGGCCTGGGGTGAGAGGAGCAGGGACAGTGGTGTGAAATTGGAGCAGGGCAGGTTGAGGTTGGACATGAGGAGAAGCTCTGCACAGGGAGGGTGGTGAGACACTGGAACAGGCCACAGGGGGGTGGCTGAGGCTCCATCCCTGTAGACATTCAAGCTCAGACTGGAGGTGGCCTTGTCAGCCTGATCTAGCTGGAGGTAGCCCTCTAGATTGGCTGGCCTTGGACTAGATGACCTTTGGAGGTCCCTCCCAACCCAACCCACTGTAGGCCAGGGCACAGGCAGCCCCAATTCCATACCTTCCTCAGGTGGCTTTCATATTCCTCTCGAAGCTCCCCAGGTCTTCTGACTTTAATGGGGGCTCTGAAGATGAAATCTGGAAAGAAAAGGGGGAAAACAAGGAGAAAAGAAGGAGTCTTTTTCAGTTCCTACTGATCTGAGGTTGTCCCAAGAAGCTCAAAGCTCTTGAGGTCCACCACAAGAGGTTCCACAGCACTTTTGGGGGGGGTCTGATGTTTCTATCCTGACTCTGCTCCACACTTTGGGAGGAGGATGGCCAAGTTCTACCATCCTGAGGCCCTCCAGAGCAACCAGGGGAGGATGAGGAGGGACAAAGGTGGTGAAGGAACCACCTGGAGATGTCCCCTAGGGCAAGGGAGTGAGACATTGAGGGCTGCTTTAGCTTGGAGAAGAGGAGGCTGAGGAGGGATGTGCTTAAGGGAGGGGGGTGGGTGGCAGGAGGATGGATCCAGGCTCTTCTCAGTGGTCCCCAGTGAGCTGAGAAGTTCCATCCAGACATGAGGAGGAGGAACTTCAGGGCTTGGAGGGGAGGCAGAGCACCGGAAGAGGCTGCCCAGAGAGGTGGTGGAGTCTCCACCTCTGGGAGACTCTCAAGGCCTGCTTTAAGTGACCTTGCATCTGGGCTTGGAGGACCTTCAGGGGCTCCTTCCAAGCCTACCACTGGGTGGTTGGGAGGTTAGAGAGACTCTCCCAAGAGGCTTCAGGTGTCTGCTCCCAGCCAGCCACCCAAGAGACCCCAGCAGAGCACCCCAGGATACCACCCCTGGCCTTCAGCCACTCAAAGACATGGAGAAGCCTCTTCAGAAGTGGTTTCTCCTCCTCCATGTCTTCTTCACAGTTCCTGATGGTCTTCCTGGCTCCGGAGCTTTGATTCCTGCTCCATCTGGCAGGAATTCCTCCTCCTGCTCCAGCTTCCTGCCTGTATTTCCTCCTCCCCCCTCCATGGGAACAGAGGAAACCCCAAGGGATGATGGCATGAGGCTGGACCTCCATCCATGGAGCCTGGAAGCCCCCAGAGGCTGTGCTCTTGAGGCCAGCAGCAAAGCTCTCTCCTGCTGCTCCTGTGCAGAGCAAGCCCGGGCAAGCTCCACTGCAGGCAGAGAACCACAGAGCTGGGGTGATGGAAAGAGACCTTTCAGGTCATGGAGTCCAACCATGAGCCCAGCACTGCCCCAGGGCACACCCGACCCCTGGCCCCAAGCACTACAGCTTCCCAAACCCTTCAGCCATGGGGACTCCACCACTGCCCTGGGCAAGCCTCAAGGGGCACAATTGTTCCTCAGGGCAAAGCTCAATCTCCCCTGGCACAACCTGAGGCCATCTCCTCTTACCCTGCCCCTTGTTCCGTGAGAGAAGAGACCAAACTCCAGCAGGCTGCAAGCTGCTCTCAGGGAGCTGCAGAGAGCCACAAGGTCTCCCCTCAGCCTCCTCTGCTGCAGCCTCAACCCCCCCCCGAGCTTCCTCAGCTGCTCCTCACAACTTCTCCACAGCCTTCTCCTCCTTCTCCAGACCCCTGCCCAGCACTGTTGCACTTCCCTGACCCTGCCCCAGCCCTCAAAATGCATCTGGCAGGGAGGGGACCAAAGCCCAACCCCAGGATTAGAGCAGTGAGCTCCCTCAGTGCCCAGCCCAAGGGCTACAACCCGAGCCAGGAGCTGCCACAGCCTCCTGCTCTCAGGCCCAGCAACCCAGCAGCTCCTCTCCTGCTCTCAGGCCCAGCACCCCGGCAGCTCCTCTCCTGCTCTCCGGCCTCAGCACCCCGGCAGCTCCTCTCCTGCTCTCTGGCCTCAGCACCCCGGCAGCTCCTCTCCCGCTCTCCATGACCAGCACCCCGGCAGCTCCTCTCCTGCTCTCCATGACCAGCACCCCGGCAGCTCCTCTCCTGCTCTCCATGACCAGCACCCCGGCAGCTCCTCTCCCGCTCTCCATGACCAGCACCCCGGCAGCTCCTCTCCCGCTCTCCATGACCAGCACCCCGGCAGCTCCTCTCCCGCTCTCCATGACCAGCACCCCAGCAGCTCCTCTCCTGCTCTCCGGCCTCAGCACCCCGGCAGCTCCTCTCCCGCTCTCCATGACCAGCACCCCAGCAGCTCCTCTCCTGCTCTCCAGCCTCAGCACCCCGGCAGCTCCTCTCCTGCTCTCCGGCCTCAGCACCCCGGCAGCTCCTCTCCTGCTCTCCGGCCTCAGCACCCCAGCAGCTCCTCTCCTGCTCTCCATGACCAGCACCCCGGCAGCTCCTCTCCCGCTCTCCATGACCAGCACCGCGGCAGCTCCTCTCCCGCTCTCCATGACCAGCACCCCGGCAGCTCCTCTCCTGCTCTCCATGACCAGCACCCCGGCAGCTCCTCTCCCGCTCTCCATGACCAGCACCCCGGCAGCTCCTCTCCCGCTCTCCAGGCTCAGCACCCCGGCAGCTCCTCTCCTGCTCTCCGGCCTCAGCACCCCGGCAGCTCCTCTCCTGCTCTCCGGCCTCAGCACCCCGGCAGCTCCTCTCCTGCTCTCCATGACCAGCACCCCGGCAGCTCCTCTCCCGCTCTCCATGACCAGCACCCCAGCAGCTCCTCTCCCGCTCTCCATGACCAGCACCCCAGCAGCTCCTCTCCCGCTCTCCATGACCAGCACCCCAGCAGCTCCTCTCCCGCTCTCCATGACCAGCACCCCGGCAGCTCCTCTCCTGCTCTCCATGACCAGCACCCCGGCAGCTCCTCTCCCGCTCTCCATGACCAGCACCCCGGCAGCTCCTCTCCCGCTCTCCAGGCTCAGCACCCCGGCAGCTCCTCTCCTGCTCTCCGGCCTCAGCACCCCGGCAGCTCCTCTCCTGCTCTCCGGCCTCAGCACCCCGGCAGCTCCTCTCCCGCTCTCCATGACCAGCACCCCAGCAGCTCCTCTCCTGCTCTCCGGCCTCAGCACCCCGGCAGCTCCTCTCCCGCTCTCCATGACCAGCACCCCAGCAGCTCCTCTCCCGCTCTCCATGACCAGCACCCCGGCAGCTCCTCTCCTGCTCTCCATGACCAGCACCCCGGCAGCTCCTCTCCTGCTCTCCATGACCAGCACCCCGGCAGCTCCTCTCCCGCTCTCCATGACCAGCACCCCGGCAGCTCCTCTCCCGCTCTCCGGCCTCAGCACCCCGGCAGCTCCTCTCCTGCTCTCCATGACCAGCACCCCGGCAGCTCCTCTCCCGCTCTCCGGCCTCAGCACCCCGGCAGCTCCTCTCCCGCTCTCCATGACCAGCACCCCGGCAGCTCCTCTCCCGCTCTCCATGACCAGCACCCCGGCAGCTCCTCTCCCGCTCTCCATGACCAGCACCCCAGCAGCTCCTCTCCCGCTCTCCGGCCTCAGCACCCCGGCAGCTCCTCTCCCGCTCTCCATGACCAGCACCCCGGCAGCTCCTCTCCTGCTCTCCATGACCAGCACCCCAGCAGCTCCTCTCCCGCTCTCCGGCCTCAGCACCCCGGCAGCTCCTCTCCCGCTCTCCGGCCTCAGCACCCCGGCAGCTCCTCTCCTGCTCTCCATGACCAGCACCCCAGCAGCTCCTCTCCCGCTCTCCGGCCTCAGCACCCCGGCAGCTCCTCTCCCGCTCTCCGGCCTCAGCACCCCGGCAGCTCCTCTCCTGCTCTCCATGACCAGCACCCTGGCAGCTCCTCTCCTGCTCTCCATGACCAGCACCCCGGCAGCTCCTCTCCTGCTCTCCGGCCTCAGCACCCCGGCAGCTCCTCTCCCGCTCTCCATGACCAGCACCCCGGCAGCTCCTCTCCTGCTCTCCAGCCTCAGCACCCCGGCAGCTCCTCTCCTGCTCTCCGGCCTCAGCACCCCAGCAGCTCCTCTCCTGCTCTCCGGCCTCAGCACCCCGGCAGCTCCTCTCCTGCTCTCCGGCCTCAGCACCCCAGCAGCTCCTCTCCTGCTCTCCGGCCTCAGCACCCCGGCAGCTCCTCTCCTGCTCCCCGGCCTCAGCACCCCAGCAGCTCCTCTCCTGCTCTCCGGCCTCAGCACCCCGGCAGCTCCTCTCCTGCTCTCCAGCCTCAGCACCCCGGCAGCTCCTCTCCCGCTCTCCATGACCAGCACCCCGGCAGCTCCTCTCCCGCTCTCCATGACCAGCACCCCGGCAGCTCCTCTCCTGCTCTCCATGACCAGCACCCCGGCAGCTCCTCTCCCGCTCTCCGGCCTCAGCACCACGGCAGCTCCTCTCCTGCTCTCCGGCCTCAGCACCCGGCAGCTCCTCTCCCGCTCTCCATGACCAGCACCCCGGCAGCTCCTCTCCCGCTCTCCATGACCAGCACCCCGGCAGCTCCTCTCCTGCTCTCCATGACCAGCACCCCGGCAGCTCCTCTCCTGCTCTCCAGCCTCAGCACCCCGGCAGCTCCTCTCCTGCTCTCCATGACCAGCACCCCGGCAGCTCCTCTCCTGCTCTCCGGCCTCAGCACCCCGGCAGCTCCTCTCCCGCTCTCCATGACCAGCACCCCGGCAGCTCCTCTCCTGCTCTCCATGACCAGCACCCCGGCAGCTCCTCTCCTGCTCTCCGGCCTCAGCACCCCGGCAGCTCCTCTCCTGCTCTCCAGCCTCAGCACCCCGGCAGCTCCTCTCCCGCTCTCCATGACCAGCACCCCGGCAGCTCCTCTCCTGCTCCCCGGGCTCAGCACCCCGGCAGCTCCTCTCCCGCTCTCCATGACCAGCACCCCGGCAGCTCCTCTCCTGCTCTCCAGCCTCAGCACCCCGGCAGCTCCTCTCCCGCTCTCCATGACCAGCACCCCGGCAGCTCCTCTCCTGCTCTCCGGCCTCAGCACCCCGGCAGCTCCTCTCCCGCTCTCCATGACCAGCACCCCGGCAGCTCCTCTCCTGCTCTCCAGCCTCAGCACCCCGGCAGCTCCTCTCCTGCTCTCCGGCCTCAGCACCCCAGCAGCTCCTCTCCTGCTCTCCGGCCTCAGCACCCCGGCAGCTCCTCTCCTGCTCTCCGGCCTCAGCACCCCAGCAGCTCCTCTCCTGCTCTCCAGCCTCAGCACCCCGGCAGCTCCTCTCCTGCTCCCCGGCCTCAGCACCCCAGCAGCTCCTCTCCTGCTCTCCGGCCTCAGCACCCCGGCAGCTCCTCTCCTGCTCTCCAGCCTCAGCACCCCGGCAGCTCCTCTCCCGCTCTCCATGACCAGCACCCCGGCAGCTCCTCTCCCGCTCTCCATGACCAGCACCCCGGCAGCTCCTCTCCCGCTCTCCGGCCTCAGCACCCCGGCAGCTCCTCTCCCGCTCTCCATGACCAGCACCCCGGCAGCTCCTCTCCCGCTCTCCATGACCAGCACCCCGGCAGCTCCTCTCCCGCTCTCCATGACCAGCACCCCGGCAGCTCCTCTCCTGCTCTCCATGACCAGCACCCCGGCAGCTCCTCTCCCGCTCTCCATGAGCAGCACCCCGGCAGCTCCTCTCCCGCTCTCCATGACCAGCACCCCAGCAGCTCCTCCTCTCCTGCTCCCCGGGCTCAGCACCCCAGCAGCTCCTCTCCTGCTCTCCAGACCCGCTCTCCTCTATTCAGGAGCCCCAGCGCAGAGCCTGCACACTCTCCTTCCAGCTTCTCCGTCCCCTGCCCCGCTCCCTGTCCCTTCCTCGCCCCTCCCGGATGTGCCAGGGCAGGTCCCGGTTCCGCACGCACCTTGCTCCGGGGGCCGCTGCTCCCTTGCTGCCACGGGGGGGTCGTGTCGGTTGCGGCTGCGGGGCCGGTGTCTTCGGGGCCGTGCGGCGAAGCGGCTGCGGCAGAGCGGGCAGCGGAGGCCGGGGCCCTGCAGGCAGCGCTGGAAGCAGGCGAGGCACAGCGAGTGGCGGCAGGGCGGCGTCACCGCCTCGGCCACAGCCTGCCGGCACACCGCGCACTGGCTCACGGCCAGCGCCGCCTCAGCCTCTCCCTCCTCCGCTGCCGCCTCCTCCTCCTCCTCCTCCTCCGCCGCTGTTAAGGCTGCCGCCCCGGCCCTTTCCCGCCTCCGGCGCCTCCTGCCCCGCCGCGCCTGCAGCCCGCGGCCTGCCGCCGCCGCCATCTTGTCAGGCGCCCGCGCGGCTCCGCCCTGCCTGCGCGGCCATCGCTCACCAGGGGCGAAGGGCAGCGCCGGCCACACCCCCTCGTTAATATTCATCGGGGCCTGATAAATATTCATGAGGACGGGGCGGCAGGGGCGTGGTTTGGCGCTGGGCGGGTGCGGGAGAGGCGGCCCGCGGGAACTGCGCTCTAAAGCGGGGAGACTGAAAGGCAGCATCCTGCCAGCCACAGGCAGCCGCCCAGAGCCGAGCAGCAGCCCGCCCCGAGGCACCGGCACCGCACGGGATCGGGGAAGCATCCACCTGCAAAGGCCCACCAAGATCTGGGAAGCACCCACCTGGAAAGACCGACCAAGATCTGGGAAGGATCCACCTGGAAAGACCGACCAAGATCTGGGAAGGATCCACCTGCAAGCACCACATGGGATCTGGGAAGCATCCACCTGGAAAGACCGACCAAGATCTGAGAAGGATCCACCTGCAAGCACCACATGGGATCTGGGAAGCATCCACCTGGAAAGACCGACCAAGATCTGGGAAGGATCCACCTGCAAGCACCACATGGGATCTGGGAAGGATCCACCTGGAAAGACCAACCAAGATCTGGGAAGGATCCACCTGGAAAGACCAACCAAGATCTGGGAAGGATCCACCTGCAAGCACCACATGGGATCTGGGAAGCATCCACCTGGAAAGACCAACCAAGATCTAGGAAGGATCCACCTGGAAAGACCGACCAAGATCTGGGAAGGATCCACCTGGAAAGACCGACCAAGATCTGGGAAGCATCCACCTGGAAAGACCGACCAAGATCTGGGAAGGATCCACCTGGAAAGACCAATCAAGATCTGAGAAGGTTCCATCTAGAAGGACCAGCCAAGATCTGAGAAGGTCCCACCTGGAACCTAGAAGGATCAACCAAGATCTCAGAAGGAGCCACCTGGAAGGACCAACAAAGAGCTGAGAAGGACCTCCCTAGAAGAGCCAACCAAGATCTCAGAAGGACCCACCTAGGATCTAGAGGAATCCACCAAGACCTGAGAAGGACTCTCCTGGAACCTAGAAGGATCCACCAAGATCTCAGAATAGTGCACCTAAAAGGACCAACCAAGATCTGAGAAGGAGCCTCCCAGAACCTAGAGGGACCAACCAAGAACTAAGAAGGATCCATCTAGGAAGCCCCCGAGTTGTGGTGGGGAATGGAGACAGCTCCAGCTGGTGGCTGGGCACCAGTGGTGTCCCCAGGGCTCAGGGTGGGATCACTGCTCTTGGATGTCTTCATCCCTGAGCTGGGGGAGGACTGGAGGCTCCCCCAGGCAGATGGCACCAAGCTGGGTGGGAGCTGAGCTGCTGGAGGGGCAGGAGGGAGCTACAGAGAGCTCTGGGCCTGTGGCCATCTCCAAACACCCAAAGAGCTTCATAATCTATTCTCCAAGGGCCAGCAAGGTGCCCTGGGGGCCAAGAGGGCCAAGAGCATCCTGGGGGGCATCAAGGAAAGTGTGGCCAGCAGGGGCAGGGAGGTTCTGCTGCCCCTCTGCTCTGCCCTGCTGAGACCACCCCTGCAATCCTGTGTCCAGTTTGGGGCTCCCCAGTTGAAGAGAGGCAGGGAGCAGCTGGGGAGAGTCCAGGGGAGGCTGTGAGGATGCTGAAGGGACTGCAAGAGCTCTGCTGAGGAGAGAGACTGAGAGCCCCGGGGCTGTTGATGTGGAGAGAAGGCTGAGAGGGGACCTGATCAATGCCTATCAATATCTGAGGGGTGGGGGTCAGGCTGAAGGTGCCAGGCTCTGCTTGGGGGTGCCCAGGGACTGGGACCAAGGGGTACAAGCTGGAACCCAGGAGGTTGCAGCTGAAGATGGGGAGAGAGCTGTTTGGTGTGAGGGTGCTGGAGGCCTGGAGCAGGCTGCCCAGAGAGGTTGTGGAGTCTCCTTGTGTGGAGAGCTTCCAACCCCCCCTGGATGTGTTCCTGTGTGACCTGCCCTGGCTGACCCTGCTCTGGCAGGGGGGTTGGATGACCTCTGGAGCTCCCTTCCATCCTCACCATCTGAGCCCTCTTCATGAGGTTGAGAGGGATATCTGCAAGCCTGGGGGCAGGGTTGGGCCCTCCCTGCCAGGAGGAGCTTGAGGGCTGGGGCAGGGCCAGAGCAGGGCAAGGAAGCTGGGGAGGGGTCTGGGGAAGGAGGAGAAGGCTGTGGAGAAGTTGTGAGGAGCAGCTGAGGGAGCTGGGGGGGTTGAGGCTGCAGCAGAGGAGGCTGAGGGGAGACCTTGTGGCTCTCTGCAGCTCCCTGAGAGCAGCTTGCAGCCAGCTGGGGCTCAAGGGCTGCTCCTGAGGGCTGGGCCAAGAGGAGATGGCCTCAGGTTGTGGCAGGGGAGGTTGAGCTTGGCCCTGAGGAGCACTTGGTGCCCCTTGAGGGGTGCCCAGGCCTGTGGCAGGCTGCCCAGGGCAGGGGTGGATTCCCCATCCCAGTGTGTCTGTCCTCATCTCTCTTCCAGGCTCCTTCCAGCCCTGCCAGGCCAGCAGCAGCTCTCCCTGCAGCCTTCTCCAGGCTGCTCACCCCCAACTCTCCCAGCCTGGCCTCCCAGCAGAGCCCTTCCAGCCCTCCCAGCATGGCTGTGGCCCTGCTCCAGCAGCTCCCTGGCTGTGCTGAGGCCTCCAGAGCTGCCCCAGCACTCAGGGCTCTGTGTGTGTGTCTCATCAGAGCAGAGGAGCAGAATCCCCTCCCTGCCCCTGCTGTTGGGGGTGCAGCCTGGAGGTGGTTGCCCTCCTTCAGGACCAGCCCTTTGCAATGAGCTCCATGCTCCTGCCAGCAGCCCTGTGTGGGGTGAGGATGACTCAGAGGAGGCAGAGCCTCCACCCTGGTTGCTATGGAGACCTCTGATGCTTCCCATCTCTTTCCTGGGGCTCTAAATCTTGGCTTTCACCGCTGTCAGGTCCCTCAGAGATGAAGGTTCTCCTCTCCCCTAGACACTGGGTAGGCAGCAGGAGGGTGGTGGAAGGTGTAGGCTTTGGGGCCCTCCATGAAAGCTCTGTGGTTGGGGAGAGGGGGGGAGGGGGGGGAGGGGGGGGGGAGAAGGGGGGGGAGAGGAGAGGGAGAGGGGGGGAGGGGAGGAGGGGGGGGAGGGGGTGAGAGAAGGGGGAGGGGGGGAGAGGGGAGGGAGGGGGGAAGGGAAGGGAAGGGAAGGGACGGGAAGGGAAGGGAAGGGAAGGGAAGGGAAGGGAAGGGACGGGAAGGGAAGGGAAGGGAAGGGAAGGGAAGGGAAGGGAAGGGAAGGGAAGGGAAGGGAAGGGAAGGGAAGGGAAGGGAAGGGAAGGGAAGGGAAGGGAAGGGAAGGGAAGGGAAGGGAAGGGAAGGGAAGGGAAGGGAAGGGAAGGGAAGGGAAGGGAAGGGACTTAGGGGTACTGGGTACTGAGCAGCTCCCCAGGAGCCAGCAGTGCCCTCAGGCAGCCCAGCAGGCAGCTGTGTGCTGGGCTGCAGCCAGAGGAGTGTGGGCAGCAGGGCAAGAGAGGGGATTCTGACCCTTGGCTCTGCTCAGACCCCACCTCCAATCCTGACTCCAGTTCTGCTGTCCCCAGCACAAGGAGGACACAGAGCTGCTGGAGGGAGCCCAGAGGAGGCCACAAAGATGATCCAAGGGCTGCAGCAGCTCTGCTCTGAGGCCAGGCTGAGGGAGCTGGGGGTGTTCAGCCTGGAGAAGAGAAGGCTCCAGGGGGACCTCAGAGCTGCCTTGCAAGAGCTGAAGGGATCCTGCAGGAAGGCTGCAGAGAGACTTTTGCTAAGGGTGTCTAGAGCCAGGCCCAGGGGGAATGGTTTGAAGCTGAGGCACAGCAGGGTCAGACTGGAGCTGAGGAAGAAGTTCTTCAGCAGGAGGGTGGTGAGAGTCTGGCACAGGCTGCCCAGGGAGGCTGTGGCTGCCTCCTGCCTGGGGGTGTTGAAGGCCAGGCTGGATGAGGCCTTGAGCAGCTGAGTCTAGCTGAGAGGTGTCCCTGGGCATGGTGTGGAGCTTGGAGGAGATGAGCTCTGAGGTCCAGCCTGAAGCCAGTCCATGGTCCTGTGAGATCCATGGTCAAGAAGCAGCCTCCCAGGCCTCTTGCAGAGCTTGCTTGGGGTTATTATTGCTTTGCTCTCTCACTGCCCACACTTCTGCCTGTGGTTTGTCTCCAGATTTAGCTCTCACATGACCAAAAAAAAATAAATGAGAGAGATCTCAGTTGTGAAGCTCCACAAAAAGTGCTGCTTGATTTGGGGGAAAAAAGCTGATTTCCAGGAAAGAGAAGGAAAAATAACCAACCAACTTGCAATGACTTTGTAAAGGTGGAGAGGAGGACAAGGGAGGTTCTCCTCCACCTCTACTCTGCCCCAGCCAGGCCACAGCTGCAGGGCTGGGTCCAGGGCTGGGCTCCCCAGCTGCAGAGAGACTGAGAAGTGCTGGAGAGAGTGCAGGGGAGGCTGGGGAGAGGCTGAGGGGCCTGCAGCAGCTCTGTGAGGAGCAAAGGCTGAGAGCCCTGGGGCTGAGAGCCTGCAGAAGAGCAGCCCCAGAGGGGAGCTGAGCAATGCTCAGCAAGAGCTGAAGGGGCTGTGGGGGGCAAGAGGCTGGGGCTGGCATCTGCTGAGTGCTGCCCAGGGACAGGCCAAGGGGCACAAAGTGGAGAGGGTGAAGCTTCCAGCCTGTGAGACTGAGGTTGAGAGCAGGACCCTCATCAGGTTCAATAAGGCCAAGGGCAAGGTCCTGCAGCTAGGTCTGAGCAACCCTCAGCATCAATCCAGGCTGGGGGAGGAGGAGCTTGAGAGCAGCTCTGCAGAGAAGGCCTCGGTGGTGCTGGTGGGGGAGAAGCTGAACAGGAGCCAGCAATGGGCACTGGCAGCACAGAAGGCCAAGGGCAGCCTGGGCTGCATCCAAAGCAGCTTGGCCAGAGCTGGAGAGAGAGGATCCTGCCCCTCTGCTCTGCTCTGGGGAGACCTCACCTGCAGGGCTGTGGCCAGCTCTGGGGCCTCCAACACCAGAGAGACAGAGACCTGATGGAGAGGGTCCAGAGGAGGCCACCAAGGTGATCAGAGGCTGCAGAACCTCTGCTGTGGGGACAGGCTGGGGGAGCTGGGGCTGTTCAGCCTGGGGAAGAGAAGGCTCCAGGGAGACCTCAGGGCTGCATCTCAGTATCTTTGTTCCTGTCCCTTGTCCCATCCCTGCTGGTCCTGCTTGGCCTATCCCAGCTCCTGCCTTGTCCCTATCCCTGTCCCAAGCCATGCCCCAGCTCATCCCAGCCCTGTTCCAAGCCATGCCCCAGCTCATCCCAGCCCTGTCCCAAGCCATGCCCCAGCTCATCTCAGCCCTGTCCCAAGCTATGCCCCAGCTCATCCCAGCCCTGTTCCAAGCCATGCCCCAGCTCATTCCAGCCCTGTCCTAAGCCATGCCCCAGCTCATCCCAGCCCTGTCCTAAGCCATGCCCCAGCTCATCCCAGCCCTGTCCCAAGCCATGCCCCAGCTCATCCCAGCCCTGTTCCAAGCCATGCCCCAGCTCATCCCAGCCCTGTTCCAAGCCATGCCCCAGCTCATCCCAGCCCTGTCCCAAGCCATGCCCCAGCTCATCTCAGCCCTGTCCCAAGCCATGCCCCAGCTCATCTCAGCCCTGTCCCAAGCCATGCCCCAGCTCATCCCAGCCCTGTTCCAAGCCATGTCCCAGCTCATCCCAGCCCTGTCCTAAGACATGCCCCAGTTCATCCCAGCCCCAGCCCTGTCCTAAGCCATGCCCCAGCTCATCCCAGCCCTGTCCCTATCTCCAGCTCATCCCTGTCCTGCCCAGTCCCATCCTGTCCCTGTCCCCATCCCTATCCCAAGCCAGATGGGTCCCAGCCCTGTCCCTGTCCCCACCCCCATCCCTATCCCAAGCCATGACCCAGCCTCTCCCTGTCCCCATCCCTGTCCCAGGCCAGATGAGTCCCAGCCCTGTCCCTGTCCCAAGCCTCTCCCTATCCCAAGCCATGTCCCAGCCTGTCCCCATCCCTGTGCTGCCCCTGTCCCCTGTTTCCATCCCAGGCCCTGCTGGTCCCACTCTGCCTGTCCCCGTCTGCCCCAGTCATGCTGTGCCACGCTGGTGCCATCTGGTGTCCAACCAGTGCCACCCTGGTACCATCTGGTGTCACTCCAGTGCCACAATGGTGCTGACATCATACCAGTGCCACACTGGTGCCCTCTGCTGTCCAACCAGTGCCACCCTGGTGCTGTCTGACATCACATCAGTGCCACACTGGTGCCATCTGGTGTCCAACCAGTGCCACCCTGGTGCCATCTGACAACACACCAGTGCCACCCTGGTGCTGTCTGACATCACACCAGTGCCACACTGGTGCCATCTGGTGTCCAACCAGTGCCACACTAGTGCCATCTGACATCATACCAGTGCCACACTGGTGCCCTCTGCTGTCCAACCAGTGCCACCCTGGTGCCATCTGGTGCCACCACAGTGCCACCCTGGTGCCACCTGGAGTCACACCAGTACCACCCTGGTGCCATCTGACCTCACACCCGTGCCCCTCTGGTGCCATCTGATGTCCCTCTAGTGCCATCTGACCTCACACCAGTGCCAATCCTGTGTCATTCTGGTGCCATGTGGTGTCCCCACAGGCCCTGCTCAACACTCTGTCCCCAGCTTTCTCCCCAGCCCCTTCCAGCCCTGCCAGGCCAGCAGCAGCTCTCCCTGCAGCCTTCTCCTCTCCAGGCTGAGCTCCCCCAGCTCTGCCAGCCTGGGGACCCAGCAGAGCCCTTCCAGCCCTCCCAGCATGGCTGTGGCCTTCAGCCCAACCCCTTCCATGATTCCATGGCCTTGGAAGGTGCCTTCAACCCACCCCATGGTTCCTGCAGTGTCTCCAATGACCTCCTCTTTATCTCTTTAGAGGCTCTCAGTCCCTTCTTTATCTTCTCTCCACGGACACCATGAAAGCTCCTCGAGTCCAACCCCCCCCCCCCCCCCCTGCTCCTCACCACCCAAGGCAGCTAAACAAACCTCTAAAGAGACCTCTTGGGAGCGTGGGAAATGAAGCAGAACAGACCCTGCAGCAGCTCAGCACCTCTGGGTCAGGAGGTGACACTTTGACCCCCATTAGGAACACAAAGCTCCTGGAGCAGGTGGAGAATGTCCCACCCCTGGTGGCCCTCGGGGCGCTGAGCGCTGAGCTGGTGACTCACTGACCGTTGCCAGGTTGTGTTCACCAGCAGCAGCTGAGGAGCAGAGCAAGAGCTGGGAGCTGCAAACCTCCTCCTGGGCTGGAGGAAAGGGCTGGGGGCATCCTTCAGAGGTCATCTCCCCCAGATTCCCTGCACTCAGCAAGGACAGCTGCAAGTAGATCAGGGAATGGTGGAAGGGGTTGGGTTGAAGGTACCTCCAAGGGTCATGGAATCATGGAAGGGGTTGGGAAGGGACCTCCCAAGGTCCTCCAACCCAACCCCCTTGCAGCCAGCAGGGACAGCCCCAGCCAGAGCAGATTGCTCAGAGCCCTGGGGTGGTGCCAGCCATGGGACATCTCCCACCTCCTCTGGCCAACCTCAGCCAGGCTCTCACCACCCTCATGGAGTCATCTGCGTTGGAGAAGACCTCTGAGATCCTGGAGTCCAACCATGAGCCCAGCACTGCCAGCTCCAGAGATGGACTCAGGCTGTCCTAGGACAGCAACATCCAGGTCTTGTTCCACAGGAGGAGCAGCTGAGGGAGCTGGGGGGGTTGAGGCTGCAGCAGAGGAGGCTGAGGGGAGACCTTGTGGCTCTCTGCAGCTCCCTGAGAGCAGCTTGCAGACAGCTGGGGCTCAAGGGCTGCTCCTGAGGGCTGGGCCAGGAGGAGATGGCCTCAGGTTGTGGCAGGGGAGGTTGAGCTTGGCCCTGAGGAGCAATTGGTGCCCCTTGAGGGGTGCCCAGGCCTGTGGCAGGCTGCCCAGGGCAGTGGTGGAGTGCCCATGGCTGGAGGGGTTGGGAAGCTGTGGAGCTGCGGTGCTGAGGGCCATGGGGTGGTGGTGCTGGGGCAGTGCTGGGGCCATGCTTGGACTCCATGACCTCAAAGCCTCCCCTCCCACCCCCACCCCACGTTCCTGCCCCACCAAACAGAGCCTCTTTGTCCCTTATCTCACCTCCACCTCCAAAGCTCCTCCATCTGCTCTCCAGCTCCTCCACCACCCTCCCCAAGCTCCTACTTTGGTCTCCATGGAGCCAGGTTCTGCCCAGGGTTGACCTCTGCTCCTCCTGCCACATTTCCCTTCCCTCCCAGCTCCATCTCCTCCCTGCAAACACCTCCCCCACCTCTTTGGAGGCCACCAAGGCAAACATTCAACCTCCTGAGGGGATGGGAAGCAGCCAAGCCCAGGAGGACCTTTTGTGCCTAGCTCCACTGCTGAGCAAACAGCTCCCCAGCAGCAGACCCTTGGGTTCCCACCACACCTCCTCTGGCTTTCCACCACAGCTGAAACCAGAAAGGACCTCAGAGGAGAGCAGAACCTCCAAAAAGCCACTCCAAGTGCTGGAAGAAGGCTGAAGGTCTCTTTGTTGGGTTGGTTTGCTGTGAAATGTTGAAGCTCCCTCCTGCTCCCTGGGCTTTGGGGAGCTGGAGCAGAGCAGGGTTCTGGTTGCCCTTCTCCAGGGTCATCTCCACTGGCATCCAGGTGGTCCCAGAAAGCCCTTGTGGCTCCTGCTCTCCACCAAGGGACACTGGGGTTGGGTAGCTCCAGCCTCAGCAAACAGTTGGGTGCAAGGGCATGGAGCATGGAACCCACCCAGCCCTGGTGGGACATGGCCTGGAGCTCAGAGACCCCTGGAGCCCACCTAGTCCTGATGGGACAAGGTCTGGAACCCACCCAGCCCTGGTGAGACATGGCCTGGAGCCCACCCAGCTCTGGTGGAACACAGCCTGGAGCTCAGAGCCCTGATGGGACATGGCCTGGAGCCCACCCAGCCCTGGTGGGACAAGGTCTGGAGCCCACCCAGCCCTGGTGGGACAAGGTCTGGAGCCCACCCAGCCCTGGTGGCACAAGGTCTGGAGCCCACCCAGCCCTGGTGGCACAAGGTCTGGAGCCCACCCAGCCCTGATGGGACATGGCCTGGAGCCCACCCAGCCCTGGTGGAACACAGCCTGGAGCTCAGAGCCCTGATGGGACATGGCCTGGAGCCCACCCAGCCCTGGTGGGACATGGACTGGAGCTCAGAGCCCTGATGGGACATGGCCTGGAGCCCACCCAGCCCTGGTGGGACATGGACTGGAGCTCAGAGCCCTGATGGGACATGGCCTGGAGCCCACCCAGCCCTGGTGGGACATGGACTGGAGCCCACCCAGTTCTGATGGGACATGGCCTAGAGCTTGAAGCCCTGAAGAATCATTTCAGAACCATTCCACAACATCTCCAGGGGGTCACCAGCCCCTTCCAAAGGGTCACCTCCATGGTCCAGGCATGGAGCTACCTTCAGGCTGTCATTGCCACCCTGGGCGGATGGGAAGCAGCTTCCCAGCATGGTCATGGTGTGGGCTTGGGAAGTGTCCTCCATGCTCTTGGGCATGGGGAGGGTTGTGGAGGAGCCAGGAGAGCATTGTCCCCTTGCAGCCCACTCCAGAGCTTGGGTTCAGTCTTGGTGACATCATGGTGGCCCTCAAACACAGGACAAGAAAGGTCTTCCATGACCTCCAGGGGGTTGTTCAGCATGGAAACACCTGCAGCACCAAGAGGTCCCAGGGGCCCTCAGCAATGCAAGCTCAGGAGGAGAGCCCCTGGCCATCATCTGCCACGGGGACCACCCAGCCGTGGTTCCTGCATCAAGCTCTGGTCTGGTGGCTGTGGAGGTGTCCATGGTCCAAGGCCTGAGGTGAGAAGTGAAGGCAGAAGCAGAAGCCAAGGTGATGGACAACGAGAGCTTTGATGGTCCTCAGCTGGGCTCTGCCCAGTCTCTGCTGGATGGAACCCTTCAGGAGAAGCATCTCCAGGTGGAAGCTGAAGGAGCTGAGGATCCAAACCCCACGTCTCCAGCAAGCTCTCCAGCCTCAGCTGCTCTTCAGCCTCTTGGGCCAACCACTTCTTCCAAGCTGCAGCTTCTCCTCCAGCTCATCTTCCTCCATCCCTCAGCACCTTCTCCAACTCACCTTCCTCAACACCTTCTCCCAGTCAGCTTCCTCAGCACCTTCTCCTCCAGCTCAGCTTCCTCCATCCCTCAGCACCTTCAACTCAACTTGCTTAACTCCTTTCCCTCCAGCTCATCTTCCTCCATCCCTCAACACCTTCTCCAACTCACCTTCCTCAACACCTTCTCCCAGTCAGCTTCCTCAACACCTTCTCCAGCTCCTCTTGCTCCATCCCTCAGCACCTTCACCTCCAGCTCATCTTCCTCCATCCCTCAGCACCTTCTCCAACTCACCTTCCTCAACACCTTCTTCTCCAATTCATCTTCCTCAACACCTCCTCCTCCACCCCTCACCACCTCCTCCTCCAGCTCATCTCCCTCCACCCCTCACCACCTCCTCCTCCAACTCATCTTCTCCCTCACCCCTCACCACCTCCTCCTCCAGCTCATCTTCTTCCTCCACCCCTCACCACCTCCTCCTCCAGCTCATCTTCCTCCACCCCTCACCACCTCCTCCTCCAGCTCATCTCCCTCCACCCCTCACCACCTCCTCCTCCAGCTCATCTCCCTCCACCCCTCACCACCTCCTCCTCCAACTCATCTTCTCCCTCACCCCTCACCACCTCCTCCTCCAGCTCATCTTCTTCCTCCACCCCTCACCACCTCCTCCTCCAGCTCATCTTCCTCCACCCCTCACCACCTCCTCCTCCAGCTCATCTCCCTCCACCCCTCACCACCTCCTCCTCCAGCTCATCTCCCTCCACCCCTCACCACCTCCTCCTCCAGCTCATCTCCCTCCACCCCTCACCACCTCCTCCTCCAGCTCATCTTCTTCCTCCACCCCTCACCACCTCCTCCTCCAGCTCATCTCCCTCCACCCCTCACCACCTCCTCCTCCAACTCATCTTCTCCCTCACCCCTCACCACCTCCTCCTCCAGCTCATCTTCTTCCTCCACCCCTCACCACCTCCTCCTCCAGCTCATCTTCCTCCACCCCTCACCACCTCCTCCTCCAGCTCATCTCCCTCCACCCCTCACCACCTCCTCCTCCAGCTCATCTCCCTCACCCCTCACCACCTCCTCCTCCAGCTCATCTTCTTCCTCCACCCCTCACCACCTCCTCCTCCAGCTCATCTCCCTCCACCCCTCACCACCTCCTCCTCCAACTCATCTTCTTCCTCCACCCCTCACCACCTCCTCCTCCAACTCATCTTCTTCCTCCACCCCTCACCACCTCCTCCTCCAACTCATCTTCTTCCTCCACCCCTCACCACCTCCTCCTCCAACTCATCATCTTCATCCACCCCTCACCACCTCCTCCTCCAACTCATCTTCTCCCTCCACCCCTCACCACCTCCTCCTCCAGCTCATCTTCTTCCTCCACCCCTCACCACCTCCTCCTCCAGCTCCTCTCCCTCCACCCCTCACCACCTCCTCCTCCAGCTCCTCTCCCTCCACCCCTCACCACCTCCTCCTCCAGCTCATCTCCCTCCACCCCTCACCACCTCCTCCTCCAGCTCCTCTCCCTCCACCCCTCACCACCTCCTCCTCCAACTCATCATCTCCCTCCACCCCTCACCACCTCCTCCTCCAGCTCCTCTCCCTCCACCCCTCACCACCTCCTCCTCCAGCTCATCTTCTTCCTCCACCCCTCACCACCTCCTCCTCCAGCTCATCATCTTCCTCCACCCCTCACCACCTCCTCCTCCAGCTCATCATCTTCCTCCACCCCTCACCACCTCCTCCTCCAGCTCATCATCTTCCTCCACCCCTCACCACCTCCTCCTCCAGCTCCTCTCCCTCCACCCCTCACCACCTCCTCCTCCAGCTCATCTCCCTCCACCCCTCACCACCTCCTCCTCCAACTCATCATCTCCCTCCACCCCTCACCACCTCCTCCTCCAGCTCGTCTCCCTCCACTCCTCACCACCTCCTCCTCCAACTCATCTTCTTCCTCCAGCCCTCACCACCTCCTCCTCCAGCTCATCTCCCTCCACCCCTCACCACCTCCTCCTCCAACTCATCTTCTCCCTCACCCCTCACCACCTCCTCCTCCAACTCATAATCTTCCTCCACCCCTCACCACCTCCTCCTCCAACTCATCTTCTCCCTCACCCCTCACCACCTCCTCCTCCAGCTCATCTCCCTCCACCCCTCACCACCTCCTCCTCCAGCTCATCATCTTCCTCACCCCTCACCACCTCCTCCTCCAACTCATGTTCTCCCTCACCCCTCACCACCTCCTCCTCCAGCTCCTCTCCCTCCACCCCTCACCACCTCCTCCTCCAGCTCCTCTTCCCCAACACCTCCTCCTCCACCTCATCTTCTTCCTGCCCCCCTCCTCCCCTCCCCCTCACCTCCCTCCCCCCGTCCCCGCTTCCTCCTCCCCTGCCCCAGCCGCGGGCCCCCGCCGGGGCCGGAGGAGGCGGAGGACGCCCTGGCGGATCTGCCTGCTCCTCACGCCGTAGACGATGGGGTTGAGCACGGGGGGCAGCACCACGTAGAGGTCGGCCAGCAGGACGTGGAGGCCGGCCGGGACGCGGCGCCCGAAGCGGTGGGCCAGGAAGGAGAAGAAGGCGGGGAGGTAGAAGGCCAGGATGGCGCAGAGGTGCGAGCCGCAGGTGCCCAGCGCCTTGAGCCGCGCCCGGGGGGAGGGCAGCCCCAGGGCCGCCCTGAGGATCAGGGCGTAGGAGACGGAGATGAGGACCACGTCCAGGCCGGAGGAGAGCAGGGCCGTGGCCAGCCCGTACCAGACGTTGGCCCGGATGTCGGCGCAGGCCAGGCGCGCGATGCCCATGTGCTCGCAGTAGGTGTGGGGCATCAGCTTGTGCCCGCAGTAGGGCAGCCGCTTGAGGAGGAAGACCGGGGGGAACATGATGAGGAAGGCCCTGAGGACGGAGCTGAGGGCCACCTTGAGCACCAGGGAGGGGCTGAGGATGGCGGCGTAGCGGAGGGGCTCGCAGACGGCCACGTAGCGGTCGAAGGCCATGGCCAGCAGGGTGGAGGACTCCAGGATGAAGCTGAAGTGGGTGAAGAACATCTGGGTGATGCAGGCGTCGAAGGAGATCTCCCTGGAGCTGAACCAGAAGAGGGCCAGCATCTTGGGCACGGTGGAGGTGGAGAGCAGCAGGTCGGCCAGGGCCAGCATGGCCAAGAGGAGGTGCATGGGCTGCTGCAGGCTGCTCTGGGTGCTGATGGCCAGCAGCAGGACGGTGTTGGCCAGCAGGGCCACCAGGTAGAGCAGGCAGAAGGGGACAGAGATCCAGATGTGGGACTCCTCCAGGCCCGGGATGCCGGTCAGGACGAAGGTGATGGGGTCGAAGCTGCTCTCGTTGAGCTCCTGCATGGTGCCGCCTCCAGGGGCAGGCTGGCCCTGCTCACACAGAGGGACAAACGTCTGCAAGCTCACAGCAAGCCCTGCAGGTGCCCAGAGATCCTGGGAGCTTCTCCTTCTCTGGCCTCTCCCCACCGCCTGTGGCTTGGGGACATCGAAAGGACAAAGATCTACACCTGGAGGTCACAGCAAGCCCTGCAGGTGCCCAGAGATCCTGGGAGCTTCTCCTTCTCTGGCCTCTCCCCACCTCCTGTGGCTTGGGGACATCTAAAGGGACTTTGCTCTGGGCTGTGGTGGGATTCCAAAGCCAGCTGGAGGTTGTGGTGCTGGCAACCTGCTGTGGGTGACCCTCCTGGAACAGGAAGGTCGTCAGAAGTCCCTTGCTGCCCCAGCTTGCTGAGGGGACCTCTGGTGCTCCCCCATGACCACCAACCCAGCCACACAGCCTCCTGTCTCCAGCCAGCCTCAGGGTTCACTTGCCAGGGGTTGCTCTACAGGAGTTCTTCCTTTTCTTCCCCCTGCCTCTTCCTCCTCCTCCCCCCTTCCCCTTCCTTCTTCCTCATTCTTCTATCTTCTCCCCTACCAACCCCATGGACCAAGGTCCCTCTGCTGTCACCACCACACAGGTCAGGTGAAGCTCTCCCACCCCTTCATCCCCCCCCAAGGGAAGCCTTGGAGAAGTCCTACCTGTGCTGCTGGTGGCCTGGATGTTCCTTGTCAGGACCTCCACTGCCTTCAGGGAGAGGAAGCCACAGGTCCCAGTCTGACCAGCTGGGTGACCAAGCTCACCTCTGAGACCTCCTGGGGCAGCCTACCAAGAGAGGAACCACAGCACCACAGGGGGTTGGAAGGGACCTCCTGGTGGTGGGCACCAAGTTCTGCATGGGCCAGCAATGTGCCCTGGTGGCCAAGAAGGCCAAAGGGATCCTGGGATCCTGCATTCAGCAGTGTGTGGCCAGCAGATCCAGGGAGGTTCTCCTCCCCCTCTACTCTGCCCTGGGGAGGTCCCACCTGGAATATTGCATCCAGCTCTGGGCTCCCCAGTTCAGGAGGGACAGGGATCTGCTGGAGAGAGTCCAAGGGAGGGCTGCAAGGATGCTGAAGGGACCTGGAGCACTGCCTGGTGAGGAGAGGCTGAGAGCCCTGGGGGTGGTTAGTCTGGAGAAGACTGAGAGGGGATCTGATCAATGTTTATCAATATCTGAGGGCTGGGGGTGAGGAGGGAGGGGACAGGCTCTGCTCAGCTGTGCCCTGGGATAGGACAAGGGGCAATGGATGGAAACTCCAGCACAGGAGGTTCCACCTCAACATGAGGAGGAACTTCTTCACTGGGAGGGTCCCAGAGCCCTGGAACAGGCTGCCCAGGGAGGTTGTGGAGTCTCCTTCTCTGGAGACCTTCTAGCCCCATCTGGATGTGTTCCTGTGTGAGCTGTGCTGGATTCTAGGGTCCTGCTCTGGCAGGAAAGAGAGGGGAACCTCATTAGGTTCCTCTCTGCCCAGCTCTCCACTCTGTCCAAGTCTCCCTGAGTGGCCTCACAGCCTTCAGGTGCCTCAGCCAAGCCTCCTGGGCTGGTACATAAACTGGAAGCTGCAAATCCTGACCAGCACCATGGACCTGGTGGACTCTCAACCTCTGGAGGCTGTGACCAACCCCTGAAGCTTCTGCTGGCCATGGCCCCACCAGGGAATGCCACCTGGAGGGAATCATGGAGCCAGGGAATGGTTTTGGTTGGAGGAGAACCTTGAAGGTCAATGAAGTACAACCATGGAGCCCAGCACTGCTAACCCCAAGGCCCTCAGCACCCCATGGCCCTCAGCACCCCATCTCCACAGCTTGGAAAAGCCTTCCAGGGGATGGGGACTCCACCACCACTGCCCTGAGCAGCTCCAAAGATGGGAGGGAGAAGCCATGGCTGGGTGGTGGCACCAGGCTGGGTGGTGGCCATGTCCAGCCAGGGCATGGCCATACCCAGCTGTGTGGCCACCCAGGGCTGTCCCTTGGGCAAGATGTCCTCAAGGAGGGCGAAATGCTGCTTTGCTGGGCTTGGGAGGACATCAGCAGAACATGGGAGCACCTTCAGCTCAGGGCAAGGGGGAGGAGGAGTAGGAGGAGAGGGTGAGAAGGAGAGGAGGAGGAGGAGGGGGAAGAGAGAGTGAGGAGGATAAGAGGGGGGAAAGGGTGAGGAGGAGAAGGTTGGGAGAGGGCGAGGAGGAGGAGGAGGGGGCCACCTTTGGTTTCCTACTCCTCCTCTCCCATATCCCAAAGAAGCTCTGCCCCGGTCCCAGCAGAGCAGGGGGAGCAGCTCTGCCCAGGAGGAAAAGCTCTGCCCCAGCCCCAGCAGAGCAGGGGGAGAAGCTCTGCCCAGGAGGAGAAGCTCTGCCCCGGTCCCAGCAGAGCAGGGGGAGAAGCTCTGCCCAGGAGGAAAAGCTCTGCCCCAGCCCCAGCAGAGCAGGGGGAGAAGCTCTGCCCCGGTCCCAGCAGAGCAGGGGGAGCAGCTCTGCCCAGGAGGAAAAGCTCTGCCCTGGCCCCAGCAGAGCAAGGGGAGAAGCTCTGCCCAGGAGAAGCTCTGCCCAGGAGGAGAAGCTCTGCCCTGGCCCCAGCAGAGCAAGGGGAGAAGCTCTGCCCAGGAGAAGCTCTGCCCAGGAGGAGAAGCTCTGCCCCGGCCCCCAGCAGAGCAGGGGGAGAAGCTCTGCCCCGGCCCCCAGCAGAGCAGGGGGAGCAGCTCTGCCCAGGAGGAGAAGCTCTGCCCAGGAGGAGAAGCTCTGCCCCGGTCCCAGCAGAGCAGGGGGAGAAGCTCTGCCCAGGAGGAGAAGCTCTGCCCCGGTCCCAGCAGAGCAGGGGGAGAAGCTCTGCCCAGGAGGAGAAGCTCTGCCCCAGCCCCCAGCAGAGCAGGGGGAGCAGCTCTGCCCCGGCCCCAGCAGAGCAAGGGGAGAAGCTCTGCCCAGGAGGAGAAGCTCTGCCCCAGCCCCCAGCAGAGCAGGGGGAGCAGCTCTGCCCAGGAGGAGAAGCTCTGCCCCAGCCCCCAGCAGAGCAGGGGGAGAAGCTCTGCCCCGGTCCCAGCAGAGCAGGGGGAGAAGCTCTGCCCAGGAGGAGAAGATCTGCCCCGGCCCCAGCAGAGCAGGGGGAGAAGCTCTGCCCAGGGGGAGAAGATCTGCCCCGGCCCCAGCAGAGCAAGGGGAGAAGCTCTGCCCAGGGGGAGAAGCTCTGCTCCAGCCCCCAGCAGAGCAGGGGGAGAAGCTCTGCCCAGGGGGAGAAGCTCTGCCCCAGCCCCCAGCAGAGCAGGGGGAGAAGCTCTGCCCAGGGGGAGAAGCTCTGCTCCAGCCCCCAGCAGAGCAGGGGGAGAAGCTCTGCCCAGGGGGAGAAGCTCTGCCCCGGTCCCAGCAGAGCAGGGGGAGAAGCTCTGCCCAGGAGGAGAAGCTCTGCCCCAGCCCCCAGCAGAGCAGGGGGAGAAGCTCTGCCCAGGGGGAGAAGCTCTGCCCCGGCCCCAGCAGAGCAGGGGGAGAAGCTCTGCCCAGGAGGAGAAGCTCTGCCCCAGCCCCCAGCAGAGCAGGGGGAGAAGCTCTGCCCAGGGGGAGAAGCTCTGCCCCGGCCCCAGCAGAGCAGGGGGAGAAGCTCTGCCCAGGGGGAGAAGCTCTGCTCCAGCCCCCAGCAGAGCAGGGGGAGAAGCTCTGTCCCGGCCCCAGCAGAGCAAGGGGAGAAGCTCTGCCCAGGGGGAGAAGCTCTGCCCCAGCCCCCAGCAGAGCAGGGGGAGAAGCTCTGCCCAGGGGGAGAAGCTCTGCCCAGGGGGAGAAGCTCTGCCCCGGCCCCCAGCAGAGCAGGGGGAGAAGCTCTGCCCAGGGGGAGAAGCTCTGCCCAGGGGGAGAAGCTCTGCCCCAGCCCCCAGCAGAGCAGGGGGAGAAGCTCTGCCCAGGGGGAGAAGCTCTGCCCAGGGGGAGAAGCTCTGCCCCGGCCCCCAGCAGAGCAGGAGACCCCAGGTGGCAGCAGCCAGTGGCACCAAGCCCACGGCAATGTCCTCCTCCAGCAGGACCACAGCAAGGTCTCCACCACCCCACGACATTCAGCCAACGTGGGATGGACCTGGACCAACCACCACAGCAGCATCTCTTCCTGCTTCCCTCAGCTAAACCACAGAGACATTTGGCTTGGAGAAGACCTTGGAGAGCATGGAAGAAGTCCATGAACACAGCACTGCCAAGGCCAGCACCAACCCCTGGCCCCCAGCACCACATCTCCATGGCTTTGAGCTGCAGAGAGCCAGAAGGTCTCCCCTCAGCCTCAACCCACCCCCCCCAGGGCCCTCAGCTGCTCCTCACAACTTCTCCAGACCCTTCTCCTCCTCCAGACCTTTGTCACCACCTTGGGAAGGTTCCCAGGCAGCAGCTCCACACTTCAAGGAAGGCTTTAGACCTCCTACCTCTCCATGGGAGGCAACCAGGCTCCTCTCTCTCCACCCTTCTGCTCTTCTCCACCCTGAAGCCACCACCCTGAGCCCCAACACCTCCTCAGGACTTACCCCAGGGGAAGGTGGAAGCTCAGCCTGGACCAGGCTGGAGCTGCAGGAGGGCACAGGAGACCCCAAACCTCCATCCTCACCAAGGGAGGGGTTTAGTGGTGGAGGTTAATCCTTCCCCATTCCCAGGTCCCCAGGAGAACATCAACTGCTGGAGTTTGGAGTTGGATTAAAGATTAAACAGGAGGAGGCCAGCCCCAGGGCAACCATTTCCTGCTCCTCCAACATTTGCATTGCAAGTGGGGCCAGCTCCAGCCCCCACCTGGCCACCACCAACCAGGACCTCCCTGACCTGAAAACAGCTTGGAAGCCAGGTGGGGGTTGGACTCTCCTCCCAAAGGACCAAGAGGCAGGAGAAGAGGAACCACCACAGGTTGCTGCAAGGAACCTCTCCAAGGAGAGCAGCCTGGAGAGAGAGAGAATGAGGAGCAAAGCTCCATGGCCTGGAAATGTGGATGGAGGTCTCAGGTCCTGCTGGGCTGTGGTGGCATCAGGAAGTTGGGGCCTGGGAAGCTTCCCAAGGTGGTGAAGGGTCTGGAGGAGTTGTGAGGTCTAAAGCCCTCCTTGAAGAGTGGTGGCCACAGGAGCTACTGCCTGGGAACCTTCCTGAGGTGGTGACAATGGTCTGGAGGAGGAAAAGGCTGTGGAGAAGTTGTGAGGAGCAGCTGAGGGAGCTGGGGGGGTTGAGGCTGCAGCAGAGGAGGCTGAGGGGAGACCTTGTGGCTCTCTGCAGCTCCCTGAGAGCAGCTTGCAGCCAGCTGGGGCTCAAGGGCTGCTCCTGAGGGCTGGGCCAAGAGGAGATGGCCTCAGGTTGTGGCAGGGGAGGTTGAGCCTGGCCCTGAGGAGCAATTGGTGCCCCTTGAGGGGAGCCCAGGCCTGTGGCAGGCTGCCCAGGGCAGTGGTGGAGTCCCCATGGCTGGAAGGGCTGGGAAGCTGTGGAGCTGAGGGCCTTGGGGTGGTGGTGCTGGGGCCATGCTTGGACCCCATCACCTTCAAGGTCTTCTCCAACCCAAACCATTCCATGACTCTGCAAAGCCAAGCCTTTGCTGCTGGTGGGGACCATGCTGAACCCCCCAGGAGCTGTTGGGATCAGCCTGAAGCCCCCCAGGAAAGAGCTTTTTTGGGGTCTCCTCCACGTGTGACCTTGGATCTCCTCCTCAACCCCTCCTGAAGCTCAGAGCTCAGGTTGGAGGTAGACCTTGCATCTTCTCCCTCAACCCCTCCTGGAACTCAGGCTGGAAGTAGACTTCAGGTCTCCTTCCTCAGCCCCTCCTGAGGCTGAGAGCACAGCAGGCTGAAGCCCTTGCACATCCTCCTTCCTCCCCCAACCAAACCTAGAATCACAGAATCAGCCAGCTTGGAAAAGACCTCAGAGATCATCAAGTCCAACCTATTACCCAGTACCTAACACCTCCTGACAGCTAAACCATGGCTCCAAGTGCCACATCCAAGCCTTTTTTCAACACCTCCAGGGACAGGGAGTCCACCACCTCCCTGGGCAGCTCATTCCCATGGCAAATTGCTCCTTCTGCACCTTGAGCCTAAACTTCCCCTGGTGCAGCTTGAGACTGTGTCCTCTTGTTCTGCCATTGCTTGCCTGGGAGAAGAGACCAACCCCCACCTGGCTGCAGCCTCCTTTCAGGTAGTTGTAGAGAGCAATAAGGTCTCCCCTGAGCCTCCTCTTCTCCAGGCTGTTAAACACCCCCAGCTCCCTCAGCCTCTCCTCACAGGGCTTGTGCTCAAGACCCCTCCCCAGCCTCACCACCAAATGAAGAACAGTTTGGCACCCCCAGGCTGAAGCCACCACCCCCTCCTCCCCCACCGCCACCTCCCTGCACCACCGGTGGCTGCCAGGCAACAGAGAACCCCAAAACCAACTCCTCAGAGACCTTCAGTTTGGGTTTGAGTTTGGTTTATTCACCCCAGGGAGCTCCTCCAGGGACTTGGAGGGGGGGGAAAAAAAACCCCTCAGAACTTCTGGAACTGCTTCTTGGTGCCAGCGGCTTTGGTGACCTTGAGGACGTTGAAGCGCACGGTCTTGCTCAGGGGGCGGCACTCCCCCACGGTCACAATGTCCCCAATCTGCACATCCCTGCAAGGACAACACACAGCTGCAGGCTGAGGGGCACCAAGGCCAAGGGCTGGCTCCCAACAGGCCCCAGGGCTCGGCTCATGGCAAGCCCAGGCAGGCTCCAGGCTGGGGCAGAGGGGCTGGGAAGTAACTGGTGGGGAAAGGCCATGGGGGGGTTGGGTGATGGCAGGAGCCAGGGGGTGCCCAGGTGGGCAAGGAGGGCAGCAGCAGCCTGGGCTGGAGCAGCAATGGTGTGGGCAGCAGGAGCAGGGCAGGGATTGTGCCCCTGGGCTGGGCACTGGGGAGCCCACAGCTGCAAGCCTGGGGGCAGGGTTGGGCCCTCCCTGCCGGGAGGACCTTGAGGGCTGGGGCAGGGCCAGAGAAGGAAGGAAGCTGGGGAGGGGTCTGGAGGAGGAAGGGGAGGGGGAGGGAGGGGGAAGGGAGGGGGAAGGGAGGGGGAAGGGAGGGGGAAGGGAGGGGGAAGGGAGGGGGAAGGGAGGGGGAAGGGAGGGGGAAGGGAGGGGGAAGGGAGGGGGAAGGGAGGGGGAAGGGAGGGGGAAGGGAGGGGGAAGGGAGGGGGAAGGGAGGGTTTGGTCACATCCTGGAGCTTCTGAAGGCCACCTCCCCTTGGCACCTGGAGCCTCTGAAGGCCACCTCTCCCCAGTTTTCCCCCCTTCCTCATGAATCTTCACCCCTTTTGCCCCAGAGGCACTGCTGGTTCAGCCACTGCCACTGGCATTGTCAGCAGCCCCCCAGGGGAGCTCTGAAGACCATCGTGAGATTGGACATCATCACCAGCAAGCAGCTTGGGGCTCAGCAGCAGCCAAGACCCCATGGCTGCAAATCCCAGCTCCCTGCAGCTGCACATCCTGGGTCCCACAGCTGATCCCCAGCCCAGCTCCCACAGCCAGGCCAGGGCCTGCATCCCAGCTCCCACAGCTGATCCCCAGCCCAGCTCCCACAGCCAGGCCAGGGCCTGCACCCCAGCTCCCACAGCCAGGCCAGGGCCTGCATCCCAGCTCCCACAGCTGATCCCCAGCCCAGCTCCCACAGCCAGGCCAGGGCCTACATCCCAGCTCCCACAGCTGATCCCCAGCCCAGCTCCCACAGCCAGGCCAGGGCCTGCATCCCAGCTCCCACAGCTGATCCCCAGCCCAGCTCCCACAGCCAGCCCAGGGCCTGCATCCCAGCTCCCACAGCTGATCCCCAGCCCAGCTCCCACAGCCAGGCCAGGGCCTGCATCCCAGCTCCCACAGCCAGGCCAGGGCCTGCATCCCAGCTCCCACAGCTGATCCCCAGCCCAGCTCCCTCAGCCAGGCCAGGGCCTGCATCCCAGCTCCCACAGCTGATCCCCAGCCCCCAGCTCCCTCCTGCCACGGCTCCCAACCGATCTCCTCGGGGGCGAAGGCTGGGGGTCGGGAAGGCCCTTTGGGAGCTCCTGGTGTTTTGGGGTGGGGGTTTTGGGGGTGCTGCTGACCTGAAGCAGGGGGAGAGGTGGACAGACATGTTCTTGTGGCGCTTCTCGAAGCGGTTGTACTTGCGGATGTAGTGCAGGTAGTCGCGGCGGATGACGATGGTGCGCTGCATCTTCATCTTCGTCACCACCCCTGGGGCCAGCACCCAGCAGGGCACCAGGGAGACAAGGGAAAGGGAGAAGAACATCCTCAGGTCATTACAGGATCGTTAGGGTTGGAAGGGACCTCAAGGCTCAGCCAGTGCCAACCCCCCTGCCATGGGCAGGGACACCTCACACCAGAGCAGGCTGCTCACAGCCACCTCCAGCCTGGCCTTCAACACCTCCAGGCATGAGGCTTCCACCACCTCCCTGGGCAGCCTCTGCCAGGCTCTCACCACCCTCATGGGGAAGAGCTTCTTCCTCACATCCAATCTGAGTCTCCCCACTTCTAGTTTTGCTCCATCCCCCCCAGTCCTATCCCTCCCTGACACCCTCAAAAGTCCCTCCCCAGCTTTCCTGTAGCCCCCTTCTGATACTGGAAGGCCACAAGAAGGTCTCCTCAGAGCCTTCTCTTCTCCAGACTGCACAGCCCCAACTCTCTCAGTCTGTCCTCATAGCAGAGCAGCTCCAGCCCTCTGCTCCTCCTCATGGCCCTGCTCTGGACACCTTCCAGCACCTCCAGATCCTTCCTGGAACAGAGGCTCCAGAACTGGACACAGTGCTCCAGATATTGCTGGAACAGTGCTCCAGAATTTGGGTGAGGAGCAGGAGAGGAAATGAGGAAGGAGTCACAGCAAGAGGGAGCCACAGCCAAGGTCTCCACCCAGAGGAACCCTCCCGGAACCTAAAGGGACTCACAACTGAAAAGGCCCCATCCAGAGGGACCCTCCCAGGATCTAGGAGAAGCCACCAAGATCTTAACCCAGAGGGAGCCACAGCAAGGGCTTGACCCAGAGGGAGCCAGCTAGAACCTAAAGGGAGCCACCTGGAATAACCCAGAACTGAGAAAGTCCTACCTAGAAGGACGAGAAGTGAGCAGGCCCCACTTAGAGGGACCCTCCTAAGATCTAGGAGGATCCACCAGGACCTTAACCAAGAAGGACCCACCCTAGAACCTAGAACAACCTTCTGGAACCTACAGGGACCAAGAACTGAGTAGGAACCACCTAGAACCTAGAGGCACCCACCTGGAAGGTCCAACCAAGGAGCTATCTAGAGGGCCCCACTCCTCCCCACCTCATCTACCACCTCCACTCCTCCCCCCACCCCAACCCCCTGGAGGCTTTTCCCACCCCCAAGGCCCTTGGTCCTCTGGGGCCAGGCATCAGCAAAGCCTTTGCGGCCTCCTCCTCAGAGCCTCCTCACCGCGAGGCTCGGAAGACCATCGTGAGAACATCAACATCATCTGCAGCCCCAGGACCGGCCTGGAGCTTCCTTCTCAGCAGCCCCTGTTTGACCCCCAAGGCAGGTGGCCGTGAGGGGAAGGGAGAGGGAAGGAGGCTGCTGCTGGGAGCCTGCAGCACTCACCCGAGAGGATGCGGCCGCGGATGGAGACATTGCCGGTGAAGGGACACTTCTTGTCGATGTAGGTGCCCTCGATGGCCTGCCAGGGCACAGGGAGGCACCATCAAGCACAGGCCTCCACCCCCAGGGAGCAGCCTGCACCCCCAAGGAGAGGCCACCCTCCCAAGAAGCCTCCACCAAGGAGAGGCCAACTTCCCTGCAAGGAGAGACCAACTACCCCCCCCCCCCCCCAAGAGGAGGCTCCAACATTAAGGAGAGGCCAACCTCCCCCAAGGACAGGCCTCCATCCTCAATAAGAAGCCACCCCCTCAAGAAGCCCCCACCCAGAAGCAGCCAACTGCCCCCCAGGAGAAGCCAACCTTCCCCAAGGAGCAAACAAGCTGGGACCAGCTGGGACCTTGGTATGGGTCCATCTGGGACCTTGGTATGGGTCCACCTGGGACCTTGGGATGGGTCCACCTGGGACCTTGGTATGGGTCCATCTGGGACCTTGGTATGGGTCCACCTGGGACCTTATCATCTTTGGGCCAATGAGCTGGGACCACCTGGGACCTCCCTGTCCTGGACCAAACTGGGACCATGTGGGACCTCCCTGCCCTGGACCAAACTGGGACCGTCTGGGACCTCCCTGTCCCGGACCAAACTGGGACCATGTGGGACCTCCCTGTCCTGGACCAAACTGGGACCGTCTGGGACCTCCCTGTCCCGGACCAAACTGGGACCATGTGGGACCTCCCTGTCCTGGACCAAACTGGGACCATGTGGGACCTCCCTGTCCTGGACCAAACTGGGACCGTCTGGGACCTCCCTGCCCTGGACCAAACTGGGACCGTCTGGGACCTCCCTGTCCCGGACCAAACTGGGACCATGTGGAACCTCCCTGTCCCGGACCAAACTGGGACCATGTGGGACCTCCCTGTCCTGGACCAAACTGGGACCGTCTGGGACCTCCCTGTCCTGGACCAAACTGGGACCGTCTGGGACCTCCCTGTCCCGGACCAAACTGGGACCATGTGGGACCTCCCTGTCCTGCACCAAACTGGGACCGTCTGGGACCTCCCTGTCCTGGACCAAACTGGGACCATGTGGGACCTCCCTGTCCCGGACCAAACTGGGACCATGTGGAACCTCCCTGTCCTGGACCAAACTGGGACCGTCTGGGACCTCCCTGTCCTGCACCAAACTGGGACCATGTGGGACCTCCCTGTCCCGGACCAAACTGGGACCATGTGGAACCTCCCTGTCCTGGACCAAACTGGGACCGTCTGGGACCTCCCTGTCCTGGACCAAACTGGGACCGTCTGGGACCTCCCTGTCCCGGACCAAACTGGGACCGTCTGGGACCTCCCTGTCCCGGACCAAACTGGGACCGTCTGGGCACCTTCTCACCTTGGGGGCAAATGAGTTGGGACCACCTGGAAGCTTCTTGTCCTGGGGCAAACTGGGACCACCCGGGGACCTCCTTGCTTTGGGTGCAAATACCCAAGCTGAGAGCATCTGAGATCTTCTCATCTTGGGCCAAAGAGGGTGAAAGCCTGGCCTAGGTTGCTCCAAGAAGTGGCAGATGTTCCCCCATGGCTGGGCCCACAGCAGCTCAAGGTTGGTTGATGGTTGCCCCCCCCAGCTGTCTCCTCACCTCCTTGGGGGTCTTGAAGCCCAACCCAATGTTCTTGTAGTACCTGGGCAGCTTTTCCTTGCCCCCCTCCCCCAGCAGCACCCTCTTCTTGTTCTGGAAGATGGTTGGCTGCTTTTGGTAGGCTCGCTCTGTCTGGGGGGGGGAAACAGGTAAGGAACAGTCACCAGCAGCTCCACACTGAGAGCACCCCAGAACCCAGTCCTGGTAACCCCCAGACACCAGGAACCCCACTTCCCAGTGCCAGCAGTCTCCATAGCCTTGGTCCCAACTCCATTCCCAGTAATCTCCCTTCCCAGTACCCCCAAATTCCTGCCCTCCCCCACTCCCAGTAACTCCCATCCCCAGCAACCTCCATCCCTGGTCCTACTCTAATCACAGTAATCCCAAATCCCTGCTCTCCCCCATTCCCAGCAACTGCCACCCCTGCTCCCAACTCCATTCCCAGTAACTCCCATCCCTAGCAGTCTCCATCCCTATTCCCACTTCATTCCCAATAATCCCCATATTTAGTAACTCCAATTCCTGCTCTCCCCAGTCTGCACATCCCTGCAAGGACAAACACACAGCTGCAGGCTGAGGGGCACCAAGGCCAAGGGCTGGCTCCCAACAAGCCCTCATGGCAAGCCCAGGAAGGCTCCAGGCTGGGGCAGGGCCAGAGCAGGGCAAGGAAGCTGGGGAGGGGTCTGGGGAAGGGGGAAGGGGGAAGGGGGGGGGGAAGAGGAGAAAGGGAGGATCTGGTCTCATCCAGAACCTGGAGCTTCCGAAGGCCACCTCCCTTTGGACCTTCAGCCCCCTGCCAGTTTTTCCCCCTTCCTCATGAATCTTCACCCCTTTTGAGATTGCACCTCCAGAAGCTTGGCCCCAGAGGCACTGCTGGTTCAGCCACTGCCACTGGCATTGTCAGCAGCCCCCCAAGGGAGCTCTGAAGACCATCGTGAGATTGGACATCATCACCAGCAAGCAGCTGAGCCCCCATGGCTGCAAATCCCAGCTCCCTGCAGCTGCACATCCTGGGTCCCACAGCTGATCCCCAGCCCAGCTCCCACAGCCAGGCCAGGGTCTGCATCCCAGCTCCCACAGCTGACCCCAGCCCAGCTCCCACAGCCAGGCCAGGGTCTGCATCCCAGCTCCCACAGCTGATCCCCAGCCCAGCTCCCACAGCCAGGCCAGGGTCTGCATCCCAGCTCCCACAGCTGACCCCAGCCCAGCTCCCACAGCCAGGCCAGGGTCTGCATCCCAGCTCCCACAGCTGACCCCCAGCCCAGCTCCCACAGCCAGGCCAGGGTCTGCATCCCAGCTCCCACAGCTGATCCCCAGCCCAGCTCCCACAGCCAGGCCAGGGTCTGCATCCCAGCTCCCACAGCTGATCCCCAGCCCAGCTCCCACAGCCAGGCCAGGGTCTGCATCCCAGCTCCCACAGCTGATCCCCAGCCCAGCTCCCACAGCCAGGCCAGGGCCTGCATCCCAGCTCCCAGAGCTGATCCCCAGCCCAGCTCCCACAGCCAGGCCAGGGCCTGCATCCCAGCTCCCAGAGCTGATCCCCAGCCCAGCTCCCACAGCCAGGCCAGGGCCTGCATCCCAGCTCCCAGAGCTGATCCCCGTTCCCTCCTGCCACGGCTCCCAACCGATTTCCTCGGGGGCGAATCCCCAGTCCCCCCAATCCCTAGTCCCAACTCTAATCCCTGCAATCTCTTTTCCCCAGTAGCCTTCCCGCTACCCCGCGTTCCTGGTGTCCCTCCCCCATCCCGTTTTCCCATCCCCCATAACCCCCATTGCCAGCTTCCCCGTCCCCAGGAACCTCCACTCCCGGTTCCCACCCATCCCCAATTTCCCATTCCCGGTCCCCCATTCCCTCCCAGTCCTGTTCCCCATCCCCTGTATCCCCCATTCCCAGCTTCCCCACCCCCAGGTACCCCCATTCCCAGTCCACCCCCTCCCCAGTTTCCCAGTCCCGGTCCCCCCTATCCCGTTTCCCATTGCTCATCTCCCATCCCCCCCAATCCCGTTCCCCATTCCCAGTCCCCCCCATGCCCCTTCCTCTAACCCCCATTCACAATTTCCCCCTCCCAGTGCCCCTCATCCCCATTTCCCCTCCTCCCTCCCCCCCCAGCTCCTCCCTTTTTCAGGACCTGCTGCATCCTTTCCCGACCCCAAGCCTCCCCCACCCTACCCCCTGGGAGCTTCCCAGAGCTCCCAGTCCCCCCGGCAGCCCCCCGTGGTGGGCGATTCCGAGCGCCCGGGGCCGGCCCCGGCGGAGCCCCCTACCTGCGTGTCCGCCATCTTGGAGCGCGCGCCGGAAAGGGGCCGCCCGGCCGCGTGCGGCGCCGCTTATGGAGGCGGGGCGGAAGTGACGTCACGACGGCGAGGCCTTAGCGCGGGGGGAGAGGCCTGAACGAGCCCAACCCGACCTAAAGCGCTCAAGGCGGCGGGGCGGAAGTGACGTCACGACGGCGAGGCCTTAGCGCGGGGGGAGCGGTCTGAACGAGCCCAAACCACCCCAAAGCGCTGTCGTCGATTCAAAACAGGGCCCCAGGCTGGCCCAGTTTGTCCCAGTTAATGCCAAAGCCAGGGCCCAGATGCAGCCAGTTTGCCTTGGTTGCCCCAAAAAGCAGGACCCAGATGGCCCCAGTCTGCCCCAGTTACCCCAAAACCTCCCCATTACAGAACCCAAGCCAAGTGTGGAGATGACTTAATGGTGTGGAGAGGGCTCCAAGACATGGGGAGGTGGCCCCAAGGTGTGGAGATTGACCCCAAGCTATGGGGAAGTCCCTAAGCTGTGGAGATGACCCCAAGGTGTAGAGGTGACCCCAAGCCATGGGGAGGTCCCCAAGGGGTGGAGGTGAACCCAAGCCAAGTGTGGAGATGACTTAATGGTGTGGAGAGGGCTCCAAGCCATGGGGAGGTGGCCCCAAGGCGTGGAGATTGACCCCAAGCTATGGGGAAGCCCCTAAGCTGTGGAGATGACCCCAAGATGTAGAGGTGACCCCAAGCCATGGGGAGGTCCCCAAGGGGTGGAGGTGAACCCAAGCCAAGTGTGGAGATGACTTCATGGTGTGGAGAGGGCTCCAAGCCATGGGGAGGTGGCCCCAAGGCGTGGAGATTGACCCCAAGCTATGGGGAAGCCCCTAAGCTGTGGAGATGACCCCAAGATGTAGAGGTGACCCCAAGCCATGGGGAGGTCCCCAAGGGGTGGAGGTGAACCCAAGCCAAGCGTGGAGATGACTCCATGGTGTGGAGAGGGCTCCAAGCCATGGGGAGGTGGCCCCAAGATGGGGAGATGACCCCAAGCTATGGGGAAGTCCCTAAGCTGTGGAGATGACCCCAAGGTGTAGAGGTGACCCCAAGCCATGGGGAGGCTCCCAAGGGGTGGAGGTAACCCCAAGGTGGACCCCAAAGATCAGGCACAAGCCCTCCTATGAAACCTCGGGTGATGCCTCTTGACCAAAGCATTTATTCCCAAAGGGTTTTTTACAGACCAGGGACCACTGGTGGCCCCTCCTCCTCTTCATCCTCCTCTTCATTCTCCTCCTCCTCATCTCCATCCTCATGCAGGCCTCCCCGCGAGATCCACCTCACCAAGAGCCCCCTCCCCTTGCATGAGGTGGTGGTGGTGGGGAAACTGGGGGGAGGGGGGCAAAAAAACAAAGGGGGGGAGGGAGGGGCAGAACCAGCCCACCCCCCCCACCCCCTTAACCCCCACCCCCTCCCCCCACCCCCCTCTTTAAGGATACCCCCTCCCCCCACCCCCTCCCAAGGTCCTGCCTGGGTCATTCCCCGAGCTACAGCTCCCCCAATAAATTAAAAAGGTCCCAAGGCGAGGGGGGGAGGGGAGGGATGATTTCGATGGGGGGTGGGGGTCACTCCTCGGGGGGGGTCTCGGTGAGGAAGGGGGAGGCCACGGCGTGGGCCTGGGCGATGGCCGCCAGCTCCTTGAGGAACTCGCTGAAGATGACGGCGCAGTAGACTGCGTTCTTCACCCGGGGGGCGGCCCCGGGCCCCTCCCCCGGGCCCCCCCCGGCCTCCTCGGGGTTCCCCCCGGGGGTGCCCGCGGGGGGGGTGGCCGTGGGGGAGGGGCTGGCAGCCCCCCGGGCGTGCTGCAGGGCCAGCTGGGCGGCCTGGCGGGCGCGGGTGGGGCTGTGAGCGTGGCGCAGCAGCAGCTCCCCCAGGGAGGGCTTCCGGCTGCGGCCTGCGGGGGAGCCGGCGGGGAGGTTATGTCACGACAGGGGAAGGGGTTATATCGCGATAGAGAAAGGGACTGTGTCATGACAGGAGGGTTATGTCGCGATAGGGGAAGGGGTTGTGTCATGGTGGGATGGGATTATGTCATGATAGGGGAAGGGGTCGTGTCATGACAGGAGGGTTATGTCGCGATAGGGGAAGGGGTTGTGTCATGGTGGGAGGGCTATGTCGTGATAGGGGAAGGGGTCGTGTCATGACAGGAAGGTTATGTCGCGATAGGGGAAGGGGTTGTGTCATGACAGGAGGGTTATGTCGCGATAGGGGAAGGGGTTGTGTCATGGTGGGATGGGATTATGTCATGATAGGGGAAGGGGTTGTGTCATGACAGGAGGGTTATGTCACGATAGGGGAAGGGGTTGTGTCATGATGGGATGGGATTATGTCGCGATAGGGGAAGGGGTTGTGTCATGACAGGAGGGTTATGTCACGATAGGGGAAGGGGTTGTGTCATGATGGGATGGGGTTATGTCGTGGTAGGGGAAGGGGCTGTGTCAAGAGGGGAGGGTAATATCATGATAGGGGAAGGGGTTGTGTCATAATGGGAGATTTATGTCATGATAGGGGAAGGGGTTGTGTTGGCATAGGGGGCTTATGTCGCAGTGTGGGGGTTATGTCACGATGGGGACTTATGTTGTGATAGGGGAAGGGGTTATGTCGCAATGTGGGGCTCATGTCGCAAGAGGGGGGTTTTGATGGGGGCGTTATGGCATGCTAGGGGGGCTAATGTCATGATGTGGGGCGTTGTGTCGTGACAGGGGTCATGTCCTGATGGGGGTTATGTGATGGGGCCTTATGTCACGACAGGCGGGGTTGTGTTGGGAGGTTATTCCACCCCCTCCCCGCCCCCAGCCCATCAACTCCTCCCTCCCAGCCCTCCTGTTTCCCCCCAATCCTCTTTCTTCTTTCCAACCCCCCAAACGCCTCCTTCCCAGCCCCCCTGTACCTCCCAATCCTCTTTCCAACCCCCCAGCCCCCCAACTCCTTTCTCCAACCCCCCCAGCTCCCCTTAAACCTCCCTCCCCCAAGCCCCCTAAGCCCCTCCTCACCAGGGGTCTCCCTCCTCAGGCTGCCTCCCCCGCTGGGGCCTTCTCCCCCCTCCAGCCTGCCCCTGGCCACCAGGAAGCGTCTGGCTCTGAGGAGCAGCCCCGGGAAGTCCTCCTGGGTGGCTGCAAAGGTCTCCAGCTTGGCCTTCACTGAGCCCAGCACCTGGGAGGGGACAGAGGAGATGTGGGGATGGGACTCACCAAGAGGTGGGGGTCAGAGGGTGAAGGCCTTGGGGTGGGTGAAGGTCTCAGAGTGAAGGTTCTGGGGTGGGTGAAGGTTCTGGGGTGGGTGAAGGCCTTGGGGTGGGTGAAGGTCTCAGGGTGAAGGTCCTGGGGTGGGTGAAGGCCTTGGGGTGGGTGAAGGTCTCAGGGTGAAGGTTCTGGGGTGGGTGAAGGTTCTGGGGTGGGTGAAGGTCTCAGGTTGAGTGATGATGGTCCCGGGATGGATGTTGGTGGATCCAAGGGCAGATTGTGGTGACCCCAGCGTGGATGTTGGTGGCCCCAGGCTGGGTTGTGGTGGCCCCAGGTTGGGTTGTGGTGGCAGGATGGGTGTCCTGGGTTGGGTGATGGTTCTGGGCTGGGTTGTGGTGACCCCAGGGTGGATGTTGGTGGGGGTTACCTGGAGCAGGGACTTGATGCTGGGCTGGAAGACCATGTTGGTGTTGAGGAGGAAGGAGCGGAGCAGGGGCTGTGGGTAGGAGGCCAGCTGGGCCACCAGGCCAGTGAGCAGGCAGTTGACATAGAGCGAGTTGTGGGGCATGTTCTCCAGCTTGCCGAACAGCACCGACACGAAGGGGCCTGCAGGGGGCGCTGTGTGACCAACAGCACCCAGCCCTGCCCACCACGGCCCCACCCAGCCCAACCTCAACCCCATGATTCCAAATCAACCCCATGGTCCCACCTCAACCCAATGGTCCCACTTCGACCCCATGGTCTCACCTTGAACCCATGATTCCATCTCAACCCAATGGTCCCACCTCAACCCCATGGTCCCACCTTGACCCCATGATTCCAAATCAACCCAATGGTCCCACCTCAACCCCACGGTCCCACCTCGACCCAATGGTGCAACCTCAACCCCATGGTCCCACCTCAACCCCATGGTCCCACCTTGACCCCATGATTCCAAATGAACCCAATGGTCCCACCTCAACCCCACGGTCCTACCTCAACCCCACGGTCCCACCTCGACCCCATGGTCCCACCTTGACCCCATGATTCCAAATGAACCCAATGGTCCCACCTCAACCCCACGGTCCCACCTCGACCCCATGAGGTCCCACCTCAACCCCATGGTCCCACCTTGACCCCATGATTCCAAATCAACCCAATGGTCCCACCTCAACCCCACGGTCCCACCTCAACCCCATGGTCCCACCTCGATCCAATGGTGCAACCTCAACCCCATAGTTCTACCTCAGCCCCATGCTCCCCTCCCCACCCTGTGCTCCCACCTCCGCCCCTCCCCCCTCTCCCACCTGTGAAGGGCTGGCTGGGTGGTGTCCCCACCGGCCTGGGGGGGCTGCCCAGCAGCTGTGCCAGGGGCTCTGGCGGCCTGGGCGGTGCCCTCCCCAGCGCCTCCCCCTCGGGAGCGGCGGCGAAGCTGGCGAAGGCCTCCTCCTCCTCCCGGGACAGGTGGGGGTGGTGCTCAGGGAGCTCCCGGAGGGGGGCTACTGGGACTCCCTCCTCACCAGCGGCACCACCAGGACCACCGGCACCGTTCTTCATCTCGGCCTCGATCTCCTTCAGCTCCTGGGTGAAGGCCTCGATGGTGACCCCGGTGCCGTTGGCCTCCGCCGGGGCCTGGGCCAACATCTCCTCCAGCAAGCACTCCACCGAGGGCAGAGCCTCCCACTTGGCTTTGCCTTCGCCTCCAGGGGTCCCATTCTGGGCCGGGACCCCCACCCCTCCTTCCCCTTCCCCTTCCTGCCCCCTCTGAGGGCACCTCCGAACCTTCTTCACCGCCACATCCTCCTGAGGCCAAGCCCCGGAGGAGGAGGAAGAAGAGGAGGAAGAAGAGGAGGAAGAGGAGGAGGAAGAAGAAGAGGAGGAAGAAGAGGTGGAGGTCACCACCCCGTTGGCCACCACCTCTTGAGGCTCCACTTTGCCTTCCCCCCTCGGGGGGCTCCCTTGGCCGGAGCTTTCCTCGGGCAAGCCTCGTTTCTTAGTCCTGGGGGTCTGGGGGCCTGGGTTAGGGGGGTCCAGAGGGTTGCCAGGGGTGGCACCCAGAGGGTTGGCACCAAAGTGGGCGCCGGGGGTGGGCTCCTCCCCGTCGTAGGGGGCGGACCAGACGCGGCAGGCCCAGGCGCAGCGCTCCACGCTCCGGCGAGCGTCCCGCAGGTACTCCAGGTAGTTCCCTTCCAGTTCCCAAGGGTTTTCCTCCCAGTGCCCACCGGGGTGGTGCCAAGGGCTGCCCCCAGGGGTGCCAGGGGACCTTGGGGACGCGGCGGTGGCGGCGGCCTCGGGGGCCTGGCGGCTGAAGAAGGAGAGGCGAGAGGGGGTGGAAGGTTTGGCAGCTGCTGGAGGCACTGAGGAGGAGGAGGAGGTGGAGGAGGAAGAGGAGGTGGTGGTGGTGCTGGAGGAGGAAGGGTCCAACGTGGGGCTGCTGGCACCTAGTGGGGAGGGAGGGGGAGGTGGCATCAGAGCAGGCATTCCCTGAGGCACCTCCGTGGTGCCACCTGGCATCACCCTGGTGACCCCCACCCAGTGCCATACCTTGGCATCAAGCCACCTGGCATCATCACAGTGACCCCCACCCAGTGCCATACCTTGGCATCAAGCCACCTGGCATCATCACAGTGACCCCCACCCAGTGCCATACCCTGGCATCAAGCCACCTGGCATCATCACAGTGACCCCCACCCAGTGCCATACCCTGGCATCAAGCCACCTGGTATCATCACAGTGACCCCCACCCAGTGCCCACCCCATAAACCTTGGTGCCCTCCCCTGGCCATTTGACATCACCCTGGTGACTCACTTAGTGCCATACCCTGGCACCAGACCAAGTGGCATCACCACAGTGCCCACCCTAGTAACCCCCCAAGTGCCCTATCCTGGCACCAGACCATGGTGCCCACCCCAGTAACCCCCAAGGTCCCTACCCTAACCACCTGGCACCAACCTGGTGACCCCCTGAGTGCCATACCCTGGCACCACACCACAATGCCCACCCCAGTAACCTCCCAGTGCCCTCCCCTGGCCACTTGGCACCACCCTGGTGACCCCCTGAGTGCCCTACTTTGGCACCACACCATAGTGCCCACCCCAGTGCCACCTGGCATCACCCTGATGACCACCTCAAGCCAGGTGGCACCACCATGCCCTCCCACCATGCTCCAGTGCCAGCTCCCCACCCCTCCCCCCGGCCTTGCCCGATGCCCTACCCTTGTGCCAGGCTGCCAGGCGGTCCTGGCACTCCGGGGGGTGCCCTGAGAGGTGCCCAGGAGGGTGGCAGCAGCGGGGGGTGAGGGAGAGGAACTTGGCAGCTGCCCTCCCGTAGATGTCCAGGTCCCGCACGGCTCGGCGCTGGCTCAGCATCAGGTGGCTGCAGGGCAGCAGGTACCTGGGCACAAAGAGGGCACTGGGCACACTGGCAGGGCACTGGCACATAGGTAGGGGGCACAGGGATACAGGTAGGGGGCACTGGCACAGAGGCAGGGCACTGGGCACACTGGCAGGGAACTGGCACACAGGAGGGCACTGGCACAAGGGAAGGGCACAGGGATACAGGCAGGGCACTGGCACGCAGGCAGGGGGCACTGGCACGCAGGCAGGGGGCACTGGCACGCAGGAAGGAGGCACAGGCAGGGGGGCAGGGGGCAGGGTGGCACTACCTGAGCACCAGCTGCAGCATGACGTCCTCGCAGTTGAGGCTGAGCAGGGTCCTGAAGAGCCCCAGGGACACCATACAGAGCTGGGGGCACAGCTGGCATGTTAGGGGGCACCCACCAGACACACCATGGGTGGTTGAGAAGGGGCACCGTGGGGTGGCTGAGGGGCAACCTGGGGTGGTTGAGGGGCACCATGGGGTGGTCGAAGGGCACCCTGGGGCACCCTGGGTGGTTGAGGGGCACCATGACTCCATGGGTGGTTGAGGGGCAACCTGGGGTGGTCGAAGGGCACCCTGGGGCACCCTGGGTGGTTGAGGGGCACCATGACTCCATGGGTGGTTGAGGGGCACCATGGGGTGGTCGAAGGGCACCCTGGGGCACCCTGGGTGGTTGAGGGGCACCATGACTCCATGGGTGGTTGAGGGGCACCATGGGGTGGTCGAAGGGCACCCTGGGGCACCCTGGGTGGTTGAGGGGCACCATGACTCCATGGGTGGTTGAGGGGCAACCTGGGGTGGTTGAGGGGCACTGTGGGTAGGCAAGGGACACCATAAGTGGCTGAGAGGCACCTTGGGTGGGTGAGGGGCACCATGGGGGCACCATCTAGACATTGAGGAGCACCATGGGTCGGCATAGGGCACCTTGGGTGGGCAAGAGGCACCATGGGTGGCTGAGGGGCACCCTGGGGTGGCTGAGAAGCACCAGGGGCGGGCAAGGCGTACCATGGGGTGGCCGAGGAGCACCTTGGGGTGCCTGAGAACACTGTGGGTGGGCAAAGGGCACCGTGGGTGGATGAGGGGCACCATGGGTGGGTGATGGAAACCTTTGGTGAGTGAGTGGCACCATGGGACACCACCTAGAGGCTGAGGGGCACCACGGGGGCACCATCTAGAGGTTGAAGGGCACCATCTAGACATTGAGGGGTAGTGTGGGTGGGCAAGGGGCAGCTTGGGTGGGCAAGGGGCAGTGTGGATGGCCGAAGGGCAGCATGGGTGGCCGAGGGGCAGCGTGGGTGGGCAAGGGGCACCTTGGGGCAGCTGAGGGGCAGTGTGGGTGGCCAAGGGGCACCTTGGGGCAGCTGAGGGGCAGTGTGGGTGGCCGAGGGGCACCTTGGGGCAGCTGAGGGGCAGCGTGGGTGGGCAAGGGGCAGCGTGGGGCGGCTGAACGGCAGTGTGGGTGGGCAAGGGGCAGCGTGGGTGGCTGAACGGCAGCGTGGGTGGCCGAGGGGCACCTTGGGGCAGCTGAGGGGCAGTGTGGGTGGCCGAGGGGCACCTTGGGGCAGCTGAGGGGCAGTGTGGGTGGGCAAGGGGCAGCGTGGGTGGCCGAGGGGCACCTTGGGGCAGCTGAGGGGCAGCGTGGGTGGCTGAACGGCAGTGTGGGTGGCCGAGGGGCACCTTGGGGCAGCTGAACGGCAGCGTGGGTGGCCAAAGGGCAGCGTGGGCGGCCGAGGGGCACCTAGGGGCAGCTGAGGGGCAGTGTGGGTGGGCAAGGGGCACCTTGGGGCAGCTGAGGGGCAGCGTGGGTGGGCAAGGGGCAGCGTGGGTGGCCGAAGGGCAGCGTGGGCGGCCGAGGGGCACCTTGGGGCAGCTGAGGGGCAGTGTGGGTGGGCAAGGGGCAGCGTGGGGCAGCTGAGGGGCAGTGTGGGTGGGCAAGGGGCAGCGTGGGTGGCTGAACGGCAGCGTGGGTGGCCGAGGGGCACCTTGGGGCAGCTGAGGGGCAGCGTGGGTGGGCAAGGGGCAGCGTGGGTGGCTGAACGGCAGCGTGGGTGGCCGAAGGGCAGCGTGGGCGGCCGAGGGGCACCCTGGGGCGGCCGAGGGGCACGGTGGGCGGCAGGGGGACGGGTGCTGACCCGGGAGGAGCTGCCGATGCGAGTGACCAGGGTGTCGAGGATGGTGGCTCCGTCGTGGCGGTGCAGCAGCAGGAAGCGCAGGAAGGTCTTGAGCAGGGCCGGCTCCGAGACGCTGCGCAGGAACAGCTCCAGGTAGGCTGTGCTGGCCACCAGCTCCTCCAGGGACGTCTGCAGGGGGCAGGGCACACACCCCAGGGGATGGCGCGGCCCCAGCGGGGCCACCAGAGCCACGTGCCCCCGGGCAGAGACGGCTCCTCCCCGCCAGACTGCACGGAGAGCTGGCTCCTCCCCACCAGAGCCAACCCTGCCGCAGCTCCAGCTCTTCATCAGCTCCAACCCTCCATCATCTCCCACTCTCCATCATCTACTCTCCACCACCACCATCTCCACCACCTCCTTCCCTCCATCATCTCCACCCCCTCCCTCCCTCCACCTCCATCATCTCCACCACCTCCTTCCCTCCATCACCTCCTTCCCTCCATCATCTCCACCACGTCCTTCCCTCCATCACCTCCTTCCCTCCATCATCTCCACCACGTCCTTCCCTCCACCTCCATAATCTCCACCACGTCCTTCCCTCCACCTCCATCATCTCCACCACCTCCTTCCCTCCATCACCTCCTTCCCTCCATCATCTCCACCACCTCCTTCCCTCCACCTCCATCATCTCCACCACCTCCTTCCCTCCACCACCTCCACCTCCATTCCTCCACCACCTCCATCATCTCCACCACCTCCATCCCTCCACCTCCACCATCTCCAGCCCCTGCCCCTCTCACCTTGTGCAGGGCAGGTCCCATGACAGGCACCAGGAAGCCATTGTGGACGTAATCCACCAGCTGCTTCTGCACCAGCGGGTGGGCAACCTGCAGAGGACCATTCCTGCAGCTCAGCACCCTCCACCTTCTCCACCATCTCCATCATCTCCAGGCCCTCTACCATCTCCAACCCTCCACCTCCTCCACCATCTCCAACTCCTCCTTCTCCACCATCTCCAACTCTCCCCTCCATCATCTCCAAGCCCTCCATGCTCTCCAACCCTCCACATTCTCTACTATCTCCATCACCTCCAGGCCCTTCATGATCTCTAACCCTCCTCCTTCTCCACCATCCCCAACCCTCCACCTCCTCCATCACCTCCACGCCCTCCATTATCTCCAACCCTCCTCCTTCTTCACCATCTCCAAACCTCCATCTCCTCCATCATCTCCAAACCCTCCATGACTTCCAACCCTCCCTCTTCTCCACCATCTTCAAGCCCTCCACCACCTCCCCGCCTCCACTGCCTCCCAGCTCCAGGCCTGAGGTGGTTGTTGGTGCTGGTGGTCCTCACCTGGATGACAGCATTGCAGAAGTCCAGGGAGTTCATGAAGAGGACCAAGGAGGAGACCCCCAACCAGTCCTCGCGCCGCAGGCAGTGCCAATCGTCCCCCCGGGCCTCCAGCTTGCGTGGCAGTGAGGAGTAGAGGGCACTGAGCCCCGTGGCCAGCACCTGCCAGGGTGAGCAACCAAGCCATGGACCTTCTCCAGCCAGGGACCTCCTCCAACCACCAAAGCCACCCCCCCAGAGCTGCTCAGGCAGCAGCCACCAAAGCAGGTGGGGGCCAGAGGCAGGAGAACGAAGCTGGGGGAGATGCCTGGAGGCCTAGCAGCTGCCTGGGCAGGTCCTCCACTTCCAAGCCCTCCACCAGCTCCAAGCCTCCAGCACCTCCAAGTTCACCATGATCTACAACTCTCCATCATCTCCCTCACCTCCAAGCCGTCCATGATGTCCAGCCCTCTACCATCTCCACTACCTCCAACCCTTCTCCTTCTCCACCACCACTTCCAACCCTCCACTTTCTCCTCCACCTCCAATCCTCCATGACCTCCAACCTTCCACCTTCTCCACCACCACCTCCAACCCTCCATGACCTCCAACCCTCCACCTTCTCCACCACCACCTCCAACCCTCCATGACCTCCAACCCTCCACCTTCTCCACCACCACCTCCAACCCTCCATGACCTCCAACCCTCCACCTTCTCCACCACCACCTCCAACCCTCCATGACCTCCAACCCTCCACCTTCTCCACCACCACCTCCAACCCTCCACTTTCTCCTCCACCTCCAACCCTCCACCACCATCTCCAACCCTCCATGACCTGCAAGCCTCCACCTTCTCCACCACCTCCACCCCTCCCCTTCTCCACCACCACCTCCACCCCTCCTCCCCCTTCTCCACCACCACCTCCACCCCTCCAGGACCTCCCAAGCCCCTGCATGTGCCGCCCCAGGCCCGTCCATCCTCCTCCTCCTCCATCCTCACCGGGCAGAAGTAGGAGTTGTCGGTGATGGACTTGGCCACGGCCTGGTTGCCGGCGGACATGGCCATGATGAGGAGCAGAGCATCCCTGGCCTGCTGCCCCAGGACCCCCTCGTGGTGGATGAAGGGGATGAGGAGGGAGAAGATGATGAGGTTGGCGGGGCCTTGGTCGGCCTGGCTGTGGAAGAAGAGCTCCAGGATGGAAGGCTCCTTGGCCACGTTGACGCAGAGCTGGTTGAGGAGCAGGACCAGGCTGTTCTCCAGGGAGGCCGAGGTGGGCTGGGAGCAGAGGCTGAGGAGCCTCAGGAGGGGGCTGAGGACAGCCTTGTGGCCCAGGAGGCCTTGGTGGGCCTGGCTGAGGAGCATCTCGTAGAGCTTCAGCTGCTCCACCTTCCTCTCCTCCGGGAAGTCCCCTTGCAGGTGCCAGTGCAGCAACCTCTCCAGGAGGTTCTCCGAGGCCACGAAGGCCAAGATGGGGCCCGGGGAGGTGTCCTCTGCCCCTCGGGGTGGCCTGTCCTGGGCCAGGAGGTTGAACATCTGGTAGGTGTTGTTCCTCACCGCGCTCAGGTCGTCGGGCGCCGCCCGGCAGCCGCCGCGCTCCAGGACGCGCAGCACCTGCGGCGGGGAGAAGGCGGTGGCGCCCTGCCGGCGCTCAGCACCGGGCCCGAGCCAGCAGGAGGCCTCAAGGACGTCCAGGCCTCCGTCGCCTCCAGCACCTAAAACTCTCCATCATCTTCAACCCTCCATTATCTCCAACTCTTCATCTTCTCCCACCCTCCATCGTGTCCAACCCTCCATCATCCCCAGCCCTTCAGCATCTCCAGCTCTTCATCTCCAGCCCTTCAGCATCTCTAACTCTCCATCATCCCCAGCCCTTCAGCATCTCCAGCTCTTCATCTCCAGCCCTTCAGCATCTCTAACTCTCCATCATCCCCAGCCCTTCAGCATCTCCAGCTCTTCATCCCCAGCCCTTCATCATCTCTAACTCTCCATCATCCCCAGCCCTTCAGCATCTCCAGCTCTTCATCTCCAGCCCTTCAGCATCTCTAACTCTCCATCATCCCCAGCCCTTCAGCATCTCCAGCTCTTCATCTCCAGCCCTTCAGCATCTCTAACTCTTCATCATCTCCAGCTCTTCAGCATCTCCAGCTCATCTCCAGCCCTTCAGCATCTCTAACTCTCCATCATCCCCAGCCCTTGAGCATCTCCACCTCTTCATCTCCAGCCCTTCAGCATCTCCACCTCTTCATCTCCAGCCCTTCATCATCTCTAACTCTCCATCATCCCCAGCTCTTCAGCATCTCCAGCTCTTCATCTCCAGCCCTTCAGCATCTCTAACTCTTCTTCATCTCCAGCCCTTCAGCATCTCTAACTCTCCATCATCCCCAGCCCTTCAGCATCTCCAGCTCTTCATCTCCAGCCCCTCATCTTCTCCACCTCTTCATCTCCAGCCCTTCATCATCTCTAACTCTCCATCATCCCCAGCCCCTCATCTTCTCCATCTCTTCATCTCCAGCCCTTCAGCATCTCTAACTCTCCATCATCCCCAGCCCTTCAGCATCCCTAACTCTTCATCATCCCCAGCTCTTCAGCATTTCCAGCTCTTCATCTCCAGCCCTTCATCATCTCTAACTCTCCATCATCCCCAACCCTTCAGCATCTCCAGCTCTTCATCTCCAGCCCTTCAGCATCTGTAACTCTCCATCATCCCCAGCCCTTCAGCATCTGTAACTCTCCATCATCCCCAGCCCTTCAGCATCTCCAGCTCTTCATCTCCAGCTCTCCATCTTCTCCAACTCTTAATCTCCAGCCCTTCATCATCTCTAACTCTCCATCATCTTCAGCCCTCCACCATCTCCATCATCTCCAACCCTCCATCACCTATAGCTCTCCAACATCTCCAACCCTCCATCATCTCCAACCCTCCATCACCTACAGCTCTCCATCATCTCTAACCCTCCATCATCTCTAGCTCGATCTCATCTCCAACCCTCCACCAGCTCCAACCTTCCATCACCTCCACCAGCTCCATGGCCTCAACCACCCCCACCCTTCCATGGCCTCCAGCACCACCATGTGCCCATGCCCCACCTGTGCCCATGTCCCACTTGTACCCACCTCCCACCCGTGCCCATGCCCCACCTGTGCCCATCTCCCACCTGTGCCCATGCCCCACCTGTGCCCAGTGGTTCTTGAAGACCATCAGGCAGGTCTCGGGGTCAGCAGTGATTGGGCTCTGCAGGCTGGCACCGCGGGGGGCACGGTGCCCACCCGCCCGTGGGTGCAGCTTGGTCAACCAACTCATCCTCTGTGCAGCTGCTGGCACCTGGGCAGGCTCACGGGCATGGGTGGCACCCTGGGGACCTTCTCTCCATGCTGTGGGGACAAGGTGGGGCTCAGAGGTTGGGTGGCACAAGGGTGGCACCTGGGACATTGAGATGGTACAAGGGTGGCACCTGAGACAATGGGATGGCACCAGGGACACTGAGGTGGTACCAGAATGGCATCAGGATGGCACCTGACACACTGAAGTGGCACCAAGGTGGCACCAGGATGGCACCTGGGCCACTGGGATGGTGCTATGTTGGCTCATGACACATTGGGATGGCACCAGGTTGGCACCTTGGACAGTGGGATGGCATCAGCGTGGCACCTGGCTCACTGAGGTGGCACTAGAATGGCACCTGACCCACTGGGATGGCTCCAAGGTTGGCACTGGGGCCACTAGGATAGCTCCAAGGTGGCACCAGGCATACTGGGGTGACACAGGGGCCACTGGGATGCCACCAGGGTGGCACAGGGGGAGTGGCACAGGGGGAGTGGCCCTGCCACCATCCCCAGCTCTGCACTTTGACCCTGAAACCCAGCTGTGGCCAGTGGCACCACCATTGGCACCGGTGCCACCCTGCAAGCCAGCCCCTGGCACCCATGGTTGGGACCTGGTTGCCCAGTGGAGGCTGCTGGCCCTGGTCACCCTGATGCCACCCTGGCACTAGCATAGCACCTAGGCCACTGGAATGGCTCCAAGGCTGGCACCTAGGCCACAGGGATGGCACTACAATGGCACCTGGGCCAACAGGATGGCACTGAGATTGGCACCTGGGCCACTGGGATAGCACCAGGATTAGCACCCAGGCCACTAGGATGGCACTAGAATGGCATCTAGGCCACTGGGATGGCACCTGGCCCCCTGGGATGCCACCAAGGTGGCACCAGGCACACTGGGGTAGCACAGGGGCCACTGGGATGCCGCCAGGGTGGCACAGGGGGAGTGGCACAGAATGAGGAAGTGGCACAGGGGGAGTGGCACTGCCACCACCCCCAGCTCTGCACTTTGACCCTGCAACCCAGCTGTGCCCAGTGGTATCACCACTGGCACCGGTGCCACCCTGCAAACCAGCCCCTGGCACCCATGCTGAGGATCTGGGTGCCCAGCAGTGGGTTCTGGTCCTCGTCACCCTGGCACAGGGATGGCACTGGGGGGCAGCTGGCTTATGTGGCACCCCCCCTGGCACAGGCCCCAGGGGGATTGAGAGGTTGCTGCAAGCGGTGCCAGCCTAGGTGTGGCTCTCAAGTGAACCTGGGACGTGCCCAATGCCATAGGCACTGAGTGGCACACACCAGGAGCAGCCCAGGCCACAGACTGGCATAGCACATGGCCAGTGCCACCCCAGTGCCACCCTCATGCCCGGTGCCAGGACCTGACAAGAGACTGGCACAGGTCAAGGGGCTCCTGGGAGTGGGTGGCACCAGGCAGAGGGTGGCATTGGGCAGGGGAGTGACAGCAGGCAGAGAGCTGGCACCAGACATAGGAGATGGCACAGAGGTGGCACCAGACACATACAGGGGTTGGCACTGAGGTGGCACCAAGCATTGGAGGGACAGCAGGAACAGTGACCATGAGGCTGGCACTGGGTGGGGGGAGTGGCACTGGGATGGCACCAGGAGGGCCAGGTAGCACGGGGTGTGGGGGTGGCACTGGGCATGGGGTGGCACTGTGCACTGGGGTGACACCGGGCATGGGGGTGGCACTGGGCAGAGTGGGTGGCACTGGGCAGGAGGTGATACTGGGCACTGGAGTGGCACTGGACAGAGTGGGTGGCACAAGGCAGAGTGGGTGGCACTAGGGTGACACTGGGCACTAGGGTGGCACTGGACATAGTGGGTGGCACTGGGCAGGGGATGACACTGGGCACTGGGCAGAATGGGTGGCACTGGGCAGAATGGGTGGCACTGGACAGTGGGTGGCACTGGGCAGGGGATGACACTGGGCACTGGGCAGAATGGGTGGCACTGGGCAGAGTGGGTAGCACTAGGCAGATACTGAATAGAGTGGGTGGCACTGGGCAGAATGGGTGGCACTGGACAGTGGGTGGCACTGAGCAGTGGGTGGCACTAGGCAGGTACTGAATAGAGTGGGTGGCACTGGGCAGGGGATGACACTGGGCACTGGGCAGAATGGGTGGCACTGGGCAGAATGGGTGGCACTGGGCAGGTACTGAATAGAGTGGGTGGCACTGGGCAGGGGATGACACTGGGCACTGGGCAGAATGGGTGGCACTGGGCAGAATGGGTGGCACTGGGCAGGTACTGAATAGAGTGGGTGGCACTGGGCAGGGGATGACACTGGGCACTGGGCAGAATGGGTGGCACTGGGCAGAATGGGTGGCACTGGGCAGGGGATGACACTGGGCACTGGGCAGAATGGGTGGCACTGGACAGAGTGGGTGGCACTAGGCAGGTACTGAATAGAGTGGGTGGCACTGGGCAGGGGATGACACTGGGCAGAGTGGGTGGCACTGGACAGAGTGGGTGGCACTGGACAGAGTGGTGCCACTGATCCCAGGGGGTCCATTTCTGTGACTCTCCATGCCTGGTGGGCGCCATCCCTCTCCCCTGTCCCCCCACTGACACTCCCCACTCCCCGGTGCCCACTCTGGTGCCCACCCCGGTGCCACCGGGACCCCCCCTTACCCACAGCGCCACCTACCCGGGGTCAAGGTCACGGCAGGTCCTGTCCGGTCAGCACCGGGCCTGGAGAAGGGGAATGGGGAGGAGGGGATTGGCACTGGGCACGGGGCTGCACCACTCCGGTGCCCACCCGGTGCCCTCCCAGTGGCCCTCAGGACCCCCTCCGTGCCTCTCGGTACCCCTTCCCCCGGTGCCATGCCCCCTGCTCCATTCCCCCCCAAAGCGGTGCCCTCTGCTTGTCCCTCCCGGTGCTCCTCGGTGCCCCCCCGGCGATGCCCTCCCGGAGCCCCTCGGTATCCCTCCCCCGGTGCCATACCCGCTGCCCGCCCCCCCGCCTCCAAGCGGTGCCCTCCGGTTGTCCCTCCCGGTGCCCCTCGGTGTCCCCCTCTGCGATGCCCTCCCGCTGCCCCTCGGTGCTCCCCCCGCCGCGATGCCCTCCCGGTGTCCCCTGCTCCAGGTCAGGCCAAACTCCTTCCCCCCCCACTAAACCGGGATCCCCCCGGGGCCGCCCCGCCCGGCATCACCACCTCCCTCCCCGCCCCCTCCATGAGGACACCCCGGGGCCCGGTACAACCGGGAACGGAGCCCCCGGTTGCAGCCTCCTCAGGGTCCCCCCCCCACAGCCCCTCCCCGGCTTCCCCCCACCCCCGGGTCCGCTTCCCCTCGGTCTCCAAGTCCTGGTCCCCCCTTCCCGGTGCCAATTTCCTGCGCCCCAGGTCCCGTTGCCGGTGTCCCGGTTCCGGTGTCCTCCTTCCTTCCCCTCCCGATTCCCCTTCCCAGTTCAGGTTTCCCCGCCGGTTCCCAGGGTCAGAGCCCATTTCCCCATCTCCGGGGTCCCATTCCCGGGGTCCCGGTGCCGATTTCCCCTCACTCCCTCCCCCTCCCCCCAAATTCCCGCTCCCGGTTTCCCACCCCCGTTCCCTATTCGCGGTTGTCCGGGTTCCGGTCCCGGTTTGCCCCTTCCCCTCTCCCGGCTTCCCCTGGTCCCCCTTTCCTGGACATTTCCCAGCCCCGGTTGCGATTTCTTCCTCCCGTTCCCGGTCGTCGCCGTCCCCCGCTCACCGCCCGCCCCCGCCGCAGGCCCCCCTCTCCCGCCGCCATCTTCCCGCCGCCGCCGCCCGACGCAGCGCAAGCGGCGGCTCCGCCCCCGGACACGCCCACCGCCCCTCCAGCCCCGCCCGCAGCCAACCAACGCCCGCCCCCGGACCCCAACCCCGCCCACAGAGCCCCAATCCCTAACCCCCGGACCTCAAACCCCGCCCACAGCCACCCAGCCCCCGCCCCCGGACCCCAACCCCGCCCACAGAGCCCCAATCCCTAACCCCCGCACCTCAAACCCCGCCCACAGCCACTCAACCCCCGCCCCCGGACCCCAACCCCGCCCACAGAGCCCCAATCCCTAACCCCCGCACCTCAAACCCCGCCCACAGCCACCCAGCCCCCGCCCCCGGACCCCAACCCCGCCCACAGAGCCCCAATCCCTAACCCCCGGACCTCAAACCCCGCCCACAGCCACCCAGCCCCCGCCCCCGGACCCCAACCCCGCCCACAGGGCCCCAATCCCTAACCCCCGGACCTCAAACCCCGCCCACAGCCACCCAACCCCCGCCCCCGGACCCCAACCCCGCCCACAGAGCCCCAATCCCTAACCCCCGCACCTCAAACCCCGCCCACAGCCACCCAGCCCCCGCCCCCGGACCCCAACCCCACCCACAGAGCCCCAATCTCTAACCCCCGGACCTCAAACCCTGCCCACGGCCACCCAAACCCCGCCTACAGCCATGCAACCCCCGCCCCTAGACCCCGACCCCACCCACAGAGCCCCAATCCCTAACCCTCAGACCTCAAACCCTGCCCATAGACAACCAACCCCCACCCCTGGGCCTTAAACTCCGCCCACAGAGCCCCAATCCCTAGCCCCCGACCTCAAACCTGGCTCACAGACAACCAACCCTCACCCACAGCGAACCAAACCCCGCCCCCGGCCCATAAACTCCGCCCACCGCGACCCAAACCACACCTACCACTCACAAGCCTCACCCACAAGGACCTAAGCCCCTCCTGCTGCCCCCCAAACCCCACTCACAAGGAGTAAACCCCCCCCACCGCCCACAGCCCCTCCACCAATACCAAATCCCACCCACAGGGACATAAACTGCGGCCCCTGGCCCTAAACCCCACCCACAGGGGCCTAAACCCCTCCCACTGCCCCATAAACCCTACCCACATGGACCCCAGCCACACAGGGTCAAATCCTGCCCGCAAACCCCATCCAAAGGGGCCCAAACCCCGCCCACATTGACCCAACCCCCTCCCATAGAGCCCTAAACTCCACCCACAGTGACCTAAACTCCTCCCACCATCCACAAACCCCGCCCACTGCCCGCAAACCCCCCCACCAGGAGCTTTTAGCTGTGCCCCCAAACCCCGCCCACAGCATTCCAACCCCCACCTCTGGGCCCTAAACCCCACCCACAGCAGCCTAAACCCCGCCCACAATGCCTTAAACCCTGCCCCTCAGTGCCTTAAACCCCGCCCACTGACCACAAACCCCGCCCACAGCGATGGAAACCCTGCCCACACAGCCCAGGTCCTGCCCAATGCAGGCCCCGACAGTGCCCCAAATGTGCCCACTCTGTGCCCCCTCAAATGTGCCCACTTTGTGCCCCAGAGGTCCCTACTTTCTGCCCTAAATTTTGCCCACTTTGTGCTCAGAATGTGCCCCTTCTGTGCCCCCCAAATGTGCCCACTTTACACCACTGTATGCCCCAAAGGTGCCACCTTGTGCCCTAAATTGTACCCACTTTGTGCCCACTTCATGCCCCAAACTGTTCCCACTTTGTGCCCACCCTGTGGCCCAAAATGGCCCCACTTGGTGCCCAACCCATGTTCCAAAACTTTCCATCCTCTGCCCACCCTGTGCTCAAAATATGCCCAACCTTTGCCACCCTATGACAACCCTGTGACCATTCTGTGCCCAGCCCATGCCCAAAATGTGCCCACCCCATTGGCTGTGCTGCACGGTGGGCACAGTTAAGGGGGAGGTTTAGAGGATGGGGAGGGCAAGGCCCCAATCCAGGCACCCCCTGAAATGGGCACAGCCTGAATCAGACACTCCCAAACTGGGCACCCCCTGAACTGAGCACAGCCTGAACTGGGCACCCCCTGAACTGGTTAAACCCAAACTGGGCACCCCCTGAACCAGACAGTCCTAAAACTGGGCACCCCCCAAAATGGGCACTGCCCCATGGCCCTGGATGCCAGACCAGGCACTGGGCACCACCCTGGGCACCAGCAGCTGGCACTGTGACCTCACTGTGCCCACCTGCACTGGGCACCTGTCTGTGCCCATGCACTGGGGGCCCCTGGCAGCAGGCACTGGGCACCATCCAGCATACCCAGTGTATGCCAAACGCCACCACTGTGCCACTCCAAGTATGCCTTGTGCTGCAGCATTGCCAACCTGGCATCCCAGTAGGCTCAGTTGGCACCTCAGGGAGCTCCTGTTGCCAGGATGTACCCAGTGCTGGCAGTGCCATGTGATGAGGTCCTGCTGAGGGACTGCCCTCAGTGCCAGGCTTGGGCAGTGACACCTGATGGGTGCTAGGGGTGGGTGCCAGGGACCCTCCTTGGTGCCCACAGGGCAGGATGCAGAGGATCAGTGCCCAGCTGGCACACTGCTGGGACTGGTGCCAGGTGCATGGCACCACTGGAGTCATTGGCACCACTAAGCGTGGCACCGAGCCTAGCACTGGGACCGGCACAGGGACTGGCCTCAGGAATGCCACCAGCACTGGCACTGAGCCTGGCAGCAGGACAGGCATTAGGCCAGGCACCAAGCCTGGTACAAGCACCACTACTGGGATGGGCAACAACACTGGCACTGAGACTGGCACCGGGACTGGCACCGGGACTGGCACCAAGACTGGCACCGGCCACAACTGGTGGTGAGCAGAGAGTGTGGGGTGGGATGCCACAGGCCCAGTGCCAGGGTGGGGGGGGTGCTAGACTGGGTACAGGGTGACCCTGAGGTGCCCATGTCCCCCCCAACCCTCCTTCACCTTGGCAGTGCCAGTTTTGAGAACTGGACCCTGGACCCCTCAGGGGATTGGTACTGCAGGTGGCTCATCCTGATGGCACTGCCAGTCCTCTACAACTGGATCATCCTCATCTGCAGGTGCCAGGGGGTGCCCAGGGTGGGCTCAGGGTGGTGAGGGGGGTGGCACCCTGGGGGTGATGCCAGCTGTGCCCTCCTCCCCAGGGCCTGCTTCTCCGAGGTGCAGGTGGCACACGCGGGGCTGTGGCGCTGGCTGGATGGCATCAGCGACACTTTGTACCTGCTGGACATTGGCATCAGGCTCCACACGGGTCAGTGCCCGTGCCTGGCACTGTGCCCTGGCACCACAGTGGCCCTGCATGCATCCTCACCCCTCTCCTGGCACCCACTGGGTGCTTCCTCACCCACCCTCTGACCCCTAGGCACTGGGCACCCCTTGGTTCCTTCCCCACCCACCTCTGGATGCCCACTGGGTGCTTCCTCACCCACCCTCTGACCCTGGGTACTGAGTCCAGGAGGTGGGTGGAGAAGGACCACGCCCTGGGCACCCCACCCACGCCCATCACCCCCGGTTGGCACTGACTGGGTACCCCTCCCCCTGCAGCTTTCTTGAACGAAGGCCTCCTGGTCCGTGCCCGGGGCCGCATCTGGCGCCGCTACCTCCGCTCCTCCCTCCTGCCCTGGGACTTGGCCTCCCTGCTGCCCACCCACCTCCTGCACCCTTCCCCCCTGGCCCGTGCCAACCGCTGCCTGCGGGCACCCCGCCTCTGGGAGGCGGCGGAGCGCTGGGAGACTCGCAGCGGGCACCCCAACGCCTTCCGGATGGCCAAGCTGCTGCTGTGCCTCCTGGCAGCCATCCACTGGCACTCCTGCCTCTACTTCGCCCTCTCCGCCCACCTGGGCTTGGGCACCGACCCCTGGGTGTGCCCCAACGCCAGCCGCCCCCTGCGCCGCTACCTCCACAGCTTCTACATCTCCACCCTGGTGCTGGCCACCGTCGGGGACACGCCGGTGCCAGGGCGCCAGGAGGAGTTCCTCTTCCTCACCTTCGGCTTCCTCCTGGCCGTCCTGGGCTTCGCCACCCTGGCCGGCAGCGTCAGCTCCGTCCTCTCCGACCTGCTGGCGGCCGATGCCATCTTCTACCCGGACCCCGCCCCGCCCCGGCGCTACCTGAGGGCTCAGGGAGCTGGCACCGCGCTGGCACGGAAGGTGGCCAGGTGGCACCAGCACCTGCGGGCGGAGCGCAAGCTGCCGGCCGAGCTGCGGGTGCTGAGCTTCCTGCCGCGGGGGCTGATGGCAGAGGTGGTGGCAGAGGTGCACCTCCCCGCCCTGGCACGGGTGGGCATCTTCCAGGGCTGGCAAGAGGGGGTGCTGAGGCAGCTGGTGCTGAAGCTGCGCCCCCAGGTGTTCATGCCAGGGGAGTTCGTGTGCCGCCGAGGGGACGTGGGCAGGGAGATGTTCTTCATCCGCCAGGGCAAGCTGGCAGTGGTGGCAGAGGATGGCATCACCCAGCTGGCAGTGCTGGGCCAGGGCGGGTACTTCGGGGAGATCAGCCTCATCAGCATCAAGGGTGAGGGGCGTGGGAAGTGAGGAGGGGGCACCAGGGGCACCCGGGGCATCCTCCACCTCTCTCTGAGCAGCCTTGACCTCCACCCAGCCCCATGGTGCCACCAGAACCCTCTGGGCAGCCTTGACCTCCACCCAGCCCCATGGTGCCACCAGAACCCTCTGAGCACTCTTGACCTCCACCCAGCCCCATGGTGCCACCAGAACCCTCTGAGCAGCCTTGACCTCCACCCAGCCCCATGGTGCCTCCAGAACCCTCTGAGCAGTCTTGACCTCCACCCAGCCCCATGGTGCCACCAGAACCCTCTGGGCAGCCTTGACCTCCACCCAGCCCCATGGTGCCACCAGAACCCTCTGGGCAGGCTTGACCTCCACCCAGCCCCATGGTGCCACCAGAACCCTCTGGGCAGCCTTGACCTCCACCCAGCCCCATGGTGCCACCAGAACCCTCTGGGCAGCCTTGACCTCCACCCAGCCCCATGGTGCCACCAGAACCCTCTGAGCAGTCTTGACCTTACCCAGCCCCATGGTGCCACCAGAACCCTCTGGGCACCCTTGATCCTAACACAACCCCTTGATCCCACCCCAACCCCTTGGCCCTCTTTGACCTCACCATAACCTCTTGGCTCCCCTTGACCCCACCTCAACCTTTTGACCCCACCCCAACCCCTTGGTCCTCCTTGACCCCACCCCAACCCCTTGGTCCTCCTTGACCCCACCTTGACTCCTGGGTGCTCCTGGAGCCCACCAGCACCTCCTGCTCTGCAGGGAACACCTCGGGGAACCGGCGCACGGCCAACATCCTGAGCATTGGCTACTCAGACCTCTACTGCCTCTCCAAGGAGGACCTGACCGAGGTCCTGGCCGAGTTCCCCAGCGCCAGGACCATGCTGGAGGCCAGGGGCAGGCAGCTGCTGCTGGCCATGGGCAAGTTGGACCTCCAGGCAGAGGCCAGGGAGGTGGCGGCCCAGGAGGAGGCCGAGAGGTGGCTGCAGGAGCTGGAGATGGCCCTGGAGGGGCTGCAGACAAGGGTGGCCAGGCTGGTGGCCCAGCTGGAGGCCAGCGCCCTCAGAATGGCCCTCAGGGTCCAGCACCTTGAGGGACGCATCCGGTGCCGGCAGCCTGGCCAGGGACGGGGTCCTGGTGGGGCAGCAGGTCCTGGGTGGAGACAAGGTCCTGGTGGGGGACAAGGTGCTGGTGGGGCAACAGGTCCCAACAGGGGACAGGGTCCTGGTGGGGTACAGAGTCCCACCAGAGCTCAGGGTCCCCCCACGACACAAGGTCCCACCCAAGCTCAGGGTCCCCCCGGAGCTCAGGGTCCCCCCACAACACAAGGTCCCACCCAAGCTCAGGGTCCCCCCAGAGCTCAGGGTCCCCCCAGGACACAAGGTCCCACCCAAGCTCAGGGTCCCCCCAGAGCTCAGGGTCCCCCCAGGACACAAGGTCCCACCCAAGCTCAGGGTCCCCCCAGAGCTCAGGGTCCCCCCAGGACACAAGGTCCCACCCAAGCTCAGGGTCCCCCCAGAGCTCAGGGTCCCCCCAGGACACAAGGTCCCACCCAAGCTCAGGGTCCCCCCAGAGCTCAGGGTCTCAGGGGGGTTCAGGGTCCTAGGAGAGCACAAGGTCCTCTCAGGGTGCAGGGTCTCAGAGGACTTCAGGGTCCCACCAGGGCACAAGGTCCCTCCATGGTCCAGGGTCCTTCTGGGGTTCAAGATCCCCCCAGATCTCGGGGTCCCCGTGGGGGAGGGACAGGCCCCCGGCAGTGAGGGTCACCATGGCAACAACTGATGGCCAGGGCAACGGAGGGGGGGTGTGGGGTGTGGGGTGTGTGACCATGGTGACAGCCAGGGGGTGATCAAGGTGACAACCAGGGGGTGACCATGGTGACAGCTGGGGGGTGACCATGGTGATGATTGGTGGTGGCCATGGCAACGGGTGGGGGGTGGCCATGGTGACGTTGGGTGGTGGCCATGGCAACCAGGAGCTGCTGCTGCTGAGTAACCTCCAGCTGAGCCTGAGCAGGGCCAGGGATGGGGACAGAGACTGTGACCAGAATGGGGATAGGGATGGGGACAGGGATGAGATGGAGCAAGGAGGGACAGGGATGGGCACAGGGATGGGGACAGGGATGAGATGGAGCAAGGAGGGGCAGGGATGGGCACAGGGATGGGGACAGGGATGAGATGGAGCAAGGAGGGGCAGGGATGGGCACAGGGATGGGGACAGGGAGGTGATGGAGCAAGGAGGGGCAGGGATGGGGACAGGGATGGGGACAGGGATGAGATGGAACAAGGAGGGACAGGGATGGGGACAGGGATGAGATGGAGCAAGAAGGGACAGGGATGGGGACAGGGATGAGATGGAGCAAGGAGGGGCAGGGATGGGGACCGAGATGGGAATGGAGATAGGGACAAAATAAAGATGGATATAGGACAGGGATGGTGACAGGGGCTGGGACCAGGATGGGGACAGGGATGGGGACAAGACAGGAGTAGGCTGGGACAGGAACTGGGATGGGATAGGGACAGGAACAGGAACCTGGCATGGGATGGGGATAGGAACAGGAACTGGGATGGGGACAGGAGTCTAGGATGGGGAGAGGAACCTGGGGTGGGGACAAGAATTGGGATGAGGACAGGAACTGGGATGGGAGGGGGACAAGAACTTGGGATGGGATGGGGATAGGGACAGGGCTGGGATTGGGACGGGGCTGGGAACTGGGCTGGGATCAAGGATGGGGACAGGAACAGGGATGGAGACAGGGAAAGGTCCGGAGATGGCAGAGGCCGGCGCCAGGATATGCCAGGGGGCGCCCGGGATAAACAGGAACGGGGACTGCGGGGGGGACACAACTCGGGACCCCCGAGGACACCCCCGGGGACACCCCCTGGGACCCCTGGCCGCAGCCACCTCCTTTCCCTATGCCCCCCTGCCCGCTGCCGCCCCCGCATCCTCCCGGTGCCCGGTACCACCCTCCCCTATCCCCCTCGGCGGCTCCTCCCCGGGGCTCCCCCCCGCCTCCCGGTGCCGCCTCCGCCGGGAGCCGCCTGCCGGTCACTCTCCCGGTGGCTCCGGAGCCGAAAGGAGCATCCCGGGGCTTCCCGGGGCTCCTCCCGGTGCCACCGGAGGGGGGGGTCCCGGTACGCGGCGAAGGTTTCGCGGTACCATGGAGCCCTCAAGCTTTAACGAGACGCTGCCAGAGCTTCTCTGCCGACCCGGGAACGGTTCCGGTTCCATCAACGGGACCGGGAGCGGCGGCACGGGGAACGGCTCCGTTTGTGACCTCCTGAGGAGGGGTTTCCGCGGGCCACCGGTACCCACAGGTGAGACCGGAGGAGGGAAAAGGAACTGGGACAGGGGGGAGTGGGGAGGGATCCACCGGTGACACCCCCCCGGCCCCCGTGCCCTCCAGTGATTATCCCGGTGCCTCCCGGCGCCCGCCCGGTGCCTCCTGCTGCCTCCCGGTGCCCGTGACCCTCCTGCCCGGTGCCCCTTAGTGCCTGCCGGTGCCCCTGATCCTCCTGCCCGGTGCCTCCGATCCTCCTGCCCGGTGCCCCTCAGTGCCTCCCGGTGCCCCTGATCCTCCTGCCCGGTGCCCCTCAGTGCCTCCCGGTGCCCCTGATCCTCCTGCCCGGTGCCCCTCAGTGCCTCCCGGTGCCCCTGATCCTCCTGCCCGGTGCCCCTTAGTGCCTCCCGGTGCCCCTGATCCTCCTGCCCAGTGCCCCTTAGTGCCTGTCCGGTGCCCCTGATCCTCCTGCCCGGTGCCCCTCAGTGCCTCCCGTGCCCCTGCTGCTTCCCCGTGCCCCTTGGTTCTCCTGTCCAGTGCCTCTCAGTACCTCCCAGTGTACTCCACTGCGCCTCCCAGTGCCTCCCAGTATACCCCACTGTGCTCACCAGTGCCTTCCAGTACATCCCAGTGCCGCCCAGTGTACTCCAGAGTGCTTCCCAGCGCCCCCCAGTGTACCACAGAGTGCTTCCCAATGCACCCCAGTGTTCCCCAGGGTACTTCCCACTGCCCCCCAATGTACCCAGAGTGCTTCCCAGTGTACCCCACTACACCCCAGTGTGCCCCAGAGTGCTTCCCAGCGCCCCCCAGTGTACCACAGAGTGCTTCCCAATGTACCCCAGTGTTCCCCAGGGTACTTCCCAGTGCCTCCCAATGTACCCAGAGTGCTTCCCAGTGTACCCCACTACACCCCAGTGTTCCCCAGGGTACTTCCCACTGCCCCCCAATGTACCCAGAGTGCTTCCCAGTGTACCCCACTACACCCCAGTGTGCCCCACAGTGCTTCCCAATGTACCCAGAGTGCTTCCCAGTGTACCCCACTACACCCCAGTGTGCCCCAGAGTGCTTCCCACTGCCTCCCAATGTACCCAGAGTGCTTCCCAGTACACCCCAGTGTGCCCCAGAGTGCTTCCCAGTACACCCCAGTGTACCCCAGAGCGCTTCCCAGTACACCCCAGAGTGCTTCCCAGTGCCTCCCAGTACATCCCAGTGTACCCCAGGTTGGTGTCTCCTCAGCTGGGTTGGCATTTCCTGAGCCAGAGTGCCAGCAGGGGACTGAGGTGGCACCTCCCCACAGGGGTTGGCACTAAGAAGCTAAGGTGGCATCTCCCCATCTGGGTTGGCATCTCCCCAGCCAGGCTGCCAGCAGGGACTGAGGTGGCACCTCCCCAAAGGGGTTGGCACCAAGTTGCTAAGGTGGCATCTCCTCAGCTGGGCTGGCATCTCCTCAGCCGGGTTGGCATCTCCCCAGCCGGGCTGCCAGCAGGGTACTGAGGTGGCACCTCCCCAGGGGGGTTAGCACCAAGTTGCTAAGGTGGCATCTCCTCAGCCAGGCTGCCAGCAGGGTACCGAGGTGGCACCTCCCCAAAGAGGCTGGCACCAAGACGCTGAGGAGGTGCCCACATCCCCTTGGCTGCCACCCAAGTGCTGAGCTGCTCAACCTCTCTTCCTCCCTTCCTCCTCCCTGCCTTGCTGGGGTGTGCCCTGGGCTGTGCACGGGGTTGGTGCCCCAGGGCTGGAGCTGTGGGCACGGCTGGTGCTCTATGGGCTGATCTTCGGGCTGAGCGTGGTGGGCAACGCCCTGGTGGTTGGCATCCTGGCCCTCAACCGGCACCTGAGGACGGTCACCAACCTCTTCCTCCTCTCCCTGGCGCTGAGCGACCTGCTGCTGGCACTCTGCTGCATGCCCTTCACCCTCCTGCCCAACCTCATGGGCACCTTCGTCTTCGGAGAGGGCATCTGCAAGCTCATGGCCTACCTGATGGGTAGGTGGAGGGGGGCAGGGGCTCAGGGGGGGGCAGCTGGCTCCTGAGAGGGTGGCACCAGCATGGGTAGCGGGAGGGAGGGGCTGCTGGGCTGGCACCAGGATGGGCATCTCCTTGCATCTCCTTGGCTGGGGTGCCAGCAGGATGAGCATCTTGACCAAAGTTCCACTGGGGTGGCACCAGGATGGCCACCTTCCTTGCTGGAATGGCAGCAGGATGGGCATCTTGACCAAGGGGCCACTGGGCTGGTGCCAGGATGGGCTTCTCCTTGGCTGGGGTGCCACCAGGATGGACATCTTGGCTGTACCACCAAGATGGGCATCTTCTTGGGTGAGGTGCCACAAGGGTGCCAGCAGGATGGGCATCTTGGCCAAGGGGCTGGGGTGCTAGCAGGATGGGCACCTTGGCCAAGGTGCCACTGGAGTGCCAGCAGGATGGGCACCTTGGCCAAGGTGCCACTGGGGTGCCAGCAGGGTGGGCACCTTGACCAAGGTGCCACCAGGATGGGCATCTTCACCTGGGTTCCACCTGGACAGGCATCTCCTTGGCTAGGGTGCCACCATAATGGGCATCTCCTTGGTGGCCCTGGGCTGCCCCTGGGGTGGGCACCTCCTTACCTCCATCCCCTGGGGCTGGGGGGGAAGCCGGCTGAGCGAGGCTGCTGAGCTGGCATCTCCATCCTCCTGAGCATGCAGTCCTCTGCCCTGGGCTCCTGGGCTGCAGCAGGAGAAGTGTGGCCAGCAGGGCCAGGAGGAGATTGTCCTCCTCTGCTCCACCCTGGGGAGACCTCGCCTGGAGCTGTGTGTCCTGCTCTGGAGCCCCTGTGACAGGAAGGATCTGGAGGTGCTGGAAGGTGTCCAGAGACACCTTAGCTCATCTTGGGTCTCCTCATCTCTGGTCTTCTCAGGTCACCTTGGGTCTCCTCACCTCATTTTGGGTCTCTTCATGTAATTTTGGATCTTCTCAAGTCACCTTGGGTCTCTTCATGTAACTTTTGATCTCGGGTCATCTTGGGTCTCCTCATGTCATCCTGGGTTTCTTTGTGTCATTTTGGATCTCCTCATGCCATTTGGGGCCTCTTCACATCATTTTGGGTCTACATCTCCCCCTCTGCTCCACGCTGCTGAGACCACAGCTGGAGCTCTGTGTCCAGCTCTGGAGCCTCTGTTCCAGGAGGGATCTGGAGGGGCTGGAAGGTGTCCAGAGCAGGGCCATGAGGAGGAGCAGAGGGCTGGAGCTGCTCTGCTGTGAGGACAGACTGAGAGAGTTGGGGCTGTACAGTCTGGAGAGGAGAAGGCTCTGAGGAGACCTTCTTGTGGCCTTCCAGGATCTGCAGGGGGCTACAGGAAAGCTGGGGAGGGACTATTGAGAGTGTCGGGGAGGGATAGGACTGGGGGGGATGGATCCAAGGGGGAAGAAAATGGATCCAAGCTAGAGGAGAGCAGCTTGAGATTAGACCTTAGGAAGAAGTTCTTCCCCATGAGGGTGGTGAGAGCCTGGCACAAGCTGCCCAGGGAGGTGGTGGAAGCCTCATCCCTGGAGGTGTTGAAGGGCAGGCTGGAGGTGGCTGTGAGCAGCCTGCTCTGGTGTGAGGAGTCCCTGGGGTGGGGTTGGAGCTGGCTGAGCCTTGAGGTCCCTTCCAAGCCTCTGATGATTCTCTGATGGCTGTTCTGCCCCCTCCCCCTGCAGGGGTCTCGGTCTCGGTGTCCACCTTCAGCCTGGTGGCCATCGCCATCGAGCGGCACAGTGCCATCTGCCACCCGCTGCAGGCCCGCGCCTGGCAGACTCGCTCCCATGCCTGCAGGGTCATCGGTGCCACCTGGACCTTCTCCCTCCTCCTCATGCTGCCCTATGCCATCTACAGCACCACCCGGGCAGGGCCCTTCAGGGCCGTGCAGTGCGTCCACGCCTGGCCCAGCGAGAAGGTGCGGCAGGGATGGTGAGTTCTGGAGGGGGCACCCGAGCCTGTGCCACCGGGGATGCCAGCTGTGGGGGCACTGATTTGGCTGAGGTGCCACCAGGATGGTAGACTACTCCACCAGGCTTCCTTCCCATACCCAGGTGCCACCAGAGCGCCATCTGTGGGGGCATTGCCTTGACTGAGGTGCCACCAGAGTGCCACCATGATGGCCAATTCCTCAACCAAGCTTCCTTTCCATGCCAAGGTGCCACCATGATGGCAAACTCCTCAGCCAGGTTTCCTTCCCATGCCCAGGTACCACCAGAGCACCACCATGGTGGTCAACTCCTCAACTAGACTTCCTGTGCATGCCAAAGTGCCACCAAGGTGCCATCTATGGTGGCATCTTCCTTGCCAAGGTGCCACCAGGGTGCACTCTGTAGAGGCATCGACTTAGCCAAGATGCCACCATGATGGCAAATTCCTCAAGCAGGCTTCCTTCCCATGCCAAGGTACCACCAGGGTGCCTTCTGTGGTGGCACCTTCTCGACCAAGGTGCCACCATGATGGCAAACTCCTCCACTGGGCTTCCGTCCCACACCAAGGTGCCCCTGGGCTGCTGCTTGGGTTGGGCAGGAGGGCACCAAGGGGTTGAGGGCACCTTCAGAGAGGTTGGAGGGTGTGGGGTGGTGGAGTCATGGGAGGCTTTGGGGTGGGAAGAGTTTGGATCCTGTGGGTCCATCATTCCATGACTGCACCATTCCCTGGTTCCACCATCCCATCATTCCCTGGTTCTGTGATGCCCTAGTTCCATCATTCTGGTTTTGCATAATTCCCTGCTTCTGTGGTTGCAACATTCCACAACTGCATCACTCCCTGGTTCCACAGTTCCATGACTGCCTCAGTTCCCAGTTCCATGACAGCATCATTCCGTGACTGCACCGTTCCCTGGTTCTGTGGTTCCATGATTGCACCAGTCCCTGGTTCCATGGTTCCACAATTGCATCATTCCATGGTTCCATCATTCCATGGTTCTGTGACTCCCTAGTTCCATCATTCTGTTTTTGCACCATCCCCTGGTTCCTGGCTTCCATGACTGCACCATTCCCTGCTTCCACCATTGCATCACTCCTTGGTTCTAGGGTTCCACAACTACACCCTTTCCTGGTTCCATGGATCCACAACTGCACCACTCCCTGGTTCCATCATTCCATGGTTCCAGCCACCCACTGTTCTGTCACTCCAGAATGGCCTCACTCTATGGGTCCCTGGTTCCATCATTTCCTGGCTCCATCATTCCATGGTTTCCTGGTTCCACCATTCCATGACTGCATTCCATGGTTCCACGACTGCACCATTCCACTCTTACATCATTCCCTGCTTCCAGCACTCCATAGTTCTGTGATTCCCTAGTTCCATCAATCTGTTTTTCCATCATTCCATGGTTCCATGATTTCCTGGTTCCATCATTCCATGACTGCATCATTCCATGGTTCCAGCCACCCACTGTTCCATCGTTCCAGGATTGCCTCACTCCATGGTTCCTTCATTTCCTGGCTCCACGCTTCCATCATTCCCTGACTGCATCATTCCCTGCTTCCACAATGACACATTTCCCTGGTTCCATCATTCCCAAATTGCATCATTCCATCTTTCCATCATGCCATGGTTCTGTGATGCCTTAGTTCCATCATTCTGGTTTTGCACCACTCCCTGGATCCGGGGTTCCACGACTGCACCATTCCCTGGTTTCATGGTTCCATCATTCCAGGACTGCCTCACTCCATGGTTCCCTGGTTCCATCGTTTCCTGGCTCCATGCTTCCATCATCACATAACTGCAACATGCCATGGTTCTGTGGTTCCACAACTGCATCATTCCATGGTTCCATCATTCCATGGTTCTGTGGTGCCTTAGCTCCAGCATTCTGGCTTTGCATCATTCCCTGCTTCCGTGGTTGCAGCATCGCACAATTCCCTGGTTCCCGGGTTCCACAGTTGCATCATTCCCTGGTTCCTTCATTCCACAACTACACCATTCCATCATTCCATGGTTCTGCGACGCCCTAGTTCCATCATTCTGGTTTTGCATCGCTCCCTGCTTCCGCAGCGTCGCGCAATTCCCTGGGTCCGTGGTTCCACGACCGCACCATCCCCTGGCTCCATCATTCCATGGTTCTGGGATTCCCTACTTCCACCATTCAGGTTTTGCATCATGCCGTGTTTCCATCATTCCATGCCTGCATCATTCCATGGTTCCAGCCAAGCACTGTTCCATCATTCTAGGATTGCCTCGCTCCATGGTTCCCTGGTTCCGTCATTCCACAGCTGCATCATTCCCTGGTACCAGGATTCCATCATGCCATGGTTCCATCATCCCCTGCTTCCAGGATTCCATCATGCCATGGTTCCATCATTCCCTGGTTCCAGGATTCCATGACTGCATCATTCCCTGGTACCAGGATTCCATCATGCCATGGTTCCATCATCCCCTGCTTCCAGGATTCCATGACTGCATCATTCCCTGGTACCAGGATTCCATCATGCCATGGTTCCATCATTCCCTGCTTCCAGGATTCCATGACTGCATCATTCCCTGGTACCAGGATTCCATCATGCCATGGTTCCATCAATCCCTGCTTCCAGGATTCCATGACTGCATCATTCCCTGGTACCAGGATTCCATCATGCCATGGTTCCATCATGCCCTGGTTCCAGGATTCCATCATGCCATGGTTCCATGACTCCATCATTCCCTGGTTCCAGGATTCCATCATTCCCTGGTTCCAGGATTCCATGACTGCATCATTCCCTAGTTCCAGGATGCCATCATGCCATGGTTCCATGATTCTGTGGTTGCATCATTCCCTGGTTCCAGGACTCCATCATGCCATGGTTCCATCATTCCCTGGCTCCATCATTCCATGACTGCACCATTCCCTGGTTCCAGGATTCCATCATGCCATGGTTCCATCATTCCCTGGCTCCAGGATTCCATCATGCCATGGTTCCATCATTCCCTGGCTCCATCATTCCCTGGTTCCAGGATTCCATCATGCCATGGTTCCATCATTCCCTGGCTCCATCATTCCATGACTGCACCATTCCCTGGTTCCAGGATTTCATCATGCCATGGTTCCATCATTCCCTGGCTCCAGGATTCCATCATGCCATGGTTCCATCATTCCCTGGCTCCATCATTCCATGACTGCATCATTCCCTGGTTCCAGGATTCCATGGTTCCCTGGCTGCATCATTCCATAGTTCCCCGATCCCATCGTTCCATGACTCCATAGCTCCCTGATTCCCTGGTTCCACCATTCCCTCAGTCCCTAGCTCCAAGGTCCCACCCTGGTTCTATCACTCCATAATTCCACCACAGCTCCATCGCTGCTCATTCCATGTCCCCACACCCTGGGTGCTCTCCCCGCTCCCTGTCCCCCCGCGCTGGGTGCTGTCGCCCATGCCCACGCGCTGGGTGCTGTGCCCACACCCCGGCCCTGTGCCAGGTACGTGCTGCTGCTGCTGCTGCTGTTCTTCGTGCCGGGGTTGGTGCTGTCGGTGTCCTATGGCCTCATCTCCAGGGAGCTCTGCCGGGGGCTGCGCTTCCAGATGGACCTCAAGGGGAAGCCCCCAGGTGAGGACCTCACCAGCCACGGCCAACGGCCTCCAGCTGCCACCAGCCATGACCGTGCCCCCAAGGTGCCCCCAGCAGCCTGGGGTTACCCTAACCACCCCCAAGTCCCTCTCCATGCCCACCTCCCCATGGCACCACCATCCATGGCCACCTCCAAGTCCCATCCCTGTGCCCACCTCCCTGAAGCACCACCACCCATGCCCACCTCCCCCCAGTGCCACCACACCCCTCGTGCTCACCCTACCCACCTCCAAGCCCCTCCCCTGCGATGCCCACCTGGTGCCCACCTTCTTCTCGCTCTCTCTCTCCCTCTCCAGCTCTGGTGGCCGGCGAGGAGGACGGGGACGGCTGTTCGCTGCCCGCGGCGGCGCCTGGCACGGGGCTGGAGCTGCGGGGAGCGGCGGGCGGCAGCGGCGGGGAGCGGGCACGGGTCAGCAGCTGGCAGGCGCAGCTGGCGGCCAAGCGGCGGGTGATCCGCATGCTGGTGGTGATCGTGGCCCTCTTCTTCCTCTGCTGGCTGCCCATCTTCGCCGCCAACACCTGGAGGGCCTTCTCCCCCCGGGCTGCCCAGCGGGCGCTGGCTGGCACCCCCATCTCCTTCATCCACCTGCTGGCCTACGCCTCGGCCTGCGCCAACCCCCTGGTCTACTGCTTCCTGAACCGCCGCTTCCGCCAGGCCCTGCTGGCCGCCGCTGCCCGCGCCGGCCGCTGCCGCCCCCGCGCCCGCCCGTGCCAGCCCCTGCCCCACCACCACCCCCAGGAGCTGCCCGCCGCCCCCACCAGCAGCGCCTGGCACTCCAGGGGCAGCTGCACCACCGTCAGCAGCCTGGGCCCGCCCTGACGGGGCGGCTGTGCCCACAATGTGCCCGGCCTGCGTCCGAAAATGTGCCCTCAATGTGCCCACTTTGTGCCCAGATCTGCCCACCTTGTGTCCAGAATGTGCCCACCCTGTGCCCAATCTATGCCCACAATGTGCCCACTTTGTGCCCAGATCTGCCCACCCTGTGCCCAATCTATGCCCACAATGTGCCCAATCTGTGCCCAGATCTGCCCACCTTGTGTCCAGAATGTGCCCACCCTGTGCCCAATCTATGCCCACAATGTGCCCAATCTGTGCCCAGATCTGCCCACCCTGTGCCCAATCTATGCCCACAATGTGCCCACTTTGTGCCCAGATCTGCCCACCTTGTGTCCAGAATGTGCCCACCCTGTGCCCAATCTATGCCCACAATGTGCCCAATCTGTGCCCAGATCTGCCCACCTTGTGTCCAGAATGTGCCCACCCTGTGCCCAATCTATGCCCACAATGTGCCCAATCTGTGCCCAGATCTGCCCACCTTGTGTCCAGAATGTGCCCACCCTGTGCCCAATCTATGCCCACAATGTGCTCAATCTGTGCCCAGATCTGCCCACCTTGTGTCCAGAATGTGCCCACCCTGTGCCCAATCTATGCCCACAATGTGCCCAATCTGTGCCCAGATCTGCCCACCATGTGTCCAGAATGTGCCCACCCTGTGCCCAATCTATGCCCACAATGTGCCCAATCTGTGCCCAGATCTGCCCACCTTGTGTCCAGAATGTGCCCACCCTGTGCCCAATCTATGCCCACAATGTGCCCAATCTGTGCCCAGATCTGCCCACCTTGTGTCCAGAATGTGCCCACCCTGTGCCCAATCTATGCCCACAATATGCCCAATCTGTGCCCAGATCTGCCCACCTTGTGTCCAGAATGTGCCCACCCTGTGCCCAATCTGTGCCCAGATCTGCCCACCTTGTGTCCAGAATGTGCCCACCCTGCACCAAACAAGTGCCCAGAATGTGCCCACTTTCTGCTCAAAACAGTGCCCACCACGTGCCCAGAATCTGCCCACTTTGCACCCACCTTGTGTCCAGAATGTGCCCACCCTGCACCAAACAAGTGCCCAGAATGTGCCCACTTTCTGCTCAAAATGGTACCCACCTTGTGTCCAGAATGTGCCCACATTATGCCCAGCAAGTACAAAGAATGTGTCCACCTCGTGCCCACAACGTGCCCACTTTCTGCCCCCAAAATGCACTCTCTACCCAACCTGTGCCCAGACTCTGCCCACCTTCACCGCCAACACCTGGAGGGCTGTCTTCCCCAAGGCTGCCCAGGGGGCACTGGCTGGCACCCCCATCTCCTTCACCCACCTGCTGGCCTACACCTCGGCCTGTGCCAACCCCCTGCTCTATTGCTTCCTGAACCGCTGCTTCCGCCAGGCCCTGCTGGCCACCCCCCTGCCCACCCTTGCCAGCCCCTGCCCCACCCCCAGGAGCTGCCCCCCACTGCCCCCAGCAGTGCCTGGCACTCCAGGGGCAGCTGCACCACTGCCAGCAGCCTGACGGGGGGGCTGTGCCCAGAATGTCTCCACTTTATGCCCATCTTGTGCCCACAATCTACCCACAAGGTGCCCAACCTATGTCCAGGATGTGCCCACTTGGTGCCCCAAAATGCACCCACTCTATGCTCAATTACAGTCCCAAATCTGCCCACTTTGTGCCCAGAACCCGACCACTCTGTGCCCACTTTGTGCCCAAAATTGTGCCCACCCTGTGTCCAGAGTGTGCCCACTTTCTGCCCAAAATTGTGCCCACCCTGTGTCCAGAGTGTGCCCACTTTCTGCCCAAAATTGTGCCCACCCTGTGTCCAGAGTGTGCCCACTTTGTGCCCAAAATTGTGCCCACCCTGTGTCCAGAGTGTGCCCACTTTCTGCCCCCAATAATGTTCTCACCCTGGACCAAACCTGTGCCCAGAATCTGCCCACTTTGTGCCCAGCATGTGCCCCCTTTCTGCCCAGGACTGTGCCCATCTCCTTCTTCCCCCTGCTGGCCTGGGCCTGTGCCAATCTCCTGCCCTGCTGCTTCCTGAACTGCTTCCACCAGCCTGGGCCTACCCTGACAGGGGGGGCTGTGCCTGCAATGTGCCCACCTGATGCCCAGAATCTGCCCAACCCGTGCCCACCTCCTGCCCAGAAGGGTGCTACTTTCTGCCCAACCTGTCACCAGAATGTGCCGTCTTTGTACCCAAAAGTGTACCCACCCCGTGCCCAAATCGTGCCCACAACTTGCTCACCCTGTGCCCTGTTTGTGCCCCCTTTCTGCCCCAAAATGTACCCAGAATGTGCCCAGCAAGCACACAGAATCTGGCTACTTTGTGCCCAACTTCTGCCCACCCTCTATCCACCTTGTATCCAGAATGTGCCCAGAGCATGCCCACTTTCTGCCCAAAAATGTGCCCATCCTCTGCCAACTACTGTCCAGAATGTGCCCACCCAGTGCCCACTTTGTGTCCATGGCCTTGGAAGGTGCCTCCAGCCCAACCCCTCTCCTGCCTCCATGGCCTTGGAAGGTGCCTCCAGCCCAACCCCTCTCCTGCCTCCACCACCTTGGAAGGTGCCTCCAGCCCAACCCCTCTCCTGCCTCCACCACCTTGGAAGGTGCCTCCAGCCCAACCCCTCTCCTGCCTCCATAGCCTTGGAAGGTGCCTCCAGCCCAACCCCTCTCCTGCCTCCACCACCTTGGAAGGTGCCTCCAGCCCAACCCCTCTCCTGCCTCCATGACCTTGGAAGGTGCCTCCAGCCCAACCCCTCTCCTGCCTCCATAGCCTTGGAAGGTGCCTCCAGCCCAACCCCTCTCCTGTCTCCATGAGCTTGGAAGGTGCCTCCAGCCCAACCCCTCTCCTGTCTCCACCACCTTGGAAGGTGCCTCCAGCCCAACCCCTCTCCTGTCTCCACCACCTTGGAAGGTGCCTCCAGCCCAACCCCTCTCCTGCCTCCATGACCTTGGAAGGTGCCTCCAGCCCAACCCCTCTCCTGCCTCCATAGCCTTGGAAGGTGCCTCCAGCCCAACCCCTCTCCTGCCTCCACCACCTTGGAAGGTGCCTCCAGCCCAACCCCTCTCCTGCCTCCATAGCCTTGGAAGGTGCCTCCAGCCCAACCCCTCTCCTGCCTCCACCACCTTGGAAGGTGCCTCCAGCCCAACCCCTCCCCTGCCTCCATGACCTTGGAAGGTGCCTCCAGCCCAACCCCTCTCCTGTCTCCACCACCTTGGAAGGTGCCTCCAGCCCAACCTCTCCCCTGCCTCCACCCTTCACCACCTTGCTGGGAGCAACACTAAAGAGGAGAACTCGAGGAAGGACCATTTGAGGTCAGCGTTGGATCCAAACCCCAGGGCAAGGGTAGAAACCTGACCCAGCTCCATCAGGACATCAGCAGCCCCACCACAGCCATCAGAGAGGTGAACCTGAGAGCTGATCAATAACCTGCAGGAAGGGCAGGGCCTTAATTAATGGCCAATCAATGGCCTCTTGGGGTGGCCTGATGGAAGCTGTCCTCCCTTTGGCGGCTCCCGGTGGGGACCTGATCTTCCAGCTGGCACCTGAGGGGCAGCAGGAGATGGGTTGGAGGCTCCAAGCTGATGGCTGGGGGTGGGGGAGAGGATCTCAGTCATTGCTAATTGGGTTTGGAGGCAGGAGGTGGTGGTGGGGAGGGGGAGGAGGGGGAGAGATGCAGAGTCATGGGCTGGGGGGAGCAGGAGGAGGAGGGGAGAGGTGAGTTGGGGTCTACTGGAGGAGGAGGGGTCAGGAGCCATCCCCCAGGAGGAGAGGACCAGCCCCAGGAGCCATGCCCACCACCCAAAGACTGCCACCCCTAAAAGGAAGACACCCTCCCCCCCCCCCAGAAACCACTCTACCACCAAAAGGCCACCAGCCCCAAGAGCCACCCCCCACAAAGAGACCACCACCCCCAAAAGGAGCTAGCCCAAGAGGAGGACCACCTCCAGGAACCACCCCTCCACCCCCCACAAAGAGACCACCACCCCCAAAAGGAGCTACCCTTCCAGCCCAAGAGGAGGACCACCTCCAGGAACCACCCCTCCACCCCCTCCCCAAAGGAGGACCCCCCCCCCCCCCAAGAGGTACTACCCTTCCACCAGACAAGGACCACCCCCTCCCAAAGGACCCCCTCCAAGAGCCCCCCCCAAAAGAGGGTCACCTCCAGGAGTCATCCTAAGAGGAAGGCCACTTCTAGGAGCTCCCCCTCCACCCTCAAAAGGAAGACCACCTCCAGAAGCCACCCCACCACCAGGAGAGGATCCCCCTTCCTGCCCCCAGGAGGGCTGGAGCCACCCCTCCACCAAAGGAAGACCACCCCCACCACCCCTCCCCACGAGGCTAGGGCCCTGGTTCCTCTCCCATGGCCCAGCTCTGTCCTGCTGCAGGAGTCCCCTGGTGGCTGTGTAAGCAGCTCTGCACCTCCTCCACCACCACAGCCCTCCAGGGCCCCCAGGACCCACTAACATCTTCCCCTTCTTCCTACCTACCCTCCAGAAAGTCCCCAACCCCACCACCCCTTCAGTGTCAGCCCAGCAACTTGTTTCACCCCCCCCAAAAAGGCTTCTACCTCCTCCCTTCTCCTTCACCACTGCAAGGCTGAGCCAGAAGAAGCTTCTTTTATTGTCATCTACAACCCACCAGGGCCTCCAGAAGCTGCTTGAAGGACCAACCCCTCAGAGCTGAAGACCTTGGAAGGAGCACAACCAACCCAACCCACAGCCAGGTGGGGATGGAGGGCTTCTAGAGAAGCCAAAGAGCCTTGGGACAGCCAGGCTGGAAGTAGAGGTAGATATCAAGGCCCACCAAGGTCACTCCTGGAGGTGTGGACCACCAGCAGCTCCACTCCTGGAGCAGTCCAAGGTTCAAGGAGAAGTCCCAGAGAGGCTCCAGCTCCTTCCAAAGGTCACTACAAGCACCAGAGGCACCAACAGGACCATGCCAGAGCAGGGGAGAGGCCTCCTGGCCTTGTCCACCTCAGGAGTCAGGTTGTCCACCCCAGCTGGCGAGGTCCTCCTCTTCCAGGCATAGTACTTGGCCACCACCACGTTGGGGTTGCCCTGGGCAGGGTCAAACCACATCTGGATGCAGCGGCCGCTGCCCCTCTGCAGCGTGGTGTAGCTGTAGGAGTGGGACCAGATCTTCTCACACAGGTCCTTGGGGTGGGGGAAGACCTCCTTGAAGGGTCTGCACATGGCCCCCCAGGGGCAGCGGTTGGTTCCTGGGGGGGCAACAGCAGGAGGGCAGCACCGGGAGCTTAGGGCACTGCAGCCAGGAGGACCCAAGGGCACCAGCCCACAGCTCCTCACCACTGGTGGCTGGTGGGTGAGGAGTCCCAGAGCCATGTCCCAGCACCCAAGAGGACCCAAGGGCACCAGCCCACAGCTCCTCACCACTGATGGCTCTGGGACTCCTCACCCACGTCCCAGCACCCAAGAGGACCCAAGGGCACCAGCCCACAGCTCCTCACCACTGATGGCTCTGGGACTCCTCACCCATGTCCCAGCACCCAAGAGGACCCAAGGGCACCAGCCCACAGCTCCTCACCACTGGTGGCTGGTGGGTGAGGAGTCCCAGAGCCATGTCCCAGCACCCAAGAGGACCCAAGGGCACCAGCCCACAGCTCCTCACCACTGATGGCTGGTGGGTGAGGAGTCCCAGAGCCATGTCCCAGCACCCAAGAGGACCCAAGGCCTCCAGCCCACAGCTCCTCACCACTGGTGGCTCTGGGACTCCTCAGCCATGTCCCAGCACCCAAGAGGACCCAAGGCCACCAGCCCACAGCTCCTCACCACTGATGGCTCTGGGACTCCTCACCCATGTCCCAGCACCCAAGAGGACCCAAGGCCTCCAGCCCACAGCTCCTCACCACTGGTGGCTCTGGGACTCCTCACCCATGTCCCAGCACCCAAGAGGACCCAAGGGCACCAGCCCACAGCTCCTCACCACTGATGGCTCTGGGACTCCTCACCCATGTCCCAGCACCCAAGAGGACCCAAGGCCTCCAGCCCACAGCTCCTCACCACTGATGGCTCTGGGACTCCTCACCCATGTCCCAGCACCCAAGAGGACCCAAGGCCTCCAGCCCACAGCTCCTCACCACTGGTGGCTCTGGGACTCCTCACCCATGTCCCAGCACCCAAGAGGACCCAAGGCCACCAGCCCACAGCTCCTCACCACTGATGGCTCTGGGACTCCTCACCCATGTCCCAGCACCCAAGAGGACCCAAGGGCACCAGCCCACAGCTCCTCACCACTGCTGGCTGCTGGCTCTGGGACTCCTCACCCATGTCCCAGCACCCAAGAGGACCCAAGGCCACCAGCCCACAGCTCCTCACCACTGATGGCTGGTGGGTGAGGAGTCCCAGAGCCATGTCCCAGCACCCAAGAGGACCCAAGGGCACCAGCCCACAGCTCCTCACCACTGATGGCTCTGGGACTCCTCACCCACGTCCCAGCACCCAAGAGGACCCAAGGGCACCAGCCCACAGCTCCTCACCACTGATGGCTCTGGGACTCCTCACCCACGTCCCAGCACCCAAGAGGACCCAAGGCCTCCAGCCCACAGCTCCTCACCACTGATGGCTCTGGGACTCCTCACCCATGTCCCAGCACCCAAGAGGACCCAAGGGCACCAGCCCACAGCTCCTCACCACTGATGGCTGGTGGGTGAGGAGTCCCAGAGCCATGTCCCAGCACCCAAGAGGACCCAAGGGCACCAGCCCACAGCTCCTCACCACTGGTGGCTGGTGGGTGAGGAGTCCCAGAGCCATGTCCCAGCACCCAAGAGGACCCAAGGGCACCAGCCCACAGCTCCTCACCACTGATGGCTCTGGGACTCCTCACCCACGTCCCAGCACCCAAGAGGACCAAGGCCACCAGCCCCCTACAGCTGATGGAGGGTGTCTTGGCCACCATCTAGTTGGAGAGAGAGGTGGAGAGGAGCATTCCATGGTCTTGGGTCCAACCCCCACACTGCTAGGAGGCTTCTGCCCCCTGGCTGAGGAGATGTTTGCTCCACAGTGTCCATCATGGAACCCCAAGGCCAAGAGCCAGCTCCTGGAGGCACCCCCAGAAGAGCACCAGGAGCCAGGACACTGCACCCCTGTCCTGTCACCAACCTGTGGCCCAGTTCCAGCCCTTGTGCCAGTTCTCCTTGCAGGTGACAAAGTCCTTGCAGTCCTCCCACCACTCCTCGCAGTCCTCCTTGCAGAGGGGCACGTGGAGGATCCTCTCCCTGCGCCAGCTGCTGTCCACCTGCAGAGCAACAGGCCCAGGACCCTTGGAACTTGAGGAGCAAGGCACTGCCCCCATCCAAGAGCTTCCCTGGGTCTCCAGAGCTGAGCTCAGAGGGCTTCAGCCCCACAGAGACCACAGGGGTTGCTCCATCACTTGGTGTGACCACCCAAGGGGAAGCCACCAAAGACCTTTCAGTCCCAGCATGGTGGTGGGAAGGGATCTCTGGAGCTCAACCAAGGCCAGGAGCACCCCCAGCAGCTTGCCCTGGGCAGGGGTTGGAAGCTCTCCACACAAGGAGACTCCAGAAGCTCTCTGGGCAGCCTGCTCCAGGCCTCCAGGACCCTCAAAGCCAAGAAGTTTCTCCTCACCCTCAAGTGGAAGCTTCCCCCTGGGGCCCTCTCCAGCAAGTCTCAAGCTCTCTGCAGCTGGGGAGCCCAGACCTGGACCCAGGACTCCAGATGTGACCTCCCCAGAGCAGAGGGGCAGCAGAACCTCCCTGCCCCTGCTGCTGCCCACACTCTGTTCCATGCCCCCCAGGGCACATTTGACCTCCTTGTCCCCCAGGGCACCTTGCTGGCTGCTGGGCACCTCCTTGCCCCCCAGCACCCCCAGCTCCTTCTCCTGGCAGCTGCTCCCCAGCAGCTCCCCCCTGGGCTGTGCTGCTGCAGGAGGTTGTCCCTGCCCAGGGGCAGGACCCTGCCCTTGCCCTGCTTGGCCTTCAGGAGGTTGCTCTCCCCCAGCTCTCAGCCTGCCCAGGGCTTGCTTGGAGCCAATTCCACGCACAGAAAGCTCCTGCCAGACACCTCAGAGGACTTCCAGCTGAAGGTTAACCAAGCCCTAGCAGGTCCTGGGGGTCACACACACCCCACCCACCCCCAATGCCCCAGGGAGGCCAACTCACCCCTCCAGGGGCTGCCAATCCCCACCCCTTCCCCCCCAAGCCCCCAGGGGGCTTCCTGGCAGCAGCCCTTGGTCCTACCTGGTCGATCCACGGCCCCAGGTTGGGGGAGCACTCGTAGAGGCAGGTGTCCTGGATGAAGTGCCGCTTGCACTTGGGGGGCATCACCCCACAGTGGTTCCAGTTGAAGCTGTAGAGGTAGGACTGGTCTCTGTGAGCCTCTGCAGTGGTGTTGGCTGTGCAGCAGGCATTGTCCTTCCAGGGAGAGCACTGCAGCAGGAGACAGAAGCCAGCAGGTGAGACCCCACCTGGAGCACTGCACATCCCAGCTCTGGAGCCTCTGCTCCAGGAGGGATCTGGAGGTGCTGGAAGGTGTCCAGAGCAGGGCCATGAAGAGGAGCAGAGGGCTGGAGCTGCTCTGCTATGGAGACAGACTGTTGAGGCCATTCAGTATGGAAAGGAGAAGGCTCCCAGGAGACCTTCCAATATCTGCAGGGGGCTACAGGAAAGCTGGGGAGGGACTTTTGAGGGTGTCAGGGAGGGATAGGGCTGGGGGGGATGGAGCAGAACTAGAAGTGGGGAGACTCAGATTGGATGTCAGGAAGAAGTTGTTCCCCATGAGGGTGGTGAGAGCCTGGCACAGGCTGCCCAGGGAGGTGGTAGAAGCCTCACCCCTGGAGGTGTTGAAGGCCAGGCTGGAGGTGGCTGTGAGCAGCCTGCTCTGGTGTGAGGTGTCCCTGCCCATGGCAGGGGGTTGGCACTGGCTGAGCCCCTGAGGTACAGGGGGAGACCCAAGAGGCACCCCTGGGGTACAGGGGGAGAAGACCCAGGGGCCTTCTGGGGATGATGGGGGGAGGGACAAGGGGGGAGACCCAATGGCCCCCTTCCAGCACCTGGAGGGAGCCTGCAAGAAGGCTGGAGAGAGAGGCTGTTCCCACAGGCCTGCAGTGACAGGATGAAGGGCAATGGCCTCCCCTCGGGGCTATGTAGCCCTCTGGAGGACTTGATGGCAGGACAAACAATCCCTAACCTACTGCACCACCACCCCAGGAGGGCCAGGGAACCCTTCTCCTCCTCAGGCATGAAGGGTTCAGGGCTGCAGCAGAGTGGAGAGGAACACCAGGAGAAGGTTGGGTCCTCAGCAGGAGTCAGAGCCAAGCTGAGGAAGAGAAACAAACTCTCTTCTCCTGCCACCTTGGCTTGGTCCTAGCCCCATCTCCACCAGGGGCCTGGGGGGGAGGAAGTAGAGTGGGGCAGGGGTCTTCAGTCTGCCAGAAGAGGCCCTAAGATGAAGGAGAAGTAGAGGAGGAGGTCCTCTTCTCAGCAGCTCCACCTGGGCTACCCAAGGTGACTGAAGGAGGTACCACTGAGGTGGCCACATCTACCCTGGCCTTCTGCTGGAAGCAAGCAGCCAACAGGTCCCAGGGCCAGGAAGAGAGGTCAAGGAGACCCCAACAGTCCCAACCAAAGCCACCAGCAGAGTCCTACCTGCTCATAGAGCTTCCCCTCCGGGCCAGGCTTGGTTTTGTGGTGCTTGGCATCCATGCAGACGTTCAGCAGAGGGTCCCTGGTGGACACCACCAAGCTGGCAGCCAACAGGACTAGCAACATCTGCCCCACTCCCATCTCCACAGCTGGATGGAGGAACTGGGGGGTGGCTGGAGCTGTGGAGGAAAGGGCACAGGCACAAGGAGGGCATGAGCCTGCTGGAGCAGGTCCAGAGGAGGGCACAACCACGAGGGGAGGGCAGGAAGCCCTCTGCTGGGAGGACAGGTTGGGAAGAGCTTGGCTTGGCCAAGCCTTGTTGACCTTGGAAGGCCACCTCCAAGGCCAAAACGTTCCATGAAGGTGGTTTGCTAGCAGAAGCAGCAGAGGAGGAGCTGTGTGGGAGCCCAAGTTCTCCTGAGGCCTCAGCAGCCATGGAGTGCTTGGGGTGGGAAGGGACCTTTGAAGGTCACCTAACTCCAGGGACATCCCCAACTCAGGGCAGGTTGTGAAGAGCTCCAACCAACCTGACCAGGACTGGGACCTCTCCAATCTCTCTGGGCAACCTGGGGCCAGGGTCTGGCCACCCTCAAACTCTTCAACCAGAAGATGTGAGGGGACCACCCAAATCAGGGTCCTTCTGCATGAAGCCACTGGGGTGGTGCAGAGCTTCCATCTCCCCAACCCTCCTGCCACCAGGTGTTGCCAGTTGAGAGTGGGTTGGAGAAGGGAGGGAGGTGTAGCACCACACTGACATCTCCTCTGGGCCAAGAGCTGCAGGAGGTCCACCTTGACCTCAAGGAGGTGCTAAGAGAAGTCATTTCCTTTAGTAATCTTCAGCTAGAACATTGGAGGCCTACAGCTGAGGTCCCCTTTGAAGTGTTCCTCAAGTGAGGCCTCCACAGGGTCACCTCTCAACCCCTTGGGGCCACCAAGAAGCTGAGAGGACCTTTGGAGGCCTCCCTTGAGGACCACTTCACAGAGTGACATCTCAGCCTCTCAGCTTCTTGATGGTCCAAAGAGGACCTTTGGAGGCCTCCCTTGAGGACCACTTCACATGGTCACCTCTCAAGCTCTTGGGACCACCAAGAAGCTGAGAGGACCCTTGGAGAGGTCTGCTACAGAAAACCCAACCCCAAAACACCAAGCAAAGTCCCCAAGACCCCACCACAACCCTCCCCCACATCAGCACTCATCAAGGGCCACCACAACCACCCAGGAGCAGGAGAACCTCTTTCCAGCCTCAAAAATCACCCAAAAGCATCAACAGAAGCAGAAACAGAGCAGAAGAGGACATCACAACCTGATGGTTGAGAAGAAGCCACCCAAAACCACCCCAAAGCCCTCAGAACTCCACCTTACCAGCCCAAAAGAAGAGACCCAACCTCTGAACCTTCTGCAGAACCTCAAGACCACTCCTCAGGCCAACTTCCTGGGCTTATCTTTATAAGGAGGATCTTCTGAGGCAGGTGGTGGCACTTGAGGGCCCTTCCCTGGTGCCTCTAATGAGGTTGAACCTCTGCCAGCCTTGCAAGCAGCACCTGGTGGTGGTTTCCACCAGGTAGATCTCTTCTTGGCCTTGGGACCTTCCTAAGGAGCCCGTTGACCTCTTACCACCAGTTTGGTTTCCACCATGGCATGAAGTAAAGAGAGCCAAGGGGGAGAAGATCCAAGGTTCTACCAAGGAAGGATGCCCTGATGGTGCTCCTCACAGCCTGGTTGGGGTTGAAAGGACCTTCCTTGGTGGCTTCCATGGCCTGCTGGCACACACTGGGTCACCAGTGACCTTCTGGATGTTCCTTCTGACCCAGACTTGTTCTTGAAGGTCTTCTCTTGGAGGTGGCAGTGCCCAGACCTTCCCCTCAAGCCTTGTCCCACCTCCATCTCCTCTCCCTTGCCTCCTCCCAGCCCAAGCCAGGTTCTCCTCACCCCTTTCCCATGGGGGAAACCTTCTTCTCCTCAAGGCAGGGGGACCCCAGCCCTTGTTGAACCTTCAGATCCTGGCCCCTTGCTCCTTGCTGAGGAACCTCTGACCTGCAGTTGGGCTTTCTGGAGCTGCTGCCTGGTGGCACCACTCATGGTGGTGACAGCCTGGGGTCCTCAGAGGCCACCAGCAGCTACCAAGCTGTCAGTTGTCATCTGAGGAGGCTTTGCTTGTCCTCAGGAGCATCATTGGATGGTTGATCCCAGCTCTTTGGTTCCTCTCTCTTGTGGTTGGGATGTTCAGTGACTCCTCTCTGTTGGGGTCTCCTGCTGACTGTCCCTCCTGCAGGTCCTCCTGTGCCTGCAGGAAGCAGTAGGACCTTGGTTGCCTTCCTCTGCTCCCAGACAAAATTGGTGTGAGGAGCACAAAGCTTGTTGGAGAGCCATGGAGCTTGGAGCTGTGATTTAGATGCCTGTGGAATGGGTTGGGTTGGAGAAGGCCTTGAGGAGCTTGGCAGGTTGGAAGGACTTCTCTCCTGGTTCTCCTGACTGGGGGATCTTCTACCACCAGGCAGCAGCTCCCACCACAACCTCTTCTCATAGCATGGGTTGGGTGGAAGGCACTTTCCAAGGTCATGGAATGGGTTGGGTTGAAAGGACCTTCAAAGGTCATGGAATGGGTTGGGTTGCAAGGAACCTTCAGGGGTCATGGAATGGGTTGGGTTGCAAGGAACCTTCAGGGGTCATGGGATGGGTTGGGTTGAAAGGAACCTTCAGGGGTCATGGAATGGGTTGGGTTGCAAGGAACCTTCAGGGGTCATGGAATGGGTTGGGTTGCAAGGAACCTTCAGGGGTCATGGGATGGGTTGGGTTGAAAGGAACCTTCAGGGGTCATGGAATGGGTTGGGTTGCAAGGAACCTTCAGGGGTCATGGGATGGGTTGGGTTGAAAGGAACCTTCAGGGGTCATGGAATGGGTTGGGTTGCAAGGAACCTTCAGGGGTCATGGAATGGGTTGGGTTGCAAGGAACCTTCAGGGGTCATGGGATGGGTTGGGTTGAAAGGAACCTTCAGGGGTCATGGAATGGGTTGGAAGTGCCTTCAACCCAACCCAACTCATTCCATGACTCCATGACCTTGGAAGATGCCTCCAGCCCAACCCATTCCATGATTCCATGGCCTCTGAAGGTGCCTTCCACCCAACCCATGCCATGAGAAGAGGTTGTGGTGGGAGCTGCTGCCTGGTGGTAGAAGATCCCCCAGTCAGGAGAACCAGGAGAGAAGTCTTTCCAACCTACCAAGCTGTTGCCTCCTTCTGGGAAGCGGTGGATCTGGAGCAGTGATGATCTGGAGAGCTAAAGATAGCTGGAGGAGGCTTGGAGCTGTGTGGGACCTCCCTCAGGGTCCTCTTTGCTGTCTATTTTTAGCAGCCCCTGGAAGCTGAAAGTTGAATTTTGATGATGTTCTGCTTGAGGTCCAACTTGGAGATGAATCATCCCTGACTCCCAGCGTGCTGCTGGTGGGAAGGGACCTCTGGAGCTCAGCCAGGGCCAGGGGCACCCCCAGCAACTTGCCCAGGGGCACAATGGCCCAGGGGGTGGGGTGGAAGCTCTCCACAGAAGGAGACTCCACTACCTCTCTGGGCAGCCTGCTCCAGGCTTTGGTCACCCTCAAGCCAAGAAGTTTCTCCTCATCTTCAGCTGGAAGCCTTCCCTGGGCTATCTCCAGCAGTTCCCAGGCCCTCTGCAACTGGGAAGCCCAGACCTGGCTCCAGGACTGCAGATGTGACCTCCCCAGGGCAGAGTAGAGGGGCAGCAGAACCTCCCTGCCCCTGCTGCTGCCCACACTCTGTTCCATGCCCCCCAGGGCACATTTGACCTCCTTGTCCCCCAGGGCACCTTGCTGGCTGCTGGGCACCTCCTTGCCCCCCAGCACCCCCAGCTCCTTCTCCTGGCAGCTGCTCCCCAGCAGCTCCCCCCTGGGCTGTGCTGCTGCAGGAGGTTGTCCCTGCCCAGGGGCAAGGGCAAGACCCTCCCCCACCCCTTGCCCTGCTTGGCCTTCAGGAGGTTGCTCTCCCCCAGCTCTCCATCCTGGCCAGGTCTTGCTTGGACCCATTCCAGATGTGGCCTCCCCAGGGCAGAGTAGAGGGTGAGAACCCTCCACTTGCTTCAGCTGAGGTTCCACTCCACCCAAACCTCCATCCTGCCCAGATCCTCTCCATCCTGCCCTTGCCTCTTCTCCATCCTACCCAGGTCCTCTCTAACCTGTCCTGGTTTTCCTCTCCATCCTGTCCAGGTCTCCTCTCCATCCTGTCCATATCTCCTCCCCATCCTGTCCAAGTCCTCTCCATCCTGTCCAGGTCCTCTCCAGCCTATGCAGATCAATAACCACGTCCCAAACCTCAGGTGTCCCTCCCTGTGAACCACTTGGTGGCACACAAGGTGTCCACAATGTCTCCACAAGGTCTTCACGAGGTGTCCAGGTGGACAACTTCTCTCACTTCCGTTCTGTCTCCCACCCCAGGACCTCTGAAGGCCCTAAGGACATCTTTTGGCAGTAGCCAAACATCTTCCATGGGTTCTTCTCTCCTGTCCCACCTTGGGTGGCAACCCACAGCTGAGCCCTGGGGAGCAGACATGGAGTTGAGGCTCCTTGAGCTAACAGTCTCCAACTCCAAGCACTTCCAACCTTCCTTGGGGGATCCTCTTGCAAGGTACCTTCAGTAAGGCACTGAGGGGAGGACCTTCTCATGGGGACTTTGCCTCTGGACTCTTCCTGCTCCAGAGAAAGGACGAGAAGGGGAAGGGGGGAAGGGGGAAGGGGAAAGGGAGAAGGGGGAAAGAGGAAGGGGAAAGGGGGAAGGGGAAAGGGGAAGGGGGAGAAGGGGAAGGAGAAGGGGAAGGAGAAGAAGGAGAAGGGGAAGGAGAAGAAGGAGAAGGGGAAGGAGAAGGGAAAGGGGAAGGGGAAGGGGAAGGGGAAGGGGAAGGGGAAGGGGAAGGGGAAGGAGAAGGAGAAGGAGAAGGAGAAGGAGAAGGAGAAGGAGAAGGAGAAGGAGAAGGAGAAGGAGAAGGAGAAGGAGAAGGAGAAGGAGAAGGAGAAGGAGAAGGAGAAGGAGAAGGAGAAGGAGAAGGAGAAGGAGGGAAGCAACCTCTCCATGAGGTTGACAAACAACCTCCTGGTCGCACCTGGTGGGGAGCAACCCGTGAAGCCTCCATGGATTTGCCTTCTCCTTGGTTGTCTCCAAAGTGGAGACCCCCCAACAGCCAACCCCTCTCCACCGTGGGGTAAGGACCTCGGGGGTGGCAGGGCGGAGGAGATGCCACCAGCAGCACCCAGTAGAGGGCAGCAGTGAGCTGTGCGCCGCAGCCTCCCTTGGGGGGACCTGGAAAGAAGGGTCTGGGGTGAGGTCTGCGGGACCCTGGGGCAACATCTCCATGGTGCTGCTGGCAGAGCTCGGGGAGGGTGAGAGCCTGGCTGGCTCCAACCATGCTGGACCCTCTGGGAAGGACCAGCAGGGCAGAGGCAACCATCTCCTGGGTGACATCTCCAGAGGGTGAGCAGCAGGTGGGGTGAGACCTCCATGTGCAGCGCTGCTTGGAAGGTGCCTCCAACCCAACCCCTTCCATGCTTCCATGACCTCTAAAGGTCCTTCCAACCCAACCCATTCCATGACTCCATGACCTTGGAAGGTGCCTCCAACCCAACCCATTCCATGCTTCCATGATCTTGGAAGGTGCCTCCAACCCAACCCCTTCCATGCTTCCATGACCTCTAAAGGTCCTTCCAACCCAACCCATTCCATGACTCCATGACCTTGGAAGGTGCCTCCAACCCAACCCATTCCATGCTTCCATGATCTTGGAAGGTGCCTCCAACCCAACCCCTTCCATGCTTCCATGACCTCTAAAGGTCCTTCCAACCCAACCCATTCCATGACTCCATGACCTTGGAAGGTGCCTCCAACCCAACCCATTCCATGCTTCCATGATCTTGGAAGGTGCCTCCAACCCAACCCCTTCCATGCTTCCATGACCTTGGAAGGTGCCTCCAACCCAACCCCTTCCATGCTTCCATGACCTTGGAAGGTGCCTCCAACCCAACCCCTTCCATGCTTCCATGACCTTGGAAGGTGCCTCCAACCCAACCCATTCCATGCTTCCATGACCTTGGAAGGTGCCTCCAACCCAACCCCTTCCATGCTTCCATGACCTTGGAAGGTGCCTCCAATCCAACCCCTTCCATGCTTCCATGACCTTGGAAGGTGCCTCCAACCCAACCCCTTCCATGCTTCCATGACCTTGGAAGGTGCCTCCAACCCAACCCCTTCCATGCTTCCATGACCTCTGAAGGTCCTTCCAACCCAACTCATTCCATGACTCCATGACCTTGGAAGGTGCCTCCAATCCAACCCCTTCCATGCTTCCATGACCTTGGAAGGTGCCTCCAACCCAACCCCTTCCATGCTTCCATGACCTTGGAAGGTGCCTCCAACCCAACCCCTTCCATGCTTCCATGACCTCTGAAGGTCCTTCCAACCCAACTCATTCCATGACTCCATGACCTTGGAAGGTGCCTCCAATCAATCCCATTCCATGACTCCATGACCTTTGAAGGTGCCTGTAGAAAGTTCTTTTGCCCTCAAGCTTCTGAACCCCAACAGCAGAAGTCACATCAAGGCAGCTGAAGAGCTTGGCCCAAGCACAGCAGGCTCAGTGCCCACCCTCATGGAGGGGCTGAGAGGACATCACCCTCAGTGCCAACCTTCATGGAGGGGTTCAGAGGACATCACCCTCAGTGTCAGCTTTCATGGAGGGGTAGAGAGGACATCACCCTCAGTGCCAACCTTCATGGAGGGGTTCAGAGGACATCACCCTCAGTGCCAACCTTCATGGAGGGGTGGAGAGGACATCACCCAAGGACCAACCCAAGTGGACCAAAGCTCTGCTGAGGAAGAGGGGCTCTTGTTGTGTGCCAGGTGTAGGAGCAGATGTCCTATGGCCTTCTCCATGTCCTCCTTTCTTGAGGGGACAACCTTCCCTTCATGACACTTTGGGTGCCACCACCTTGCTCCCTGCCTCAGTTTCCCTGCCTGGACTTCTGTTTGCTGGGGAAACCATGGAGTGGTTTGGGTAGGAGAAGACCCTTTGGAGCTCATTGAGCCCAACCAGGCCCTAACTCTACCAAGCTTGGTGCTGCACCATGGCCCTCAGCACCTTCTGCTGCTGAGGCTTCAACCAGCTCCCTGTGGAGCCTGCTCCATGGTAGCTGAGGAGAACTTGGATGCCTTGAGGACCACTTGGATCCCCTGAGGCCCTTCCTCTGGGAGGGAGGATGGAGAAGAGGAGCTGCTTGTCTGGGCACGTTCTCCCATCCCTTGGGGAGATTTGGACTGTGGGGTGGAGGACAAGAAGGTTCTGCTGAGCAGAAGGGAAGTCATCACAACTAACTCCCCCTTCCCCCCCCCTTAAGACCTTCCAGCTGATGCCAGTCAGCAGCAGACCTTTATTTTGCCTAGTCATGACTCTGACTCAGCAGAAAGTGGAAGGCATCTCCTTGGCCAAGGTCCTTATCTCTGCCCAGCCAGGCTGCTGTTTGTCCTCCCCAAGTTATCTTCCCCCTCCCCTCCTGTGCTGCAGCTGGGGCTGGGAGAGGCCAGGGTGACTCAGCAGCCCTGGGCACCGCTGCTGGGGATGGCAGCACCCTGGGCTTGGGGGGGTGGCAGAGCCCAGCACAGAGGCTGGGCAGAGATGTTCCTCAGAGGTCCATGCTGGGACCAGGGAATGTCTCCAGCAGTGACACAGTAGGATGGAAGCAACCTCCAGCAGCTGGGAGGGCACCCCCAAGCCTGAGTGGTGGGGCTGAGACCCCTGAAGGGACAGGATCCAGCCAGAGGGACAAGTTGGAGCAGGGGAACATCATGAGGGGCAACAAAGCCAAGGGTCAGGTCCTGCAGCTGGGCTGGGACAACTCCTGGGGTGCATCCAGGCTGGAGAGCAGCCCTGGGGAGGTGCCAGCTGCAGTGCTGGGGGCAGCTCTGGAAGCCTCAGCACAGGCAGGGAGCTGCTGGAGCAGGACCAGAGGAGGCCACAGCCATGCTGGGAGGGCTGGAAGGGCTCTGCTGGGTCCCCAGGCTGGGAGAGTTCAGCCTGGAGAGGAGAAGGCTGCAGGGAGAGCTGCTGCTGGCCTGGCAGGGCTGGAAGGGGCTGGGGAGAAAGCTGGGGACAGAATGTTGAGCAGGGCCTGTGGGGCCAGGCCAAGGGGGGATGGTTTGGAGCTCCAAGAGGGAGACTGAGTAGATGAAGGCATGAGGCTGGGGAGAGCCTGTGCCAGGGTGCCCAGGGAGCTGGGAGCTGCCCCCTGGCTGGCAGCAGCCCAGGGCAGGCTGTTTGGGGCTCTGAGCTCTGCTTGGGGCTGCAGGGGGCTTGGGCTGGGTGACCTCTGAAGGTCCCTTCCAACCCAACCCATTCCAGGACTCCAGGGGTTCAGGGTGGGCACCAGGGCACCCCTGGGGCTGTGTCACTGCCTGAGGGCTTCTTGCTTTGCAGCTTCCCCAAGCAGGGCCCTGAAGTGCCTGGCTCTGGGCCACCCTCTGCTGACTTCCTCTGCATGGCCAGGAGACAGCAGAAGGACCTTTGGGGTGGCTCTCATTTCACACCATCCCAAAGCCCAGCATGGTGCTGGTGGGAAGGCAGCTCTGGAGCTCAGCCAGGCCAAGCCCAGCCTGCTCCAGCAGGGCACCCCCAGCAGCTTGCCCAGCAGCACCATGGCCAGGGGGGGTTGGAAGCTCTCCACACAAGGAGACTCCACAGCCTCTCTGGGCAGCCTGCTCCAGGCCTCCAGCACCCTCAAAGCCAAGGAAGTTTCTCCTCCTGTTCAGGTGGAAGCCTCCCCTGGCCTCTCCCCAGCACTTCCCAGGCTCTGCCCTGGGCAGCCCAGCCCTGGCCCCAGCCCTGCAGCTGTGGCCTCCCCAGGGCAGAGCAGAGGGGCAGCACAACCTCCCTGCCCCTGCTGCTGCCCACACTCTGCTCCATGCCCCCCAGCACCCCTCCTTGCCCCCCAGCACCCCCAGCTCCTTCTCCTGGCAGCTGCTCCCCAGCAGCTCCCCCCGGGGCTGTGCTGCTGCTGCAGGTTGTCCCTCCCCTGCTCCTTGCCTAGGTCCCTCCAGGAGGTTCCTTCAGCTGCAGGAGCCCTTCCTGAGCTTCCATCCTTTGCTCCCCTCCTGCTTTGGCCCTGCCCAGCAGCTCTGGAGGACAGCCCTGCAGGGACATCACTGGGGGAGCAGTGGGGAAGGTTTGATGCCCAGGAGCCCTCTCCCATTCCCCTGCTGTGTGGTTGGAGGGGATCACTGCTCCTTGCCTGGCACCCTTCATGAGGTTCCTCCACCTCTAGGAGCCCTTCAGGAGCTTCCAGCCCTTTCCCTTTGCTGGAGCACCTAAAGCCCTGTCGTTTGCTACCTCCCACCCACCCTAGAAGCAGAAACTGGGGGTGGGGGGGAGCACAACTCAAGGTACAGCCCCCCCAACACCCCAGCTCCAAGCTGCTGTGCCAACCACACTGGTGGGAGGTGAGGTGTGGATGGAGGCCCACCTGCCCACGTAGCAGAGAGCAGCAGAACCACCCCCTCCAGGCCTCATTTCATCCTAAACCCACGGTCAGAACCCATCTCTTCCCACCTTGAGGGGGTGGCTTTTATCTCTCCTTGCAGCCAGGGTGGTGAGGAAGCTATCTGCTCTTGGGTCCCTAAGGGTGTGGGCCCCCCAGAGGCTGCCCAGGGGCGATAGAGGTGGAGCCCTGGGCACGGTCAGCCCCTCTCAGGTTGATAGCTGAAGTGTTGTCCGACGTGCCCAGGGCTTGGGGATGCTCCAGCAGCCCTACCATGGTGAGGTTCTGCCCTGGAGGACCGGGCTCCAGCACCAGAGTGCGCCCCATGCTGTGGTGGAGGAGCCCAGGGAGCTCCCTCCAGCCTGGCCCATTGCTCTTCTTCAGCCTGGAGGCTGAGGTGAAGGACTCCCTGCACCCCCAAAGCCCAGCATGGTGCTGGTGGGAAGGCAGCTCTGGAGCTCAGCCAGGCCAAGCCCAGCCTGCTCCAGCAGGGCACCCCCAGCAGCTTGCCCAGCAGCACCATGGCCAGGGGGGGTTGGAAGCTCTCCACACAAGGAGACTCCACAACCTCTCTGGGCAGCCTGCTCCAGGCCTCCAGCACCCTCAAAGCCAAGGAAGTTTCTCCTCCTCTTCAGGTGGAAGCTCCTCTGGTGTCACCAAAGCCCTTGTGCAAAGCTCAGCCCCAGCAGGTGCAGGATTCCCTGGCCAGACCTCGTGGTCTGGCCCCATTTGGGTCTGGGGAGAGCTTTCAGAAGCTTTCAGCCAGACCTCTGCTCCATGCCAGTTCCAGATGCAGACTGCTCCCTGGGCTGGAGCCACACTGAGACCTGGCACAGCAGAAAGGCCCTGGGGGGTTGGTGGCAGAGGCTGGAGAGGAGCCAGGGGGTGCCCAGGGGGGCAAGGAGGGCAGCAGCAGCCTGGGCTGGAGCAGCAATGGTGTGGGCAGCAGGAGCAGGGCAGGGATTGTGCCCCTGGGCTGGGCACTGGGGAGCCCACAGCTGCAAGCCTGGGGGCAGGGTTGGGCCCAAGGGCTGCTCCTGAGTGCTGGGCCAAGAGGAGATGGCCTCAGGTTGTGGTCTTCTCCAGCCCAAATGTTGCTGGCATTCCATGACTCCAGCAGGCTCAGGACACATCTCCTGCCATGCCCTGGAGGTCCTCTGTGCATTTTTGTTGCCCCCAGCCCCACATCTCCACAGAGACCCAGATCTGAGGGCAGGGAGACCTCCTGAGCAGAGTCAAAGCCTCAAGAGTCAGAGCCTCAACATCAACCAAACCCCAAAACCCAGCCATGAGGTGCCATGAAAAACCCAGAGCAGACCATGAGCTCCTCCATACCCTCTGGGCTCAAGGCCTGGAGGCTATGAAGGGTTAAGGATGGATCTTCCAACCAGAGGTCCACCTCCTGGGGCAAGGAGACCTTCACCTGACCTGCAGCTCAGGGTTATTTTGGGTGGTTGTTGTTGGAGCTGGAAGGAACAGCTTGAAATGTCCTTTGTGTTGCCATGGGAGATGAGCCACAGGACAATGAGGTCATTCTCCTCCTGGGGAGAACATCCAGCGCTGCTCTGAAGCTCTCCATCTCCTCCCCAAGCCCACCAGACCCCCATGGTGCCTCTGTGGCCTTCCCTCATCCTCCCTTTTCATCCTAAGGAGAGACAAAAAGGCTTTGCCACAGCCTCTCCCTGGCCTGCTTGGTGGCCACTCATGGAACGGGTTGGAGAAGACCTTGAAGGTGATGGAGGCCAAGCATGGCCTCAGCAGAGCCCCAGCACCACCACCCCAGGGCCCTCAGCACCACAGCTGCCAAACCCCTCCAGCCATGGGGACTCCACCACTGCCCTGGGCAGCCTGCCTGATCTTCTGTCCTTCAACCTTCCAGCTGAAGATGGAAGTCCTATCACAGAGGAGGAGACAAATTGCTCCTAACAGACCCAGATCTCAATGAGGTTCTAGCAGGATGTGAAGTGTCCACTCTGAAGGAGTTAAATGGAGACCTGAGGTGTTCAATGGAGACCTTCTGAGGTGTTCAATGGAGACCTTCTGAAGGCCTTCAATGGAGACCCTCTGGGGTGTTCAATGAAGTCCTTCTGAAGGGCTTAAATGGAGACCTCCTGAGGTGTTCAATGGAGACCTTTTGAGGCCAGGCACTAGTGGTGTGCCCCAGGGCTCAGTGCTGGGCCCCAGCCTGTTCAATATCTGTATTGATGATCTGGCTGAGGGCACTGAGTCCATCAGCAGTCAGTTTGCAGATGACACCAAGCTGGGGGCAGGAGTTGAGCTGGTACAGGGTAGGAGAGCTCTGCAGAGGGACCTTGCCAGGCTGGGCAGATGGGCAGAGTCCAGGGGCATGAGACAGAACACATCCAAGTGCCAGGTGCTGCACATTGGCCACAGCAACCCCAGGCTGTGCTACAGGCTGGGGTCAGAGTGGCTGAGAGCAGCCAGGCAGAGAGGGACCTGGGGGTGCTGGTTGAGAGCAGGCTGAACATGAGCCTGCAGTGTGCCCAGGTGGCCAAGAAGGCCAATGGCATCCTGGCCTGCATCAGGAGCAGTGTGGCCAGCAGGAGCAGGGAGGTCATTGTGCCCTGTCCTCAGCACTGGTTAGGCCACACCTTGAGTGCTGTGTCCAGTTCTGGGCCCCTCAGGTGAAGAAGGACATTGAGATGCTGGAAGGTGTCCAGAGAAGGGCAACAAAGCTGGGGAGGGGTCTGGAGCACAGCCCTGGGAGGAGAGGCTGAGGGAGCTGGGGTTGCTTAGCCTGCAGAAGAGGAGGCTCAGGGGAGACCTTCTTGCTCTCTCCAACTCCCTGAAGGGAGGCTGTAGCCAGCTGGGGGTTGGTCTCTTCTGCCAGGCAGCCAGCACCAGAACAAGAGGACACAGTCTCAAGCTGTGCCAGGGGAGGTTTAGGCTGGAGGTGAGGAGAAAGTTCTTCCCAGCAAGAGAGATTGGCCATAGGGATGTGCTGCCCAGGGAGGTGGTGGAGTCCCCATCCCTGGAGGTGTTCAAGAGGGGACTGGATGTGGCCCTTGGTGCCATGGTTTAGCAGTCATGAGGTGCTGGGTGACAGCTTGGACTTGATGATCTCTGAGGTCTCTTCCAGCCTTATTGATTCCATGATTCTATTCTATGGCCTTCTGAGGTGTTCAATAGAGACCTTCTGAGGTGTTCAATAGAGACCTTCTGAGGTGCTCACTTGAGACCTTCTGAGGTGTTCAACAGGGACCTTCTGAGGTGCTCAATGGAGACCTTCTGAGGTGCTCAATGGAGACCTTCTGAGGTGTTCAATGGAGACCTTCTGAGGTGTTCAATAGAGACCTTCTGAGGTGCTCACTTGAGACCTTCTGAGGTGTTCAACAGAGACCTTCTGAGGTGCTCAATGGAGACCTTCTGAGGTGCTCAATGGAGACCTTCTGAGGTGTTCAATGGAGACCTTCTGAGGTGCTCAATGGAGACCTTCTGAGGTGCTCAATGGAGACCTTCTGAGGTGTTCAATGGAGACCTGAGGTCTTAAATAGAGACTTTTGAAGGTCTTCAGTGGAGACCTTCTGAGCTCTTGAATGGAGACTTTCAGAAGGGCTTAAATGGGGACCTTCTGAGGTGTTGGAGACCTTCTGAGGTGCTGAATTGAGACCTGAGGTTAAATGAGAGGTTCTGAAGGTCTTCAATGGAGACCTCTGTGGCCTTAAATGGGGACCTTCTGGGGTGTTGAATGGAGATCTTGTGAAGGTACTAAATGGAGACTTTCAGAGGCCTTAAATGGAGGCCTTCTGAGGTGTTGCATGGAGACCTTCTGAGATGTTCAAGGGAGAACTTCTGAAGGTCTTAACTGAAGACCTTCTGAGGCCTTAAGTAGAGACTTTCTGAGGTGTTCAATGGAGACCTGAGGTGTTAAACAGAGACCTCCTGAAGGTCTCCAGACCTGCTTAGGAAAGGAGGGTGGGTGACCATGGGGCTGCTGTTTAGGTGGGAGCTGAAGCCAGGGCTGGCCACCACTGTGATACTTTTATCTGCAGCCAGCAGCTTCTGCTGCACATCCTCTTATCAGGGCACAGCCCTGGCCTGGTGCTGCTGGCAGGGGCCTGAGGGACCTCCTCTTGGCTCCTGGACTTGACAAATAATGAATAATGGACACCCAGGAGCTGCTGCCAGGTGCCTACAGGCAGGGAGCACCTCAGCTGGTGTTGGAAGAGGTCCTTGAGATGATGGAGGCCAAGCATGGCCTCAGCCCTGCCCCAGCACCACCACCCCAGGGCCCTCAGCACCACAGCTTCCCAACCCCTCCAGCCATGGGCACTCCACCACTGCCCTGGGCAGCCTGACACAGGCCTGGGCACCCCTCCAGGGGCACCAAGTGCTCCTCAGGGCCAAGCTCAACCTCCCCTGCCACAACCTGAGGCCATCTCCTCTTGGCCCAGCCCTCAGGAGCAGCCCTTGAGCCCCAGCTGGCTGCAAGCTGCTCTCAGGGAGCTGCAGAGAGCCACAAGGTCTCCCCTCAGCCTCCTCTGCTGCAGCCTCAACCCCCCCAGCTCCCTCAGCTGCTCCTCACAACTTCTCCACAGCCTTCTCCTCCTTCCCCAGACCCCTCCCCAGCTTCCTTGCCCTGCTCTGGCCCTGCCCCAGCCCTCAAGCTCCTCCTGGCAGGGAGATCCCAACCCTGCCCCCAGGCTTGCAGCTGTGGGCTCCCCAGTGCCCAGCCCAGGGGCACAATCCCTGCCCTGCTCCTGCTGCCCACACCATTGCTGCTGCTGCCCAGGCTGCTGCTGCCCTCCTTGCCCCCCTGGGCACCCCCTGGCTCCTCTCCAGCTGCTGCCACAAGCCCCCCCAGGGCCTTTCTGCTGTGCCAGGTCTCAGTGTGGCTCCAGCCCAGGGAGCAGTCTGCATCTGGAACTGGCATGGAGCAGAGGTCTGGCTGAAAGCTTCTGAAAGCTCTCCCCAGACCCAAATGGGGCCAGACCACGAGGTCTGGCCAGGGAATCCTGCACCTGCTGGGGCTGAGCTTTGCACAAGGGCTTTGGTGACACCAGAGGAGCTTCCACCTGAAGAGGAGGAGAAACTTCCTTGGCTTTGAGGGTGCTGGAGGCCTGGAGCAGGCTGCCCAGAGAGGTTGTGGAGTCTCCTTGTGTGGAGAGCTTCCAACCCCCCCTGGCCATGGTGCTGCTGGGCAAGCTGCTGGGGGTGCCCTGCTGGAGCAGGCTGGGCTTGGCCTGGCTGAGCTCCAGAGCTCCCTTCCCACCAGCACCATGCTGGGCTTTGGGATGGTGTGAAATGAGAGCCACCCCAAAGGTCCTTCTGCTGTCTCCTGGCCATGCAGAGGAAGTCAGCAGAGGGTGGCCCAGAGCCAGGCACTTCAGGGCCCTGCTTGGGGAAGCTGCAAAGCAAGAAGCCCTCAGGCAGTGACACAGCCCCAGGGGTGCCCTGGTGCCCACCCTGAACCCCTGGAGTCCTGGAATGGGTTGGGTTGGAAGGGACCTTCAGAGGTCACCCAACCCAAGCCCCCTGCAGCCCCAAGCAGAGCTCAGAGCCCCAAACAGCCTGCCCTGGGCTGCTGCCAGCCAGGGGGCAGCTCCCAGCTCCCTGGGCACCCTGGCACAGGCTCTCCCCAGCCTCATGCCTTCATCTACTCAGTCTCCCTCTTTGACTTCCAATCCATCTCCCCTTGGCCTGGCCCCACAGGTCCTGCTCCACACTCTGTCCCCAGCTTTCTCCCCAGCCCCTTCCAGCCCTGCCAGGCCAGCAGCAGCTCTCCCTGCAGCCTTCTCTTCTCCAGGCTGAACAACCCCAACCCTCCCAGCCTGGCCTCCCAGCAGAGCCCTTCCAGCCCTCCTCTGGCCTCTGTCCCTGCCCCTCTCTCCTTGTGACCCCTCTGAAACCATGGGATCATGGAATGCATCGGGTTGGAAGGGACCTTCAGGGGTCCAACCCCAAGTGTGCTGGGATCCTGGGAAGGGTCTGAGGATTCCCTAAGCTCCTCCATCAGGACCTCTGTCCCACCAGAGAGCCATCCCTCCAGGTCTGAGAGCCTGCTGAGGGCTCCAAGCTTGGGTGATGCTGACGGGCAGGAGCTTGCCCAAGGGTTGACATCCTGCTGGAGGCCCTTGGGGCGGCCCTGAACACTTCTGTGGTGTGCAGGAGGACAGAGGAGTGGATGGAGGAGGAGATAAGGAAGGTATTGTGTCCTGAGCCTGCCTGTTAAGGACTTTCTTCTTGCAGGCCACACCTCACAGCAGGCTGACCGCTGCCTGGAGACACCAACCCAGCGCCTGCCGGAGACCCCCAGCCAATGCCCCCTGGGGGTGGGACGGGGGAGGAGCTGCTGCTGGGGGGGATAAAAAAGCCACCAGCAGCAGCCTGGGGGTCTGCAGCTCAGCTCCAGCCCTCTGTGTCCTCCTGCAAGCTCCTGAGGAAGCCAGCAGCCAGCAGCCAGCATGGTGCACTGGACAGCCGAGGAGAAGCAGCTCATCACCAGCATCTGGGCCAAGGTCAACGTGGAGGAATGTGGTGCTGAGGCCCTGGCCAGGTGAGCTCCAGGCTGCTCTGGGCATCTCCTCAGCTCCAGCATGGGGGCAGAGGGACCAGGAGGAGCACCCCTGGCAGCCTCTAACCTCTCCATCTCTCCTTTGTGGCCACCTCCACCATGGGGGCAGAGGGACCAGGAGGAGCACCCCTGGCAGCCTCTAACCTCTCCATCTCTCCTTTGTGGCCACCTCCACCATGGGGGCAGAGGGACCAGGAGGAGCACCCCTGGCAGCCTCTAACCTCTCCATCTCTCCTTTGTGGCCACCTCCCTGCAGGTTGCTGATTGTCTACCCCTGGACCCAGAGGTTCTTTGACAACTTTGGGAACCTCTCCAGCCCCACTGCCATCATTGGCAACCCCAAGGTCCGTGCCCATGGCAAGAAGGTCCTCACCTCCTTTGGGGAAGCCATCAAGAACCTGGACAACATCAAAGCCACCTACTCCAAGCTGTCAGAGCTGCACTGTGAGAAGCTCCACGTGGACCCTGAGAACTTCAGGGTGAGTCCTACACTTGGGGCTTGACCTTCTCTCCCTCCAGCCTGAGGAGCACCTTGGTGCCTGGAGGGTTCCAAATGAGCACCATCAACCTGGCAGAGACAGAGGAGGGGGCTTAGGGAGAGGAAGGTTAGGGGAGAGGAGAAGGTTGGGCATCTGGTGACACCAGGGGGATGCCAGGCTCCAGGTTCTGAAGGGCTTGGGCTTGGGAGAAGCTTCTGAGGTCCTGGAGGTTCCTGCAGGCTTGGGTTGGAGAGAAGTGGGAGAAGGCAGTTGAGATCTTGGTTGGGGGTGAGGATGGAGACCATCTTCTTCTCTTCTCCACATCCCATCCACCTTCACTGTTCCCAAGGCTGGGAGATGGGAGAGCAGAAGGAGAAGCAAGGGTGGGGTGGCAAAGGGCAGGAGATCAGTGGCAAGAGGTGGAGAGGCCAGGTCTGAGGGTGGGGTGGAGGGCAGCAGATGTGGGAGGGCAGCAGAAGGGGGCATGAGGCCAAAGAGATGAGGCTGAAGGTGGTGAGGAGTCACTGTGGGGTGGTGAGAAGTCACTGGGCCCTTGGTGCCCTGGGCTGGAGCTTCCAGGAAGCCACCAGAGATCTGGGGTGCCTCCAGACTTTGCTCCTCGGGGCTCATCCTCCACGGATCTGGGTTCCCTCCAGCTCCTGGCCCTTGAATTTCAACCTCCAGAGCCCACCTGCAGGTTGGGTTCCCACCAAGCCTTGGGTGCCAGGGTCCTGTTGCAGGGTGAAGCTGTCCTCAGCACCACACTGACCTGGTTCCTTCTCCTCTCCAGCTCCTGGGAGACATCCTCATCATTGTGCTGTCTGCCCACCTCACCAAGGACTTTGGTCCTGCCTGCCAGGCCACCTGGCAGAAGCTGGTGGGGGTGGTGGCTCATGCCCTGGCCTACAAGTACCACTGAAGCCCCTGGAGCTCCCCCAGGGGTCTGCAGCACCCAATAAACTCAACATCTTCTGTACTGCTTCTTGGTGTCCTTCCATGGCTCAGAGGCTAACCCTGGGGGGTGGGGGAGAAGGAGGGACCAAGGGGCTAGGGAAGGGGCAAGGTGGGCTTCAATCCCTTGGGCTGGTCCTGGACCTCCATCTACCATGAGGTGATGCTGGGGTGGTCCTCACAGGCAGAGCTTGGGACAGAGCTGGGGGTGGGGGGTGGGTAGTGGCTTCTAGAGCAGTGGTGGCCACAGCCCAGCACACCCAGGACCACTGAAATTGAGATGGAAATGGTCTTAGGGTCACCATGGGGCATTTGGAGACCAAGGAGGGCAGCAGCAGCCTGGGCTGGAGCAGCAATGGTGTGGGCAGCAGGAGCAGGGCAGGGATTGTGCCCCTGGGCTGGGCACTGGGGAGCCCACAGCTGCAAGCCTGGGGGCAGGGCTGGGCAACTCCCTGCCAGGAGGACCTTGAGGGCTGGGGCAGGGCCAGAGCAGGGCAAGGAAGCTGGGGAGAGGTCTGGGGAAGGAGGAGAAGGCTGTGGAGAAGTTGTGAGGAGCAGCTGAGGGAGCTGGGGGGGTTGAGGCTGCAGCAGAGGAGGCTGAGGGGAGACCTTGTGGCTCTCTGCAGCTCCCTGAGGGCAGCTTGCAGCCAGCTGGGGCTCAAGGGCTGCTCCTGAGGGCTGGGCCAAGAGGAGATGGCCTCAGGTTGTGGCAGGGGAGGTTGAGCTTGGCCCTGAGGAGCAATTGGTGCCCCTTGAGGGGTGCCCAGGCCTGTGGCAGGCTGCCCAGGGCAGTGGTGGAGTGCCCATGGCTGGAGGGGTTGGGGCAGTGCTGGGGAGAGCCCTTCCTCACCTTCAAGGCCTTCTCCAACCCATTCCATGGCTCTATGGTTTGGATCAGAAGATGATATCTGAATGTGTAGGAATCCAAGAGGAGGAGGTGAGGACAGGACCCCCCCAGGTGTCTCAACCACACCACTCAGGCTTGGTGCCACCTCCCAGCTGCCTGAGGTTGCTTGCATCCCACACTGGCACTGCTGAAGGCATGAACTGGTCCCAGGGTGGACCTCTGAGGAGCAGCTCTGCTCTTGGGCCTGCAGTTACAGGTGGGATCCCACCAGCTCCATGTCCCTCCTCTGATGGACCCAACACTGCAGATGGGATCCCACCAGCTCCATGTTCCTCCCCTGATGGACCCAACCCTGCAGATGGGATCCCACCAGCTCCATGTCCCTCCTGTGCTGAGGGATGGACCTGGGCAGGGATCTCCAGGTGGGAAAAGAAGCTTCTGGTGGGAACAAAGACTCCTGGCTGAAGAGAGAAGAGATGGGATGTGCTGGAGGAGAGAACAAGAAGGTTGGCCATGGTCCAGAGCAGGGTCCAGATGTCTCCTCAGCTGATAAGGCTCTGCTCAAGCTTGGCAGGGGACACAGCTGCAATCAGAGTGACCAACCAACAACCTCTGCTGCCGCCAGGAACCTCCCTGCAGGATGCCTCTTGCCACCACCAGCATGGTTGGGCTCCTGCAAAGGGATCTTCTCCAGCCATGGAAGTTGACCTGGACCACTGTGGAGACAAGGGGTTGTGGAGACAGAGCCTTCTTCATGGCACCTTCCACCCACACCAAAGGCTGGAAGGATCAGAAGGGCCTGGTGTGGTGGTGGTGATGGGACGGGACCTCTTGGAGCTCAGCCAGGCCAGGGGCACCCCCAGCAGCTTGCCCAGGGGCACCATGGCCAAGGGGGGTTGGAAGCTCTCCAAAGAAGGAGACTCCACAACCTCTCTGGGCAGCTGCTCCAGGCCTTGGTCACCCTTAAGCCAAGAAGTTTCTCCTCATCTCCAGCTGGAAGCCTTCCCTGGGCTATCTCCAGCAGTTCCCAGGCCCTCGGCAGCTGGGGAGCCCAGAACTGGCCCCAGCACTGCAGCTGTGTCCTCCCCAGGGCAGAGCAGAGGGGCAGCAGAACCTCCCTGCCCCTACTGCTGCCCACACTCTGCTCCATGCCCCCCAGGACACTTTTGGCCTTCTTGGCCACCAGGGCCAACAATGTCTCCTCATCTCATTTGGGGTCTAAATCTCCCCCTCTGCTCCACGCTGCTGAGACCACAGCTGGAGCTCTGTGTCCAGTTCTGGAGCCTCTGTTCCAGGAAGGATCTGGAGGTGCTGGAAGGTGTCCAGAGCAGGGCCATGAGGAGGAGCAGAGGGCTGGAGCTGCTCTGCTATGGAGACAGACTGAGGGAGTTGGGGTTGTGCAGTCTGGAGAGGAGAAGGCTCTGAGGAGACCTTGTGGTGGCCTTCCAGGATCTGCAGGGGGCTACAGGAAAGCTGGGGAGGGACTTCTGAGGGTGTCAGGGAGGGATAGGACTGGGGGGGATGGAGCAGAACTAGAAGTGGGGAGACTCAGATTGGATGTGAGGGAGAAGCTCTTCCCCATGAGGGTGGTGAGAGCCTGGCACAGGTTGCCCAGGGAGGTGGTGGAAGCCTCACCCCTGGAGGTGTTGAAGGCCAGGCTGGAGGTGGCTGTGAGCAACCTGCTCTGGTGTGAGGTGTCCCTGGCCATGGCAGGGGGGTTGGGACTGGCTGAGCCTTGAGGTCCCTTCCAACCCTGCCCATTCTATGATCTCATCTCATTTTGGGTCTCTTCAGGTCATTTTGGGCCTACACCTCATGTCATTTTGGTTGTTCTCATGTCATTGGGGGTCCCCAGCCCACATCCAGCTCCCAACCTCCAGCTCCCTCTGCACTCCTGTTGTGGGTAACTCCACCTCGACCTTGTGTGGGGAAGGGGCTACCAGCAGAGGTTCTTGGCTATCAGATGATGTTGTCCACTCGAAGGCAGAGGGGGCTCAGGGCCCCTTGGCCACCACCCAAGGTTGCTATCTGTACCTGCACAGCCCAGTTCCCTCTCTAGTCCCCACCAGCAGCTCCCCTGAGCTGAAATTAGAAGCTGTTGCTGCCCTGTAAAAACCCTTGAAGCAGCCTTTGGCTTCCACCACTTCCTTCTCATCCTCCTCCTCCTCCTTCTTCTTCAGGGAAGCCCTGGAAGAACCTTCCACCACCACAGCCAGCATGGTGCACTGGACAGCTGAGGAGAAGCAGCTCATCACCAGCCTCTGGGCCAAGGTCAGCATGGCCAAGTGTGGTGCTGAGGCTCTGGCCAGGTAAGGGCCAAGCTGCTGTGGGCATCTCCTCAGCTTCACCCTAGGGGGCAGAGGAACCACTCCTGGCACCATAAAGGTGTCCTTGTGTCTGCTTGTGTCCATCCATCTCCTTCCCCCAGGCTGCTGATCGTCTACCCCTGGACCCAGAGGTTCTTTGCCTCTTTGGGAACCTCTCCAGCCCCGCTGCCATCACTGGCAACCCCATGGTCTGTGCCCAGGGCAAGAAGGTGAGGACCTTTGGGGAAGCTATGAGGAACCTGGGCAGCATCAAGCAAAGCTTTGCTCAGCTGAGCAAACTCCACTGTGAGAAGCTCCACCTGGACCCCGAGAACTTCAGGGTGAGCCACGCTTGGCCTCCAGCCTTGGCTGGCTCCTGTCCTCTGCAGAGGGCTGCAGGGGGAGGTCCTGGAGGTGTCTCAAAGTCAGTGAGACCTTCAGAAGGGGGCTGAGACCTGGAGCCTGCAGAGGACATGGGTGGTGGTGGAGAAGAGGACATAGTTTGGGAAGAGCAAAGAGGAGTCCTGGGGCTGGGAGCTGTCAGAAGAAGGTCCCAGACTGGAGGAGGTGGATGGAGAGTTGGTGGGACCCAAGGTTGGCCTGGAGCAAGCAGAGAGCAGAAGAGAAGCAACTGAGGCAGGGCTTGGGGGGAAGAGCTGAGCTTGGCTGTGGCTGGAGAGGTTCCAGCAGGAGATCCTCACCATGGTCCCTGCAGCAGGAGACAGCAGGGGTGGGGAGGGGGTTGGAGGACAGGAGAAACCCAGCCATGAAGAGGACACCAAGCAGCAGGCAAAGGAAAGGGTTTGAGGAGGAGGCTCCAGCTGATGGAATCATGGAAGGGTTTGGGTGGGAAGGGACCTCAGAACTGCTCCAGCCCAACCCTCTGCCATGGGCAGGGCCACATGCAGCTGGAGCAGGGTGCTCCAAGGTCTAACTAACCTGGCCTTGGATCTTCCCATGGCTGGGGACATGGTGGTGAGGAGCTGTGCAAGGATCCTTATTCCCTTCCTTGCTTTGGGATGGGGTCCCCAATTGTTGGTGGCCAGATGTGAAGATCTGGGTGGTGGGAAGGGGGGGGGGGGGGGGTTGGTGAGATGGTGTGGAGGCTGCTGAGGTGGTGGGGAGGGTGGTGGGAGGGTGGGGAGGATGGGGAGATGGTGGGGAGGATGGGGAGATGGTGGGGAGGATGGGGAGATGGTGGGGAGGGTGGTGGGGTGGTGGTAAGGGTGGTGGGGAGGGTGGTGAGAGGGTGGGATGGAGGGAAGGGTGGTGGTGGTGGGACAGTGGGGAGGGGGGTGGTGACCTCCATCCTGATGGCCTCTCCTCCTTCCCTTAGCAGCTCCTGGGTGACATCTTCATCGTGGTCCTGGCTGGCCACACTTTGGCCAGGACTTCTCCCCTGCCTGCTAGGCTGCCTGGCAGAAGATGGTCAGGGTGGTGGCTCATGCCCTGGCCCATGAGTTCTGGGCCCCTCAGGTTAGGAAAGATGTGGAGTTGCTGGAAGGGGTCCAGAGAAGGGCAGCAAAGCTGGGGAGGGGTCTGGAGCACAGCCCTGGGAGGAGAGGCTGAGGGAGCTGGGGTTGCTTAGCCTGCAGAAGAGGAGGCTCAGGGGAGACCTTCTTGCTCTCTCCAACTCCCTGAAGGGAGGCTGTAGCCAGCTAGGGGTTGGTCTCTTGTCCCAGGCACCCAGCACCAGCACAAGAGGACACAGTCTCAAGCTGTGCCAGGGGAGGTTTAGGCTGGAGGTGAGGAGAAAGTTCTTCCCAGCAAGAGAGATTGGCCATAGGGATGTGCTGCCCAGGGAGGTGGTGGAGTCCCCATCCCTGGAGGTGCTTAGGAAGAGACTGGATGGGGAGCTTGGTGCCATGGGTTAGTTGATGAGAAGGTGCTGGGGGATAGGTTGGACTCAGTGATCTCAAAGGTCTCTTCCAACCTGGTTCATTCTACTCTACTCCACTCCACTCCACTCCACTCCACTCCACTCCACTCCACTCCACTCCACTCCACTCCACTCCACTCCACTCCACTCCACTCCACTCCACTCCACTCCACTCCACTCCACTCACCACTGAAGGTCCTTCTGCATGTTTGGAGATGCTGTTTGGCTCCTGGAGAAACATCTCCTTGGCTTCTGCTGTTCTCCAGCAGCCCAATAAATGCCAACTGCTTCCAGCCCAGCCAAGTGGTCTCCTTCTGGATGGGGACAGCCCTGAAGAGGTTGGAGGTGACCACAGAGATGGGTGAAGACCTTGAGCTTTTGTCTTGGCTATGACAAGCCACCAGGGAGGCTTGTCCAGGGTGGAGGATCCCAGGGAAGGTTGAAGAGCAAAAGCCAAACAGAAGCACAGATTTAGGGGTGGTGGTGGACACCAGGAAGCATCTTTGGGGCTCACAGAGGAGAACATTTTGGGTTAGGAGTGGGACTGGTGGTCCAGACTGGGACCAGGGCTCCTCCACATGTTCATCAGGCACACAGAGGGATGGAGTCAACCCCAGCAACCTTGGAGGTGACACCAAGGGAAGGGGTGAAGGTGACACAGCTGAGGCATGAGACTCATCTAAAGGTATCTGAGACCAGGAGAACCTCATGAGGTTCAAGTGGTCAATGCAATCAGGTTGCTGCATGGTCACCTAGACCCTGCTGGACCTCCTGGCACTCCATGGCCAATGCAATCAGGTTGCTCCACGGCCACCTAGACCCTGCTGGACCTCCTGGCACTCCATGGCCAATGCAATCAGGTTGCTCCACGGCCACCTAGACCCTGCTGGACCTCCTGGCACTCCATGGCCAATGCAATAAGGCTGCTCCACAGCCACCTAGACCCTGCTGGACCTCCTGGCACTCCATGGCCAATGCCATCAGGTTGCTCCATGGCCATCCCTGGACCACCTGGCATCCCATGGTCCAAAGCCTTCCATGACCCTGGGTCAAAGCTTCCCCTGAGGGCTTCCTGGGGCCCAGAGGAGGAGGTCAATCCCCCTGCAGCTGGAAATCAAAGGCAGGAGGAGGGCAGCCGGCCAGCCCAGCCTGCTGCTGGTGGATCTGGGCACCTTGCCCTGGAACCCCACCCTGATGCCACATCCACCCTTCCCCCCCTCGGGCGGCCCAGCCAATGGGGAGGTGGCTGAGGGAGAGGAGGGGCCGAAGGGAGAGGATAAAAGGAGGTGCCCGGGGGGCCGAGCTGCCATCTCCTGGGGAGCCAGAGCTCAGAGTCGCTCCGTCCCTGCCAGCAGCCACCTTCTGCCCACCGCCCAGCACCGCCGCCGCCATGGTGCACTGGACAGCCGAGGAGAAGCAGCTCATCACCAGCATCTGGGGCAAGGTCAACGTGGCCGAGTGCGGCGCCGAGGCCCTGGCCAGGTGAGCGCCGAGCTGCCGGGGGCATCCCCTCAGCCGGCACCGCGGGGGCAGGAGGAGCCGCTCCTGGCACCGCTGGGCTGTCCCCTTGGGCTCCAGCTCCTCCCACCTACCTTCTTCTCCCATCCATCCTTCTCCTCCCATCCATCTTCTTCTTCCCCCACCAACCCAGGCTGCTGATTGTCTACCCCTGGACCCAGAGGTTCTTCGCCTCCTTCGGGAACCTGTCTGGTGCCACTGCCATCTCTGGCAACCCCATGGTCAAAGCCCATGGCAAGAAGGTGCTGACCTCCTTTGGAGATGCTGTGAAGAACCTGGACAGCATCAAGAACACCTTTGCTCAGCTGTCTGAGCTGCACTGTGACAAGCTGCACGTGGACCCCGAGAACTTCAGGGTGAGCTGGGGGTTGAGGAGGTGAAGGAGAAGGAAGAGGAGGAGGAAGGGTTGGTGGTTGAGGAGAGGAAGGAGAGGGCTGGAAGGGGAGCTGGTGGTTGAGGAGAGGAAGGAGAAGGAAGAGAGGATGAAGGTTTGGAGGTTGAGGAGAGGAAGGAGAGGGCTGGAAGGGGAGCTGGTGGTTGAGGAGAGGAAGGAGAGGGCTGGAAGGGCAGCTGGTGGTTGAGGAGAGGAAGGAGAAGGAAGAGAGGATGAAGGTTTGGTGGTTGAGGAGAGGAAGGAGAGGGCTGGAAGGGCAGCTGGTGGTTGAGGAGAGGAAGGAGAGGGCTGGAAGGGCAGCTGGTGGTTGAGGAGAGGAAGGAGAGGGCTGGAAGGGCAGCTGGTGGTTGAGGAGAGGAAGGAGAGGGCTGGAAGGGCAGCTGGTGGTTGAGGAGAGGAAGGAGAGGGCTGGAAGGGCAGCTGGTGGCTGACACAAGGTCACAATCACAGAGTGTTAGGGGCTGGAAGGGATCTCAAAACCTCATCCAGTGCAACCCTGCTGCTGGAGCAGGAGCTCCTAGAGCAGGGCACACAGGAACACATCCAGGGGTGTCTGGAATCTCTGCAGAGAGGGAGACTCCACAGCCCCCCTGGGCAGCCTGCTCCAGGCCTCTGTCACCCTCAGAGGGGAAAAATTCTTCCTCCTGTTCCCATGGAAGTTCTTTGCCTCACCCTCCACCCAGTGCCCCCCGGTCTGGCACTGAGCCTGGCTCCATCCTCTGGGCACTGCCCCTGCATATCTTGATCAACGACAATGAGGTCACCTCTCAGGCTCCTCTCCTCCATGGGAAAGAGAAGGGTGGAAGAGGTAGAGGAGTTGATGGTTAGGGCACAGAGGAAGGCACAGGAGGGGTTTGGGTGAAGAGCAGCACCTGGAGAGCTTTGTGGAGTTCCCTCCCTCACCACCAGCTTGGCAGTGCTGAGCTCCCCCTCTCCTGCTCCTTGCTCTCATCCACATCTCCTCCCTCCTCTACCACATCTTCTACTCCATGTTCTCAATCACCTCTCACCCTCCTCACTCAACCACATCTCCTCCTCCTCCTCGCTCCCCTCCACCTCTCCTCCTCCTCGCTCCCCTCCACCTCTCCTCCTCCTCGCTCCCCTCCACCTCTCCTCCTCCTCCTCGCTCCCCTCCACCTCTCCTCCTCCTCGCTCCCCTCCACCTCTCCTCCTCCTGGCTGCCCTCCACCTCTCCTCCTCCTCCTTGCTCACCCACCTCTCCTCTTGTGTGTGCCCCCAGCTCCTGGGTGACATCCTGATCATCGTCCTGGCTGGCCACTTCGGCAAGGACTTCACCCCCGAGGCCCAGGCCGCCTGGCAGAAGCTGGTCCGTGCTGTGGCCCACGCCCTGGCCCGCAAGTACCACTAGATCCACGCAGAGGTGGTGGCCAAGGCCCTCCAGCACCTCCCTGAGATCTTCCTCTGGAGCCCACAGCTTCTAACAGCCAAATAAAGCTCAGCCTTGTGAAGCCTCCACCGAGTCCTCTGCGTCCATGGGAGGCTGGGAGAGGGTTGGGGCGGGGGGTGGCCGTGGTGGGGGCTGGGCGGCCGAGGGTGAAGCCTGGGTCCCGTTGGGTCCTTTCATTCCGGGTGGGCTTTGCCTTTGGAGGTCATCTGGAGAAGGTTGGGGGTGGCCCCAAGCCTGCCCTCCTTCTGTGGGGAGCCACACGAGGAGGGAGCCCTTGGGATGCCCCTCTGAGAACCTCCTCTTGCAGGCCAGGAGAGTTGGAGGCGGCTTGGGGGGATCCTGGGGGCACGGGTGGGGAGGACTGAGAGGATCTGGGGGCTGTGGGGAGGCTTGAGAAGGTCTGGGGAGGGGGGAGGTGTTGTAGGTTCAGCACTAAGTGCCCTACCATAAATTCCTCCAGAGGTCTGGATAGACCCAAAGGGAGCTGAGAGTTTACCCCAGAGGGAGGCCACAGGATATTGTCCTTTGTTCTTCCATCCCACATCCTGCCCCTGGGCTGGGACCATCCTCACTCTCCATACAGAGTGGGGGCTGAGGTGGCCGTGGTTGGCTTTGAGCTCCCCTCACAGCTGGGAAAGACCCAGGAGAAGCCAAAGCCTGGCAGGTCCTGCAAGAAAAGGACACCTGGTACACCCCCAGGGGAACTCAGAAGACCAAACAGCTCCAAGCTCTCTGATGGTGCTGAGACCCTGGGGGGATTGGCCACAGAAGCTGTGGGCATCTCATCTCTGGAGGCACCCAAGACCAAGCTCGATGAGTTCTTGAGCAACCTGGCCTAAGTAGGAGCTTCCCCTACCCATGGCCAGTGGGGTTGGCACTGGATCATCTTCAAGGTCCCTTCCAAGCCAACCTATTCTTTGAAGTCCAAGTCCTCAGCCTTGCAGCCATGAGGCATTGGTCTAAGCTGAGGGCCACCAAAGCTTCCTCTGAGGGCTTCCTGGAAGCCAGAGGTGGAGATCAATCCACCCTGCAGCTGGACAGCAAAGATAGGAGGAGGGCAGGTGGCCACCTGGCACTCCATGGCCAATGCAATCAGGTTGCTCCATGGTCACCCACAACCCTGCTGGACCTCCTGGCACTCCATGGTCAATGCAAGCAGGTTGCTCCATGGTCACCTAGACCCTGCTGGACCTCCTGGCACTCCATGGTCAATGCAATCAGGTTGCTCCACGGCCACCTAGACCCTGCTGGACCTCCTGGCACTCCATGGCCAATGCAATCAGGTTGCTCCATGGTCACCCACAACCCTGCTGGACCTCCTGGCACTCCATGGTCAATGCAATCAGGTTGCTCCATGGTCACCTAGACCCTGCTGGACCTCTTGGCACTCCATTGCCAATGCCATCAGGTTGCTCCATGGTCACCTAGACCCTGCTGGACCTCCTGGCACTCCATGGCCAATGCAATCAGGTTGCTCCATGGTCACCCACAACCCTGCTGGACCTCCTGGCACTCCATGGCCAATGCCATCAGGTTGCTCCATGGTCACCTAGACCCTGCTGGACCTCCTGGCACTCCATGGTCAATGCAATCAGGTTGCTCCATGGTCACCCACAACCCTGCTGGACCTCCTGGCACTCCATGGCCAATGCAATCAGGTTGCTCCATGGTCACCCACAACCCTGCTGGACCTCCTGGCACTCCATGGCCAATGCAATCAGGTTGCTCCATGGTCACCTAGACCCTGCTGGACCTCCTGGCACTCCATGGCCAATGCCATCAGGTTGCTCCATGGCCATCCATGGACCACCTGGCATCCCATGGTCCAAAGCCTTCCATGACCCTGGGTCAAAGCTTCCCCTGAGGGCTTCCTGGGGCCCAGGGGAGGAGGTCAATCCCCCTGCAGCTGGAAATCAAAGGCAGGAGGAGGGCAGCCGGCCAGCCCAGCCTGCTGCTGGTGGATCTGGGCACCTTGCCCTGGAACCCCACCCTGATGCCACATCCACCCTTCCCCCCCTCGGGCGGCCCAGCCAATGGGGAGGTGGCCGAGGGAGAGGAGGGGCCGAAGGGAGAGGATAAAAGGAGGTGCCCGGGGGGCCGAGCTGCCATCTCCTGGGGAGCCAGAGCTCAGAGTCGCTCCGTCCCTGCCAGCAGCCACCTTCTGCCCACCGCCCAGCACCGCCGCCGCCATGGTGCACTGGACAGCCGAGGAGAAGCAGCTCATCACCAGCATCTGGGGCAAGGTCAACGTGGCCGAGTGCGGCGCCGAGGCCCTGGCCAGGTGAGCGCCGAGCTGCCGGGGGCATCCCCTCAGCCGGCACCGCGGGGGCAGGAGGAGCCGCTCCTGGCACCGCTGGGCTGTCCCCTTGGGCTCCAGCTCCTCCCACCTACCTTCTTCTCCCATCCATCCTTCTCCTCCCATCCATCTTCTTCTTCCCCCACCAACCCAGGCTGCTGATTGTCTACCCCTGGACCCAGAGGTTCTTCGCCTCCTTCGGGAACCTGTCTGGTGCCACTGCCATCTCTGGCAACCCCATGGTCAAAGCCCATGGCAAGAAGGTGCTGACCTCCTTTGGAGATGCTGTGAAGAACCTGGACAGCATCAAGAACACCTTTGCTCAGCTGTCTGAGCTGCACTGTGACAAGCTGCACGTGGACCCCGAGAACTTCAGGGTGAGTCCTGCTCCTCATCCAGGGAACAATCTCCTCCTCCTCCTGGCCTTGTGGGGAAGCTTCTACCCCACCACCCACAGGAGGAATTCAGCTTGGATGTGTTGGGGTGGGAGGAAGAAGAGGAAGAGGGGTTGGTGGGTAAGGGGATGAAGGAGAGGGGTGGGAGAGGAGCTGGGGGTGAGGAGCTGGAGAATAAGAAGGAGGAGGAGGAGTGGAACTGTTGGTGAGGGCATGGAGGAGATTGGTGGGATAGGAGCTGGAGCATGAGGGGATGAAGGAGAGGGATGGGAGAGGAGCTGGGGAACAAGGGGATGAAAAAGAAGGGTGGGAGAGGTGATGGGGGGTGAGGGGATGAAGGAGAAAGGTGGGAGAGGTGCTGGGGGTTGAGGGGGTGGAGAACAAGAAGGAGGAGGAGTGGAGCTGTTGGTGAGGGGATGGAGAAGTGGAGCTGTTGGTGAGGGGATGGAGGAGAGGGGTGGGATAGGAGCTGGAGGGTGAGGGGATGAAGGAGAAGGATGGGAGAGGAGCTGGGGAACAAGGGAATGAAGGAGAAGGGTGGGAGAGGTGATGGGGGGGTGAGGGGATGAAGGAGAAGGAGGAGAGGAGCTGCGGGGTGAGGGGATGAAGGAGGAGGACAAGAAGGAGGATGAGGGGTTGGAGGTTGAGGAGATGGAGGAGAGGGGTGGGAAAGGAAGAGGAGCTGGTGGCTGGGGCACAGAGGAAGACACAGAAGGGTCAAGGAAGGAACCTGCAGCTTGGGGAGGAAGCCCCTAGGAGGGTGGGGGATGGTGGTGGCTCTGGAGAGGACATCTGGAGGGTGAAAGCCAGGATGAAAGGCAGGGGAGCAGAAGATGCTGTGGGTGAAGGGCAGCATCTAGAGGGACATCAGTGGAGATCCCCCTGCATGGTCCCCACCAGCTTGGCTGTGCTGGAGCTTCACCTCTCCTCCTCCTCGCTCCCCTCCACCTCTCCTCCTCCTCGCTCCCCTCCACCTCTCCTCCTCCTCGCTCCCCTCCACCTCTCCTCCTCCTGGCTCCCCTCCACCTCTCCTCCTCCTCGCTCCCCTCCATCTCTCCTCCTCCTCGCTCCCCTCCACCTCTCCTCCTCCTCCTCCTGGCTCCCCTCCACCTCTCCTCCTCCTCCTTGCTCACCCACCTCTCCTCTTGTGTGTGCCCCCAGCTCCTGGGTGACATCCTGATCATCGTCCTGGCTGGCCACTTCGGCAAGGACTTCACCCCCGAGGCCCAGGCCGCCTGGCAGAAGCTGGTCCGTGCTGTGGCCCACGCCCTGGCCCGCAAGTACCACTAGATCCACGCAGAGGTGGTGGCCAAGGCCCTCCAGCACCTCCCTGAGATCTTCCTCTGGAGCCCACAGCTTCTAACAGCCAAATAAAGCTCAGCCTTGTGAAGCCTCCACCGAGTCCTCTGCGTCCATGGGAGGCTGGGAGAGGGTTGGGGCGGGGGGTGGCCGTGGTGGGGGCTGGGCGGCCGAGGGTGAAGCCTGGGTCCCGTTGGGTCCTTTCATTCCGGGTGGGCTTTGCCTTTGGAGGTCATCTGGAGAAGGTTGGGGGAGGCCCCAAGCCTGCCCTCCTTCTGTGGGGAGCCACACGAGGAGGGAGCCCTTGGGATGCCCCTCTGAGAACCTCCTCTTGCAGGCCAGGAGAGTTGGAGGCGGCTTGGGGGGATCCTGGGGGCACGGGTGGGGAGGACTGAGAGGATCTGGGGGCTGTGGGGAGGCTTGAGAAGGTCTGGGGAGGGGGGAGGTGTTGTAGGTTCTGTGGTGATCCTGTGGGGAAGCTTGAGCTGATTTTGGGGCCACCTGAGATGATTTTGGGGTGGTGAGGGGGGACACTTGAGATGGTTTGGGGAGCTTTGGGGGAGGCTTGAGATGGTTTGGGGGTGGTCTCGAGATGGCTGGGGAAGGTTTTGGGGCCAATTGAGGTGGTTTGGGGGATAACTGAGATGCTTTGGAGGTTCTTTGGGGAGGCTTGAGACGACGTGGGGAGGTTTTGAGGAGGCTGGAGATGGTTTGGGGGCATCCTGGGGAGAACTGAGGGGATTTGGGAGGCTTCTGAGGGGCCATGAGATGACCTGGGGAGGTTTTGGGGGAGGCTTGAGGTGGTTTGGGGATAACTCAGATGATCTGGGGAGGTTTTGGGGGGAAGGATTGAGGTGATCCTAAGGGGTTGGGGGGAGGCTTGAGGTTGTTTGGGGGATAATTGAGATGGTTTGGGGGAAGTTTTTTGGAGGGGGTTAAGATGGCTTGGGAGGTTTTGGGGGGAGGCTGGAGATGACCTTGGGAGGTTTGGGGTTAGTCTTGAGACAGTTTGGGGAATAACTGAGATGATTTGGGTTGTTCTTGGGGGGGGGGCTCGAGGTGGTTTGGGAGGTGTTGAGGAGGCTTGAGATGGTTTGGGGTCATTTTAGGGACAATTGAGGATTCTGGAGGGTTTTGGGGAGCCTTGAGATGATCTTGGGGGGTCTTGGGGGAGCCCTGAGATGATTTGGGGAGGGTTGGGGCTTATGGAGATGATCTGGGGGGGTTGGGGGCGGCTTGAGATGATTTTTGGGGCCAATTGAGATGAGCTGGGGGGGTTGAGGGGAGGACTTGGGAGGGTTTTGAGAGATTTTGAGGAGTCTTGAGACAATTTTGGTGGGGTTTTAACTGGGGGGAAGGGGGGGGTGGCCTGAGATGATTTTGGGAGGCTTTGGGTGAGGACTGAAATGATTTGGGGGCTTTTGGAGGAGCCTGAGAGGATTTGGGGGGGGAAAAGGAGGGGTGGGAGAGGCTTGCAATGATCTTGGGGAGTTTTGGGGTAGGCTGGAGATGATCTTGAGGGGGTTGGGGGGAGTCCTGAGATGGTGTGGGGAGGTTTTGGGGATAATTGAGATGACATTGGGGATTTTGGGGGGGAGGCTTGAGATGATTTTGGGAAGTGTTGGGGAGGCTTGAGATGGCTTTGGGGTTTTCTTGGTGGGGGGTGGAGGAGAAGCCAGGTGAAGGCTGCTGGAGGAAGGCTCTGAGCTAGCAGCTGAGTCATGGTTGGCTTGAGATGGTTTGGGGAGGTTTTGGGTGAGGACTGAGCTGATTTGGGGAGCTTTTGGGTGAGGACTGAGATGATTTGAGGGCTTTTGGAGGAGCTTGAGAGGATTTGGGGGGGTGAGGTGGGGAGGACTGAGCTGATTTGGGGTATTTTTAGGGAGGCTTGAGATGACCTTGGGAGGTTTTGGGCAAGGGTTGAGATGATCTTGGGAAGTCTTTAGGTGATGTTAGGAGGTTTTGGGGAGGCTTGAGATGATTTGGAGACTTTTTGGGGAGGCTTGAGATGGTGTTGGGGTTTTCTTGGGGGGGAGGAGAAGGCAAGTGAAGGCTCTGAGCTAGCAGCTGAGTCATGGTTGGCTTGAGATGCTTTGGGGTTGGCTTGAGGTGGTTTGGGGTTGGCTTGAGGTGGTTTGGGGGTTTTCTGGGGAGGCTTGAGGTGGTTTGGAGAGGTTTGAGATGATTTTGGGAGGTTTTTGGAGAGGCTCGAGGTGGCTTTGGGGTTTTCTGGGAGGCTTGAGATGGGTTTTGGAGGCTTGAGATGATCTTGGGAGGTTTTGGAGGGAGGATTGAGATGATTTGGGGAAGACTTCAGATGATTTTGGGGGTCTTGGGAGAGATGATCCTGAGGGGTTTGAGGGAGGCTTGAGATTATGTTGGGAGGATTTGGGGATAATTGAGATGATTTTGAGAGGTGTTGGGGAAGCTTGAGATGGTTTGGGGGTTTTCTTGGTGGAGGGGGGAGGAGAAGCCAAGTGAAGGCTGCTGGAGGAAGGCTCTGAGCTAACAGCTGAGTCATGGTTGGCTTGAGATGGTTTGGGGAGGTTTTGGGGGAGGCTTCAGTTGGTTTGGGGAGGTTTTGGGGGAGTCTTGAGTTGGTTTGGGGAGGCTTTGGGAGGCTTTGGGAGAGGCTTGAGATGGTTTGGTGAAGTTACGGGGAGTCCTGAGATGATTTGGGGTATTTCTGGGGAGGATTGAGATGGTTTGGGGGTTTTCCTGGGGGGGAGGAGAAGCCAAGTGAAGGCTCTGAGCTAGCAGCTGAGTCATGGTGGCCAAGCAGCTGCTGGGTGGAGGAGGCTCCAGATAAGGACCTTTGCTATCAGGCCCTGGCCAGACCTTGTTTGTCAGCTCCTGCTGTGCCCTGGGAGGTCCCAACCTGCAGCTGGGGGGGGGAGAAGGGGGAAGGGAAGGGGGGCACAAGTCCTGCTAATGATAAATAATAGAGCTACTAATTAATAATGGAGCTAATTGCCCTGATGGCAATTAATGACGGAGCTAATAATGCTGCTAATGATTAGTGATCGAGATAGGACTCCTCCTAATGAGAGCTAATAGGGCTAATAGCGCTGCTAATAATTAATCATATGGCTGCTAGCCCTCCTAATAATTAACAGTAGTGCTAGGAGTCCTTCTAATAATTACTAATAGAGCTAATGGTCCTGCTAATGATTAATAATAGAGCTGAGTCATGCTAATAATAGATAATACAGCTAAGAGTAATAACAGTAGGAATAATAATGATGTTAATAGAGCTAAGAGGCCTCCTAATAATAAATAATAGAGCTAATAGTCCTGTCCATGATTAATAATAGAGCTAATAGTCCTGTTAATAATGATCAACAATAGAGCTGAGTCATGCTAATGATAAATAAGATGGCTAAGAGCCTTAATAATAATAATTAATAATGGAGCTAAGAGGCCTCCTAATAATAAAGAACAGAGCTAAAAGTCCTGGTAATGATAATAATAATAATAAAGAATAGAGCTAATAATCCTGCTAATAATAGTTAATGGAGCTAATAATCCTGCCAATAATGATAAATAATATGGCTAATAATAAGAATAAATAATAGTTAGAGCTAACAATCCTGCTAATAATGATAAATAATATGGCTAATAATAAGAATAAATAACAATTAGAGCTAATAATCCTGCTAATAATGATAAATAATATGGCTAACAAAAAGAATAAATAATAGTTAGAGCTAATAATCCTGCTAATAATGATAGATAATAGGGCCAATAATAAACAATAATAATTAGAGCTAATAATCCTGCTAATAATGATAAATAATATGGCTAATAATAAGAATAAATAATCATTAGAGCTAATAATCCTGCTAATAATGATAGATAATAGGGCCAATAATAAACAATAATAATTAGAGCTAATAATCCTGCTAATAATAGAGCTAACAGTACTGCTAATAATTAATATTGGGGGGAGGGGGTCGAGGCTGCAGCAGAGGAGGCTGAGGGGAGACCTTTTGGCTCTCTGCAGCTCCCTGAGAGCAGCTTGCAGCCAGCTGGGGCTCAAGGGCTGCTCCTGAGGGCTGGGCCAAGAGGAGATGGCCTCAGGTTGTGGCAGGGGAGGTTGAGCTTGGCCCTGAGGAGCAATTGGTGCCCCTGGAGGGGTGCCCAGGCCTGTGGCAGGCTGCCCAGGGCAGTGGTGGAGTGCCCATGGCTGGAGGGGTTGGGAAGCTGTGGTGCTGAGGGCCATGGGGTGGTGGTGCTGGGGCAGTGCTGGGTTGAGGGTTGCCCTCCCTCACCTTCAAGGCCTTCTCCAACCCATTCCATGGCTCCATGGTTAGGATCAGAAGATGATATCTGAAATGTGTAGCAATCCAAGAGGAGGAGGTGAGGACAGGACCCCCCCAGGTGTCTCAACCACACCACTCAGGCTTGGTGCCACCTCCCAGCTGCCTGAGGTTGCTTCCATCCCCCACTGGCACAGTGCTAGGGCCATGCTGGGACTCCCTCACCTTCCAAGGTCTCCTCCAACCCAAACCATTCCATGGCTCTTCTCTGCACCCTACAAGTTCTGCCCCAGCCCTGTCCCTCACTCCAGCTCTCCCACTCAGGTGTTCCTCTCCAGCCACTTGCCAGCCCAGGGCTGAGCTTCTGGAAGGAGACCACAGCCTGGAGCCTCTTTCCAGGACTCTGTTGTCCTCCCACAGTTGATGAGGTGAAGTCCTCCAGTGAGGCTGAAGGGTGAGAGCAACCAGCTTGGGTAGAGGCAGGAGAAAATGGGTGAGTGGTTGGACTTGAAGGTCTCATACAACCTCAACGAGATGGAGGTTGGAGAAGCTGGGGAGGCTGGGGAGGTGGAGAGGTTGGAGAGATGGGGAGGTTGGAGAGATGGAGAGGGAGAGAGGTTGTGGGGAGATGGAGAGGCTGGGGTGGATGGAGAGGTTGGGGAGGATGGAGAGGTTGGTGGGTTTGGGGAACTGGTGAGCATGAAGGGGTTGGGGAGCTGGTGGGGTTGGGGAGGTTACTTTGTGGTGAATAGAATAGAATAGAATAGAATAGAATAGAATAGAATAGAATAGAATAGAATAGAATAGAATTAACCAGGTTGGAAAAGACCTTTGAGATCACTGAGTCCAACCTATCCCCCAACACCATCTCATCAACTAAACCATGGCACCAAGGGCCACATCCAGTCTCTTCCTAAGCACCTCCAGGGATGGGGACTCCACCACCTCCCTGGGCAGCACATCCCAATGGCCAATCTCTCTATGAAGAACTTCTTCCTAACATACAGCCTAAACCTCCCCTGGCACAGCTTGAGACTGTGTCCTCTTGTTCTGGTGCTGGTTGCCTGGGAGAAGAGGCCAACCCCCAGCTGGCTACAGCCTCCCTTCAGGCTAAGCAACCCCAGCTCCCTCAGCCTCTCCTCCCAGGGCTGTGCTCCAGACCCCTCCCCAGCTTTGTTGCCCTTCTCTGGACACCTTCCAGCATCTCAATGTCCTTCTTCACCTGAGGGGCCCAGAACTGGACACAGCACTCAAGGTGTGGCCTAACCAGTGCTGAGGACAGGGCACAATGACCTCCCTGCTCCTGCTGGCCACACTGTTCCTGATGCAGGCCAGGATGCCATTGGCCTTCTTGGCCATCTGGGCACACTGCAGGCTCATGTTCAGCCTACTCTCAACCAGTACCCCCAGGTCCCTCTCTGCCTGGCTGCTCTCCAGCCACTCTGACCCCAGCCTGTAGCACTGCCTGGGGTTGCTGTGGCCAATGTGCAGCACCTGGCACTTGGATGTGTTCAATGTGATGCCCTTGGACTCTGCCCATCTGCCCAGCCTGGCAAGGTCCCTCTGCAGAGCTCTCCTACCCTCTACCAGCTCAACTCCTGCCCCCAGCTGGGTGTCATCTGCAAACTGACTGCTGATGGACTCAGTGCCCTCATCCAGATCATCAATAAAGATATTGAACAGGCTGGGGCCCAGCACTGAGCCCTGGGGCACACCACTAGTGCCTGGCTGCCAGCTGGCTGTGGCACCATTCACCACCACTCTCTGGGCTCAGCCTCCAGCCAGTTCCTCCCCCAGCACAGAGTGCTGCTGTCCAAGCCAGGGGCTGACAGCTTGGCCAGGAGTTTGCTGTGGGGGACGGTGGCAAAGGCCTTGCTGAAGTCCAGGCAGACTACAGCCACAGCCTGCCCCACAGCCCCCAGGCTGGTGGGGCTGGGGAGGCTGGTGGGCTTGGGGAGCTGGTGGGCTTGGGGAGCTGGTGGGGCTGGGGAGCTTGGGGAAGCTGGTGCTGGACATTGCCATGGTGACTCTTGCAGCCCTTTCTCCACAGCTAGGTCCATATCTGGCAGGTCAGATGGAGACCTGCCCCTGCCCAGAGCAGGGCTGAGACCAATCTCCTGCCCTCAGCAGGACCAGAGGCCTCATCTCAGGCTGCCACACCCTGACCACCTCCTCCTGCTCCCCCTCCTCCAGCGGGGGACCCTCCACCAAGGGGTCCCCAGCCAATGCCCCCTGGGGGTGGGACAGGGGAGGAGCTGCTGCTGGGGGGGATAAAAAAGCCACCAGCAGCAGCCTGGGGGTCTGCAGCTCAGCTCCAGCCCTCTGTGTCCTCCTGCAAGCTCCTGAGGAAGCCAGCAGCCAGCAGTCAGCATGGTGCACTGGACAGCCGAGGAGAAGCAGCTCATCACCAGCATCTGGGCCAAGGTCAACGTGGAGGAATGTGGTGCTGAGGCCCTGGCCAGGTGAGCTCCAGGCTGCTCTGGGCATCTCCTCAGCTCCACCATGGGGGCAGAGGGACCAGGAGGAGCACCCCTGGCAGCCTCTAACCTCTCCATCTCTCCTTTGTGGCCACCTCCCTGCAGGTTGCTGATTGTCTACCCCTGGACCCAGAGGTTCTTCTCCTCCTTTGGGAACCTCTCCAGCCCCACTGCCATCATTGGCAACCCCAAGGTCCGTGCCCATGGCAAGAAGGTCCTCACCTCCTTTGGGGAAGCCATCAAGAACCTGGACAACATCAAAGCCACCTACTCCAAGCTGTCAGAGCTGCACTGTGAGAAGCTCCACGTGGACCCTGAGAACTTCAGGGTGAGTCCTGCCTGGAGCCCCTGGAGCTCCTTCCTTGGGGTGTCCTCCACCAGCAGCATCTGGGCTTACTTCCTTTGGCTGATGGAGGGGAGATGGTGGCTCCTGCAGAAGAGTTTGGGGGAGTCTTTGGGACTTCCACCCTGCAAAGGTCTCATTTGGAGGAGAGCAGCAGGGAGGAGAAGGTGCTGGGAGGAGGTCTGGGTGGGGGACAGAAGAAACAAGGCCAGAGGAAGGTCCAGCAGGAACTGGAAGAGGAAGAGGGATGGGGAAGGAAGTGTTGAGGAGGAGGTCATGGAGCCTCCAGCAAGAGAGAAGCACCTGGGGAGGCCTCTCCAGGGAATGGTGGAGGTGGAGAAATCTCCAGCCCTGGAGCTCCAAAGCCACTTGAGGAGGAGGAGAAGAAGGGTGAAGTCCTTCCAGGAGGAGAAGGAAGGGTCAGGAGAAGGCAGGTCAGGGAAACTCAGCCTGTAGGTGGAGTGGGGGAGAAGGAGGAGGAAGACCTAGAGGCAAGGAGACCAAGGAGCTGGAGAACTTCCATGAGTGCAGAAGCCCTCAGAGAAGAAGGTGCTGAAGGGGTGAAGACAGGACAGGGGTGGGTTGGTGAGATGGGAAGGAGGGAGAGGTTGGGGAAGCTGTGAGCATGAAGAGCACAAACCCTCCTTCAAGAGGTTCCTCAGCTCAGGAGGTCCCTTCCAGAGCTCCCCCAGCCCCACCTCAGGATGTCCCTTCAGGAGGTCCCTTCCAGAGGTTCCCCAGCTCAGCCCCACTTCAGGATGTCCCTTCAGGAGGTCCCTTCCAGAGGTTCCCCAGCTCAGCCCCACCTCAGGATGTCCCTTCAGGAGGTCCCTTCCAGAGGTTCCCCAGCTCAGCCCCACCTCAGGATGTCCCTTCAGGAGGTCCCTTCCAGAGCTCCCCCAGCTCAGCCCCACTTCAGGATGTCCCTTCAGGAGGTCCCTTCCAGAGGTTCCCCAGCTCAGCCCCACCTCAGGATGTCCCTTCAGGAGGTCCCTTCCAGAGGTTCCCCAGCTCAGCCCCACCTCAGGATGTCCCTTCAGGAGGTCCCCCAGCCCAGCCCCACCCCAGGCTGCCCCATGGGCTGGTGGAGCAGCAGCCTCCAACCCTTCTCCCTTGTGCTCCTGCAGCTCCTTGGGGACATCCTGATCATTGTCCTGGCTGCCCACTTCACCAAGGACTTCAGCCCTGCCTGCCAGGCGGTGTGGCAGAAGCTGGTGACGGTGGTGGCACACGCCCTGGCACGCAGGTACCACTGAGCCCCCTCCTGCCTGAGGAGAAGGTCCCTGCTCCACCACCAGCACCTTGGAGATGTCCCTTGGGCTCCTGCTGGAGCTCTGAACTACCCAATAAAGGTCTCCTGGAACCACCTCTGGGGTCTGGCTGCTTCTGGGCTGGGAGGAGGAAGCGGGCTGGGGGGGTTGGGGTTGTCACTGCAGGATGTCCTCATGGTCCTGGTCTCACGCTGGGGGTGATGTTTGGTGGCTTCCTCCAGCCTGTGGTGCACCCTTGGGTCCTCTCTCCTGGTCAGGGCAGCCTTGGGCATCTACCAGGAGGGGGAAAAAAACCCTCCTGAGGGTCCTCACCCACCAAGGGGCTGCTGGGGGGCACAGAATCCTTTGGGTTGGAGAAGACCTTGAAGGTGATGGGAGGCCAAGCATGGCCTCAGCACTGCCCCAGCACCACCACCCCATGGCCCTCAGCACCACAGCTCCACAGCTTCCCAACCCCTCCAGCCATGGGCACTCCACCACTGCCCTGGGCAGCCTGCCACAGGCCTGGGCACCCCTCAAGGGGCACCAATTGCTCCTCAGGGTCAAGCTCAACCTCCCCTGCCACAACCTGAGGCCATCTCCTCTTGGCCCAGCCCTCAGGAGCAGCCCTTGAGCCCCAGCTGGCTGCAAGCTGCTCTCAGGGAGCTGCAGAGAGCCACAAGGTCTCCCCTCAGCCTCCTCTGCTGCAGCCTCAACCCCCCCAGGGCAGAGCCTGGCAAGTGCTGGAGAGAGTCCAGGGGAGGCTGGGGAGAGGCTGAGGGCCAAAGGAGGACAACAAAGGTGGGGAAGGGTCTGGGAAAGGAGGAGAAGGGTCTGGAGAAGTTGTGAGGAGAAGCTGAGGGAACTGGGGGTGGAGTTGAGGCTGCAGCAGAGGAGGCTGAAGGGAGAGGTCTTTTATAGTGGAACCTTTAGAGAAAGGTCTCTGGAGAAGTCCTTTGAGATCCATCAAGTCCAAACCTTCTCAACTAAGACTTCAGTTTAGAGAGGAACCTTCAGAGAGAGGTCTCTGGAGAAGTCCTTTGAGATCTGGAGACCCATAGCAGCAGATCCCCATGGTGGACCCCCAAAAGCTCCTCAGAACTCTGCTTTAGGAAGGTCTCCTTTTGGAGAAGAACCTTCAGAGAGAGGGAGAAGCTTCAGAGCTCCCTGGACAAGGAGGAGGAAATAGTGAGGAAAGGTCTTGAGGGGGGACAAGGGGGAGGAGATGGTGAGGCAGGTTCTTGAGGTAGGAGGAGGAAATGGTGAGGAAGGCTCTTCTGGTGGTGGGGCAAGGAGGAGGAGATGGTGAGGAAAGGTCTTGAGGTAGGACAAGGAGTTGGAAGTGATGAGGAAAGGTCTCCCTGGTAGTGGTGGAGTCCTCCAAGCTAGAAGCCAAGTTGTCCCCACCAGAGAGAGCCTCCAGCACCCCTGGAATGCTGCCAGTCCCTCAGGTCCATCTCTTCCTCTGGGGCCACCAGAAGAGATTGAGCAGAACCTCTGAAGTCCTCAGAACAGATCTTTAATCCCCATCCTACCCCACCCCAGAAGACTTCAACATGAAGACTACTCCCAGAAGATGTTTGGAGGAAGCTCCCTAGCTACCAAACCACTACCACAAAGCTTCTCATGAGCCACCTGTGGTCCAACCCCCAAACCACCTGGAGAAGGTCCAAAACCCAGCTGGGACCACCCTGGCCCACCAGGCCCAAGCCCTCCCCAAGGTCACAGCTCAGGAGGACTCCACCCCAAGGTCTTGGGTGGACCTCTTCTAGGAGCCACACATGAGACACTCCTCTCGGTTCTCCAAGGAGCAGACCATGGCTGCTTTGTTCCTCTCCTTCTCTTCTTCCTCCTTGGAGGTCTTCTCCTTCTCCCTCAGCTTCTCCTTGTTGAGGGTGAACTGGATGGGGTTGGCAGCTGGTTTGGTCCTCAGGTAGTACATCCCAGTCTTCAGGCCCTGGAGAGCAAGGAGGGTGAGGAGAAGACCTTCAGAGGTCATGGAAGCATGGAATGGGTTGAGTTGAAGGCACCTTCTAAGGTCACAGAATGGGTTGGAAGGACCTTATAAGGTCATTGAGTCATGGAATGGATTGGGTTGAGGCACCTTCCAAGGCCATGGAATGGGTTGGGTTGGAAGGAGCTTCAAAGATCATGGAATGGGTTGGGTTGGAAGGAGCTTCAAAGATCATGGAATGGGTTGGGCTGGAAGGAGCTTCAAAGATCATGGAATGGGTTGGGTTGGAAGGAGCTTCAAAGATCATGGAATGGGTTGGGTTGGAAGGAGCTTCAAAGATCATGGAATGGGTTGGGTTGGAAGGAGCTTCAAAGATCATGGAATGGGTTGGGCTGGAAGGAGCTTCAAAGATCATGGAATGGGTTGGGTTGGAAGGAGCTTCAAAGATCATGGAATGGGTTGGGTTGAGGTCACCTTCAAAGGTCACGGAATGGGTTGGGTTGAAGTCACCTTCAAGGTGAAGGAATGGGTTGGGTTGGAAGGAGCTTCAATGGTCATGGAGTTGTGGAATGGGTTGGGTTGAAGGCACCTTCCAAGGTCATGGAGTCAAAATGGGTTGGGTTGGAAGGACCTTTCAAGGTCACGGAATGGGTTGGGTTGAGGTCACCTTCAAGGTGAAGGAATGGGTTGGGTTGGAAGGATTTTCAGAGGTCATGGAATCATGGAAGGGGTTGGGTTGGAGGCACCTTCCAAGCCCATCTGGTCAAACCCCCTACACAGGACATCCCCAACCAGAGCAGGTTGCTGAGAGCCCCAAACAATCTATGCTGGACGGGTGCCAGCCATGGGGCATCAACCACCTCTGTGCCATTGGAGAACCTTCTAACCCTTCTGAGACCCAACCAAGTCAACTCTTGTTGGAGGAACATCACCACCTCACGTGCTGTGCCCCTGCCCAGTGCTACCCAGTGTCTCCCAGTAACCTCCTTCTGAGACCCAACCAAGTCAACTCTTGTTGGAGGAACATCACCACCTCACGTGCTGTGCCCCTGCCCAGTGCTACCCAGTGTCTCCCAGTAACCTCCTTCTGAGACCCAACCAAGTCAACTCTTGTTGGAGGAACATCTCCACCTCAACTGCTGGCCCCTTGCCCAGTGCTCCCAGTGCTACCCAGTGTCTCCCAGTAACCTCCTCCTGAGACCCAACCAAGTCAACTCTTGATGGAGGAACATCTCCACCTCCTCCTGAGACCCAACCAAGTCAACTCTTGATGGAGGAACATCTCCACCTCCTCCTGAGACCCAACCAAGTCAACCTCTTGTTGGAGGAACATCTCCACCTCAACTGCTGGCCCCTTGCCCAGTGCTTCCAGTGCTACCCAGTGTCTCCCAGTAACCTCCTCCTGAGACCCAACCAAGTCAACTCTTGATGGAGGAACATCTCCACCTCCTCCTGAGACCCAACCATGTCAACCTCTTGATAGAGGAACATCTCCACCTCAACTGCTAGCCTCTGCCCAGTGCTCCCTGTGCTTCCCAGTGCTCCCTGTGACCTTCTCCTGTGACCCAACCAAGTCAACTCTTGATGGAAGAACATCTCCACCTCCTTCTGACACCCAACCAAGTCCAATCTTGTTGGAAGAACATCTCCATCTCCTTCTGAGACCAAACCAATCCAATATCTTGATAGAGGGACATCTCCACCTCAACTGCTGGCCCCTGCCCAGTGCTTCCTGTGACCTCCTTCTGTGACCCAACCAAGTCAACTCTTGATGGAGGAACGTCTCCACCTCCTCCTGAGACCCAACCATGTCAACCTCTTGATAGAGGAACATCTCCACCACAACTGCTGGCCCCTGCCCAGTGCTTCCCAGTGTCTCCCAGTGCTCCCAGTGACCTGCTTCCAGCCATAGAAGTGCATGCTGGTGAGCTTCCCATAGTTGGGCTCTGCAATGTGGATGTTGAGGGACTGGCTCTGGTCGATGAAAGCTCCTCTGGCAGCTGCCATCTTCAGGATGGTCTTCTGGGAGATCTCCCACACTGTCTTGTAGAGCTGCTTCAGGTCCTCAGGGATCTCAGGGATGTTCTGAGAAGGGAAAAAAACCAAACAGGAAGTGTTGGCCAAGATTGGCCAAGAGTTGGAGGCCAAGCGGTGAGGACCTTCCCAAAAGGTCATCCAAGAGGTACAGCAGTTGAGGAGGCTTCAAGAAGTTAGGGTTAGAAAGAAGGTTTATGGTGGCCAAGGTCTTCCTGAACCTCAGCACCCTGCTTCTGAAGCCACCCAGGCATGGAGAAAGCTCCCAGCTGAAGCAGGAGATCTTCTCCTGGTGGATCTGAGAAGGTTTGTGGTGGCCAAACTTTCTCTGAACCTCAGCACCCTGCTTCTGAAGCCACCCAGGCATGGAGAAAGCTCCCAGCTGAAGCAGGAGATCTTCTCCTGGTGGGTCTGAGAAGGTTTGTGGTGGCCAAACTTTCTCTGAACCTCAGCACCCTGCTTCTGAAGCCACCCAGGCATGGAGAAAGCTCCCAGCTGAAGCAGGAGATCTTCTCCTGGTGGGTCTGAGAAGGTTTGTGGTGGCCAGACTTTCTCTGAACCTCAGCACCCTGCTTCTGAAGCCACCCAGGCATGGAGAAAGCTCCCAGCTGAAGCAGGAGATCTTCTGCTGGTGGGCCTGAGAAGAGCAGCTCTTTGCAACCCATCCCTGTCCTGAGGAACTCTGAGGTCTCCCCACCAACCCCCCAGGAGATCCAGAACTGTCCAAGCCTCTTCTCCCTGGACCTTCAGCCCTACCTGGATGGAGCCATTGTGGGCAATGATTTGGTTCTTCATCTCCTCACTCCACAGGCCTCTCTCTGTCAGGTCTTTCAACAGGTGAGGGTTGACCACCTGAAAGGGGCAGAGAAGGAAAGGGTTGGGGGGACCAAGGGGTTGGGGGGGACCAAAGGGGTTGAGTGATATAAAGGTTGGGTGGCCCAAGGGAATTGGGTGGCCTGAGGCTTGAGTGATCTAAAGGTTGGGTAGCCCAGGGGGAACCAATGCAGGGTGGGGGGACCAAGGCTTGAGTGATCTGAAGATTGGGTGGCCCAAGGGGTTGGGTGAACCAAGGGGATTGGGTGGCCCAAAGGGCTTCCCCATGAGGCTTGTCCAGGCCTGAGGCAGGCTGCCCAGGGCAGTGGTGGAGTCCCCATGGCTGGAGGGGTTTGGAAGCCGTGGTGCTGAGGGCCATGGGGGATGGTGCTGGGGCAGGGCTGGGCTGGGGTGCATGCTGTGGCCCCAGGTGGTTGCTCACCTGGAACTCCCCGGAGAGGACCCTGCGGGTGTAGATGTTGCTGGTGTAGGGCTCGATGGATTCGTTGTTGCCCAGGATCTGAGCCGTGGAGGCCGTGGGCATGGGGGAGATCAGGAGGCTGTTCCTCACCCCATACCTGGGGAGCAGAAGGAGAGGCTCAGCAGAGGGTGGAGAGGGCAGGAGAGAGCCAGAAAGAGCAGAGGTTAGAGGAGCAGTAGGAAGAGCTCAGCTCAAGCTGGTCAGGAGCTCCTCAGGCTGACCTGCAAAACCCTCAGGAGGTCACCTTGAGGAACACAAGAGAAGCTCCACTGGACTCAGGTCACCATGGAAGCTCCACTGGACTCAGGAGGTCACCATGGAAGCCCAGCCAAGTCTTTGCTATTGGGAAGCTCCACTGGACTCGTGATCAAGATCTCAAGAAGATCCCATGAAGATCTCAAGAAGATCCCATGAAGACCCCAAAATCAAGATCCCAAGATGCCAAGAAGATCCCAAGATCTCATGATCAAGATCCCACAATCAAGACCTCAGGATCTCAGGAAGATCCCATGATCAAAATCTCATTAAGATCCCACAATCAAGATCTCAAGATCTAGATGTCAAGAAGATCCCAGGATCAAGACCTCAAGATCAAGATCTCATGAAGATCCCATGATCAAGATCTCAAGATCCCATGAAGATCCTGTGATTCAAGATCAAGATCTCAAGAAGATCCCATTACTCAAGACCTCAAGATCAAGATCCCAAGATCAAGCTCTCATGAACATCCATGATCAAGTTCTCAGGGTCAAGATCCCATGATCAAAATCTCATGAAGATCCCACAATCAAGATCTCAAGATCAAGATGTCAAGATCTCAGGATGGAGATCCCAGAATCAAGACCTCAAGATCTCATGAAGATCCCATGATCAAGATCCCATGATCATGACCTCAAGATCAAGATCCCAAGAAGCTCTCAGGATGGAGATCCCAGAATCAAGACCTCAAGATCAAGACATCAAGATCTCATGAAGATCCCATGATCAAGACCTCAAGATCAAGATCTCAAGAAGATCCCAGAATGGAGATCCCAGAATCAAGACCTCAAGATCTCATGAAGGTCCCACGATCAACATCCCAAGATGAAGATGCCATGATCAAGAGATCTCAGTACCAAGATCCCAAGAAGACCTCTCCAGACAGGAGTCCACAGAAGTCCTGCACCGAACCCTTGAAGCCACCAAATCCCTTCCCTGAGCCTTACTCACTTGGCAATCTTCTCCTTCAAGGTCTTCCAGTCCCAGAGCTGGGTGGGGGTAACGTCCCACATGTCGTACTGCAGCACCTGAGGGACACCAAGCATGGCCCAAATGAGAGAGGAGAACACCAAGCATGGGACAAATGAGACAGGACAACTTCTTCTCCAGGTTTTGGCCCTCATGTTCTCAGCTGACCTCTCCTTTCCTGCTCCTGACCTGAGTGAAGCTCCTCTGCCATCAGCCAAGAACCACTGGGCAGCGATGGTGGTGGGCAGGGATTGTGCCCCTGGGCTGGGCACTGGGGAGCCCACAGCTGCAAGCCTGGGGGCAGGGTTGGGCCCTCCCTGCCAGGAGGACCTTGAGGGCTGGGGCAGGGCCAGAGCAGGGCAAGGAAGCTGGGGAGGGGTCTGGGGAAGGAGGAGAAGGCTGTGAAGAAGTTGTGAGGAGCAGCTGAGGGAGCTGGGGGGGTTGAGGCTGCAGCAGAGGAGGCTGAGGGGAGACCTTGTGGCTCTCTGCAGCTCCCTGAGAGCAGCTTGCAGCCAGCTGGGGCTCAAGGGCTGCTCCTGAGGGCTGGGCCAAGAGGAGATGGCCTCAGGTTGTGGCAGGGGAGGTTGAGCTTGGCCCTGAGGAGCAATTGGTGCCCCTGGAGGGGTGCCCAGGCCTGTGGCAGGCTGCCCAGGGCAGTGGTGGAGTCCCCATGGCTGGAGGGGTTGGGAAGCTGTGGTGCTGAGGGCCATGGGGCGGTGGTGCCCTGGGGCAGTGATGGGCTCATGGTTGGACTTGGATCATCTTCAAGCTCTCTTCCAACCTAAACCCTTCCATAGTGCTAGAACCCAAGGGAGGACAACTCAAGCTCCATTTCCACCCTTCCACCACCACCAGCCCAAGGTGTTTCCCATCCCACAACTCCTCCTGGTCCACAGTTCCATCATCCCCCTCCTGGCCTAGAGTTCCACCTCCTCCTCTGGGCCCAGAGCTTCATCACCCTCCTCGCCCTCCCCCCCGAGTGTCTCCTGCTACTTACTCCTTTGCTGACTGGAGAGCCTTGGTAGGTCTCGTAGGGTCCCTGCTCCTTGGCAAGTTCACAGCTGGCTTCCAGAGCTCCATAATAAATGGTCTCAAAGATCTGCTGGTTGAGGAGCTGGGCCTCAGGGCTCTCAAAGGGGAACCTCATCAGGATGAAGGCATCTGCCAGGCCTTGCACGCCGATGCCGATGGGCCGGTGGCGCCGGTTGGAGCGTTCGGCCTGGGCGGGGGTGGAAGCAAAGAGGTCAGCTCAGAAGGTTGGCTGGGAAGGAGCTCCAGGAAGGACCCAACTTCAGGGGTGCAAGAAGCCTCCTCCCCTGTTTTGCCCAGTTCCTCTCTGTTGGAAGAACTTTGGGTACCAAGGGGAGGGCTCTGAGAAGTCATTGCTGGTGGTGGTCGCTCTTAGGGACCAAGGGGACAGTGACCAAGGAGCCAGGACTCAGGGGTGAAGACCAAGAGCTTGGTGGAGAAGAGGTCCCTGAGGACATTGAAGCTCTCAAGTCATTGAAGCTCAAGGAGTGGTGGTCCTGGGGCAGTGCCAGGGCCATGCTTGGACTCCACCACCTTGGAGGATCTCTTCCAATCCATCCCACCACCAATCCTCAGGATCCCTGGGGCCACTGTGTGGTTGCCCCAAGGCCAGGCTGGAGAAGCTGAGGTCCTTTGTGAGCAGCCCTTGGGCCAGGCAAGCAGCTGGAGGACTGCATCCAGCCCTGGAGCCTCTGTTCCAGGAAGGATCTGATGCTGGAAGGTGTCCAGAGAAGGGCCATGAGGAGGAGCAGAGGGCTGGAGACAGACTGAGGGAGTTGGGGTTGTTCACTCTGGAGAGGAGAAGGCTCCAAGGAGACCTTCTTGTGGCCTTCCAGTATCTGCAGGGGGCTACAGGAAAGCTGGGGAGGGACTTTAGAGGGTGTCAGGGAGGGATAGGACTGGGGGGGATGAAGCAGAACTAGGAGTGGGTAGATTGAGATTGGATGTGAGGAAGAAGCTCTTCCCCATGAGGGTGGTGAGAGCCTGGCACAGGTTGCCCAGGGAGGTGGTGGAAGCCTCATCCCTGGAGGTGTTCAAGGCCAGGTTGGAGGTGGCTGTGAGCAGCCTGCTCTGGTGTGAGGTGTCCCCAGGGTTGGGACTGGCTGAGCCTTGAGGTCCCTTCCAGCCCTGACCACTCTGTGATGATCCTAAGCAGCATTCAAGCTGAGGGGAGGCCTCACCTCTGGCACTGGGTAGTAGTTGATGTCAATGATCTTGTTGAGGTTCCTGACAATGACCTTGGTGACCTCAGCCAGCTTCTTGAAGTCGTAGCTGTGCTCGGGGGTGACGTACATGTTGAGGGCGATGGAGGCCAAGTTGCAGACTGCAACCTGGAGAGGAGGAGGCAGGAGGACAAAAATGGGGGTGAAAAAAGGGCAGCAAAAGCCTCTCCAAACCCTCAGCAGTTCTGCTCTAGGCCTCCATCAGTCTCCATCCAAAGGAGGTAGAGGCAGAGGGCCAAGGAACAGTTAAAGCTGGGGATATGGAATCCTCGTCTCCTTTGTGGCTCCAGAGCTGAGCTGGGTGTGGGGTGGAAGAGACCTCAGGCAGGTTGGAGTTGAGCTGCTGGAGGGGCAGGAGGGAGCTACAGAGGGGTTTGGGACCATGGGGGATGCCAATGGGATGAGGGCACCAAGGGCAAGGGCTGGGACCTGCCCCTGGGCCACAGCAAGGCCAGGAAGGCTCCAGGCTGGGGGCAGAGGGGCTGGGAAGTACCTGGGGGTAAAGGCACTGGGAGGGTTGGTGGCAGAGGCTGGAGAGGAGCCAGGGGGTGCCCAGGTGGGCAAGGAGGGCAGCAGCAGCCTGGGCTGGAGCAGCAATGGTGTGGGCAGCAGGAGCAGGGCAGGGATTGTGTCCCTGGGCTGGGCACTGGGGAGCCCACAGCTGCAAGCCTGGGGGCAGGGTTGGGCTCTCCCTGCCAGGAGGAGCTTGAGGGCTGGGGCAGGGCCAGAGCAGGGCAAGGAAGCTGGGGAGGGGTCTGGGGAAGGAGGAGAAGGCTGTGGAGAAGTTGTGAGGAGCAGCTGAGGGAGCTGGGGGGGTTGAGGCTGCAGCAGAGGAGGCTGAGGGGAGACCTTGTGGCTCTCTGCAGCTCCCTGAGAGCAGCTTGCAGCCAGCTGGGGCTCAAGGGCTGCTCCTGAGGGCTGGGCCAAGAGGAGATGGCCTCAGGTTGTGGCAGGGGAGGTTGAGCTTGGCCCTGAGGAGCAATTGGTGCCCCTTGAGGGGTGCCCAGGCCTGTGGCAGGCTGCCCAGGGCAGTGGTGGAGTGCCCATGGCTGGAGGGGTTGGGAAGGTGTGGAGCTGTGGTGCTGAGGGCCATGGGGTGGTGGTGCTGGGGCAGTGCTGGGCTCATGCTTGGCCTCCATCACCTTGGAAGATCTTTCCCAACCCCTTCCATGACCTTCCAAGGAAGCTTGTGGAGGAGCAGCCCACTCCTCTCCCAAGCTTCTCCAGGAGCCCTTTCTCCCCTCACCTCCTCTTTGCTGGTGTACTCCACGATCTCAGTGCAGAGGTTGCTGCACTTGATGGTGCCCAGGTTCTGCTGGTTGCTCTTCCTGTTGCAGGAGTCCTTGTAGAGCATGTAGGGGGTGCCAGTCTCTGTCTGGGACTCGATGATGGAGTACCAGAGCTGCTGAGCCTTCACCACGCGCCGCACCCGGCCCTGCCTCTCATAGCTGCAAGGGAAGGTGGCCAAAGACCCTCAAGAATGGGCCTCAGAAGAACCATGGTGAAGACCAAGCCAAGTTCTCAGCTAGGCAAGGCCTTCAGTCTAGGAGATCTCATGGAGCTACCTCACCTCTTAGGACCACTTGTCCTCTTGGGTCCACCTTGACCCTCCTGGGGGTGACCTTGCCCCTCTTGGGTCCAGCCTCACCTCCCTTGGGTTCATCTCATCCCTCTTGGGTCCACCTTGCCCTTCCTGGGGCTAACCTTGTCCCTCTCAGGTCTAACCTCACCTCCCCTGGATCCTCCTCACCCCTCTCGGGTCCACCTCACTCCTCTTGGCTCCACCTTGCCCCTCTTGAGTTCACCTCTCCTCTCCTAGGCCCACCCCACCTCTCTTGGGTCTAACCTCACCTCCCCTGGATCCTCCTCACCCCTCTCAGGTCCACCTCACTCCTCTTGGCTCCACCTTGCCCCTCTTGAGTTCACCTCACCTCTCCTAGGCCCACCCCACCTCTCTTGGGTCTAACCTCACCTCCCCTGGATCCTCCTTACACCTCTTGGCTCCACCTTGCCCCTCTTGAGCTCACTCACCTCTCATAGGTCCACCCCCACTCCCTTGGGTCCACCTCTTCCCTCTTAGGTCTAACCTCACCTCTTGGCTCCACCTTGACCCTCTTGGGTCCAACCTCACCTCCCTTGGGTCCACCCTCACCTCCCTTGGGTCCAGCCTCACCCCTCTTGGGTCTAGCCTTGCCTCCCCTGGGTCCTCCTCACCCCTCTTGGGGTCCAACCTCACCCCTTTTGGGGTCTTCTTACCTCTCATAGAGCTTCTCAAATTCTTCCCCCCAGACTTCATCCAGCCCAGGACATTCGTTGGGGCACATCAAGGACCAGTCCTGCAAGCAGGGACAACCTCTGTAGCCACCTTCAACTTCTTCTGCAGGTCCTAACCCCTCTGCTTCTGCTCCTGAGGACCTAGGAACCACCTCTGCCAGCAGAGGAACCTCCTGAAGGTCCACCAGGGCAAAGGCAGAGTCCTGCCCCTGGGCAGGGACAACCTCCTGCAGCAGCACAGCCCAGGGGGGAGCTGCTGGGGAGCAGCTGCCAGGAGGAGGAGCTGGGGGTGCTGGGGGACAAGGAGGTGCCCAGCAGCCAGCAAGGTGCCCTGGGGGGCAAGGAGGTGTGCTGGGGGGCATGGAGCAGAGTATGGGCAGCAGCAGGGGCAGGGAGGTTGTGCTGCCCCTCTGCTCTGCCCTGGGGAGGCCACAGCTGCAGGGCTGGGGCCAGGGCTGGGCTGCCCAGGCCAGAGCCTGGGAAGTGCTGGGGAGAGTCCAGGGGAGGTTGGGGAGAGGCTGAAGGCCAGAGGAGGACAACAAAGGTGGGGAAGGGTCTGGAGAAGGAGGAGAAGGGTCTGGAGAAGTTGTGAGGAGCAGCTGAGGGGAGTTGAGGCTGCAGCAGTGCAGCCACGGAGGGGATCTGTTGGAGAGAGTCCAGGGAAGGCCTCCAGCTGAAGATGAGGAGAAACTTCTTGGCTTGAAGGTGACCAAGGCCTGGCCCAGGCTGCCCAGAGAGGTTGTGGAGTCTCCTTGTGTGGAGAGCTTCCAACCCCCCCTGGCCATGGTGCCCCTGGGGCAAGCTGCTGGGGGTGGCCCTGGCCCTGGCTGAGCTCCAGAGGTCCCTTCCCACCAGCAGCACCATGCTGGAGCTCAGTGAAATGGTTGCTCCTCAAGCTGTAAGCCAAGAGAAGAAGCCTCCCTGAAGCCACCTTCAAGGTTTTGATCTGCTGAGGAACCTCCAAAGTCCACATTGTAACCCAAAGCATCAGCAACCATCAGCCAAAGGCTGGAAGGTGAAGCCCCAAAGCATCTCCAGCTCCACTCTCCACCAGCCAGGAGGGTTCTTGGTTGTCCAGGAAAGTTCTTGGCTGTCCACCAGGAAGTTCCTTCACTGCCTGGAACCCTTGGGGAGCTCCATCTCATGGCTGCTCACCACCTCCCCCCTCCACTTCCCAACCTTCCCAAGCTTCTCACCTGGTTGCTTTCAACTCTCTTCATGAAGAGGTCTGGGATCCAGAGGGCAAAGAAGAGGTCCCTGGCTCTTTGCTCCTCCTTCCCAGTGTTCTTCTTCAGGTCAAGGAACTCAAAGATGTCCAAGTGCCAAGGCTCCAGGTAGATGGCAAAGGCTCCAGGCCTCTGGGACAGCAAAGAGCAGCAAGGTGAGGAGAGCAAGGTCAGGGAGGTGACATCTGCCCAGCTTCTGAGGGCATTCAACAGCCTGAGCTACCCAGAGCTTTGGGAGCCTTTGGGCTTGGGGTTTTGGGGGTTCCTCTTCATCTCTGGGTGGGTTTGGGACTTGCTGCTGTTCCTCACAGCTTCTCCAGAACTTATTGAGTGGCCAAAAGATATCCTCTGGACCACCTGAAGATGAAGGATCTAAAGGCTTCCAACCTTAAATCACTCCAGGCCATGCAAGAGAGACCAAGACCCAGGCCAAGAAGCTCCTGTCCCATGTCCACCACACCCAGGCCAAGAAGCTCCTCTGCCACCTCCATCTCATGGAGAAGATCCCCAACCCCCCCAGATGCCCAAGAAGAATGCTTGGCAAAAACCCTGCTGTGGTTTTTGGGTCCCCACCAAGCCCTCCATCATCTCAAGGACTTCCTGTGGACCACCTTGGGCAGGGGTGGAAGCTGACCCTGGGAGCTGAGGGACCCCCAGGGGGGGCTGTGGGGTTGGTACCTTGTTGCCCCCCTGGTCCACGTAGCGAGCGGTGTTGTTGTAGACCCTCAGCATGGGCACCAGGCCGTTGGAGTTGCCATTGGTCTGCAGAGACAAAGAGGAACCACTCAAGGACCTCTCCCTCAGGAGCTGCAGCTGTACCTCCTGGAGGTCCTGCAGCAAGGGCCTGCAAAGTTCTGCTGCTTAAAAGCCTGGGGCAGAGTGGTTGGGAAAGTGCCCAGGGGGGAAAGGACACAGAGGGGGAGGGGGTGGTGGGTGGCATAGGCTGGAGAGCAGCCAGCTGGGGACCTAATCTGGACCTCCTTGGCTCTGTTCTTCAGCCACCAGCTCCCCTAAGTCCTTCCCCCCAGGGCTGCTCTCCCAGCACAAGACCAAGGGTATAAGGGGCACCAAGGGTAAGGGCTGGGGCACAGCAAGCCCAGGAAGGCTCCAGGCTGGGGGCAGAGGGGCTGGGAAGTGTCTGGTGGGGAAAGGCCCTGGGGGGGTTGGTGGCAGAGGCTGGAGAGGAGCCAGGGGGTGCCCAGGTGGGCAAAGAGGGCAGCAGCAACCTGGGCTGGAACAGCAATGGTGGTGGGCAGCAGGAGCAGGGCAGGGATTGTCCACCCTGGCCACCTCAAATCCTGGGGGCAGGGTTGGGCCCTTCCTGCCAGAAGGACATTGAGGGCAGTGCAGGGCCAGAAAAGGGCAAGGAATTGTTTAAGAACAGCCTGGATGAGGCCCTCAGTGCCATGGTTGAGTTGATTGGATGCTGTTGGGTGAGAGGTTGGACTTGATGATCTCAAAGGTCTTTTCCAACCTGGTTCACTCTGTAGGACAATCCCCTCCCTGCTCCTGCTGGCCACAGCTTCTCTGATCCCAGCCAGGAGGCCTTTGGCTTTCTTGGCCACCTGGGCACACTGCTGGCTCCTCTTCAGCTGCTTGTCCCTTACCATCCCCCAGGTCCCTTCCTGCCAGGCAGCTTTCCAGCCACACTGCCCCAAGCCTGGAGCCTTGCTTGGGGTTGTTGTGACCCGAGGGCAGGACCTGGCCACTTGGCCTTGTTGCCTGAACCACTCAGAAAGAGACTGACCCCTGGGGTGAGCTGCCCAGGGCGGCGCTGGAGTCACCACCTCGGGCGGTGTTTGAACAGAGCCGGGACGAGGCCCTGGGTGCCAGGGCTGAGCGGATGGGATGCTGCAGGGGGAGAGGTGGGGCTGGCTGCTCTCTGAGGTCTCTTCCAACCCCCTCCATTCTGCGCTCTGCACCCTCTGCAGCCCCGCAGAGGCCCCCCGCCGCGGCGGCAAGCCCGGGCCCCGGCTCACCCCAGCGATGTAGCTGCCGGTGGCCCGGATGCAGCTGACGGCCAGGCCGATGCCGCCGGCGGACTTGGAGATGAGGGCACACTGCTTGAGGGTGTCGTAGATGCCTTCGATGCTGTCGTCCTTCATGCACAGCAGGAAGCAGCTGCAGGGCAACAAACAGCTTCAGAGGCCAAAGGACAGCCCCCAAAAGGAGCCAGCGGGGGCTGGGGCAGCCCCGAGCTCCTTGACAGCCAAGGATCAGTCTGTAGCTGATGTTCAGGAGCCGGGGGGAGGAGGAGGGGAGGACTGGGGGAGAGCTGGGGTGCAGCAGGGAGGGCTTGGGCTGGCCTGCATCAGGGAGGGCTCGGCTTGGGTCGGGGACGGCTCAGCTTGGGTTAGGTCTGGTCAGGGAAGGCTTGGCTTGGGTTGGGGAGGGTTGGGGTGGGCTCGGCTTGGGTCAGGGAGGGCTTGGCTTGGATCAGGGAGGACTTGGCTTGGGTCGGCTTGGGTCGGGGTGGGCTCAGCTTGGGTTAGGTCTGGTCAGGGAAGGCTTGGCTTGGGTTGGGGAGGGTTGGGGTGGGCTTGGCTTGGGTCAGGGAGGGCTTGGCTTGGCTTGGCTTGGCTTGGGGAGGAGTTGGCTTGGATCAGGGAGGACTTGACTTGGGTTGGCTTGGGTCAGGGAGGGCTCAGCTTGGGTTAGGTCTGGTCAGGGAAGGCTTGGCTTGGCTTGGGGAGGGTTGGGGTGGGCTTGGCTTGCGTCAGGGAGGGCTTGGCTTGGCTTGGCTTGGCTTGGGGAAGAGTTGGCTTGGATCAGGGAGGACTTGGCTTGGGTCGGCTTGGGTCGGGGAGGGCTCAGCTTGGGTTAGGTCTGGTCAGGGAAGGCTTGGCTTGGCTTGGGGAGGGTTGGGGCGGGCTCGGCTTGGGTCAGGGAGGGCTTGGCTTGGCTTGGGTTGGGTTAGGGAGGACTTGGCTTGGATCAGAGAGGACTTGGCTTGGGTCAGGTTGGGTCAGGGAGGGCTCAGCTTGGGTTAGGTCTGGTCAAGAAAGGCTCAGCTTGGGTCAGGGAGGGCTTGGTGTGGGTTGGGGAGGGCTCAGCATGGGCTCAGCTTGGGTTGGGTTAGGGAGGACTTGGCTTGGATCAGGGAGGACTTGGCTTGGGTCAGGGAGGGCTCAGCTTGGGTCGGGGAGGGCTTGGGTTGGGTTAGGGAGAGCTTGGATTGGGTCAGGGCGGGCTTGGCTTGGGGAGGGCTCGGGTTGGGCTGGGTTTGGTAGCAGATATTGGGATGGCTTGGAGCAGAGCTGGGTTGGGTTGAGTCAGACTTGGGGCAGGATTGAGCTGGGTCAGATTTGGGTCAAAGTTGAGCCGGGTTGGCTCAGAGCTGGGTTGGGTTGAGTCAGGTTGGCTCAGAGCTGAGCTGGGGTGAGCTGGGTTGGCTCAGAGCTGGCTAGGGCTGGGCTGGCTCAAGGCTTCAAGCATTTTGTCTGCAGAGTCCCCACCTCCAACCTTTGCTCTCAGAGCACTGGGGGGCACCAGGCTGGCTTGCAGGAGGTACCTGGAGAGCTGGGGGCGGTTGGTGCCGGCGTTGAAGAGCGTGGGGGAGGCGTGGGTGAACCAGCGCTCCGACAGCAGGTTGTAGGTCTCGATGGCTGCCTCGATGTCCTCCTTGTGGATTCCCACAGCCACCCTCATCAGCATGTGCTGGGGACGCTCAGCCACTGCCCAGGAGCAACACAAGAACCAGAGAACAATTGGTAGGTGTGGAAGGGACCTCAAGGCTCAGGCAGTTCCAGCCCCCCCTGCCCATGGGCAGGGACACCTCACACCAGAGCAGGTTGCTCACAGCCACCTCCAGCCTGGCCTTCAACACCTCCAGGGATGAGGCTTCCACCGCCTCCCTGGGCAACCTGTGCCAGGCTCTCACCACCCTCATGGGGAAGAGCTTCCTCCTGACATCCACTCTGGATGTCCCCACTTCTAGTTCTGCTCCATCCCCCCCAGGCTCCTGGGGGGCACAGGCAACGTGCAACCAACCACCTCCCAACCATGGTCTGCTTAGAAACCCAGAAGGATCCAGCTCTGAAGAACCTCTAGAGGTCTCCATCCCAATCTTCTCCTCAAGAAGGAGAACCAGATCACTTTGGTCAGGACTTGACCCACTCAGGGGGAAAAACTCAAGGATATGGACTCCAAAACTTCCTCCATGACCTTCTCCAGCACCTCCCTGGGCAACCTCCTCCATCAGAAGGTCTCCCTGGAGCCTTCTTTTCTCCAGGCTGAACACCAACTCTCCCAGCCTGGCATCCCAGCAGAGCCCTTCCAGCCCTCCCAGCATGGCTGTGGCCTCCTCTGGGCCTGCTCCAGCAGCTCCCTGCCTGTGCTGAGGCCTCCAGAGCTGCCCCAGCACTGCAGGTGGCAACTCTCCAGGGCTGCTCTCCAGCCCTTCCCCCTCCCAGCCTACATGGACCCCAGGGGTTGTCCCAGTCCAGCTGCAGGACCTGACCCTTGGCCTTGTTGACCCTCATGAGGTCCACCTGGACCAACTTCTCTTCTCGACTCCAGCACAGGGTTGCCACCAAACCAACCCTGAATTTCTTAGCCTAAAAAGACTTCTCCAGAAGACCACCAACTGAGAAGCTTCTGCTGGTTCCCCAACCCAGGCCATAGTGGTTTCCCTGGAAAGATTGGAGGAAGCTTCTTGACCTCCTCAACCCCTTCTTCTGAGCTACCATCTTGACTTTCAAAGAAGACTTGAGATGGACATGGAGACTTCTTACCTTTGGAGTTGATCTTCAGCAGATAGGAACGTTCCAGGGTCTTGAAAAGAGAGAGAAGAAAGGTGGTTGAGAAGAGCTGAAGGTCTGAGGTGGTCTACAACCTCCCCACCACACTCCACCACCTTCATGGTCCTCACCCCAAGATTCAGGAGAAGCAGTACCAAACATCAACTCCATTTCTCCTCCTTAAAACAAGACCTAAGGAGTCCTAAGATCATGGAATGGGTTGGGTTGGAAGGGGCCTTCAAGGTCATCTAAGTCCACTGTGGTTGAGTCCAAGGTGGTTAAGAGCTGAAGGTCTGAGGTGTTCAACAACCTCCCCCCCAAACTCCACCACCAATGCCTACCTTAGAGAAGAAAACAAACACTGATTGCCAGACACTTGAGTCTACTTCAAGAAATGCTGCTGTAAATTGTGTGCACTACCATCCAGCAACAGGGAGTGGAGAATAATAGAATAGAATAAACCAGCTTGGAAGAGACCTTCAAGATCATTGAGTCCAACCCATCAACCAACACCACCTAATCAACTAACCCATGGCACTAAGCACCCCAGCCAGTGTCCTCCTGAACGCCTCCAGGGATGGTGACTCCACCACCTCCCCGGGCAGCCCATTCCAATGGGCAATCACTCTCTGTGTAGAACTTCTTCCTAACATCTAACCTAAACCCTGAGACTGTGTCCTCTTATTCTGGTGCTGGATGCCTAGGAGAAGAGACCAACCTCTGCCTGTCTACAGCCTCCCTTCAGGGAGTTGGAGAGAGCAAGGTCTCCCCTGAGCCTCCTCCTCTCCAGGCTAAGCAACCCCAGCTCCCTCAGCCTCTCCTCCCAGGGCTGTGCTCCAGACCCCTCCCCAGCTTTGTTGCCCTTCTCTGGACACCTTTCAGCAAGTCAACCTCCTTCCTAACCTGAGGGGCCCAGAACTGGACACAGCACTCAAGGTGTGGCCTATCCAGTGCTGAGGACAGGGCACAATGACCTCCCTGCTCCTGCTGGCCACACTGCTCCTGATGCAGGCCAGGAAGCCATTGGCCCTCTTGGCCAGCTGGGCACACTGCAGGCTCATGTTCAGCCTACTCTCAACCAGCACCCCCAGGTCCCTCTCTGCCTGGCTGCTCTCCAGCCACTCTGAGCCCAGCCTGTAGCACAGCCTGGGGTTGCTGTGACCAATGTGCAGCACCTGGCACTTGGATGTGTTCAATCTCATGCCCCTGGACTCTGCCCATCTGCCCAGCCTGGTAAGGTCCCTCTGCAGAGCCTCTCCACCCTCCAGCAGCTCAACTCCTGCCCCCAGCTTGGTGTCATCTGCAAACTGACTGCTGATGGACTCAGTGCCCTCAGCCAGATCATCAATAAAGATGTTAAAGAGCATGGGGCCAATGCAGTTTGCAGAACAAACAGTGGTGTCTACTCAAGTTTCAGGCTCCAAACCATCAGTGAAGCTCAAAATCGCTGCTATCACCTCCCATGGGACTCTGTGCCATGGAAAGATCCTGCATTTCACCTGGAGGCTGCCTGGAAGGGCAGCTGCTGCCAATTCATTCTCCCCACCACCACCCCACCTCCCTTCTGTAGCTACCATGGCTTTGCTGAGCCTGTCAGTTCCCCCTCCCCACCTTCTCTTTCTGATATGAGTCTCTTGTCTACAAAAGTGTGATGGGTTATGCCCATCCTGGAAGCATGGTGGGGAGGGCTTGTGAGAGCATTGCTCTCCCTGCAGGGGGTTTTCCCCCTGGGAAACTGAGTCAGTCTGTTCCACTCCTTCTCCCTGTCCAGCAAGCCTATAGAATAGAACAAACCAGCTTGGAAGAGACCCTCAAGATCATTGAGTCCAACCCATCAACCAACACCACCTAATCAACTAACCCATGGCACCAAGCACCCCATCAAGTCTCCTCCTGAACACCTCCAGTGATGATGACTCCACCACCTCCCCAGGCAGCCCATTCCAATGGGCAATCACTCTTTCTGTATAGAACTTCTTCCTAACATCCAGCCTAAACCTCCCCTGGCACAGCTTGAGACTGTGTCCTCTTGTGCTGGTGCTGGGTGCCTGGCAGAAGAGACCAACCCCCAGCTGGCTACAGCCTCCCTTCAGGGAGTTGGAGAGAGCAAGAAGGTCTCCCCTGAGCCTCCTCTTCTGCAGGCTAAGCAACCCCAGCTCCCTCAGCCTCTCCTCACAGGGCTGTGCTCCAGACCCCTCCCCAGCTTTGTTGCCCTTCTCTGGACACCTTCCAGCATCTCAATGTCCTTCCTAACCTGAGGGGCCCAGAACTGGACACAGGACTCAAGGTGTGGCCAAACCAGTGCAGTGTACAGGAGCAGAATGACCTCCCTGCTCCTGCTGGCCACACTGCTCCTATAAAAAGGAGGACACTGCAGCCATTAGCACTCTTGGCCCCTGCCTTTACCTGCTCAAGGACTGCCACTGGCTCCCTGCTACATCTCTGCCTTTGCAAAGGACTGGGTTTGTAGTTCCTTACATCCACCCTTGTTCCTTAACTGTTATTGTTACATATCTGTATATCTCTCTCTATATGTATATACTGTTTAAGAAAGTTCTTTATCTCTCTACTTCCAAGCTGAATCCAATCCTAAGCAACCCCAGCTCCCTCAGCCTCTCCTCACAGGGCTGTGGCTCTAGACCCCTCCCCAGCTTTGTTGCCCTTCTCTGGACACCTTCCAGCATCTCAACATCTTTCCTAAACTGAGGAGCCCAGAACTGGACACAGGACTCAAGGTGTAGGGGTCAGAACCATGAATATTCAGGCTGTCATCTCTGGCCCAGTGAAGGAGCCTTTTCACTCTGGCTGTTTACCTGCAAGCATTTTCCTTATCTGTGGAGCCAGAGCCTGGCCAGCTCTACCCTTCTGGATTAAAGGAGGGATCTTGCTGACACTAAACACTTCTATAAGTTTGGACCATCTTAGAAAGAAAAAAGAAATAAGGATGCAACACAGCTTTGAAGCAGATTGCAAGAGATAGTGCTAAAGATTGGGTTTGCTGTAGGTGCAGCTCTTTGTGTCTTAGTCCTTGTGTACAGTGTGTTCAGGCTTAATCAAGTCTCCTTTATTAATAAGAATAGGGAAATGTAAGAACTGGAACCAGAAAAGACCTAAGTCCTCCTGTGAGAGATCAGGCAAGTCACAAAGAAGTTTGAGTTCCCAACTGTAGGATGGAACTTTCTGGCTGAAAGAAGCAACTGCTCTGCTTGTGTTCTGACCTTGTAAGAGAAGTGGAAAGGAAGGTGAGCTGGTTGCTGAAATGCAGCTGGAAGTTTTGTTATCTTTCATCATCTCTTATGCCAGTTGTGTTAGAATGAGCTAATTGGTACAGGCTGAGCATTGTGTCCTCGATGGGTTCCATCAGTCTGTTCGACACACTCTGGGGCAGAACTTTTGCTGTATAGTTAGTTTGAATCAGAGAATCAATAGGGCTGGAAGAGACCTCAGAGATCATCAAGTCCAAGCTGTCACCCAACACCTCATGACTGCTAAACCATGGCTCCAAGGGCCACATCCAGTCCCCTCTTGAACACCTCCAGGGATGGGGACTCCACCACCTCCCTGGGCAGCACATCCCTATGGCCAATCTCTCTTGCTGGGAAGAACTTTCTCCTCACCTCCAGCCTAAACCTCCCCTGGCACAGCTTGAGACTGTGTCCTCTTGTTCTGCTGCTGGCTGCCTGGGAGAAGAGACCAACCCCCAGCTGGCTACAGCCTCCCTTCAGGGAGTTGGAGAGAGCAAGAAGGTCTCCCCTGAGCCTCCTCCTCTCCAGGCTAAGCAACCCCAGCTCCCTCAGCCTCTCCTCCCAGGGCTGTGCTCCAGACCCCTCCCCAGCTTTGTTGCCCTTCTCTGGACACCTTCCAGCATCTCAATGTCCTTCTTCACCTGAGGGGCCCAGAACTGGACACAGCACTCAAGGTGTGGCCTTAACCAGTGCTGAGGACAGGGCACAATGACCTCCCTGCTCCTGCTGGCCACACTGTTCCTGATGCAGGCCAGGATGCCATTGGCCTTCTTGGCCCCCTGGGCACACTGCTGGCATGAGCAGTTCAGCCTACTCTCAACCAGTACCCCCAGGTCCCTCTCTGCCTGGCTGCTCTCCAGCCACTCTGAGCCCAGCCTGTAGCTCTGCATGGGGTTGTTATGGCCAAAGTGCAGCACCTGGCACTTGGACTTGTTGAATGCCAGCCTGTTGGACTCCTGCTTCCTTCTATGTATGCAAAGAATGTTGGAAAGGTCAATCAAAAGTGTTGTTCTATCAGAAAAAGAAAGCAGGGGGAGGTGTAAGAGAAGGGTTGGGTTTGGATAGCTTTGGCAGGCTATGGGGAAGATTTGCCTCTGCTCAGAGGCAGGCTCTGTTAGAGCAGGCTCTGTTAATTCTGTGACTCAGAGAAGAAGGTGAACACCTTGGAACTGAAGGAGAGGAACTGGGCAGAATTTGGTTGGATGTGTTAAAATACTGTTTGGTTGTTTTGACCTATTGTAGGCCTTCATGACACAGATGCCAGTAGAAAACAGCCAGTGCAGATGTGACACACGTGCTTTGCTGTGTAACCTGCTGCTCCTGCTTACATCCTGTCCTGGAAGCTGTGCTCGGGGTGAACAGAGCAGCTGCATCACAACAGTGGGCCACCACTTGGCCAACATCCTCAGCAGCAGCCTGGATGAAGGCACAGAGGGGACCCTGCAGCCAGTTTGCTGATGGGACCAGGCTGGGAGCAGCAGTGGCAGCCCTCAGGCTGTGTTGGCAGTGCCTGGGAGCCCTGGGCAGGCTGAGAGCTGGGGGAGACGAACCTCCTGAAGGCCAAGCAGGGCAAGGGCAGGGTCCTGCCCCTGGGCAGGGACAACCTCCTGCAGCAGCACAGCCCAGGGGGGAGCTGCTGGGGAGCAGCTGCCAGGAGAAGGAGCTGGGGGTGCTGGGGGACAAGGAGGTGCCCAGCAGCCAGCAAGGTGCTCTGGGGGACAAGGAGGTGTGCTGGGGAGCATGGAGCAGAGTGTGGGCAGCAGCAGGGGCAGGGAGGTTGTGCTGCCCCTCTGCTCTGCCCTGGGGAGGCCACAGCTGCAGGGCTGAGGCCAGGGCTGGGCTGCCCAGGGCAGAGCCTGGGAAGTGCTGGAGAGAGTCCAGGGGAGGCTGGGGAGAGGCTGAGGGCCAGAGGAGGACAACAAAGGTGGGGAAGGGTCTGGGGAAGGAGAAGGGTCTGGAGAAGTTGTGAGGAGCAGCTGACAGCCATGGGGGGGGAGTTGAGGCTGCAGCAGAGCAGCCCCAGAGAGGATCTGCTGGAGACACTCCAGGGAAGGTGCCTTCAACCCAACCCCTCCCATGGCCTTGGAAGGTGCCTTCAACCCAGCCCATTCCACAAATCTCCTTCCATCCCAAAAGGCCTGATCCCAGAAGGCTGTGGAGATCCTTCCTGGTGATTACCTTGAAGCCAAAGTAGTTGTAGGAGAAGTCTCTGTCATAGATGATGGCTGAGTTCAGACGCTGGCAAGAGACAAAAAGAGAAAAATTGGGGGGAGGTTTATTTTGCAGTCCCTCAAGCTGAGGGTCCACAAAGGTCTTCTGGTGGAACCATTTCGACCTCAAAGGTCTACCAGAAGGATCAATGTGGCAATCAGAAGGCCTCTTGAAGACCACTCAAGGGTTAAAGATGGTGGTGAGAAGCTGTCACGAAGGACACTCAAGGACTGAAGAGGTTGGTAAGAAGCTCTCTTGAAGGCCACTCAGAGGTCAAAGGTGGTGGAGAGAAGGCCTCTGGAAGGCCGCTCATGGGTCGAGGAGGGCGGCGAGAAGGCCTCTGGAGGGCTGCTCAAGGGTTAAAGATGGTGGTGAGAAGCTCTCTTGAAGGCCACTCAAAGGTCAAAGATGGTGGCGAGAAGGCCTCTTGAAGGCCATTCAAGGGGTTGAAGGCCACTCAGGGGTCGAGGACAGCGGCGAGAAGGCCTCTGGAAGGCCACTCAGGGGGTCGAGGAGGGCGGCAAGAAGGCCTCTGGAAGGCCACTCAGGGGTCCAGGAGGGCGGCAGGAAGGCCTCTGGAAGGCCACTCAAGGACTGAAGAGGTTGGTAAGAAGCAATCTTGAAGGCCACTCAAAGGTCAAAGATGGTGGCGAGAAGGTCTCTTGAAGGCCATTCAAGGGGTTGAAGGCCACTCACAGGTTGAGGAGGGCGGCAGGAAGGCCTCTGGAAGGCCGCTCAGGGGTCGAGGAGGGAGGCAGGAAGGCCTCTGGAAGGCCGCTCAGGGGTCGAGGAGGGCGGCAGGAAGGCCTCTGGAAGGCCGCTCAGGGGTCGAGGAGGGCGGCGAGAAGGCCTCTGGAAGGCCGCTCAGGGGTCGAGGAGGGCGGCGAGAAGGCCTCTGGAAGGCCGCTCAGGGGTCGAGGAGGGCGGCGAGAAGGCCTCTGGAAGGCCGCTCAGGGGTCGAGGTTGGCAGCGAGAAGGCCTCTGGAAGGCCACTCAGGGGTCGAGGACAGCGGCGAGAAGGCCTCTGGAAGGCCACTCAGGGACTGAAGAGGTTGGTAAGAAGCAATCTTGAAGGCCACTCAAAGGTCGAAGATGGTGGCGAGAAGGTCTCTTGAAGGCCATTCAAGGGGTTGAAGGCCACTCACAGGTTGAGGACGGCGGCGAGAAGGCCTCTGGAAGGCCACTCAGGGGTCGAGGAGGGCAGTGAGAAGGCCTCTGGAAGGCCACTCAGGGGTCGAGGACAGCGGCGAGAAGGCCTCTGGAAGGCCGCTCAGGGGTCGAGGACAGCGGCGAGAAGGCCTCTGGAAGGCCACTCAGGGGTCGAGGTCGGCGGCGAGAAGGCCTCTGGAAGGCCACTCAGGGGTCGAGGACAGCGGCGAGAAGGCCTCTGGAAGGCCACTCAGGGGTCGAGGTCGGCGGCGAGAAGGCCTCTGGAAGGCCACTCAAGGACTGAAGAGGTTGGTAAGAAGCTCTCTTGAAGGCCACTCAAAGGTCGAAGATGGTGGCGAGAAGGTCTCTTGAAGGCCATTCAAGGGGTTGAAGGCCACTCACAGGTTGAGGACGGCGGCGAAAGGTCTCTTGGAGGCCACTCAGGGGTTGAGGTTGGCGGCAAGAAAGCCTCTGGAAGGCCACTCAGGGGTTGAGGATGGCGGCGAAAGGCCTCTTGGAGGCCACTCACAGGTTGAGGACGGCGGCAAGAAGGCCTCTGGAAGGCCACTCAGGGGTTGAGGATGGCGGCGAAAGGCCTCTTGGAGGCCACTCACAGGTTGAGGTCGGTGATGGAAAAGTCTCCTAAAGGCCACTCAAGGATTGAAGAAGTTTTTGCCCAACTAAAATGAGCCATTTTGGGTCTTTTCTTCCACTAAAGCTCCACCAGAAGATGGTTGAGAAGAAACTCCACCCACAACCCGTCACCCAACCACTAGGGTAGCCTCCATCCCTCCATCTCCAAGACCAAGAAGTTCTCCTCCGCTTTCTCCACCACCTTCTTCTCAACCATCCATGGTTGGATGAAGAAAAGGAAGAAACTTCATTTTTCTGCCCCAAATTGAACCCTTGGAGGTCCCAAGCCCTTCCCCCCAGCCCACGGTCACTTCACTCACATCTTTGTTGGCCACCACGATGTCCAAGGTCTCTTTGGAGATCATGGGGGAGTGCTTCCCGTTGTGAGGGTTGATGTAGTGGTAGAGGTCATCCATCACATCTACAGCAGCAGAGAAAGGGCTCCAAGGAGGGCCTCCCAAACACACACCTCCAGGGAGGGCCTCCCAAACACCTCAGAATGCCCTCTGGATCCTTGACCCCTTCGTGGAATCAACCCAGGTCTGAATCTTGGTTGGCTTGGAGAAGGTTGAGTGGATGAAGTGGTGACCAACCATGGGATGGAGCTCCCCAAGAGGTTCCAGAGAGCAAAGCCAACTGAGCCAACCTCAGCTCTGAGGGAAGGTCCTCCACCATGGCTCAACCTTTCCCAAAGGAGTGGTTGAGCTACCCACAGCTACATCCCTTGGGGGGAAGGTAGAGATGGGTTCCCACCACATCTTGAACCTCTCAGGGTGGCTTCTACCCAAGTCCCTTTCACCCAGCTTCAGCCTTCTTCACCAGTTCCTCCTGTCCCAAGGGCTAAGGCTGGGTCTCAGGAGGTTTGGAGCTTCCCACCAGATGTCCATGCAGGGGGGAAAAAGCCTCTTATGGCTTGAATCAGAGTGGGGTTGGGTTGGAGAAGACCTTGAAGGTGATGGAGTCCAAGAATGGCCCCAGCTCTGCCCCAGGGCCCTACCACCCCAGGGCCCTCAGCACCACAGCTTCCCAACCCCTCCAGCCATGGGCACTCCACCCCTGCCCTGGGCAGCCTGCCACAGGCCTGGGCACCCCTCCAGGGGCACCAATTGCTCCTCAGGGCCAAGCTCAACCTCCCCTGCCACAACCTGAGGCCATCTCCTCTTGGCCCAGCCCTCAGGAGCAGCCCTTGAGCCCCAGCTGGCTGCAAGCTGCTCTCAGGGAGCTGCAGAGAGCCACAAGGTCTCCCCTCAGCCTCCTCTGCTGCAGCCTCAACCCCCCCAGCTCCCTCAGCTGCTCCTCACAACTTCTCCACAGCCTTCTCCTCCTTCTCCAGGCCCTGCCCCACCTTTGTTGTCCTCCTCTGGCCCTCAGCCTCTCCCCAGCACTTCCCAGGCTCTGACCTGGGCAGCCCAGCCCTGCAGCTGTGGCCTCCCCAGGGCAGAGCAGAGGGGCAGCACAACCTCCCTGCCCCTGCTGCTGCCCACACTCTGCTCCATGCCCCCCAGGGCACATTTGACCTCCTTGTCCCCCAGGGCACCTTGCTGGCTGCTGGGCACCTCCTTGCCCCCAGCACCCCCAGCTCCTTCTCCTGGCAGCTGCTCCCCAGCAGCTCCCCCCTGGGCTGTGCTGCTGCAGGAGGTTGTCCCTGCCCAGGGGCAGGACCCTGCCCTTGCCCTGCTTGGCCTTCAGGAGGTTGCTCTCCCCCAGCTCTCAGCCTGCCCAGGGCTCCCTGGCTGCCAGCACAGCCTCAGGGCTGTCAGCACTGCTCCCAGCCTGGTCCCATCAGCAAACTGGTTGCAGGTTCCCCTCTGCCCCTTCACCCAGGCTGCTGCTGAGGATGTTGACCAAGACCTGACCCAAATGCTGACCCCTGGAGACCACCACAACCTTGGCCTGGACTCAGTGGGCACTGAGTGGCTTCTTCTGAAGGACATCTCCCTCTCCCCTCCTGAACCTCTCCCTCCAGCCCTTTCTGGCCTCCTGCCCTCCACGGGGGACTCACCACTGAAGACCTTCTTGGTCTCCTTGTGCAGGTTGGAGACAGCAATCCTGGCAGCCAGGATGGCATAGTCTGGGTGCTTGGTGGTCAGGGTGGCAGCTGTCTCAGCAGCCAAGGTGTCCAGCTCCACCGTGGTGACTCCACTGTACAACCCCTGGATGACCTTCATAGTGATCTGGGCCTGAGAAGGGGAAGGCCTCCAGGTTAGTCCTCTGGCTTTGGGGGTGGGAGGGGGGCAAAAAATGTGGATCTGCTAGTGGAGCAGCTACAGGGGGCACCTGAGCAGCTACAGGGGGCACCTGAGCAGGCTGGAGCCATGGCAGAGACCAATGGGATTAGGATCAACCACCCCCACAGCAGCTTTGCCCCAGGGGCACCATGGCCAGGGGGGGTTGGAAGCTCTCCACAGCCTCTCTGGGCAGCCTGCTCCAGGCCTCTCCAGCAGCCTCACCCCAAACAAGTTGCTCCTGCTGGCACCTCCTAGCTGCCACTTGGGTCCCCTTGAGCCCTGGGCACCACTCAGCAGATGCCAGCCCCAGGCTCTTGCCCCCCACAGCTCCTTGAGCTCTTGCTGAGCATTGCTCAGGTCCTCTCTGGGGCTGCTCTGCTGCAGCCTCAGCAGCCTCCCCCAGGTCAACCTGGGCACCCCTCAAGGGGCACCAATTGCTCCTCAGGGCCAAGCTCAACCTCCCCTGCCACAACCTGAGGCCATCTCCTCTTGGCCCAGCCCTCAGGAGCAGCCCTTGAGCCCCAGCTGGCTGCAAGCTGCTCTCAGGGAGCTGCAGAGAGCCACAAGGTCTCCCCTCAGCCTCCTCTGCTGCAGCCTCAACCCCCCCAGCTCCTTCAGCTGCTCCTCACAACTTCCCCAGACCCTTCTCCAGCTTCCCTGCCCTTCTCTGGCCCTCAGCCTCTCCCCAGCCTCCCCTGGACTCTCCCCAGCACTTCCCAGGCTCTGGCCTGGGCAGCGCAGCCCAGCCCTGGCCCCAGCCCTGCAGCTGTGGCCTCCCCAGGGCAGAGCAGAGGGGCAGCAGAACCTCCCTTGACCTCCTGCCAGCCTCACTCTGCACCATTAGAAGGAGCAGAAACCTTCCTTCTCACCATCACCAAAGACTCAGGAGAATCCTACAACAGGTTGGAAGGGACCTTTAAGGCCCTCCAGCTCCAATCCCCATGCCACAGGCAGGGACACCTCCCACTAAGAGGTTGGTGAAGGCCTCCTCCAACCTAACCTGGAGGACCTCCAGGGAGGAGATGTCCACAGCCTCTCTGGGCAAGAAGGAGGCCAAGTCATGGAGGCCAGTTCAGGGAGGCAAATTTATGGAGGCCAATCCAGGTGGGCAACCCATGGAGGGCAAACCGTCCTCCCCAGGCCAGGGAGAAGAAGGTGGAGCCCCCATCCAGCAGCCTCCTCTCACCCCCTGCTGTGGTTTTGGTGGAGGCCTCCAGAGGCTTTGGGAGGCCCCGGGGGGGACTCACCGGGTCCACAAAGTCGGCGTTGAGGCCGTAGCAGAGCTTCTGGATGCGGGAGGTGATCTTGTCAAACATGACCCTCTCCTGGCGCCCATCTGGGGGGCAAGTGGGGGACAAGGTCACTGCCCCTGCAGTCCCAAGGGACCCCAGCACCCTGCCTTCCCCCCCAGCAGCCCACTTCTTCCCCCACCATGAGGGGAAGAGAAGCCACTTGAGGGCCACCTCAGCTATCCCCCAACGGATGGAGACCTCTCTTCTGGCCAAGGGGTGAGGAGGAAGCACAGAGGGTTTGGGGGGGAGAGCCTCTTAAATCGAACTAGGGGGACCCCACCCAACCTTCCCCAGAGCAGAGGAGGGTCCCCACCTTAGGTGCCATGAGAGGGGTCCTCTCCCCCCGAAGCAGAAGGGGTGCAAGGGCCACTTTAGGGACACCCCCACCCGAAAGTAGAAGGGGCACAAGGGGCATTTTAGGGACCCCCAAAAGCAGAGGGGGTCCAAGGGCCACTTTAGGGACCCCCAAAGCAGAGGGGGTCCAGGTGCCATGAGAGGAGCCCTCCCCAAAGCAGAGAGCTCTCATCCCCTCGCACCAGGTACCCTAAGAAGCAACCCCCAAAGCAGAGGGGGTCCCATGGTGCCCACGAGAGGACCCCCACCCCCCCAGATCAGAGGGGTCAGCCCCCACCCCCGTTGCCATGAAGGGACATTTCCCCCCCTCAAAGAGGTGACCTCACTCTTCCCCTTCCCTCCCCCCCGGTGCCAGGGGACACCCTCCCCCATGCCCGGCTGATGCCCTCCCCGGACCCTGGGGTTCTCCCTCACCTCTCTTCACGACGTGCATGGCTCCGGCCGGCCTCTCTCCACAGCTTCTTTCACCGCTTCCCGCTCCCGCCAACCGCGCTGGCCCCGCCGCGCCGCCGTAGCGCTTTTATCCACCCCCGTGACGCTGCGGACGCCATCTTGCTTCCGGGCACCCCCCCTTCCCTGTTTCTTCCCTTCCTCTTCCCACACCGCCGCGAGTCCCGCGCTGCCTTTCGCTGTAAGTTGAAGCTCTGCCCTTCCTCCTTCCCCACATCTCCCCATTTCTCCTCCCGGCGAACAGCAGCTCGCAAGGGGAGGACCAAACCGTTTGCCCACTTCCAAAATGGCGGCCGGCGGCTAAAAAGAATGCAGTGCAGGGCGGGAAGGAGCGGCGCGGAGCGGCTGGCGGGAGCGGCGTACGGCGGCCGAGCTGGGGCAAAACATCCCTGTCCTCGAGAACAGAACCAGCGCAGTACCGTATGGCTCAGCGCAGCCCAGTATAATGCAGTGAAATGAGGCACAGTCCAGGACAGTCCAGCGGAGCACAACCCAGTACATCCCACTATGGACCTGTACAGCCTTGTACAGCCCAGTACGGACCAGTACAGCCCTGTACAGCCCAATATGCCCCAGTACATACCAGTATGGAGCAATACAGCCCAGTATGGCTCAGTACAGCCCAGTACAACACAGTACGGACCAGTACAGCCCAGTATATCCCAGCATGGAGCAATACAGCCCAGCATGGCTCAGTACAGCCCAGTACAACACAGTACGGACCAGTACAGCCCAGTACATCCCAGCATGGAGCAATACAGCCCAGCATGGCTCAGCACAGCCCAGTACAACACAGTATGCCCCAGTACAGCCCTGTACAACCTGGTATTGCTCAGTACAGCCCAGCACAACACAGTATGCCCCAGTACAGCCCTGTACAGCCCAGTATGGCTCAGTACAGCCCAGCATGGCTCAGTACAGCCCAGCACAACACAGTATGCCCCAGTACAGCCCTGTACAGCCCAGTATGGCTCAGTACAGCCCAGTACAACACAGTACGGACCAGTACAGCCCAGTATATCCCAGCATGGAGCAATACAGCCCAGCATGGCTCAGTACAGCCCAGTACAACACAGTACGGACCAGTACAGCCCAGTACATCCCAGCATGGAGCAATACAGCCCAGCATGGCTCAGCACAGCCCAGTACAACACAGTATGCCCCAGTACAGCCCTGTACAACCTGGTATTGCTCAGTACAGCCCAGCACAACACAGTATGCCCCAGTACAGCCCTGTACAGCCCAGTATGGCTCAGTACAGCCCAGCATGGCTCAGTACAGCCCAGCACAACACAGTATGCCCCAGTACAGCCCTGTACAGCCCAGTATGGCTCAGTACAGCCCAGCACAACACAGTATGCCCCAGTACAGCCCTGTACAGCCCAGTATGGCTCAGTACAGCCCAGCATGGCTCAGTACAGCCCAGCACAACACAGTATGCCCCAGTACAGCCCTGTACAGCCCAGCATGGCTCAGTACAGCCCAGTACAACACAGTATGCCCCAGTACAGCCCTGTACAGCCCAGTATGGCTCAGTACAGCCCAGCATGGCTCAGTACAGCCCAGCACAACACAGTATGCCCCAGTACAGCCCTGTACAGCCCAGCATGGCTCAGTACAGCCCAGTACAACACAGTATGCCCCAGTACAGCCCTGTACAGCCCAGTATGGCTCAGTACAGCCCAGTACAACACAGTACGTCCCAGTACAGCCCTGTACAGCCCAGTATGGCTCAGTACAGCCCAGCACAACACAGTATGCCCCAGTACAGCCCTGTACAGCCCAGCATGGCTCAGTACAGCCCAGCACAACACAGTATGCCCCAGTACAGCCCTGTACAGCCCAGTATGGCTCAGCACAGCCCAGCACAACACAGTATGCCCCAGTACAGCCCTGTACAGCCCAGTATGGCTCAGTACAGCCCAGTACAACACAGTATGCCCCAGTACAGCCCTGTACAGCCCAGCATGGCTCAGTACAGCCCAGCACAACACAGTATGCCCCAGTACAGCCCTGTACAGCCCAGCATGGCTCAGTACAGCCCAGCACAACACAGTATGCCCCAGTACAGCCCTGTACAGCCCAGCATGGCTCAGTACAGCCCAGTACAACACAGTATGCCCCAGTACAGCCCTGTACAGCCCAGTATGGCTCAGTACAGCCCAGTACAACACAGTATGCCCCAGTACAGCCCTGTACAGCCCAGTATGGCTCAGTACAGCCCAGCACAACACAGTATGCCCCAGTACAGACCTGTATAACCTGGTATTGCTCAGTACAGCCCAGTACAACACAGTATGCCCCAGTACAGCCCTGTACAGCCCAGTATGGCTCAGTACAGCCCAGTACAACACAGTATGCCCCAGTACAGCCCTGTACAGCCCAGTATGGCTCAGTACAGCCCAGTACAACACAGTATGCCCCAGTACAGCCCTGTACAACCTGGTATTGCTCAGTACAGCCCAGTACAACACAGTATGCCCCAGTACAGCCCTGTACAGCCCAGCATGGCTCAGTACAGCCCAGTACAACACAGTATGCCCCAGTACAGCCCTGTACAGCCCAGTATGGCTCAGTACAGCCCAGTACAACACAGTATGTCCCAGTACAGCCCTGTACAGCCCAGCATGGCTCAGTACAGCCCAGCACAACACAGTATGCCCCAGTACAGCCCTGTACAGCCCAGCATGGCTCAGTACAGCCCAGTACAACACAGTATTGCCCCAGTACAGCCCTGTACAACCTGGTATTGCTCAGTACAGCCCAGTACAACACAGTATGCCCCAGTACAGCCCTGTACAGCCCAGCATGGCTCAGTACAGCCCAGTACAACACAGTATGCCCCAGTACAGCCCTGTACAGCCCAGTATGGCTCAGTACAGCCCAGCACAACACAGTATGCCCCAGTACAGCCCTGTACAGCCCAGTATGGCTCAGTACAGCCCAGTACAACACAGTATGCCCCAGTACAGCCCTGTACAGCCCAGTATGGCTCAGTACAGCCCAGCACAACACAGTATGTCCCAGTACAGCCCTGTACAGCCCAGTATGGCTCAGTACAGCCCAGTACAACACAGTATGCCCCAGTACAGCCCTGTACAGCCCTGTATGGCTCAGTACAGCCCAGTACAACACAGTATGCCCCAGTACAGCCCTGTACAACCTGGTATTGCTCAGTACAGCCCAGTACAACACAGTATGCCCCAGTACAGCCCTGTACAGCCCAGCATGGCTCAGTACAGCCCAGCACAACACAGTATGCCCCAGTACAGCCCTGTACAGCCCAGCATGGCTCAGTACAGCCCAGTACAACACAGTATGTCCCAGTACAGCCCTGTACAGCCCAGTATGGCTCAGTACAGCCCAGTACAACACAGTATGCCCCAGTACAGCCCTGTACAGCCCAGTATGGCTCAGTACAGCCCAGTACAACACAGTATGCACCAGTACAGCCCTGTACAGCCCAGCATGGCGCAGTACAGCCCAGTACAACACAGTATGCCCCAGTACAGCCCTGTACAGCCCAGCATGGCTCAGTACAGCCCAGTACAACACAGTATGCCCCAGTACAGCCCTGTACAGCCCAGTATGGCTCAGTACAGCCCAGTACAACACAGTATGCCCCAGTACAGCCCTGTACAGCCCAGCATGGCTCAGTACAGCCCAGCACAACACAGTATGCCCCAGTACAGTCCTGTACAGTCCAGTATGGCTCAGTACAGCCCAGTACAACACAGTATGTCCCAGTGCAGCCCTGTACAGCCCAGTATGGCTCAGTACAGCCCAGCACAACACAGTATGCCCCAGTACAGCCCTGTACAGCCCAGTATGGCTCAGTACAGCCCAGTACAACACAGTACGGACCAGTACAGCCCAGTATATCCCAGCATGGAGCAATACAGCCCAGCATGGCTCAGTACAGCCCAGTACAACACAGTACGGACCAGTACAGCCCAGTACATCCCAGCATGGAGCAATACAGCCCAGCATGGCTCAGCACAGCCCAGTACAACACAGTACGGACCAGTACAGCCCAGTACATCCCAGCATGGAGCAATACAGCCCAGCATGGCTCAGCACAGCCCAGTACAACACAGTATGCCCCAGTACAGCCCTGTACAACCTGGTATTGCTCAGTACAGCCCAGCACAACACAGTATGCCCCAGTACAGCCCTGTACAGCCCAGTATGGCTCAGTACAGCCCAGCATGGCTCAGTACAGCCCAGCACAACACAGTATGCCCCAGTACAGCCCTGTACAGCCCAGTATGGCTCAGTACAGCCCAGCACAACACAGTATGCCCCAGTACAGCCCTGTACAGCCCAGTATGGCTCAGTACAGCCCAGCATGGCTCAGTACAGCCCAGCACAACACAGTATGCCCCAGTACAGCCCTGTACAGCCCAGCATGGCTCAGTACAGCCCAGTACAACACAGTATGCCCCAGTACAGCCCTGTACAGCCCAGTATGGCTCAGTACAGCCCAGCATGGCTCAGTACAGCCCAGCACAACACAGTATGCCCCAGTACAGCCCTGTACAGCCCAGCATGGCTCAGTACAGCCCAGTACAACACAGTATGCCCAGTACAGCCCTGTACAGCCCAGTATGGCTCAGTACAGCCCAGTACAACACAGTACGTCCCAGTACAGCCCTGTACAGCCCAGTATGGCTCAGTACAGCCCAGCACAACACAGTATGCCCCAGTACAGCCCTGTACAGCCCTGTATGGCTCAGTACAGCCCAGCACAACACAGTATGCCCCAGTACAGCCCTGTACAGCCCAGCATGGCTCAGTACAGCCCAGTACAACACAGTATGCCCCAGTACAGCCCTGTACAGCCCAGTATGGCTCAGTACAGCCCAGTACAACACAGTATGCCCCAGTACAGCCCTGTACAGCCCAGCATGGCTCAGTACAGCCCAGCACAACACAGTATGCCCCAGTACAGCCCTGTACAGCCCAGCATGGCTCAGTACAGCCCAGCACAACACAGTATGCCCCAGTACAGCCCTGTACAGCCCAGCATGGCTCAGTACAGCCCAGTACAACACAGTATGCCCCAGTACAGCCCTGTACAGCCCAGTATGGCTCAGTACAGCCCAGTACAACACAGTATGCCCCAGTACAGCCCTGTACAGCCCAGTATGGCTCAGTACAGCCCAGCACAACACAGTATGCCCCAGTACAGCCCTGTACAGCCCAGCATGGCTCAGTACAGCCCAGCACAACACAGTATGCCCCAGTACAGCCCTGTACAGCCCAGTATGGCTCAGTACAGCCCAGTACAACACAGTATGCCCCAGTACAGCCCTGTACAACCTGGTATTGCTCAGTACAGCCCAGTACAACACAGTATGCCCCAGTACAGCCCTGTACAGCCCAGCATGGCTCAGTACAGCCCAGTACAACACAGTATGCCCCAGTACAGCCCTGTACAGCCCAGTATGGCTCAGTACAGCCCAGTACAACACAGTATGTCCCAGTACAGCCCTGTACAGCCCAGCATGGCTCAGTACAGCCCAGCACAACACAGTATGCCCCAGTACAGCCCTGTACAGCCCAGCATGGCTCAGTACAGCCCAGTACAACACAGTATGCCCCAGTACAGCCCTGTACAACCTGGTATTGCTCAGTACAGCCCAGTACAACACAGTATGCCCCAGTACAGCCCTGTACAGCCCAGCATGGCTCAGTACAGCCCAGTACAACACAGTATGCCCCAGTACAGCCCTGTACAGCCCAGTATGGCTCAGTACAGCCCAGCACAACACAGTATGCCCCAGTACAGCCCTGTACAGCCCAGTATGGCTCAGTACAGCCCAGTACAACACAGTATGCCCCAGTACAGCCCTGTACAGCCCAGTATGGCTCAGTACAGCCCAGCACAACACAGTATGTCCCAGTACAGCCCTGTACAGCCCAGTATGGCTCAGTACAGCCCAGTACAACACAGTATGCCCCAGTACAGCCCTGTACAGCCCTGTATGGCTCAGTACAGCCCAGCACAACACAGTATGCCCCAGTACAGCCCTGTACAGCCCAGCATGGCTCAGTACAGCCCAGTACAACACAGTATGCCCCAGTACAGCCCTGTACAACCTGGTATTGCTCAGTACAGCCACAGTACAACACAGTATGCCCCAGTACAGCCCTGTACAGCCCAGCATGGCTCAGTACAGCCCAGCACAACACAGTATGCCCCAGTACAGCCCTGTACAGCCCAGCATGGCTCAGTACAGCCCAGTACAACACAGTATGTCCCAGTACAGCCCTGTACAGCCCAGTATGGCTCAGTACAGCCCAGTACAACTCAGTATGCCCCAGTACAGCCCTGTACAGCCCAGTATGGCTCAGTACAGCCCAGTACAACACAGTATGCCCCAGTACAGCCCTGTACAGCCCAGCATGGCTCAGTACAGCCCAGTACAACACAGTATGCCCCAGTACAGCCCTGTACAGCCCAGCATGGCTCAGTACAGCCCAGTACAACACAGTATGCCCCAGTACAGCCCTGTACAGCCCAGTATGGCTCAGTACAGCCCAGTACAACACAGTATGCCCCAGTACAGCCCTGTACAGCCCAGCATGGCTCAGTACAGCCCAGCACAACACAGTATGCCCCAGTACAGTCCTGTACAGTCCAGTATGGCTCAGTACAGCCCAGTACAACACAGTATGTCCCAGTGCAGCCCTGTACAGCCCAGTATGGCTCAGTACAGCCCAGCACAACACAGTATGCCCCAGTACAGCCCTGTACAGCCCAGTATGGCTCAGTACAGCCCAGCACAACACAGTATGCCCCAGTACTGACCTGTATAACCTGGTATTGCTCAGTACAGCCCAGTACAACACAGTATGCCCCAGTACAGCCCTGTACAGCCCAGCATGGCTCAGTACAGCCCAGCACAACACAGTATGCCCCAGTACAGCCCTGTACAGCCCAGTATGGCTCAGTACAGCCCAGAACAACACAGTATGCCCCAGTACAGACCTGTATAACCTGGTATTGCTCAGTACAGCCCTGTACAACACAGTATGCCCCAGTACAGCCCAGGACATCCCAGTATGGAGCAATACAGCTGAGGCAGTGGAGGAACCGCAACGGAAGCTTCAGGTCCTGCACCCTGAGAGCTGAACCAGCAACCAACACTTTGGTCTCCAGAAGGGCCCAGAGCAGATGTGGTGGCCCAAGGTGGCTGCTCACAGCTCAGCTTCTCCAGGGCCAAGTCTTAGGGACCGGTCTTGATCAATGTCTCCACCACTGAGCTGGGTGTGGGCTGGAGGCTCCCTCAGGCAGGTTGCAGATGGCACCAAGCTGGGTGGGAGCTGAGCTGCTGGAGGGGCAGGAGGGAGCTACAGAGGGCTCTGGAGCCATGGGGGAGGCCAATGGGATGAGGGCACTAAGGACAAGGACTAGGACCTGACCCTGGGCCACAGCAAGGCCAGGAAGGCTCCAGGCTGGGGGCAGAGGGGCTGGGAAGTGCCTGGTGGGAAAGGCCCTGGGGGGTTGGTGGCAGAGGCTGGAGAGGAGCCAGGGGGTGCCCAGGGGGGCAAGGAGGGCAGCAGCAGCCTGGGCTGGAGCAGCAATGGTGTGGGCAGCAGGAGCAGGGCAGGGATTGTATCCCTGGGCTGGGCACTGGGGAGCCCACAGCTGCAAGCCTGGGGGCAGGGTTGGGCTCTCCCTGCCAGGGGGACCTTGAGGGCTGGGGCAGGGCTGGGGCAGGGCAAGGAAGCTGGGGAGGGGTCTGGGGAAGGAGGAGAAGGCTGTGGAGAAGTTGTGAGGAGCAGCTGAGGGAGCTGGGGGGGTTGAGGCTGCAGCAGAGGAGGCTGAGGGGAGACCTTGTGGCTCTCTGCAGCTCCCTGAGAGCAGCTTGCAGCCAGCTGGGGCTCAAGGGCTGCTCCTGAGGGCTGGGCCAAGAGGAGATGGCCTCAGGTTGTGGCAGGGGAGGTTGAGCTTGGCCCTGAGGAGCAATTGGTGCCCCTTGAGGGGTGCCCAGGCCTGTGGCAGGCTGCCCAGGGCAGGGGTGGAGTGCCCATGGCTGGAGGGGTTGGGAAGCTGTGGTGCTGAGGGCCATGGGGTGCTGGTGCTGGGGCAGTGCTGAGGCCATGCTTGGACTCCATCACCTTGGAGATCTCCTCCAACTGAACCCATTCCATGACTCCATGAACAGAAGCTCCTGAAGCAACTTTGGTTTGCTTTCTGGGGGCTGTCTCAGCTCAGCCCTGAGCTCCCAGGTGGAACCTGGTGGCTCCCAACGGTTGGGATGAGGCAGCTTGGTGGCACAGAGGAGAACATCAAATAAGGTCCAAGCCCAGGGAGCCACCACCAGCAGGAGACCTTCCAGTCCACCCAGGGTTGGCTCAGTGCTGGCTGGAGATGCAGCATTGCTCAGCCTCAGGAAGTTTGAGGTTGGTTGCTTTGGTTTCCTTCCAAAACTTACCTCTCACAAGAGCTTGTCTTGGGCTTGGGCTGGAGAGAAGGAGGAGGAGGCCCTGCAGATGTTTTGAGGCCAGGAGATGAAGCCACATCCTCCTGAAAGTAACCAACTGCTCCACCATTTATTCCTTCTCCAGATGAGTAAAAGAAAACATAGAGTAGAAGAGCTTCAGGTGCAAACAAGGAGTAAAGCTCAGGTCACCAAGGAGAAGAACTTGAGGGTGAAGAGCTATGGACAGGCCTCAGAAGGACACCAAGGAGAACTTGAGGGTGAAGAGCTATGGACAGGCCTCAGAAGGACACCAAGGAGAAGAACTTGAGGGTGAAGAGCTATGGACAGGGCTCAGAAGGACACCAAGGAGAAGAACTTGAGGGTGAAGAGCTATGGACAGGCCTCAGAAGGACACCAAGGAGAACTTGAGGGTGAAGAGCTATGGAGAGGCCTCAGAAGGACACCAAGGAGAAGAACTTGAGGGTGAAGAGCTATGGACAGGGCTCAGAAGGACACCAAGGAGAACTTGAGGCTCTCCCCATCCTTCTGGTGAAGAACTTCTCCATGACCTAGGAAGATGACTTTAACCCAACCCATCCCATGACTCCATGACTTTTGAAGGTCCTTCCAACCCAAAACATTCCATGACCTTGGAATGTGCCTTCAATCCAGCCTATTCCATGATATCATGACCTCTGAAGGTCCCTTCCCACCCAAACCCTTCCATGACTCCATCACCTTTGAAGGTCATTCCAACCCAACCCTTTCCATGACTCCATGAAAACAGGTCCCACCAGAAGCTTGGTGCTGACCAGGACCACCCCACTGCAGGACCCATAGCTCTGGGTTGACCAACAAGTCAAGGTTGCCCCATCCTTTGAACTTCTTCTCCCCTTCTCCTCTCTCCCCTTCTCCTCCTTCTCCTTCCTCCCCTTCTCCTCCTCCTCCTTCCTCCCCTTCTCCTCCTTTCTCCTTCCTCCCCTTCTCCTCCTTTCTCCTTCCTCCCCTTCTCCTCCTTTCTCCTTCCTCCCCTTCTCCTCCTTTCTCCTTCCTCCCCTTCTCCTCCTTTCTCCTTCCTCCCCTTCTCCTCCTTTCTCCTTCTCCTCCTTCTCCTCCTTTCTCCTTCTCCTCCTTCTTTCTCCTTCTCCTCCTTCTTTCTCCTTCTCCTCCTTTCTCCTTCCTCCCCTTCTCCTCCTTTCTCCTTCCCCTCCTTCTCCTCCTTTCTCCTTCTCCTCCTTCTTTCTCCTTCTCCTCCTTCTTTCTCCTTCTCCTCCTTTCTCCTTCTCCTCCTTCTCCTTTCTCCTTCTCCTCCTTTCTCCTTTTTCTCCTTCCCTGTCCCCTTCTCCTTCTTCTCCTCCTCCTCTCCTCCTCCTTCTCTCCTTCTCCTTGAACCATCAGGTCTGAAGCTGTGGCTTCTGAGAGGCCTTTGGAGGATCTCATTTCAGCAGCTCCCAGACCTTGCCTTGGGGTGGAGCTGCAGGTGGCACAGGGGAGCAAAGTTTGTCACTTTCTGTCCCTCCCTCCTCCTGATGCCACCCAGCAGGAAATGCCGGGCTCAGGGCACCTCTGCATGCCAGGGCCACCAACCACCACCAGCAGCACCCCAACAGAGGCCAAGGTAGGACCTGAGGGACTTTTATCTCCTTGACCTTGCTTGTCCCCCATGCTGCAGGACCTCCCATCTGGAGGTCATCATTCCCAGCCCCATTCCAGCCAGGAAGCCACTTGCAGGGAGCCATGGGTGTGGTGGGTGGGGGGCACCAGAGCTTCTTCAAGGGGTTCTGGGTCACCACAGCTTCTCCAGCTGCTTCTGGGTCACCAGGGCTTCTCCAATGGGTTCTGGGTCACAAGAGCTTCTCCAGCTGCTTCTGGGTCACCAGGGCTTCTCCAATGGGTTCTGGGTCACCAGAGCTTCTCCAGGTGCTTTTGGGTCACCAGAGCTTGTCCAGGGGGTTCTGGGTCACCAGAGCTTCTCCAGGTGCTTTTGGGTCACCAGAGCTTCTCCAGGTGCTTTTGGGTCAGCAGAGCTTGTCCAGGGAGTCCTGGGTCACCAGAGCTTCTCCAAGAGGTTCTGGGTCTCCAGAGCTTCTCCAGGTGCTTTTGGGTCACCAGAGCTTGTCCAGGGGGTCCTGGGTCACCAGAGCTTCTCCAGGTGCTTTTGGGTCACCAGGGCTTCTCCAATGGGTTCTGGGTCACCAGAGCTTCTCCAGCTGCTTCTGGGTCACCAGGGCTTCTCCAATGGGTTCTGGGTCACAAGAGCTTCTCCAGCTGCTTCTGGGTCACCAGGGCTTCTCCAATGGGTTCTGGGTCACCAGAGCTTGTCCAGGTGCTTTTGGGTCACCAGAGCTTGTCCAGGGGGTTCTGGGTCACCAGGGCTTCTCCAGGTGCTTTTGGGTCACCAGAGCTTGTCCAGGGGGTTCTGGGTCACCAGAGCTTCTCCAGGTGCTTTTGGGTCTCCAGAGCTTCTCCAGGTGCTTTTGGGTCACCAAAGCTTGTCCAGGGGGTCCTGGGTCACCAGAGCTTCTCCAAGAGGTTCTGGGTCACCAGAGCTTCTCCAGGTGCTTTTGGGTCACCAGAGCCTCTCCATGGGGTGCTGGTGCCCTGGGGCTCTGCTGGGGCCATGCTTGGCCTCCATCACCTTCAAGGTCTTCTACAATCCAACCTGTTCCATGATCTACCTGGTGCAGGGTTTAGGTTCTCCTATGTCCATCACCCACCAGGAGGGGTGGGGGAAAGCCAGCTGGGGACTTCCACACTATGAGAGGACCTCCTGGATCAATCCACCCAAAGCTGGAGCCTAGAGAGGACTATGGAGCTCTGGACCACCATGGGCCCACTATGGGCTTCCTCTGGGCAGGATTCTGGAAGAGCTCCAAAGGCCATTGAGGAACCAAGATGGTTTTTCATGGCCACCTTGGCCAAGGAACCTTGGAGAGGTTTTGAGGATGCAACCAACTGGTTCCTGATGACTCCCTTCCATCCACAGGTCAACATCTTCCAGATGGATGGTCCAAAGGCCTCTCCTGAGGTGAACATCTTCCAGATGGATGGTCCAAAGGCCTCTCCTGAGGTGAACATCTTCCAGCTGGAAGGTCCAAAGGCCTCTCCTGAGGTGAACATCTTCCAGCTGGATGCTCCAACCACCTCTCCAGGGGTCAACATCTTCCAGCTGGATGCTCCAACCACCTCTCCAGGGGTCAACATCTTCCAGCTGGATGCTCCAACCACCTCTCCAGGGGTCAACATCTTCCAGCTGGATGCTCCAACCACCTCTCCAGAGGTCAACATCTTCCAGCTGGATGCTCCAACCACCTCTCCAGGGGTCAACATCTTCCAGCTGGATGCTCCAACCACCTCTCCAGGGGTCAACATCTTCCAGCTGGATGCTCCAACCACCTCTCCACCATTCCACACCTCCCAGCTGGAAGGTCCTACTGCTGGCCCCACCAACCAGCCCTGGCCAGGACCACAACCCCAAGCTGATGAGATCTTGGCCTCCAGCCCACCACAGATGACCAGTGCTGGAAGATGCCAGGTGCTGGTCACCACCCTGGGCCACGTCCTGGGGCTGGGCACCATCTGGCGCTTCCCCTACCTGTGCTACCGCAATGGAGGAGGTGAGGCCCTGCTGGAGGTCCAGGTGGGTGGAGGAGGACCTCTAGGAACTGCTCCAACCTCCAGAGGGCAAGCCAAGAGCACTAGGAGATGGGGAGGGACAAAATGGTGGTGCCTAAGGGGCTGTCTTCTCCAAGAGCTGGGTGGGGTTTGGGGTGGGGGTCTTGTGGTGCTCAGCTGGAGACCACTACATGAATTCCACCATGAGGACCACAGAGAAGGTTGCAGCCTCCCCTGGGGCTTCTGGGGGATGTCTTCTGGGGTTGGGCCATGCAGGCCAGAGGTGTGGTTGGCTCTAGGGTGAGGTTGGAGCAGCCTTCAGCTCCAGCCTGTCATGGAATGAGTTGGGATGGGTTGGGTTGGAGAAGAGCTCCAAGGTGATGGAGGCCAACCATGGAGCCCAGCACTGCCCCAGCACCACAGCTTCCCAACCCCTCCAGCCATGGGCACTCCACCACTGCCCTGGGCAGCCTGCCACAGGCCTGGGCACCCCTCAAGGGGCACCAATTGCTCCTCAGGGCCAAGCTCAACCTCCCCTGCCACAACCTGAGGCCATCTCCTCTTGGCCCAGCCCTCAGGAGCAGCCCTTGAGCCCCAGCTGGCTGCAAGCTGCTCTCAGGGAGCTGCAGAGAGCCACAAGGTCTCCCCTCAGCCTCCTCTGCTGCAGCCTCAACCCCCCCAGCTCCCTCAGCTGCTCCTCACAACTTCTCCACAGCCTTCTCCTCCTTCCCCAGACCCCTCCCCAGCTTCCTTGCCCTGCTCTGGCCCTGCCCCAGCCCTCAAGGACCTTCTTGGAGCAAGGACCTCATTTCTCCTCCCCTGTCTGCTCCTCAGGATGGAGGAGAGGCCTCCCCAGGAGGGTCCTGAGGCAGCCCCACCTCAGGACATAGCATCTGCAGCACCCAACCCAGCTCTGCCCCAAGGGACAAAGCTCAGCAGAGCCCTGCCCAGGGACTTCCCATCCAGGAGCTTCCCAGAACTGCTCAAAGGTCCTATGGATGGGAGCCAGCAGAGAGCCTTGGAACAGCTCCAGCAGGGACCAAGGAGGGCAGCAGCAGCCTGGGCAGCAGCAGCAATGGTGTGGGCAGCAGGAGCAGGGCAGGGATTTGCCCCTGGGCTGGGCACTGGGGAGCCCACAGCTGCAAGCCTGGGGGCAGGGTTGGGCTCTCCCTGCCAGAAGGGATGAGGACCCCAGGTCCCTGAGTATCCCATGGGCTGAAGATCCTTCATCCATGACCATCTCCTGGGATGAGATTCTCTCAGCCACAACCAACCCATGGGATGAGGATCCCTCACCTATGACCTTCCCACATCCCTGAGGACCTCTCAGCATCTCTACCCACTCCCAAGCCCCTGAGATCCCAGCAGCTCCCACCTCAACCTCCCACTCTTGGCCTCCTCCTCCTCCATGGGGAAGGTCCTCCTCGGATGGCTGCAACCTCTCCTGCTCTGCTTGGTATCCTCCTTGGCCACCCATCCCCCACCCATGGCTCTAAGCCCTGAAGATGTGAGCTCCAGAAGGTGGTGCTGCTCAACTTGACTTCTCCTTCCTTCCTCCCAAGGAGTCTTCTTCATCCCTTACCTCCTGCTGCTGCTCCTGGTGGGGTTGCCTCTGTTCCTGATGGAACTGAGCTTGGGACACTATGGAGCTGCTGGACCCATCACAGTCTGGAAGTGTTGTCCTCTCCTGAAAGGTAGGGTTGGGGCTGGGAACACTTCTCCTGCCTGGTCCTGCAGCTGCTGGGGCCACCAGGAGCTACCTGGGGCCACCTGCGGTGGTTGGTTGGTTGGTCATGATGGAAGATGGTCTTGGTGGAAAGTTGGTCATGCTTGAAGGTTGGCCATGGTGCAAGATGGTCATGGTGGAAGGTTGGCCATGGAGGGAGGTTGGCCATGGAGGGAGGTTGGCCATGGTGGAAGGTTGGCTATGGTGCAAGATGGTCATGGTGGAAGGTTGGCCATGGTGGAAGGCTGGCCATGGGGATTGGTAGGTTAACCATGGTGGTTGGTAGGTTGATTGTGGTGGTAGGTCAGGACCAGAGGTCCATGTGGGGTTGACCCTTTTCTGACTCCCCCCCTCCTGCTGCAGGCGTTGGTGTGGCCATGCTGGTGGTGGCCTCCTTGGTGTCCCTCTACTCCAATGTCATCCTGGCTTGGGCTCTCTTCTACCTGGGCTCCTCCTTCCAGAACCCTCTGCCCTGGGCCTGTGGTGCTCCAGGGGCCGTGGACAGCTGCCAGGTTGGTGCTTGGACCTCCCCCAGCCTTGTGGAACCTGGTCTGGAGGGCAGGACCTCACCCCAGGAGGAGCAGGCTGGGGTCTGGGAAGGATCAAGATGATCCTGGGGAGGTCTAACCCCCGTGGAGATGTCTCCATCTCCATCCTCACCTCATGACTGTGAGGTTGTCCTCAACAGGGACACCCCAAGGTGGATCTGGAGAGGATCAAGATGATCCTAGGGAGGTTTAACCCCCGTGGAGATGTCTCCATCTCCATCCTCACGTCCTGGCTGTGGCAGGTGGTCTCCTGTGGGAGCAGCTTGGCCTGCAGGGGATGGGAGGGGGTTTGGGTGGAGCTGGTGGCCACGAGGGCCCCCAGGGCTGGTGGCAGTGGTGGAGGTGGTGACCTGCCAGGGGTTGTTGTGCTGCAGAACGCCTCGGAGAGGACAGCAGGGCCCAGCGCCAGTGAGGTCTTCTGGAAGTAAGTCCCTGGGTGGGACCCTTGGGCTGTGGCTGGAGGCCCAACCAGGCTCCAGCTCCCCAGGTCCACCTCAAAGCTCACAGCTGGGTTGGGAAGGACTGTCAGAGGTCACATCAGGGTTAGAAAGGCTCTCCAAAGGTGACACTGGGACCTTCAACCAGAGCAGGTTGCTCAGAGCTCCCAGTGGGGCTCTGGAATGACCTGGAATGGTCCCAGGGCTGGAGCAGCTCCAACCTCCCAAGGGCAATCCCAGGAGACTCCATCAAAGAGCTTGGAGCCCAACCTCAGTCACCTTCTGTCCTTCTTGGGAGTCTCCAGCCTGGCACTGGAGCAACCACAATGTCCCCAAGATGCTGAGGGGTGGTCAGGGAATGGGTTGGGAGAGAGCTCCAAGGGGATGGAGGCCAACCATGGCCCCAGGGCACCACCACCCCATGGCCCTCAGCACCACAGCTCCACAGCTTCCCAACCCCTCCAGCCATGGGGACTCCACCCCTGCCCTGGACAGCCTGCCACAGGCCTGGGCACCCCTCAAGGGGCACCAATTGCTCCTCAGGGCCAAGCTCAACCTCCCCTGCCACAACCTGAGGCCATCTCCTCTTGGCCCAGCCCTCAGGAGCAGCCCTTGAGCCCCAGCTGGCTGCAAGCTGCTCTCAGGGAGCTGCAGAGAGCCACAAGGTCTCCCCTCAGCCTCCTCTGCTGCAGCCTCAACCCCCCCAGGGCCCTCAGCTGCTCCTCACAACTTCTCCACAGCCTTCTCCTCCTTCCCCAGACCCCTCCCCAGCTTCCTTGCCCTGCTCTGGCCCTGCCCCAGCCCTCAAGGTCTTTCAGGCAGGAGGGGACTTGAGGTGGTCCAGGGTGGACAATCCCTGCCCTGCTCCTGCTGCCCACCACCATTGCTGCTCCAGCCCAGGCTGCTGGTGGCCTCCTTGGGTGACCTCCAGGGTCAGAAAGTTTGGGTGAAGACCTTGTGGAGGTGGCCAAAGGTTGCTGAGCTCTTGCTGACCACCGTCCCCCACATCTCAGCCAGAAGGTCCTGGGGATGACTCCCAGCTCTGGCCTCGGTGCCCCTGGCCCTGTGCAGTGGCCTCTGGCCCTGTGCCTGCTGGTGGCCTGGGTCCTGGTCTTCTCCTGCACACTGAAGGGCATCAGAACCTCAGGCAAGGTGAGGAGCAACCCCCATGGGGACAACCAAAGGGCTTCCAGGGTGCTGGAGCCAGGCTGAGCCCCACTGTGTCTTTCCCAGGTGCTTTACTTCACAGCCACCTTCCCCTACCTGCTCCTCCTCATCCTCACCATCCGAGCAGCCACCTTGGAAGGGTCCCTTGGTGGGGTCCGCTTCTACCTCTCCTCAGACTGGAGCAGGCTGCAGAGGGCTCAGGTAGCTCCAACCCTGTGGTGGGAGGGTTCCATAAGGGCAACCCCCTGAAGTGGGCTTGGGGGAGCAGAGGGAGTGGGTTGGAGAAGACCTTCAGCCTTGGCTTGGAGGAGCCCTTCAGCTTCCTTCCCCAGTCCCAGACTGTTGTCCTGCAGGTGTGGAGCGATGCAGCCTCTCAGGTCTTCTACTCCTTGGGCATTGGCTTTGGGGGACTCCTCTCCATGGCCTCCTACAACTACTTGGACACCAATGTCATCAGGTGAGCAGCGGGCAGGACATGGGGCACCTGGGACACCCCAAGTTGGGTCTAGGAGGAGCAAGGTGGTGATGGAGAGGTCTAATCTCCATGGAGATGTCTCCATCTCCATCCTCACCTCATGGATGTGAAGTTGTCCTGAACAGGGACACTCCAAGTTAGAGCTGGGGAGGAGCAAGGTGATGATGAGGAGTTCTAGCCTCCATGGAGATGTCTCCATTTCCATCCCCACCCCATGGATGTGAAGGTCTCCTCAAGAGAGACACCCCAAGATGGATCTAGGGAGCAGCAAGCTGCTGATGGAGAGGTCTGACCCCTATGGGGATGTTTCCATCACCATCCTCATCTCATGGATGTGAAGATCTCCTCAAGAGGGACATCCCAAGATGGATCTGGGGAGGAGCAAGGAGATGATGGAGAGGTCTAACCCCCATGGAGATGTCTCCATCTCCATCCCCACCTCATGGATGTGAGGTCTGGGGAGGATCAAGGTGGTCATGGGGAGGTTTAAACCACGTGGAGATGTCTCCATCCTCACCTCATGGATTTGAGGTCTGGAGAGGATCAAAATGATCCTAGGGAGGTCTAACCCCCATCCTTAACCCCTGGCTGCGGGTCTGTGCTGCTCTCCTCAACAGGGACACCTTGGCCATCACCCTGGGGAGCTTCTGCAGCAGCTTCTTCTCAGGCTTTGCCATCTTCTCTGTGCTGGGCCACATGGCCTGGAGGAAGGAGGTCTCTGTGGGCAGCGTCCTTGACTCAGGTGTGGCCCTGGGCAGGAGGTCAGTGGTGTCCTGGTGGAGGACATCAGACCACAGAGCTTCAGCCAAGCTCACAGCCAAGCTTGGCCACCACCCTGCTGGGCTCCACCTGGCCCACCAGGACCTTCTGCAGACCTTCATCTCACCAGGACCTTCCTCCCCACCCCTGTCACAGGTCCTGGGTTGGTGTTTGTGGTGTACCCTGAGGTCCTCTCCATGCTGCCAGGCTCCCCTGTCTGGGCCATCATCTTCTTCTTGATGTTCCTCATGCTGGGAATGGAAACCTTGGTGAGTGTCACCTTGGGCAGCTCCAAGTCCCCTGGCCTGGGCAGGAAGGTGGCACCATGGGCATGGACCAGGATGGAGCTGGGCTGAAGAAGATGGGACAGGGATGGAGCCAAGGTGGAGGGAGAGGGATGGACCTGTGACACCCCCCCTGCTATCTGCCCTCCCTCAGCTGAGGACCATTGATGTCATCACCACCTCCATCCTGGAGCAGCTCCCAGCCCTGCGGGGCTGGAGGAGGAAGATTCTGCTGCTGGCTGCTCTCTGCTCCTGCTTCTACCTCCTGGGGCTCCTGCTGGTCACCCAGGTATGGGAGGTTCTTCTGAACCCTGCTGGGATGACCTGGGCCTGCTTCCTCTGCCCCCCAGCCTCTACCCAAGGCTGCAGGGGAGGCTGAGTGGACCCTGGAGCTGATGGTGATGTCCACCCCTGGCCTGAGCCATGGCAACCTTGTCCCTGCCCTCCACCCAGGGTGGGATCTTCTGGCTGACCCTGCTGGACACCTTCAGCACCAGCTTTGGGCTGCTCCTGGTCACCATCTCCATGTGCTTGGGAATTGCCTTCTGCTATGGTGAGTGGAGCTGGGGGGGGCCTGGACCAGCTTGGAGCCACCCCTGGGGGAACTGGGACACTACCACCAGTGGGGTGGTTGTGGCCCAGAACAACTCTTGGCTGCCACCAGGCCAAGGTTTGGTGCTCCTGGGACTCGTGGCCAAGCTCCTCCCCAGAGCTTGGAGTTGGGGTGGGGCAGGAGTGAGCCATGAGGACATCCCTGTCCCACCTTGGCTCCATCCCTGTCCCTCCACCCTGGCTCCATCCCTGTGCCACCATGGTTCCATGGCCATCCCACCTTGGCTCCATCCCCTTCACACCCCCCTGGCTCCACCCTCGGCTGTGGTTTTACCTCCCCTTGGCCTCCCTGCAGGTGTCACTGAGTTCTGCCGGGACATCAGAGCCATGATCTGCAGATGTCCTCCTTGGTGCAGCCACATCTTGGCCTACTTCAGGCTCTGCTGGCCCTTCCTCACTCCCTGCACCCTCCTGGTGAGCACCAAGCACCCACCTGGGGCTGGGGGTGGAGGGCAAAAACTCTCCTGTCCCACCACCACCTCTCCTTCTCCTCCTAGAGGACTTCCCTGCTCCTGCTGCCCTCCCAAGCCTCCCTGTGGTTGCTGCAGGGACTTTGAGGTGGCCTTGAATGTCCTTGTGGTGCCCAAGGTGGCCAAGCCCCACCTCTGGTCAGGCCAGGGGGGTGTGGTGGTACACCTGGGTCCTGTCCTCTCTGACCACCAGTTTGCCCTGATCTACATCCTCCTGGACCTGCCCAGCCTGGCCCTGAGCTATGGCAGCTCCAAGGAACCAGCCTGGGCCACCAGCCTGGGGGTCTGCATCAACCTCCTGACCTGCCTGCAGCTCCCCCTCTGGGCCACCCTGGCCCTGAGCCAACAGTCAGGGACCCTGAGCCAGGTGAGTGTGGGAGGTGGGGTGGGGACAGGGGGACAGGGATGAGGACAGGGAGGGGAGGCATGGAGGGGGCTGGGGGCAGGGATGGGGTGATGGGGGCAGGGATGGGGATGAGGGGACAGGATGGGGGCAGGGGGACAGGGATGGGGACAAGGGGACAGGGATGGGGACAAGGGGCCAGAAGGTGACCTGTGGGAGACACCAAGGCTGGAGCAAAGATGCTGGAGGCCCTCAAGAGAGAAGCAGAGCTGAAGCCATGAGGGCGGGGGAGGAGAGGTTTGGTTTGAAGCCTTCCATGGCCACGCCCAGGGATGCCTCTTCCCACCACCACCACCTTGCCCTCAGCCCAAGGAGGCTCAGGGGGGCACCTCCTGGAGCTCACCCTCAGCCCTTCCTCTCCAGCGCTTCCAGAAGGCCTCCAGGCCCCTGCGCTCCTGGAGGACAGCCAGGAGCCGGGGCACGGCCAGGGAGGTCACCACCAGCCCCTTCACCATCACCACCGCCAGCCCAGCCCAGGGCAGCAGCGAGGCCTGAGGCCCGGCCTGGAGGAGCTCAGGTACAAACAACAGGACGGAGCTGGAGCCACCAGGCTGGATGGGGCTCCAGCTGTGCCACCAGCACCAGCATTGCCCAGCTGCCCACTGGTGCCGGGGGCTGGGGACCACTGGTCCCAGGGCTGGGGCTGAATTCATCCCTGTCCTTCCGCCGCACCTCCCTGCCTGTGCCTCCACCACACCTCCCTGCCTTGCCTCCACTGCACCTCCCTCCCTGTGCCTCCACCACACCTCCCTCCCTGTGCCTCCCTCCCTGTGCCTCCGCTGCACCTCCCTGCCTGTGCCTCGGCCGCACCTCCCTGCCTTGCCTCCACCACACCTCCCTCCCTGTGCCTCCGCCGCACCTCCCTGCCTGTGCCTCCACCACACCTCCCTGCCTTGCCTCCACTGCACCTCCCTCCCTGTGCCTCCACCACACCTCCCTGCCTGTGCCTCCGCCGCACCTCCCTCCCTGTGCCTCCGCCGCACCTCCCTGCCTTGCCTCCCTCCACCACACCTCCCTCCCTGTGCCTCCCTCCCTCTCCTTCCACCACACCTCCCTCCCTGTGCCTCCCTCCCTCTCCTTCCACCGCACCTCCCTTCCTGTGCCTCCACCGCACCTCCCTCCCTTGCCTCCACCGCACCTCCCTTCCTGTGCCTCCACCGCACCTCCCTCCCTGTGCCTCCCTCCCTGCCCTTCCACCGCACCTCCCTCCCTCTCCTTCCACCACACCTCCCTCCCTCTCCTTCCACCACACCTCCCTCCCTGCCCTTCCACCGCACCTCCCTCCCTCTCCCTCCAGGAAACCTTCTGGAAGCCTCCCAAGATGTCTCCCAAGGAGACTTCCCCAGGAGCAGGACCTGCTGCCAAGGCCACCACTGCTCAGCCCTTCCCCTGGACAACTGGCAGCCCTGGGGAGCAGTGGTGTGGGGGTGGGGTAGTGCCTGGGGAGGGCAGCATGGACGGGGTTGGGAAGGACCTTCAGAGGTCACATCTGGGTTGGAAAGGATCTGGTTGAAAAGGCTCTCCAAAGGTCACGTCTGGACCTTCAACTACAGCAGGTTGCTCAGAGCTCCCAGCGGGGCTCTGGAATGACCTGGAATGGTTCCAGGGCTGGAGCAGCTCCAACCTCCCAAGGGCAACCCCAGGAGACTCCATCAAAGAGCTTGGAGCCCAACCTCAGTCACCTTCTGTCCTTCCTGGGAGTCTCCAGCCTGGCACTGGAGCAACCACAATGTCCCCAGGATGCTGAGGGGTGGTCAGGGATTGGGTTGGGAGAGAGCTCCAAGGGGATGGAGGCCAACCATGGCCCCAGGGCACCACCACCCCATGGCCCTCAGCACCACAACTCCACTGCCCTGGGCAGCCTGCCACAGGCCTGGGCACCCCTCAAGGGGCACCAATTGCTCCTCAGGGCCAAGCTCAACCTCCCCTGCCACAACCTGAGGCCATCTCCTCTTGGCCCAGTCCTCAGGAGCAGCCCTTGAGCCCCAGCTGGCTGCAAGCTGCTCTCAGGGGGCTGCTGAGAGCCACAAGGTCTCCCCTCAGCCTCTTCTGCTGCAGCCTCAACCCCCCCAGGGCCCTCAGCTGCTCCTCACAACTTCTCCACAGCCTTCTCCTCCTTCCCCAGACCCCTCCCCAGCTTCCTTGCCCTGCTCTGGCCCTGCCCCAGGCACAAGTTGCTGCTCCTCAACCTTCAGCCTCTGCTTCCCACTCCTGGGGGCTGAGCTTCTGCTTTTGGGGGGTGGTTTGGTTTGGTTTTTTTCATCTTCTATGATTCCTCCCCTGCCCAGGCCTTGAAGCAGAGGCAGAGAAGCTCCAAATTCTATCAACTTTGTATTTTTATTGGTTTTTTTTCCCCTGTTCTCCACCAAAAGACAGAAAATATCTATAGCTTTGATTTGGAGTTGGCCTTTTTGTCTTCTCCTCAATCACAACCTTGACACAACCTCCTCCCCCCTCATGCACCAAGGCCTTCAGCAAGCAGCTCCTGGAGGGCTCCTAGCACGTTCCTGGAAAGCTCCAAGCAAGTTTGTGGAGAGCTCCCAGCCCCAGCAGCTCCTCCTGGAGGGAGAGCTCCCAGCCCCAGCAGCTCCTCCTGGAGGGAGAGCTCCCAGCCCCAGCAGCTCCTCCTGGAGGGAGAGCTCCCAGCCCCAGCAGCTCCTCCTGGAGGGAGAGCTCCCAGCCCCAGCAGCTCCTCCTGGAGGGAGAGCTCCCAGCCCCAGCAGCTCCTCCTGGAGGGAGAGCTCCCAGCCCCAGCAGCTCCTCCTGGAGGGAGAGCTCCCAGCCCCAGCAGCTCCTCCTGGAGGGCTGCCCCCAGCCACCCATCCTTGGTTCTGCAGGCCCTTTGGTGACCACCTGTGGCCCAAAGCAAGCCACAAGTTGCTGCTCCCCAACCTTCAGCCTCCGATTCCCACCCTGGGGGCCGAGCTCGCGCTTTTGGTGGGAGGGGGACGGGGCCCTGCCGGCCAGAAGCAGCAGCAGAGGCCAGGGGCCGGGCAGCAGGGGCCGGCTGGGGGCCCCCAGGGGCCGGCTGGAGCCGTGGGGGGCCCATACCTGACTGTGCCAGGCGGTCCTTGGCGCCGTGGCACTGCAGCTGCTCCACCCTGCTGCAGAGCGAGGTCACCTTGGTGTGCAGCCTCTCCAGCTCGTAGGTGGAGCACTCCAGCTGCAAGGACAACCACAGGCACTCACCTGAGGGCCCCCCAGGAGCTGCCCACCACGGGGGGAAGGCACCTCTGGAGCTCAGCAGCTCTGCCCAGGGGCACCACGGCCGGGGGGGCTGGAAGCTCTCTACAGCCTCTCTGGGCAGCCTGCTCCAGGCCTCTCCAGCAGCCACCCTCCAAACAAGTTGCTCCTGCTGGCACCTCCTGGCTGCCACCTGCTGCCCCTTGCCCCTGGGCAGCACTCAGCAGATGCCAGCCCCAGGCTCTTGCCTCCCACAGCTGCTTGAGCTCTTGCTGAGCATTGCTCAGATCCCCTCTGGGGCTGCTCTGCTGCAGCCTCAGCAGTCCCCAGGGCCCTCAGCTGCTCCTCACAACTTCTCCAGACCCTCCCCCCCCCTTCCCCAGACCCCTCCCCACCTTTGCTGTCCTCCTCTGGCCCTCAGCCTCTCCCCAACCTCCCCTGGACTCTCCCCAGCACTTCCCAGGCTCTGCCCTGGGCAGCCCAGCCCTGGCCCCAGCCCTGCAGCTGTGGCCTCCCCAGGGCAGAGCAGAGGGGCAGCAGAACCTCCCTGCCCCTGCTGATGCCCACACTCTGCTCCATGCCCCCCAGGACACCTCTGGCTGCTCTTTTCCAGCCTGCTCCACCTCTTGAGCTCTGCTGCTCAGAGCTGCTGAGCAGTGAGCTTAAGAAGCTGGAGGAGGCTTCTGCAGCTGAAGCCAAGCCCAGCAGAGGTTGCAGCTGGTACCTGCTGGATCCTCTCCACCATCTCCATGACATGGATGTAGTCCAGGTAGACCAACCCTGCCACCTCCCAGTCCTGGATCAGGGAACTCCTCTCTGCTGGGGCCAGATCCTCCAGGAAGCCCTTCAGGTACTTGTAGTTCTCATTGATGATGGCATCTGAGGAGGACAAGGAGATGAAGGGCCAAGCAAACTCCCTCCTGCCACCTCCCCAGCCTTGGTGGCTAGGAGGCCAAGCTGCTGCTGGTGCCCTCAGGGAGAGGCCTGGAATGGTTGAGCATCACCAGACAGGGTCAGGGGGTGCCCAGCTTCCAGCCCCACCCTGACCTCAGCCCAGTGATGGCCACCAGGGGCATGGCCAAGAGGAACCCTCCCCTGCTAGGAGGACATCAAACATGGCCTGGCCTGGAACACCTGGAGAGGGTGGCCAGGGTGGACAGAGTGGGGCCAGGGCTGGTGGTGGAGGAGGACACCAAGGTGGGGTCAGAGTAGTGGAGGAAGAGGAGGAGGACAGTAGTGTGGTGCCAGGGTGGTGGAGGAGGAGGACACCAAGGTGGGGTCAGAGTAGTGGAGGAAGAGGAGGAGGACAGTAGTGTGGTGCCAGGGTGGTGGAGGAGGAGGACAACCTGGCCAGGGGTTGGAGGAGGAGATGGAGAAGCAGCTGAAGATGCCAATTGCAAGCTAGAGCCTAACCTCCAGCTGGTGGCCAGAGGGCTCTGAGCTGTGTCCAGCAAGCCCCAGGAGCATCAGGATGGAGAGGAAGGGGCTGGGCTGTCTGGCCCCTGCTGGCCCCTGCCCCCCAGCATGGGAGCAGCTCCACCTCTGTGAGCAAACCTGGGCTGGGCTCTCGCCAGCCTCAAGCTAAAGCTCTCCTGCAGGGGGGACTCGAAGCAGGTCCCCAGGAAGCTGCTCAGGGTCCTGCCAAGGCTGGGGAGGAAAGCAGCAAGTGAAAGAGCTCAGAAGAGCTCCGAGAGCAGCTCGGAGAGCAAGCGGCAGCCGGGGGCAGGCAGCCGGGGGGCAGGGGGCAGCGGTTGGTGAGGTCAGCTCCCTGGCACCTAGCAACTGCCACCAACTGTCCCAGCTGCCCTCCTCTCCCTCAGCCCTGCCTGCAGGAAGCTCCAGCGGCTCCAGCCAGCCAACTTGCTCCAAGCCAAGCTCCAAGGCCAAGCGGCTGGGAAGCCGAAGGCAGCGAGTCGGGAGGGGAAGCAGCGAAAGCAGCCAAAGCATCTCCCTGCGCTCGGCAGCTGCCAGGCCACCTCTCCAGGCTCCCCGGGACCCCTCCTGCCGGTACGGGACACCTCCTCCTCCCCTTGCCCAGGGCTTCCCAAGCCCTCCCGGGGACCCTCCAGCCCCCCAGCGCTCCTTCTCCCAGGGCCCCTCAAGCTCCCCCTGCCCCCGGCCCCTTCGCCAGCCCCCAGAGCTCTCCAGCCCCAGGGACCTCCAGGCTGCCCCCGCCCCAGGGACCCCCCACGTCCCCCGGCCCCTTCGCCAGCTGCCGGCACCCTCCTGGCCCGGGGCCGCCTCTCTGCCTCTAGCCCAAAGGCAGCTCCCAGGACCCCCTGCCACAGGGACCCCCCCGAAGTCCTCCTAGCCCAGGGACCCTCAGCCCTGACGCTGCCCGGACCCCAAACCTCCGCCAGCTGCCGGCGCCTCGGCCGCTGCCTTCCCTTGCTCCGGGAGCTCCGGAGCCCCCCCAGCGCCCACCCCGACTCCTGTGCCCCCCCGGTGCCAGCGCCCCCCAGGGCCTGCCGCTGCCCCCCGTTCCCCTCTGCCCCCGAGCCCCCAGCGCTCCCCCCGCCGAGCCCCGCGCCTCAGCCGCCCCTTCCCCGCTCCTCTGCTGCAGCCTCAACCCCCCCAGCTCCCTCAGCTGCTCCTCACAACTTCTCCACAGCCTTCTCCTCCTTCCCCAGACCCCTCCCCAGCTTCCTTGCCCTGCTCTGGCCCTGCCCCAGCCCTCAAGCTCCTCCTGGCAGGGAGAGCCCAACCCCGCCCCCAGGCTTGCAGCTGTGGGCTCCCCAGTGCCCAGCCCAGGGGCACAATCCCTGCCCTGCTCCTGCTGCCTCTGCCTTCAGCACTCCTTCCACATCTGCCCTGCAGCTGGAGCAAGGGGGGAGAAGAAGGGCAGGGAGGTGACAGCACCAGCACTGGAACAGGCTGCCCAGGGAGGAGGTGGAGTCCCCAGCCCTGCAGGTCTTCAACAAGTGTGTGGCCATGGCCCCTGGGGACAGGCTTTGGTGGCCATGCTGGTGCTGGGTAGATGCTTGGACTGGATGACCTTCCAGGTCTTCCTGGGGACCTTCCAGGTCTTAGTGATCTTAGAGGTCTTCTTGGTGACCTTAGAGAACTTCTAGATGACCTTAGAGATCCCTCTGCACCCTTCATGGTTCCCTGGCTCTTGCTCAGCTGAGGAGCATTTAGTCTGCCTCCAGCCCAGGCTTTGATGGCCACAGTGGGCTTGGGTTGGTGCTTGGACTCAATGAGCTCAGAGAGCTTCTCCAGCCCAAGCCATTCTCTGCTTCTCTGGCCTGCAGGACCCCAAGTCCCCAGTGCAGGAGGTGCTGCATGCACAGCACCTTGGGCCCTGGCTCAGCTGCCCCCAGGGAGTGCAGCAGGCAGCTGAGGGTGGAGCTGCAGCTGGAGAGGGCTTCCCCCATGGGCTCCTTGGCCATGGCTGAGTGGGCATCCAGGAGAGCAGAGCCCTTGGCTGGCCTTGGCCCCAGCCTCCCGCTCCTTCTTTGCTCTCAAGCTAAAGCTCTCCTGCAGGGGGGACTCGAAGCAGGTCCCCAGGAAGCTGCTCAGGGTCCTGCCAAGGCTGGGGAGGAAAGCAGCAAGTGAAAGAGCTCAGAAGAGCTCCGAGAGCAGCTCGGAGAGCAAGCGGCAGCCGGGGGCAGGCAGCCGGGGGGCAGGGGGCAGCGGTTGGTGAGGTCAGCTCCCTGGCACCTAGCAACTGCCACCAACTGTCCCAGCTGCCCTCCTCTCCCTCAGCCCTGCCTGCAGGAAGCTCCAGCGGCTCCAGCCAGCCAACTTGCTCCAAGCCAAGCTCCAAGGCCAAGCGGCTGGGAAGCCGAAGGCAGCGAGTCGGGAGGGGAAGCAGCGAAAGCAGCCAAAGCATCTCCCTGCGCTCAGCAGCTGCCAGGCCACCTCTCCAGGCTCCCCGGGACCCCTCCTGCCGGTACGGGACACCTCCTCCTCCCCTTGCCCAGGGCTTCCCAAGCCCTCCCGGGGACCCTCCAGCCCCCCAGCGCTCCTTCTCCCAGGGCCCCTCAAGCTCCCCCTGCCCCCGGCCCCTTCGCCAGCCCCCAGAGCTCTCCAGCCCCAGGGACCTCCAGGCTGCCCCCGCCCCAGGGACCCCCCACGTCCCCCTGCCCCTTCGCCAGCTGCCGGCACCCTCCTGGCCCGGGGCCGCCTCTCTGCCTCTAGCCCAAGGGCAGCTCCCAGGACCCCCTGCCACAGGGACCCCCCCGAAGTCCTCCTAGCCCAGGGACCCTCAGCCCTGACGCTGCCCGGACCCCAAACCTCCGCCAGCTGCCGGCGCCTCGGCCGCTGCCTTCCCTTGCTCCGGGAGCTCCGGAGCCCCCCCAGCGCCCACCCCGACTCCTGTGCCCCCCCGGTGCCAGCGCCCCCCAGGGCCTGCCGCTGCCCCCCGTTCCCCTCTGCCCCCGAGCCCCCAGCGCTCCCCCCGCCGAGCCCCGCGCCTCAGCCGCCCCTTCCCCGCTCCTCTGCTGCAGCCTCACCCCCACCCAGCTGCCTCGGCTGCTCCTCACTGCTTCCCCAGACCCCTCCCCAGCTTCCTTGCCCTGCTCTGGCCCTGCCCCAGCCCTCTAGGTCCTCCTGGCAGGGAGAGCCCAACCCTGCCCCCAGGCTTGCAGCTGTGGGCTCCCCAGTGCCCAGCCCAGGGGCACAATCCCTGCCCTGCTGGCTCTGCCTTCAGCACTCCTTCCACATCTGCCCTGCAGCTGGAGCAAGGGGGGAGAAGAAGGGCAGGGAGGTGACAGCACCAGCACTGGAACAGGCTGCCCAGGGAGGAGGTGGAGTCCCCAGCCCTGCAGGTCTTCAACAAGTGTGTGGCCATGGCCCCTGGGGACAGGCTTTGGTGGCCATGCTGGTGCTGGGTAGATGCTTGGACTGGATGACCTTCCAGGTCTTAGTGATCTTAGAGGTCTTCTTGGTGACCTTAGAGAACTTCTAGATGACCTTAGAGATCCCTCTGCACCCTTCATGGTTCCCTGGCTCTTGCTCAGCTGAGGAGCATTTAGTCTGCCTCCAGCCCAGGCTTTGATGGCCACAGTGGGCTTGGGTTGGTGCTTGGACTCAATGAGCTCAGAGAGCTTCTCCAGCCCAAGCCATTCTCTGCTTCTCTGGCCTGCAGGACCCCAAGTCCCCAGTGCAGGAGGTGCTGCATGCACAGCACCTTGGGCCCTGGCTCAGCTGCCCCCAGGGAGTGCAGCAGGCAGCTGAGGGTGGAGCTGCAGCTGGAGAGGGCTTCCCCCATGGGCTCCTTGGCCATGGCTGAGTGGGCATCCAGGAGAGCAGAGCCCTTGGCTGGCCTTGGCCCCAGCCTCCCGCTCCTTCTTTGCTCTCAAGCTAAAGCTCTCCTGCAGGGGGGACTCGAAGCAGGTCCCCAGGAAGCTGCTCAGGGTCCTGCCAAGGCTGGGGAGGAAAGCAGCAAGTGAAAGAGCTCAGAAGAGCTCCGAGAGCAGCTCGGAGAGCAAGCGGCAGCCGGGGGCAGGCAGCCGGGGGGCAGGGGGCAGCGGTTGGTGAGGTCAGCTCCCTGGCACCTAGCAACTGCCACCAACTGTCCCAGCTGCCCTCCTCTCCCTCAGCCCTGCCTGCAGGAAGCTCCAGCGGCTCCAGCCAGCCAACTTGCTCCAAGCCAAGCTCCAAGGCCAAGCGGCTGGGAAGCCGAAGGCAGCGAGTCGGGAGGGGAAGCCGCGAAAGCAGCCAAAGCATCTCCCTGCGCTCGGCAGCTGCCAGGCCACCTCTCCAGGCTCCCCGGGACCCCTCCTGCCGGTACGGGACACCTCCTCCTCCCCTTGCCCAGGGCCTCCCAAGCCCTCCCGGGGACCCTCCAGCCCCCCAGCGCTCCTTCTCCCAGGGCCCCTCAAGCTCCCCCGGCCCCTTCGCCAGCCCCCAGAGCTCTCCAGCCCCAGGGACCTCCAGGCTGCCCCCGCCCCAGGGACCCCCCACGTCCCCCTGCCCCCGGCCCCTTCGCCAGCTGCCGGCACCCTCCTGGCCCGGGGCCGCCTCTCTGCCTCTAGCCCAAAGGCAGCTCCCAGGACCCCCTGCCACAGGGACCCCCCCGAAGTCCTCCTAGCCCAGGGACCCTCAGCCCTGACGCTGCCCGGACCCCAAACCTCCGCCAGCTGCCGGCGCCTCGGCCGCTGCCTTCCCTTGCTCCGGGAGCTCCGGAGCCCCCCCAGCGCCCACCCCGACTCCTGTGCCCCCCCGGTGCCAGCGCCCCCCAGGGCCTGCCGCTGCCCCCCGTTCCCCTCTGCCCCCGAGCCCCCAGCGCTCCCCCCGCCGAGCCCCGCGCCTCAGCCGCCCCTTCCCCGCTCCTGAGTGCTCAAGGAAGGGAAAGATGGGGTTGGGCTGGAGGTGGTGGGATGGAGGGGGTAGGAGGAGAGGTGGGATGGAGGGGCTTGGAAGGTGAAGAGCAGAGGGGGCATCAAGGTCCCCTCCCCACAGAGGACTTCCCAGCGCTGGGGGTGGGGCAGAGGAGGGACTGCCTGGGGCTGAGCTGCAGCCAAGCCTTCCACCAGCACAGCCAGCTTGGCTTGAACCTCCTGCAGACCCCCAGAGGTGCCCCCAGAGGTCCTCACCCTCCCTGCCAAGCCTGGTAGGTTCCTCTCCCCACCACTCTTTGTCTTCTCCTCCCCACAGCTGCTGTGGCTTCTGCTCTGCCCCATGCAGAGCCCCCAGGGGGCCGTGGCTGGGGGCACGGAGTCCTGGGCTGTCTTCTCCTTGACCTTCCCCTGCCCCACAGGAGGATGTGAAGCCCATGGAGAAGCCCTGGAGCTCCAGCCCTGCCTGCTGCAGCCCCACACTGGTGAGTAGGCTGCTGGGCTCCGTCTGCAGGCCTGGTGACACCTCCAGGTGGGGTCACCAAGTCCCTGGCTGCCTGCTTGAGCTTCCCTGGGGGCTGCTGAGGTCCCCATGGGCTTGGCTGATCTCCATGGGCTTGGCTGACGTGCAGCTGAGGATCCCTGTCTGCAGGAGCTCCCTGGAGGAGGAGCAGCTGAAGAACCTCCTGCAGCAGCTGGCAGCAGGCAGCTGGAGGCCTTCTCAGCCGCCGCTGCCGGCGGCACGCAGCTGGGCACCGAGGCCCCAGCCTGGCACAGGCCCCTGGAGTGAGGCAGCTGAGGAGCCAGGAGGTGCCACAGAAGCAGGGCAGGCAGGTGGAGGCCGTGCTGAGGTGCAAGGAGGGCTCCCCACGAAGCCTCCTGTCAGGTTTGCTCCCCAAGGGGCCCCGAGGTCAAGCCTTGGACCTGGCCTGGGCTGCCAGGCAGCCCGGGAAGGCTCCAGGCCTGGGGGGGTCTCCAAGCCCTGGAGCTGTGGTGCTGAGGGCCACAGCTTGGTGGTGCTGGGGCGGTGCTGGGGCGGACAGCAGCATCTCCAAGGCCTCTTGCGAGCCATCCCCTGGCTGCAGGAGTCTGCTGCCCCCAGCTGCAGCTGGTGATGGCTGCTTGGTGCCAGGCAGGTGTCCTGCTGCCCGTCCCACTGCCAGCTGTCCCCTGCCCCTGGCAGCCTCTGGCCCCAGGGCAGGACCATTCCTTGTGCCCCCCTGCCCAGGTGCCCCTGGGGATGTCCCCACAGCCCCAGGAGGCTGCCAGCAGCTGGGCAGCAGGCAGAGAGCCTCCAGCTCCCCCAGCAGGCATCTCCCTCAGCTTCCCAACCTCCTCCCACCTCCTGCCCAGGGCTCTGCCTGCCCCATGCCAAGCCCAGTCCTCACCTGGGGCTCGCTCCTTCTCCCTAGAGGCTGAGAAGAAGAGCCAGCAGAGGCTCCCCTGAGCTGCAGCAGCCCTGCTGCAGGCCCCTGCCAGCTCCCTGCAGGGCAGGAAGGAGAGGCAGAAGCAGCTTCATCCCCCAAAGCAAAGAGGCCAGGAGAGGGGACAGCAGAGGGGCCAGCAGGGACATGAGGCTGTGTCCCAGCTGCTCAGGTAGGTCCTTCTGGCTGGCACCCAAGCACCAGCCAAGCTCCTGGAGCTCAGCTCTGGAGCTCTGTCTGTCCAGCCAAGCATCAAGCCAGGCCACCACAGCTGCAAGGTGGCCCCAAGCTGGAGTCCTGGCTGGGGCTGGAGCCAGGGAGGGACAGCATGGGGTGGCAGCAGGACATGAAGCCACCACAGCTGCAAGGTGGCCCCAAGCTGGAGTCCTGGCTGGGGCTGGAGCCAGGGAGGGACAGCATGGGGTGGCAGCAGGACATGAAGCCACCACAGCTGCAAGGTGGCCTCCAGCTGGCCCCATGGCTGGGGCTGGAGCCAGGGAGGGACAGCATGGGGTGGCAGCAGGACATGAAGCCACCACAGCTGCAAGGTGGTCTCCAGCTGGCCCCATGGCTGGGGCTGGAGCCAGGGAGGGACAGCATGGGGTGGCAGCAGGACATGAAGCCACCACAGCTGCAAGGTGGCCTCCAGCTGGCCCCATGGCTGGGGCTGGAGCCCGGGAGGTGCCCTCCTGAGGTGCCAGCCTGCCATGGGGAGCTTGACGGAGGCCAGCAGCCTGGCACCTCTCCTTCCCACAGGCACCTTCAGCCCGGAGCTGCTGCCTAGCCACGCTTCCAGCCGTGGGGAAGAAGCCCTTGGTCCAGCCTTGGTGCCCTGTGCCCTGTGCCAGCTGCCCTTCGGGGGGGGCAGAGCTGCAGGGCCCTGCCGGCTGCCAGCGGACACCCCCTGAGGCCCCCCAGAGCAGGGGGCAAGGACAGAGAGCTGGGCTGGGGGCAGGCAGGGCATGGGCAGGGGGGAGGGCAGCTGCTGGGAAGGGCTGGGGATGGGCTGGGAATGCAGCTGGATTGGGGTGGGATTGGGACAGGATTGGGGTGGGAGAGGAGCAGCACTGGGGCTGGGATTGGAGCAGCACTGGGGCTGGGATTGGGTGGGAGAGGAGCAGCACTGGGGCTGGAATTGGGAGGGAGAGGAGCAGCACTGGGGCTGGAATTGGAGCAGCACTGGGGCTGGAATTGGGTGGGAGAGGAGCAGCACTGGGGCTGGAACTGGAGCAGCACTGGGGCTGGGATTGGGTGGGAGAGGAGCAGCACTGGGCTGGAATTGCAGCAGCACTGGGGCTGGGATTGGGAGGGAGAGGAGCAGCACTGGGGCTGGAATTGGAGCAGCACTGGGGCTGGGATTGGGAGGGAGAGGAGCAGCACTGGGGCTGGAATTGGAGCAGCACTGGGGCTGGGATTGGGAGGGAGAGGAGCAGCACTGGGGCTGGAATTGGAGCAGCACTGGGGCTGGGATTGGGTGGGAGAGGAGCAGCACTGGGCTGGAATTGGAGCAGCACTGGGGCTGGAATTGCAGCAGCACTGGGCTGGAACTGGGTGGGAGAGGAGCAGCACTGGGCTGGAATTGGAGCAGCACTGGGGCTGGGATTGCAGCAGCACTGGGCTGGGATTGGGTGGGACTGGAGCAGCACTGGGGCTGGGATTGGGTGGGATTGGAGCAGCATTGGGGGTGGAATTGGGTGGGAGAGGAGCAGCACTGGGGCTGGAATTGGGAGGGAGAGGAGCAGCACTGGGGCTGGGATTGGGTGGGATTGGAGCAGTATTGGGGGTGGGATTGGAGCAGGATTGGAGCTGGGATTGGAGCAGCACTGGGACAGTATTTGGATGGGATTAGGGTGGGATTTGGGCAGAATTGGGAAGTTTTGGTGGGATTTGTGCAGGATTCTGCCAGACTGTGCCCAGGTTTTAGTCAGGACTTGTTCTGGCTTGGGCCAGGACTTGGCCAAGTTCTTTCCTAGGACAATGGGAGGTTTTGGGCAGGATTTGGGAGGTTTTGGGCAGGTTGTGGGGGGTTGGTGCAGGATTTTGGGGGTTTTGTGGGGATTTGGCCAGGCTTTGGCCATCTTCCTCCCTAGGACATTGGGTGGTTTTGGTCAGGATTTGTTCTGGCTTGGGTCAGGACATGGCCAAGTTCTTCCCTAGGGCTTTGGGAGGTGTTTGTGGGGATTTGGTGAGGATTTGGTCTCTGCACTGAAAGAATTTTTGGCCAAATCCTGTCCAAAATTTGGGAGGTTTTGTTCAGGATTTGGGAGGTTTGGGTCAGGCTGTGGGGGGGTGGTGCAGGACTTGGGAGGTTTGGGTCAGGCTGTGGGGGGTTGGTGCAGGGTTTGGGAGGTTTGGGTCAGGCTGTGGGGGGTTGGTGCAGGATTTGGGAGGTTCTGGGGGTATTTCGTCAGGCTGTGGCCAAGGTCCTGCCTAGGGCTTTGGGAGGTTTTGGGAAGGGTTTGAGAAGGTTTGGGGAGGTTTTAGTCTGGGTTGGGTCAGGATTTGGTCAGGCTGAGCTCAGGATTTGGGAGGTTTGGAGCAGGCTGTGGTGAGGATTGGGCCAGGACTTGGGGAAGTTGTGCTGAGGCTTTGGGAAGTGTTTGATGCTTTTGGTGAGGGGCTGGGAGGTTGGGAAAGGCTTCAGGAGGGTTTGGGAGGGTTTGGTGTGGACTGGGTCAGGGTTTGGGGAGGTTGAGCTCAGGGTTTGGGAGGTTTTGGTCTGGCTTGGGTCAGGTTCTGCTCCAGATGTGGAAGGCTTTGGTCAGGCCTTGGTCTGGAGACGGCTCTGGGAGGCTGTGAGGTCCTCTGGGGGCATCCCCTGATAGTAATTATTAGCCCTATTGTTATTAGCAGCACAATTAGCTGCTTTATTATTATTATTATTATTATTATTATTATTATTATTATTGTTATTGTTATTGTTATTGTTATTGTTATTATTATTATTATTATTATTATTATTACTGCTGAGACTATTGGCCACATTGTTTATCATCATTAGCAGGATTATTAACCACATTGTTTATGATTATTAGGAGGATTATTATCCCTATCAATTACTTTCAGCAGGACTACCAGCTCTACTATTAGTTATTACCATTATCAGGACTATAGCTCTATAATTAATCCCTAGCAGGACTGTTAGCTCTATTAGTTATTGGCTGTATTAGTTATTATTAGGAAGTCTTTTAGCTCTATTATTTTTCTTATTAAGACTATTAGGCACATTCTTTATCAGTATGAGCAGGACTATTAGTTGCATTAATTATTATTAGCTCTTTTAAGTATTACTATTAGCTCTATTATTAGTTATTAAGAGGAGGATTAGCTCTGTTAGTAATTATTAACAGGATTATTAGCACCATTACTCAATATTTGTGGGATTCTTAGCTCTGTCATTAATTATTTCCATTATTAAGATGCTTAGCCATATTATTCATCAATATTAGCAGGGTTCTTAGCTCTTTGAAGCATTAGCATTAGTGGTGTTATTAGGTCTGTTATTAAACATTACCATAAGTCAGATGATTAGCCATAGTATTTATCAGTATTAGCAGGAATATTAGCTCCATTACTTATTATTAGCAGGAATATTAGCTCTAATTCGTTGCACTTCTTATTGTTTCTCAGGCTCTTAGCCAAATTGTTTATCATCCTTAGCCTGATTACAGCTCTGGTATTAATCCCCAGCAGGAATGTTAGCTCTGTTAGTTATTCTTAGGAGGACTTTTAGCTCTGTTAGTTATTAGTAGTATTATTACAGTAGTATAAAGACTCTTAGCCATATTATTTATCCATTATTATTATTAACTCCATTATTAGTTCCATTAATTATACTTACTCTTATTAGCACTATTAGGTATTTGCAGTAGTAGGAATGTAAGACTTATTATTAATTATTACCATAAGTAAGAGTATTAGACATATTATTTAGCAATGTTAGCAGGATTCTTAGCTCCAGTAATAATTGTTACCAGGATAATTAGCTCTAGTATTAATTATTGCCATAGTTAAGAAAGTTAGCTACATTATTTATAGGTATTAACAGGATTTTTAGTTCTATTAGTTATTATTAGCAGTATTATTAGCTCTAGTATTAATTGTTGCCATAGTTAAGATTATTAAATAGGTATTAGTAGGATTATTAGCTCTAGTATTATTTACTGCCATAGTTAAGATTATTAGCCATATTCTTTATAGGTATTAGCAGGATTATTAGCTCTAGTATTAATTACTGCCATAGTTTAGATTATTAAATAGGTATTAGAAGGATTATTAGCTCTAGTATTAATTACTGCCATAGTTAAGATTATTAAATAGGTATTAGAAGGATTAATAGCTCTAGTATTAATTACTGCCATAGTTAAGATTATTAGCCATATTCTTTATAGGTATTAGCAGGATTATTAGCTCTAGTATTAATTGTTGCCATAGTTAAGATTATTAAATAGGTATTAGCAGTATTATTAGCTCTAGTATTAATTACTGCCATAGTTAAGATTATTAGCCATGTTATTAATAGGTATTAGCAGGATTATTAGCTCCATTAATAATTATTAGCAGTATTATTAGCTCTATTATAAATTATTGCCATAGTTAAGATTATTAGCCATATTCTTTATAGGTATTAGCAGGATTATTAGCTCTATTATTACTCATTGCCATAGTTAAGATTATTACATAGGTATTAGTAGGATTATTAGCTCTAGTATTAATTGTTGCCATAGTTAAGATTATTAGCCATGTTATTAATAGGTATTAGCAGGCTTATTAGTTCTAGCATTAATTGTTGCCATAGTTAAGATTATTAAATAGGTATTAGAAGGATTATTAGCTCTAGTATTAATTACTGCCATAGTTAAGATTATTAGCCATATTCTTTATAGGTTTTAGCAGGATTATTAGCTTTAGTATTAATTGTTGCCATAGTTAAGATTATTTAATAGGTATGAGTAGGATTATTAGCTCTAGTATTAATTGTTGGCATAGTTAAGATTATTAGCCATGTTATTAATAGGTATTTGCAGGATTATTAGTTCTAGTATTAATTATTGGCATAGTTAAGATTATTAGCCATGTTACTAATAGGCATTAGCAGGATTATTAGCTCTAGTATTAATTGTTGCCATAGTTGAGATTATTAAATAGGTATTAGAAGGATTATTAGCTCTATTATTAATTACTGCCATAGTTAAGATTATTAGCCATATTCTTTATAGGTATTAGCAGGATTATTAGCTCTAGTATTAATTATAGGCATAGTTAAGATTATTAGCCATGTTATTAATAGGCATTAGCAGGATTATTAGCTCTAGTATTAATTACTGCCATAGTTAAGATTATTAGCCATGTTATTAATATGTATTAGCAGGATTAATAGCTCTAGTATTAATTACTGCCATAGTTAAGATTATTAGCCATATTCTTTATAGGTATTAGCAGGATTATTAGCTCTAGTATTAATTACTGCCATAGTTAAGATTATTAGCCATGTTATTGATAGGTATTAGCAGGATTTTTAGCTGTAGTATTAATTAGTGCCATAGTTAAGATTATTAGCCATATTCTTTATAGGTATTAGCAGTATTATTAGCTCTAGTATTAATTGTTGCCATAGTAAAGATTATTAAATAGGTATTAGCAGTACTATTAGCTCTAGTATTAATTGTTGCCATAGTTAAGATTAGTAGCCATGTTATTAATAGGTATTAGCAGGATTATTAGCTGTAGTATTAATTAGTGCCATAGTTAAGATTATTAGCCATATTCTTTATAGGTATTAGCAGTATTATTAGCTCTAGTATTAATTGTTGCCATAGTAAAGATTATTAAATAGGTATTAGCAGGATTATTAGCTGTAGTATTAATTACTGCCATAGTCAACATTATTAGTCATATTCTTTATAGGTATTAGTACGATTGTTAGCTCTAGTATTAATTGGTGCCATAGTAAAGATTATTAAATAGGTATTAGTAGGGTTATTAGGTCTATTATTAATTATTGCCATCGTTAAGATTATTAGACATATTCTTTATAGGTATTAGCAGGATTATTAGCTCGAGTATTAATTGTTGCCATTGTTAAGATTATTAAATAGGTATTGGTAGGATTATTAGCTGTAGTATTAATTACTGCCATAGTTAAGATTATTAGCCATATTCCTTATAGGTATTACCAGGATTATTAACTGTAGTATTAATTACAGCCATAGTTAAGATTATTAGCCATATTCTTTATAGGTATTAGTAGGATTATTAGCTCTATTATTACTCATTGCCATAGTTAAGATTATTAGCCATATTCTTTATAGGTATTAGCAGGATTATTAGCTCTAGTATTAATTGTTGCCATAGATAAGATTATTACATAGGTATTAATAGGATTATTAGCTCTAGTATTACTTCCTGCCGTTTTAAAGATTATTAGTAGGATTATTAGCTCTAGTATTAATTGTTGCCATAGTTAATATTATTAAATAGGTATTAGTAGGATTATTAGCTGTAGTATTAATTAGTGCCATAGTTAAGATTATTAGCCATATTCTTTATAGGTATTAGCAGGATTATTAGCACTAGTATTAATTATTGGCATAGTTAATATTATTAGCCATGTTATTAATAGGCATTAGCAGGATTATTAGCTCTAGTATTAATTGTTGCCATAGTTAAGATTATTAAATAGGTATTAGTAGGATTATTACCTCTAGTATTAATTAGTGCCATAGTTAAGATTATTAGCCATATTCCTTATCGGTATTAGCAGGATTATTAGCTTTAGTATTAATTGTTGCCATAGATAAGATTATTTAATAGGTGTTAGTAGGATTATTACCTCTAGTATTAATTACTGCCATAGTTAAGATTATTAGCCATATTCTTTATAGGTATTTGTAGTATTATTAGCTCTAGTATTAGTTGTTGCCATAGATAAGATTATTAAATAGGTATTAGTACGATGATTACCTCTAGTATTACTTACTGCCATTGTTAAGATTATTAGCAGGATTATTAGCTCTAGCATTAATTGTTCCCATAGTTAAGATTGTTAAATAGCTATTAGTAGGATTATTACCTCTAGTATTAATTACTGCCATAGTTAAGATTATTAGCCATATTCTTTATAGGTATTAGCAGGATTATTAGCTCTAGTATTAATTATTGCCATAGTTAAGATTATTAGCCATATTCTTTATAACTATTAGCAGGATTATTAGCTCTAGTATTAATTGTTGCCATAGTTAAGATTATTAAATAGGTATTAGTAGGATTATTAACTGTAGTATTAATTAGTGCCATAGTTAAGATTATTAGCCATATTCTTTACAGGTATTAGCAGGATTATTAGCTCTAGTATTAATTGTTGCCATAGTTAAGATTATTAAATAGGTATTAGTAGGATTATTAGCTGTAGTATTAATTAGTGCCATAGTTAAGATTATTAGCCATATTCCTTATAGGTATTAGCAGGATTATTAGCTCTAGTATTAATTGTTGCCATAGTTAAGATTATTAAATAGGTATTAGAAGGATTATTAGCTCTATTATTAATTACTGCCATAGTTAAGATTATTAGCCACATTCTTTATAGGTATTATTACGATTGTTAGCTCTAGTATTAATTACTGCCATAGCGAAGATTATTACCCATGTTATTAATAGGTATTAGCAGGATTATTAGCTCCAGTATTAATTGTTGCCATAGTTAAGATTATTAAATAGGTATTAGTAGGATTATTAGCTCTAGTATTAATTAGTGCCATAGTTAAGATTATTAGCCATGTTATTAATAAGTATTAGCAGAATTATTAGCTCTAGTATTAATTGTTGCCATAGTTAAGATTATTAGCCATGTTATTAATAGGTATTAGCAGGATTATTAGCTCCAGTATTAATTGTTGCCATAGTTAAGATTATTAAATAGGTATTAGTAGGATTATTAGCTCTAGTATTAATTGTTGCCATAGTTAAGATTATTAGCCATGTTATTAATAGGTATTAGCAGGATTATTAGCTCTAGTATTAATTGTTGCCATATTTAAGATTATTAGCCATGTTATTAATAGGTATTAGCAGGATTATTAGCTCTAGTATTAATTGTTGCCATAGTTAAGATTATTAAATAGCTATTAGAAGGATTATTAGCTGTAGTATTAATTACTGCCATAGTTAAGATTATTAGCCATATTCTTTACAGGTATTAGCAGGATTATTAGCTCTAGTATTAATTGGTGCCATAGTTAAGATTATTAAATAGGTATTAGCAGGATTATTAGCTCTAGTATTAATTACTGCCATAGTTAAGATTATTAGCCATATTCTTTACAGGTATTAGCAGGATTATTAGCTCTAGTATTAATTGGTGCCATAGTTAAGATTATTAAATAGGTATTAGCAGGATTATTAGCTCTAGTATTAATTACTGCCATAGTTAAGATTATTAGCCATATTTTTTATAGGTTTTAGCAGGATTAATAGCTCTAGTATTAATTGTTGCCATAGTTAAGATTATTAGCCATATTCTTTATAGGTATTAGCAGGATTATTAGCTCTAGTATTAATTACTGCCATTGTTAAGATTATTAGCCATGTTATTAATAGGTATTAGCAGGATTATTAGCTCTAGTATTAATTACTGCCATCGTTAAGTTTATCAGCCATGTTATTAATAGGTATTAGCAGGATTATTAGCTCTATTAGTTGTTGTTATGAGCAGGACTATTAGCACCATTATTCTTACCATCATTCAGGCTATTAGCCATCTTGTTGATCAATACAGGCAGCATTATTAGCTCCCTTGGTTGTTATTGGCAGGAATCTCAGCTCTGTTCCTTATGCTCAGCGCTGACTTTTAGTAGCAGTAGCAGTAAGCCTCTTAGCCATCTTAGTTATCATCAATAGCCTGATTGTAGCTCCAGTAGTGATCATTACCTGTGCTATTAGCTCTGTTAGGTATTATTAGGGGTCTTTTAGCTCTGTTAGTGATTACTGTTACAATTATTAAGCCTATTAGCCATATTATTTACCTTTAGGATTATTACAGCCATTAATTATTAGTAGCAGGACTGTTAGCTCTCTCATTAACTATAGGCAGGGTTGTTAGCAACATTACTTAACATCAGCAGCATTCTTAGCTCCATTAGCAATTATTTCCATTATTAGGGCTATTAGCCATGTTATTCATCAATATAAGCAGGATTCTTAGCTCTTTTAAACACTGCTATTACTGGTATTATTAGGTCTATTAGTAATTATTCCCATTATTAATATTACCAGCCATATTATTTATCATTATTAGCCTGGTGATGGCTTCAGTATTAATCAGCAGCAGGACTCTTGGATCTATGAGTTCTTATTAGGAGGCCTTTTAGCTATGAATAATAATAATTGTAATAATAGTAATAGTAATAATAGTAATAGTAATAATAGTAATAGTAATAATAGTAATAGTAATAATAATAACAATAATAATAATAATAATAACAATAATAATAATAATAATAATAATAATAATAATAATAATAACAGCAACAACAACAACAACCACCCTCAGCACCCCCCCCAGCCATGGTGGTGCTGGCTCCCAGCAGGATCCTCAGCACCATTCCTTCTCCCCAGCAGGGCTCTGAGCTTTATTCATCCTGAGCAGGACTCAGCTCTAGGGAGAATGATTTGGAGGGCTCCGTGCCCAGGAGCTGGGAGGCTCTGCTCAGGCTCTGGGGGGCTGGGAAAGGCTTGAGGAAGTGTTGGGGGGAATTGGGCAGGAGTTGGTCAGGTTGTGGCCAGGTTTGGGAGGTCTTGGTTAGAGCTTGGGAGGTTTGGGTCAGGATTTGGGGGGTTGGTACAGGATTGAGGAAGTTTTGTTGAGGATTTGGGAGGGTTTGGGGAGATTTGGTGAGGATTTGGTGTCTGGATTGAAGCAGGCTCTGGTCAAATCCTGGCCAGAATTTGGGAGGTTTGGGTCAGGCTGTGGGGGGCTGGTGCAGGATTTGGGAGGTTTGGGTCAGGCTGTGGGGGGTTGGTGCAGGATTTGGGAGGTTTTGGGGGGAATTGGTCAGGAGTTGGTCAGGTTGTGGCCTGATTTGGTAGGTCTTGATTAGAGCTTGGGAGGTTTTGGGGGATTTGTTCATGATTTGGCCAGGTTCCTCCCTGGGACTTTGGGAAGTTTAGGGCAGGATTTGGACAGGATTTGTTCTGGCTTGGGCCAGCACTTGGCCAAGTTCTTCCCTAGGACTATGGGAGGGTTGGTGCAGGATTTGGGAGGTTTTGGGGGGAATTTGGTGAGGATTTGACCCAGTTCCAACCTGGTCTTTGGGAGGATTGGGTAAGGATTTGGGAGGTTTGGGTCAGGTTGTGGGGAGTTGTTGCAGGATTTGGGAGGTTTGGGGGGGATTTGGTAAGGCTTTGGCCAAGTTCCTGCCTGGGACTTTGGGTGGTTTGAGGCAGAATTTGGTCAGGAGTTGTTCTGGCTTGGGCCAGGACTTGGCCCAGTTGGTCCCCAGGACTTTGGGAGGTTAGAGGAAGGATTTGGGAGGTTTTGTTCAGGATTTGGGAGGTTTGGGTCAGGCTGTGGGGGGTTGGTGCAGGATTTGGGAGGTTTTGGGGGGAATTGGTCAGGAGTTGGTCAGGTTTTGCCCAGGTTTGGAAGGTCTTGGTTAGAGCTTGGGAGGTTTAGGTCAGGTTGTGGGGGGTTGGGATAGGTTTCAGGAGGTTTTGGGTGGATTTGTTGAGGATTTGGCCACCTTCGTCCCTGGGACATTGGGAGGTTTAGGTCTGGGCTTGGTCAGGATTTGCTGTGGGTTGGTGCAGGCTTTGTTCAAGTTTTGCTCAAGGGTTGGGAGGTTTTGATCAGGATTTGGGAGGTTTTGGTCAGGTTGTGGGGGGTTGGTGCAGGATTTGGGATGTTTTGGTCAGGTTGTGGGAGGTTGGTGCAGGATTTGGGAGGTTTTGGTCAGGCTGTGGGAGGTTGGTGCAGGATTTGGGCAGTTTTGGGGGGATTTGGTAAGGAGTTGTTCTGGCTTGGGCCAGGACTTGGCCAAGTTCTTCCCTAGGACTATGGGAGGTTTGGTGCAGGATTTGGGAGGTTTTGGGGGGAATTTGGTGAGGATTTGACCCAGTTCCAACCTGGTCTTTGGGAGGATTGGGTAAGGATTTGGGAGGTTTGGGTCAGGCTGGGGGGGGTTGGTGCAGGATTTGGAAGGTTTGAGTCAGGCTGGGGGGGGTTGGTGCAGGATTGAGGAAGTATTGGGGGCAATTTGTCAGGCTTTGGCCAAGTTCTTCTGTAGCACTTTGGGAGGTTTTGGGAAGGATTTGGGAGGTTTTGGTTCTGGTTTGGACCAGGATTTGGCCAAGTTGTGTCCTGGACTTGGGAGGTTTTGGGCAGGATTTGGGAGGTTTTGTGAGGATTTGGTGCAGGACATGGTGCTGGATTGATGCAGGCTTTGGTCAAATCCTGCCCAGGATTTGGGAGGTTTTTTGGCAGGATTTGGGAGGTTTGGGTCAGGCTGTGGGGGGTTGGTGCAGGATTTGGGAGGTTTGGGTCAGGCTGTGGGGGGTTGGTGCAGGACTTGGGAGGTTTTGGGGGGAATTGGGCAGGAGTTGGTCAGGTTTTGCCCAGGTTTGGAAGGTCTTGGTTAGAGCTTGGGAGGTTTAGGTCAGGTTGTGGGGGGTTGGTGCAGGATTTGGAAGGTTTGAGTCAGGCTGGGGGGGGTTGGTGCAGGATTGAGGAAGTATTGGGGGGAATTTGTCAGGCTTTGGCCAAGTTCTTCTGTAGCACTTTGGGAGGTTTTGGGAAGGATTTGGGAGGTTTTGGTCTGGTTTGGACCAGGATTTGGCCAAGTTGTGTCCTGCACCTGGAAGGTTTTGGGCAGGATTTGGGAGGTTTTGTGAGGATTTGGTGCAGGATTTGTTGCTGGATTGAAGCAGGCTTTGCTCAAATCCTGCCCAGGATTTGGGAGGTTTTTTGGTAGGATTTGGGAGGTTTGGGTCAGGTTGTGGGGGGTTGGTGCAGGATTTGGGAGGTTTGGGGGGGATTTGGTAAGGCTTTGGCCAAGTTCCTGCCTGGGACTTTGGGTGGTTTGAGGCAGAATTTGGTCAGGAGTTGTTCTGGCTTGGGCCAGGACTTGGCCCAGTTGGTCCCCAGGACTTTGGGAGGTTTTGTTCAGGATTTGGGAGGTTTGGGTCAGGCTGTGGGGGGTTGGTGCAGGATTTGGGAGGTTTTGGGGGGAATTGGTCAGGAGTTGGTCAGGTTTTGCCCAGGTTTGGAAGGTCTTGGTTAGAGCTTGGGAGGTTTAGGTCAGGTTGTGGGGGGTTGGTGCAGGATTTGGAAGGTTTGAGTCAGGCTGGGGGGGGTTGGTGCAGGATTGAGGAAGTATTGGGGGGAATTTGTCAGGCTTTGGCCAAGTTCTTCTGTAGCACTTTGGGAGGTTTTGGGAAGGATTTGGGAGGTTTTGGTCTGGTTTGGACCAGGATTTGGCCAAGTTGTGTCCTGCACCTGGAAGGTTTTGGGCAGGATTTGGGAGGTTTTGTGAGGATTTGGTGCAGGATTTGTTGCTGGATTGAAGCAGGCTTTGCTCAAATCCTGCCCAGGATTTGGGAGGTTTTTTGGTAGGATTTGGGAGGTTTGGGTCAGGTTGTGGGGGGTTGGTGCAGGATTTGGGAGGTTTGGGGGGGATTTGGTAAGGCTTTGGCCAAGTTCCTGCCTGGGACTTTGGGTGGTTTGAGGCAGAATTTGGTCAGGAGTTGTTCTGGCTTGGGCCAGGACTTGGCCCAGTTGGTCCCCAGGACTTTGGGAGGTTTTGTTCAGGATTTGGGAGGTTTGGGTCAGGCTGTGGGGGGTTGGTGCAGGATTTGGGAGGTTTTGGGGGGAATTGGTCAGGAGTTGGTCAGGTTTTGCCCAGGTTTGGAAGGTCTTGGTTAGAGCTTGGGAGGTTTAGGTCAGGTTGTGGGGGGTTGGGATAGGTTTCAGGAGGTTTTGGGTGGATTTGTTGAGGATTTGGCCACCTTCGTCCCTGGGACATTGGGAGGTTTAGGTCTGGGCTTGGTCAGGATTTGCTGTGGGTTGGTGCAGGCTTTGTTCAAGTTTTGCTCAAGGGTTGGGAGGTTTTGGTGAGGTTGTGGGATGTTGGGGCAGGATTTGGGCAGTTTTGGGGGGATTTGGTAAGGAGTTTTTCTGTCTTGGGCCAGGACTTGGCCAAGTTCTTCCCTAGGAGTATGGGAGGTTTGGTGCAGGATTTGGGAGGTTTTGGGGGGAATTTGGTGAGGATTTGACCCAGTTCCAACCTGGTCTTTGGGAGGAATGGGTAAGGATTTGGGAGGTTTGGGTCAGGCTGGGGGGGGTTGGTGCAGGATTTGGGAGGTTTGAGTCAGGCTGGGGGGGGTTGGTGCAGGATTGAGGAAGTATTGGGGGCAATTTGTCAGGCTTTGGCCAAGTTCTTCTGTAGCACTTTGGGAGGTTTTAGGAAGGATTTGGGAGGTTTTGGTCTGGTTTGGACCAGAATTTGGCCAAGTTGTGTTCTGCACCTGGAAGGTTTTGGGCAGGATTTGGGAGGTTTGGTGGGGATTTGGTGCAGGATTTGTTGCTGGATTGATGCAGGCTTTGGTCAAATCCTGCACAGGATTTGGGAGGGGTTTTGACAGGATTTGGGTGGTTTGGGTCAGGTTGTGGGGGGTTGGTGCAGGATTTGGGAGGTTTGGGGGGGATTTGGTAAGGCTTTGGCCAAGTTCCTGCCTGGGACTTTGGGAGGTTTGAGGCAGAATTTGGTCAGGAGTTGTTCTGGCTTGGTCCAGGACTTGGCCCAGTTGGTCCCCAGGACTTTGGGAGGTTAGAGGAAGGATTTGGGAGGTTTTGTTCAGGATTTGGGAGTTTTGGGTCAGGCTGTGGGGGGTTGGTGCAGGATTTGGGAGGTTTTGGGGGGAATTGGGCAGGAGTTGGTCAGGTTTTGCCCAGGTTTGGAAGGTCTTGGTTAGAGCTTGGGAGGTTTAGGTCAGGTTGTGGGGGGTTGGGATAGGTTTCAGGAGATTTTGGGTGGATTTGTTGAGGATTTGGCCACCTTTGTCCCTGGGACATTGGGAGGTTTAGGTCTGGGCTTGGTCAGGATTTGCTGTGGGTTGGTGCAGGCTTTGTTCAAGTTTTGCTCAAGGATGGGGAGGTTTTGATCAGGATTTGGGAGGTTTTGGTCAGGTTGTGGGGGGTTGGTGCAGGATTTGGGAGGTTTTGGTCAGGTTGTGGGGGGTTGGTGCAGGATTTGGAAGGTTTGAGTCAGGCTGGGGGGGGTTGGTGCAGGATTGAGGAAGTATTGGGGGCAATTTGTCAGGCTTTGGCCAAGTTCTTCTGTAGCACTTTTGAGGTTTTGGGAAGGATTTGGGAGGTTTTGGTGTGGTTTGGACCAGAATTTGGCCAAGTTGTGTCCTGCACCTGGAAGGTTTTGGGCAGGATTTGGGAGGTTTGGTGGGGATTTGGTGCAGGATTTGTTGCTGGATTGAAGCAGGCTTTGGTCAAATCCTGCCCAGGATTTGGGAGGTTTTTTGGCAGGATTTGGGAGGTTTGGGTCAGGTTGTGGGGGGTTGGTGCAGGATTTGGGAGGTTTGGGGGGGATTTGGTAAGGCTTTGGCCAAGTTCCTGCCTGGGACTTTGGGAGGTTTGAGGCAGAATTTGGTCAGGAGTTGTTCTGGCTTGGGCCAGGACTTGGCCCAGTTGGTCCCCAGGACTTTGGGAGGTTAGAGGAAGGATTTGGGAGGTTTTGATCAGGATTTGGGAGGTTTTGGTCAGGTTGTGGGGGGTTGGTGCAGGATTTGGGCAGTTTGGGGGGATTTGGTAAGGAGTTGTTCTGGCTTGGGCCAGGACTTGGCCAAGTTCTTCCCTAGGACTATGGGAGGGTTGGTGCAGGATTTGGGAGGTTTTGGGGGGAATTTGGTGAGGATTTGACCCAGTTCCAACCTGGTCTTTGGGAGTATTGGGTAAGGATTTGGGAGGTTTTGGTCAGGTTTTGGGGGACTGGTGCAGGATTTGGGAGGTATTACAGGGTATTTATTAAGCTTTGGCTAAGTTCTTCCCTAGGACTTTGGGAGTTGTTGGGCAGGATTTGGTCAGGAGCTGTTCCAGCTTGTGCCAGACTTGGGAAGTTCTTCCCTAGGACTTTGGGAGGTGTTTGTGGGGATTTGGTGAAAATTTAGTCTCTGGATTAAAGCAGGCTATGGTCAAATCCTGGCCACAATTTGGGAGGTTTTGGTGAGGTGGTGGGGGGTTGGTGCAGGATTGGGGAGGTTTTGGTGGGAATTTGTCAGGATTTGGCCAAGTTTTTCCCTAGGTCTTTGGGAGGTTTTGGGAAGGATTTGGGAAGTTTTGGGGGGAATTTGTCAGGATGTGGCCAAGTTCCTCCCTGGGACATTGGGAGGTTTTGTTCAGGGTTTGGGAGGTTTGGGTCAGGTTGTGGGGGGTTGGTGCAGGATTTGGGAGGTTTTGGGGTGGAATTTGGCCTGGATTTGACCAAGTTCCTCCCTGGGTCTTTAGGAGGATTGGGTAAGGATTTGGGAGGTTTTGGTCAGGTTGTGGGGGGTTGGTGCAGGATTGAGGAAGTTTTGGGGGGAATTTGTCAGGATTTAGCAAGTTCTTCCCTAGGACTTTGGGAGGTTTTGGGCAGGATTTGGTCAGGAGTTGTTCTGGCTTGGGCCAGGACTTGGCCAAGTTCTTCCCTAGGACTTTGGGAGGTTTTGGGCAGGGCTTTGTGAAGGTTTTGGGAGGTTTTGGTCTGGGTTGGGTCAGGATTTGGTCAGGCTGAGCTCAGGATTTTGGAGGTTTGGAGCAGGCTGTGGTGAGGATTGGGCCAGGACATGGGCCAGTTCGTCCCTGGGACTTTGGGAGGTTTGGGGCAGAATTGGGTCAGGAGTTGTTCTGGCTTGGGCCAGGACTTGGCCAAGTTCTTCCCTAGGACTTTGGGAGGTTTTGGGAAGGATTTGGGAGGTTTTGTTCAGGATTTGGGAGGTTTGGGTCAGGTTGTGGGGGGTTGGTGCAGGATTTGGGAGGTTTTGGGGGGAATTGGGCAGGAGTTGGTCAGGTTTTGCCCAGGTTTGGAAGGTCTTGGTTAGAGGTTGGGAGGTTTAGGTCAGGTTGTGGGGGGTTGGGATAGGTTTCAGGAGGTTTTGGGTGGATTTGTTGAGGATTTGGCCACCTTCATCCTTGGGACATTGGGAGGTTTAAGTCTGGGCTTGGTCAGGATTTGCTGTGGGTTGGTGCAGGCTTTGTTCAAGTTTTGCTCAAGGGTTGGGAGGTTTTGATCAGGATTTGGGAGGTTTTGGGGGGAATTGGTCAGGAGTTGGTCAGGTTTTGCCCAGGTTTGGAAGGTCTTGGTTAGAGGTTGGGAGGTTTAGGTCAGGTTGTGGGGGGTTTTGGGCAGGATTTGGGAGGTTTTGTGAGGATTTGGTGCAGGATATGGTGCTGGATTGATGCAGCCTTTGGTCAAATCCTGTCCAAGATTTGGGAGGTTTTTTGGCAGGATTTGGGAGGTTTGGGTCAGGTTGTGGGGGGTTGGTGCAGGATTTGGAAGGTTTGGGTCAGGTTGTGGGGGGTTGGTGCAGGACTTGGAATGAAGTTTTTTGGGGAATTTGTCAGGCTTTGGCCAAGTTCTTCTGTAGGACTTTGGGAGGTTTTGGGCAGGATTTGGTCAGGAGTTGTTCTGGCTTGGGCCAGGACTTGGCCAAGTTCCTCCCTAGGACTTGGGGAGGTTTTGGTCTGGGTTGGGTCAGGATTTGGTCAGGCTGAGCTCAGGATTTGGGAGGTTTGGAGCAGGCTGTGGTGAGGATTGGGCCAGGACTTGGGGAAGTTGTGCTGAGGCTTTGGGAAGTGTTTGATGCTTTTGGTGAGGGGCTGGGAGGTTGGGAAAGGCTTCAGGAGGGTTTGGGAGGTTTTGGTGTGGACTGGGTCAGGGTTTGGGGAGGTTGAGCTCAGGGTTTGGGAGGTTTTGGTCTGGCTTGGGTCAGGTTCTGCTCCAGATGTGGAAGGCTTTGGTCAGGGCTTGGTCTGCAGACAGCTCTGGGAGGCTGTGAGGTCCTCTGGGGGGATCCCCTGATAGTAATTATTAGCAGGATTATTAGCCCTATTGTTATTAGCAGCACAATTAGCTGCTTTATTATTATTATTATTATTATTATTATTATTATTATTATTATTATTATTATTATTATTATTATTATCATCGTCATCATCATCATCATTATCATCATTATCATCATCATCACTGCTGAGACTATTGGCCACATTGTTTATCATCATTAGCAGGATTATTAACCACATTGTTTATGATTATTAGGAGGATTATTATCCCTATCAATTACTTTCAGCAGGACTACCAGCTCTACAATTAGTTATTACCATTATCAGGACTATAGCTCTATAATTGATCCCTAGCAGGACTCTTAGCTCTATTAGTTATTGGCTGTATTAGTTATTATTAGGAAGTCTTTTAGCTCTATTATTTTTCTTATTAAGACTATTAGGCACATTCTTTATCAGTATGAGCAGGACTATTAGCTGCATTAATTATTATTAGCTCTTTTAAGTATTACTATTAGCTCTATTATTAGTTATTAAGAGGAGGATTAGCTCTGTTAGTAATTATTAACAGGATTATTAGCACCATTACTCAATATTTGTGGGATTCTTAGCTCTGTCATTAATTATTTCCATTATTAAGATGCTTAGCCATATTATTCATCAATATTAGCAGGGTTCTTAGCTCTTTGAAGCATTAGCATTAGTGGTGTTATTAGGTCTGTTATTAAACATTAGCACAAGTCAGATGATTAGCCAGAGTATTTATCGGTATTAGCAGGAATATTAGCTCCATTACTTATTATTAGCAGGAATATTAGCTCTAATTCTTTGTTCTTCTTATTGTTTCTCAGGCTCTTAGCCATATTGTTTATCATCCTTGGCCTGATTACAGCTCTGGTATTAATCCCCAGCAGGAATGTTAGCTCTGGTAGTTATTCTTAGGAGGACTTTTAGCTCTGTTAGTTATTAGTAGTATTATTACAGTAGTATAAAGACTCTTAGCCATATTATTTATCCATTATTATTATTAACTCCATTATTAGTTCCATTAATTATACTTACTCTTATTAGCACTATTAGGTATTTGCAGTAGTAGGAATGTAAGACGTATTATTAATTATTACCATAAGTAAGAGTATTAGACATATTATTTAGCAATGTTAGCAGGATTCTTAGCTCCAGTAATAATTGTTACCAGGATAATTAGCTCTAGTATTAATTATTGCCATAGTTAAGAAAGTTAGCTACATTATTTATAGGTATTAACAGGAATTTTAGTTCTATTAGTTATTATTAGCAGTATTATTAGCTCTAGTATTAATTGTTGCCATAGTTAAGATTATTAAATAGGTATTAGTAGGATTATTAGCTCTAGTATTAATTACTGCCATAGTTAAGATTATTAGCCATATTCTTTATAGGTATTAGCAGTATTATTAGCTCTAGTATTAATTGTTGCCATAGTTAAGATTATTAAATAGGTATTAGTAGGATTATTAGCTCTAGTATTAATTGTTGCCATAGTTAAGATTATTAGCCATGTTATTAATAGGTATTAGCAGGATTATTAGCTCTAGCATTAATTGTTGCCATAGTTAAAATTATTAAATAGGTATTAGAAGTATTATTAGCTCTAGTATTAATTACTGCCATAGTTAAGATTATTAGCTATATTCTTTATAGGTTTTAGCAGGATTATTAGCTTTAGTATTAATTGTTGCCATAGTTAAGATTATTTAATAGGTATGAGTAGGATTATTAGCTCTAGTATTAATTAGTGCCATAGTTAAGATTATTAGCCATATTCTTTATAGGTATTAGCAGGATTATTAGCTTCAGTATTAATTATTGCCATAGTTAAGATTATTAGCCATATTCTTTATAGGTATTAGCAGGATTATTAGCTCTAGTATTAATTGTTGCCATGGTTAAGATTATTAAATAGGTATTAGAGGGATTATTAGCTCTAGTTTTAATTACTGCCATAGTTAAGATTATTAGCCATATTCCTTATAGGTATTAGCAGGATTATTAGCTCTAGTATTAATTATTGGCATAGTTAAGATTATTAGCCATGTTATTGATAGGTATTAGCAGGATTATTAGCTTTAGTACTAATTGTTGCCATAGTAAAGATTATTTAATAGGTATTAGTAGGATTATTAGCTCTAGTATTAATTGTTGCCATAGTTAATATTATTTAATAGGTATTAGTAGGATTATTAGCTCTAGTATTAATTGTTGCCATAGTTAAGATTATTAGCCATGTTATTAATAGGTATCAGCAGGATTAATAGCTCTAGTATTACTTACTGCCATAATTAAGATTATTAGCCATATTCTTTATAGGTATTAGCAGGATTATTAGCTCTAGTATTAATTGTTGCCATAGTTAAAATTATTAGCCATGTTGTTGATAGGTATTAGCAGTATTATTAGCTCTAGTATTAATTACTGCCATAGTTAAGATTATTAGCCATATTCTTTATAGGTATTAGCTCTATTATTAGCTCTAGTATTAATTGTTGCCATAGTTAAGATTATTAGCCATATTCTTTATGGGTATTAGTAGGATTATTAGCTCTAGTATTAATTGTTGACATAGGTAAGATTTTTAGCCATGTTATTAATAGGTATTAGCGGGATTATTAGCTCTTGTATTGCTTACTGCCATAGTTAAGATTATTAGCCATGTTATTAATCGGTATTTGCAGGATTATTAGCTCTAGTTTTAATTTTTGCCATAGTTAAGATTATTAGCCATGTTATTAATAGGTATTAGCAGGGTTATTAGCTCTAGTATTAATTACTGTCGTGGTTAAGATTATTAGCCATATTCTTTACAGGTATTAGCAGGATTATTAGCTCTAGTATTAATTGTTCCCATAGTTAAGATTATTAAATAGGTATTAGAACGATTATTAGCTCTAGTATTAATTGTTGCCATAGTTAAGATTATTAGCCATGTTATTAATAGGTATTTGCAGGATTATTAGCTCTAGTATTAATTGTTGCCATAGTTAAGATTATTAGCCATGTTATTAATAGGTATTAGCAGGATTATTAGCTCTAGTATTACTTTCTGTCATAGTTAAGATTATTAGCCATGTTATTAATAGGTATTAGCAGGATTATTAGCTCTAGTATTAATTGTTGCCATAGTTAAGTTTATTTAATAGGTATTAGTAGGATTATTAGCTCTAGTATTAATTGTTGCCATAGTTAAGATTATGAGCCATATTCTTTATAGGTATTAGTAGGATTATTAGTGCTAGTATTAATTGTTGCCATAGTTAGGATTATTAGCCATGTTATTAATTAGCTCTAGTATTAATTGTTGCCATAGTTAAGATTATTAGCCATGTTATTGATAGGTATTAGCAGGATTATTAGCTCTAGTATTAATTGTTGCCATAGATAAGATTATTCAATAGGTATTAGTAGGATTATTAGCTCTAGTATTAATTACTGCCATTGTTAAGATTATTAGCAGGATTATTAGCTCTAGTATTAATTGTTGCCATAGTTGAGATTATTAAATAGGTATTAGAAGGATTATTATCTCTAGTATTAATTACTGCCATAGTTAAGATTATTAGCCATATTCTTTATAGGTATTAGCAGGATTATTAGCTCTAGTATTAATTACTGCCATAGTTAAGATTATTAGCCATATTCTTTATAGCTATTAGGAGGATTTTTAGCTCTAGTATTAATTGTTGCCATAGTTAAGATTATTAAATAGGTATTAGCAGGATTATTAGCTCCAGTATTAATTACTGCTGTAGTTAAGATTATTAGCCCTATTCTTTACAGGTATTAGGAGGATTATTAGCTCTAGTATTAGTTACAGCCATAGTTAAGATTATTAAATTGGTATTAGTAGGATTATTAGCTCTAGTATTAATTACTGCCATAGTTAAGATTATTAGCCATATTCTTTATAGGTATTAGCTCTATTATTAGCTCTAGTATTAACTACTGCCATAGTTAAGATTATTAAATAGGTATTAGAGGGATTATTAGCTCTAGTTTTAATTACTGCCATAGTTAAGATTATTAGCCATATTCCTTATAGGTATTAGCAGGATTATTAGCTCTAGTATTAATTATTGGCATAGTTAAGATTATTAGCTATGTTATTGATAGGTATTAGCAGGATTATTAGCTTTAGTACTAATTGTTGCCATAGTAAAGATTATTTAATAGGTATTAGTAGGATTATTAGCTCTAGTATTAATTGTTGCCATAATTAAGATTATTAGCCATGTTATTAATAGGTATCAGCAGGATTAATAGCTCTAGTATTACTTACTGCCATAATTAAGATTATTAGCCATATTCTTTATAGCTATTAGCAGGATTATTAGCTCTAGTATTAATTGTTGCCATAGTTAAAATTATTAGCCATGTTGTTGATAGGTATTAGCAGTATTATTAGCTCTAGTATTAATTACTGCCATAGTTAAGATTATTAGCCATATTCTCTATAGGTATTAGCTCTATTATTAGCTCTAGTATTAATTGTTGCGATAGTTAAGATTATTAGCCATATTCTTTATGGGTATTAGTAGGATTATTAGCTCTAGTATTAATTGTTGACATAGGTAAGATTATTAGCCATGTTATTAATAGGTATTAGCGGGATTATTAGCTCTAGTATTGCTTACTGCCATAGTTAAGATTATTAGCCATGTTATTAATCGGTATTTGCAGGATTATTAGCTCTAGTTTTAATTGTTGCCATAGTTAAGATTATTAGCCATATTCTTTACAGGTATTAGCAGGATTATTAGCTCTAGTATTAATTGTTGCCATAGTTAAGATTATTAAATACGTATTACGAGGATTATTAGCTCTAGTATTAGTTAGTGCCATAGTTAAGAGTATTAGCCATGTTATTAATAGGTATTAGCAGGATTAATAGCTCTAGTATTACTTACTGCCATAGTTAAGATTATTAGCCATGTTATTAATAGGTATTAGCACGATTATTAGCTCTAGTATTAATTGTTGCCATAGTTAAGATTATTAAATAGGTATTAGTAGGATTATTAGCTCTAGTATAAATTATAGCCATAGTTAAGATTATTAGCCATATTCTTTATAGGTATTAGTAGGATTATTAGTGCTAGTATTAATTGTTGCCATAGTTAGGATTATTAGCCATGTTATTAATTAGCTCTAGTATTAATTACTGCCATAGTTAAGATTATTGAAAAGGTATTAGAAGGATTATTAGCTCTAGTATTAATTACTGCCATAGTTAAGATTATTAGCCATATTCTTTATAGGTATTAGCAGGATTATTAGCTCTAGTATTAATTATTGGCATAGTTAAGATTATTAGCCATGTTATTAATAGGTATTAGCAGGGTTATTAGCTCTAGTATTAATTACTGTCGTGGTTAAGATTATTAGCCATATTCTTTACAGGTATTAGCAGGATTATTAGCTCTAGTATTAATTGTTCCCATAGTTAAGATTATTAAATAGGTATTAGAACGATTATTAGCTCTAGTATTAATTGTTGCCATAGTTAAGATTATTAGCCATGTTATTAATAGGTATTAGCAGGATTATTAGCTCTAGTATTAATTGTTGCCATAGTTAAGATTATTAGCCATGTTATTAATAGGTATTAGCAGGATTATTAGCTCTAGTATTACTTTCTGTCATAGTTAAGATTATTAGCCATGTTATTAATAGGTATTAGCAGGATTATTAGCTCTAGTATTAATTGTTGCCATAGTTAAGTTTATTTAATAGGTATTAGTAGGATTATTAGCTCTAGTATTAATTGTTGCCATAGTTAAGATTATGAGCCATATTCTTTATAGGTATTAGTAGGATTATTAGTGCTAGTATTAATTGTTGCCATAGTTAGGATTATTAGCCATGTTATTAATTAGCTCTAGTATTAATTGTTGCCATAGTTAAGATTATTAGCCATGTTATTGATAGGTATTAGCAGGATTATTAGCTCTAGTATTAATTGTTGCCATAGATAAGATTATTCAATAGGTATTAGTAGGATTATTAGCTCTAGTATTAATTACTGCCATTGTTAAGATTATTAGCAGGATTATTAGCTCTAGTATTAATTGTTGCCATAGTTGAGATTATTAAATAGGTATTAGCAGGATTATTATCTCTAGTATTAATTACTGCCATAGTTAAGATTATTAGCCATATTCTTTATAGGTATTAGCAGGATTATTAGCTCTAGTATTAATTACTGCCATAGTTAAGATTATTAGCCATATTCTTTATAGCTATTAGGAGGATTTTTAGCTCTAGTATTAATTGTTGCCATAGTTAAGATTATTAAATAGGTATTAGCAGGATTATTAGCTCCAGTATTAATTACTGCTGTAGTTAAGATTATTAGCCCTATTCTTTACAGGTATTAGGAGGATTATTAGCTCTAGTATTAGTTACAGCCATAGTTAAGATTATTAAATTGGTATTAGTAGGATTATTAGCTCTAGTATTAATTACTGCCATAGTTAAGATTATTAGCCATATTCTTTATAGGTATTAGCTCTATTATTAGCTCTAGTATTAACTACTGCCATAGTTAAGATTATTAAATAGGTATTAGAGGGATTATTAGCTCTAGTTTTAATTACTGCCATAGTTAAGATTATTAGCCATATTCCTTATAGGTATTAGCAGGATTATTAGCTCTAGTATTAATTATTGGCATAGTTAAGATTATTAGCTATGTTATTGATAGGTATTAGCAGGATTATTAGCTTTAGTACTAATTGTTGCCATAGTAAAGATTATTTAATAGGTATTAGTAGGATTATTAGCTCTAGTATTAATTGTTGCCATAATTAAGATTATTAGCCATGTTATTAATAGGTATCAGCAGGATTAATAGCTCTAGTATTACTTACTGCCATAATTAAGATTATTAGCCATATTCTTTATAGCTATTAGCAGGATTATTAGCTCTAGTATTAATTGTTGCCATAGTTAAAATTATTAGCCATGTTGTTGATAGGTATTAGCAGTATTATTAGCTCTAGTATTAATTACTGCCATAGTTAAGATTATTAGCCATATTCTCTATAGGTATTAGCTCTATTATTAGCTCTAGTATTAATTGTTGCGATAGTTAAGATTATTAGCCATATTCTTTATGGGTATTAGTAGGATTATTAGCTCTAGTATTAATTGTTGACATAGGTAAGATTATTAGCCATGTTATTAATAGGTATTAGCGGGATTATTAGCTCTAGTATTGCTTACTGCCATAGTTAAGATTATTAGCCATGTTATTAATCGGTATTTGCAGGATTATTAGCTCTAGTTTTAATTGTTGCCATAGTTAAGATTATTAGCCATATTCTTTACAGGTATTAGCAGGATTATTAGCTCTAGTATTAATTGTTGCCATAGTTAAGATTATTAAATACGTATTACGAGGATTATTAGCTCTAGTATTAGTTAGTGCCATAGTTAAGAGTATTAGCCATGTTATTAATAGGTATTAGCAGGATTAATAGCTCTAGTATTACTTACTGCCATAGTTAAGATTATTAGCCATGTTATTAATAGGTATTAGCACGATTATTAGCTCTAGTATTAATTGTTGCCATAGTTAAGATTATTAAATAGGTATTAGTAGGATTATTAGCTCTAGTATAAATTATAGCCATAGTTAAGATTATTAGCCATATTCTTTATAGGTATTAGTAGGATTATTAGTGCTAGTATTAATTGTTGCCATAGTTAGGATTATTAGCCATGTTATTAATTAGCTCTAGTATTAATTACTGCCATAGTTAAGATTATTGAAAAGGTATTAGAAGGATTATTAGCTCTAGTATTAATTACTGCCATAGTTAAGATTATTAGCCATATTCTTTATAGGTATTAGCAGGATTATTAGCTCTAGTATTAATTATTGGCATAGTTAAGATTATTAGCCATGTTATTAATAGGTATTAGCAGGGTTATTAGCTCTAGTATTAATTACTGTCGTGGTTAAGATTATTAGCCATATTCTTTACAGGTATTAGCAGGATTATTAGCTCTAGTATTAATTGTTCCCATAGTTAAGATTATTAAATAGGTATTAGAACGATTATTAGCTCTAGTATTAATTGTTGCCATAGTTAAGATTATTAGCCATGTTATTAATAGGTATTTGCAGGATTATTAGCTCTAGTATTAATTGTTGCCATAGTTAAGATTATTAGCCATGTTATTAATAGGTATTAGCAGGATTATTAGCTCTAGTATTACTTTCTGTCATAGTTAAGATTATTAGCCATGTTATTAATAGGTATTAGCAGGATTATTAGCTCTAGTATTAATTGTTGCCATAGTTAAGTTTATTTAATAGGTATTAGTAGGATTATTAGCTCTAGTATTAATTGTTGCCATAGTTAAGATTATGAGCCATATTCTTTATAGGTATTAGTAGGATTATTAGTGCTAGTATTAATTGTTGCCATAGTTAGGATTATTAGCCATGTTATTAATTAGCTCTAGTATTAATTGTTGCCATAGTTAAGATTATTAGCCATGTTATTGATAGGTATTAGCAGGATTATTAGCTCTAGTATTAATTGTTGCCATAGATAAGATTATTCAATAGGTATTAGTAGGATTATTAGCTCTAGTATTAATTACTGCCATTGTTAAGATTATTAGCAGGATTATTAGCTCTAGTATTAATTGTTGCCATAGTTGAGATTATTAAATAGGTATTAGAAGGATTATTATCTCTAGTATTAATTACTGCCATAGTTAAGATTATTAGCCATATTCTTTATAGGTATTAGCAGGATTATTAGCTCTAGTATTAATTACTGCCATAGTTAAGATTATTAGCCATATTCTTTATAGCTATTAGGAGGATTTTTAGCTCTAGTATTAATTGTTGCCATAGTTAAGATTATTAAATAGGTATTAGCAGGATTATTAGCTCCAGTATTAATTACTGCTGTAGTTAAGATTATTAGCCCTATTCTTTACAGGTATTAGGAGGATTATTAGCTCTAGTATTAGTTACAGCCATAGTTAAGATTATTAAATTGGTATTAGTAGGATTATTAGCTCTAGTATTAATTACTGCCATAGTTAAGATTATTAGCCATATTCTTTATAGGTATTAGCTCTATTATTAGCTCTAGTATTAACTACTGCCATAGTTAAGATTATTAAATAGGTATTAGAGGGATTATTAGCTCTAGTTTTAATTACTGCCATAGTTAAGATTATTAGCCATATTCCTTATAGGTATTAGCAGGATTATTAGCTCTAGTATTAATTATTGGCATAGTTAAGATTATTAGCTATGTTATTGATAGGTATTAGCAGGATTATTAGCTTTAGTACTAATTGTTGCCATAGTAAAGATTATTTAATAGGTATTAGTAGGATTATTAGCTCTAGTATTAATTGTTGCCATAATTAAGATTATTAGCCATGTTATTAATAGGTATCAGCAGGATTAATAGCTCTAGTATTACTTACTGCCATAATTAAGATTATTAGCCATATTCTTTATAGCTATTAGCAGGATTATTAGCTCTAGTATTAATTGTTGCCATAGTTAAAATTATTAGCCATGTTGTTGATAGGTATTAGCAGTATTATTAGCTCTAGTATTAATTACTGCCATAGTTAAGATTATTAGCCATATTCTTTATAGGTATTAGCTCTATTATTAGCTCTAGTATTAATTGTTGCGATAGTTAAGATTATTAGCCATATTCTTTATGGGTATTAGTAGGATTATTAGCTCTAGTATTAATTGTTGACATAGGTAAGATTATTAGCCATGTTATTAATAGGTATTAGCGGGATTATTAGCTCTAGTATTGCTTACTGCCATAGTTAAGATTATTAGCCATGTTATTAATCGGTATTTGCAGGATTATTAGCTCTAGTTTTAATTGTTGCCATAGTTAAGATTATTAGCCATATTCTTTACAGGTATTAGCAGGATTATTAGCTCTAGTATTAATTGTTGCCATAGTTAAGATTATTAAATACGTATTACGAGGATTATTAGCTCTAGTATTAGTTAGTGCCATAGTTAAGAGTATTAGCCATGTTATTAATAGGTATTAGCAGGATTAATAGCTCTAGTATTACTTACTGCCATAGTTAAGATTATTAGCCATGTTATTAATAGGTATTAGCACGATTATTAGCTCTAGTATTAATTGTTGCCATAGTTAAGATTATTAAATAGGTATTAGTAGGATTATTAGCTCTAGTATAAATTATAGCCATAGTTAAGATTATTAGCCATATTCTTTATAGGTATTAGTAGGATTATTAGTGCTAGTATTAATTGTTGCCATAGTTAGGATTATTAGCCATGTTATTAATTAGCTCTAGTATTAATTACTGCCATAGTTAAGATTATTGAAAAGGTATTAGAAGGATTATTAGCTCTAGTATTAATTACTGCCATAGTTAAGATTATTAGCCATATTCTTTATAGGTATTAGCAGGATTATTAGCTCTAGTATTAATTATTGGCATAGTTAAGATTATTAGCCATGTTATTAATAGGTATTAGCAGGATTATTAGCTCTAGTATTAATTACTGCCATAGTTAAGATTATTAAATAGGTATTAGTAGGATTATTAGCTCTAGTATTAATTACTGCCATAGTTAAGATTATTAGCCATATTCTTTATAGGTATTAGCAGGATTATTAGCTCTAGGATTAATTGTTGCCATAGTTAAGATTATTAGCCATATTCTCTATAGGTATTAGCAGGATTATTAGCTGTAGTATTAATTACTGCCATAGTTAAGATTATTAGCCATATTCTTTATAGGTATTAGTAGGATTATTAGCTCTAGTATTAATTGTTGCCATAGTTAATATTATTAGCCATGTTATTGTTAGGTATTAGCAGGATTATTAGCTCTAGTATTAATTGTTGCCATAGTTAAGATTATTAAATACGTATTACGAGGATTATTAGCTCTAGTATTAGTTAGTGCCATAGTTAAGAGTATTAGCCATGTTATTAATAGGTATTAGCAGGATTAATAGCTCTAGTATTACTTACTGCCATAGTTAAGATTATTAGCCATGTTATTAATAGGTATTAGCAGGATTATTAGCTCTAGTATTAATTGTTGCCATAGTTAAGATTATTAGCCATATTCTTTATAGGTATTAGCAGGATTATTAGCTCTAGTATTAATTAGTGCCATCGTTAAGTTTATCATCCATGTTATTAATAGGTATTAGCAGGATTATTAGCTCTATTAGTTGTTGTTATTAGCAGGACTATTAGCACCATTATTCTTACCATCATTCAGGCTATTAGCCATCTTGTTGATCAATACAGGCAGCATTATTAGCTCCCTTGGTTGTTATTGGCAGGAATCTCAGCTCTGTTCCTTATGCTCAGCGCTGACTTTTAGTAGCAGTAGCAGTAAGCCTCTTAGCCATCTTAGTTATCATCAATAGCCTGATTGTAGCTCCAGTAGTGATCATTACCTGTGCTATTAGCTCTGTTAGGTATTATTAGGGGTCTTTTAGCTCTGTTAGTGATTACTGTTACAATTATTAAGCCTATTAGCCATATTATTTACCATTAGGATTATTACAGCCATTAATTATTAGTAGCAGGACTGTTAGCTCTCTCATTAACTATAGGCAGGGTTGTTAGCAACATTACTTAACATCAGCAGCATTCTTAGCTCCATTAGCAATTATTTCCATTATTAGGACTATTAGCCATGTTATTCATCAATATCAGCAGGATTCTTAGCTCTTTTAAACACTGCTATTACTGGTATTATTAGGTCTATTAGTAATTATTCCCATTATTAATATTACCAGCCATATTATTTATCATTATTAGCCTGGTGATGGCTTCAGTATTAATCAGCAGCAGGACTCTTAGCTCTATGAGTTCTTATTAGGAGGCCTTTTAGCTATGAATAATAATAATAGTAATAATAGTAATAGTAATAGTAATAGTAATAGTAATAATAATAATAATAATAATAATAACAACAGCAACAACAACCACCCCACCACCATCCCCCCCCCAGCCATGGTGGTGCTGGCTCCCAGCAGGATCCTCAGCACCATTCCTTCTCCCCAGCAGGGCTCTGAGCTTTATTCATCCTGAGCAGGACTCAGCTCTAGGGAGAATGATTTGGAGGGCTCCGTGCCCAGGGGCTGGGAGGCTCTGCTCAGGCTCTGGGGGGCTGGGAAAGGCTTGAGGAAGTGTTGGGGGGAATTGGGCAGGAGTTGGTCAGGTTGTGGCCAGGTTTGGGAGGTCTTGGTTAGAGCTTGGGAGGTTTGGGTCAGGATTTGGGGGGTTGGGAAAGGCTTGAGGAAGTTTTGTTCAGGATTTGGGAGGTTTTGGGGAGATTTGGTGAGGATTTGGTGTCTGGATTGAAGCAGGCTCTGGTCAAATCCTGGCCAGAATTTGGGAGGTTTGGGTCAGGCTGTGAGGGGTTGGGTCAGGATTTGGGAGGTTTTGTTCAGGATTTGGGAGGTTTTGGTCTGGTTTGGACCAGGATTTGGCCAAGTTGTGTCCTGGATCTGGAGGTTTTGATCAGGATTTGGGAGGTTTTGGTCAGGTTGTGGGGGGTTGGTGCAGGATTTGGGAGGTTTGGGGGGGATTTGGTAAGGCTTTGGCCAAGTTCCTGCCTGGGACTTTGGGAGCTTTGAGGCAGAATTTGGTCAGGAGTTGTTCTGGCTTGGGCCAGGACTTGGCCCAGTTGGTCCCCAGGACTTTGGGAGGTTAGAGGAAGGATTTGGGAGGTTTTGTTCAGGATTTGGAAGGTTTGGGTCAGGCTGTGGGGGGTTGGTGCAGGATTTGGGAGGTTTGGGTCAGGCTGTGGGGGGTTGGTGCAGGACTTGGGAGGTTTTGGGGGGAATTGGTCAGGAGTTGGTCAGGTTGTGCCCTGGTTTGGGAGGTCTTGGTCAGAGCTTGGGAGGTTTTGGGGGGATTTGTTCAGGATTTGGCCAGGTTCCTCCCTGGGACTTTGGGAGGTTTTGGGGAAGGATTTGGGCAGGATTTGTTCTGGCTTGGGCCAGGACTTGGCCAAGTTCTTCCCTAGGACTATGGGAGGTTTGGTGCAGGATTTGGGAGGTTTTGGGGGGAATTTGGTGAGGATTTGACCCAGTTCCAACCTGGTCTTTGGGAGGATTGGGTAAGGATTTGGGAGGTTTGAGTCAGGCTGGGGGGGGTTGGTGCAGGATTGAGGAAGTATTGGGGGCAATTTGTCAGGCTTTGGCCAAGTTCTTCTGTAGCACTTTTGAGGTTTTGGGAAGGATTTGGGCGGTTTTGGTCTGGTTTGGACCAGAATTTGGCCAAGTTGTGTCCTGCACCTGGAAGGTTTTGGGCAGGATTTGGGAGGTTTGGTGGGGATTTGGTGCAGGATTTGTAGCTGGATTGATGCAGGCTTTGCTCAAATCCTGCCCAGGATTTGGGAGGTTTTTTGGCGGGATTTGGGAGGTTTGGGTCAGGTTGTGGGGGGTTGGTGCAGGATTTGGGAGGTTTGGGTCAGGTTGTGGGGGGTTGGTGCAGGATTTGGGAGGTTTGGGGGGGATTTGGTAAGGCTTTGGCCAAGTTCCTGCCTGGGACTTTGGGAGCTTTGAGGCAGAATTTGGTCAGGAGTTGTTCTGGCTTGGGCCAGGACTTGGCCCAGTTGGTCCCCAGGACTTTGGGAGGTTAGAGGAAGGATTTGGGAGGTTTTGTTCAGGATTTGGGAGGTTTGGGTCAGGCTGTGGGGGGTTGGTGCAGGATTTGGGAGGTTTTGGGGGGAATTGGTCAGGAGTTGGTCAGGTTTTGCCCAGGTTTGGAAGGTCTTGGTTAGAGGTTGGGAGGTTTAGGTCAGGTTGTGGGGGGTTGGGATAGGTTTCAGGAGGTTTTGGGTGGATTTGTTGAGGATTTGGCCACCTTCGTCCCTGGGACATTGGGAGGTTTAGGTCTGGGCTTGGTCAGGATTTGCTGTGGGTTGGTTCAGGCTTTGTTCAAGTTTTGCTCAAGGGTTGGGAGGTTTTGATCAGGATTTGGGAGGTTTTGGTCAGGTTGTGGGAGGTTGGTGCAGGATTTGGGCAGTTTTGGGGGGATTTGGTAAGGAGTTGTTCTGGCTTGGGCCAGGACTTGGCCAAGTTCTTCCCTAGGACTATGGGAGGGTTGGTGCAGGATTTGGGAGGTTTTGGGGGGAATTTGGTGAGGATTTGACCCAGTTCTAACCTGGTCTTTGGGAGGATTGGGTAAGGATTTGGGAGGTTTGGGTCAGGTTGTGGGGGGTTGGTGCAGGATTTGGGAGATTTGGGGGGGATTTGGTAAGGAGTTGACCAAGTTCCTGCCTGGGACTTTGGGAGGTTTTGGGCAGGATTTGGTCAGGAGTTGTTCTGGCTTGGGCCAGGACTTGGCCCAGTTGGTCCCCAGGACTTTGGGAGGTTAGAGGAAGGATTTGGGAGGTTTGGGTCAGGATTTTGGAGGTTTGGGTCAGGCTGGGGGGGGTTGGTGCAGGATTTGGGAGGTTTTGGGGGGAATTTGGTGAGGATTTGACCCAGTTCCAACCTGGTCTTTGGGAGGATTGGGTAAGGATTTGGGAGGTTTGAGTCAGGCTGGGGGGGGTTGGTGCAGGATTGAGGAAGTATTGGGGGCAATTTGTCAGGCTTTGGCCAAGTTCTTCTGTAGCACTTTTGAGGTTTTGGGAAGGATTTGGGAGGTTTTGGTCTGGTTTGGACCAGAATTTGGCCAAGTTGTGTCCTGCACCTGGAAGATTTTGGGCAGGATTTGGGAGGTTTGGTGGGGATTTGGTGCAGGATTTGTTGCTGGATTGAAGCAGGCTTTGGTCAAATCCTGCCCAGGATTTGGGAGGTTTTTTGGCAGGATTTGGAAGGTTTGGGTCAGGTTGTGGGGGGTTGGTGCAGGATTTGGGAGGTTTTGGGGGGGATTTGGTGAGGATTTGACCCAGTTCCAACCTGGTCTTTGGGAGGATTGGGTAAGGATTTGGGAGGTTTGGTGCAGGTTGTGGGGGGTTGGTGCAGGATTTGGGAGGTTTGAGTCAGGCTGTGGGGGGTTGGTGCAGGATTTGGAAGGTTTGAGTCAGGCTGGGGGGGGTTGGTGCAGGATTGAGGAAGTATTGGGGGCAATTTGTCAGGCTTTGGCCAAGTTCTTCTGTAGCACTTTGGGAGGTTTTGGGAAGGATTTGGGAGGTTTTGGTCTGGTTTGCACCAGAATTTGGCCAAGTTGTGTCCTGCACCTGGAAGGTTTTGGGCAGGATTTGGGAGGTTTGGTGGGGATTTGGTGCAGGATTTGTTGCTGGATTGAAGCAGGCTTTGGTCAAATCCTGCCCAGGATTTGGGAGGTTTTTTGGCAGGATTTGGGAGGTTTGGGTCAGGTTGTGTGGGGTTGGTGCAGGATTTGGGAGATTTGGGTCAGGCTGTGGGGTGTTGGTGCAGGACTTGGGAGGTTTGGGTCAGGCTGTGGGGGGCTGGTGCAGGATTTGGGAGGTTTTGGGGTGAATTGGGCAGGAATTGGTCAGGTTTTGCCCAGGTTTGGAAGGTCTTGGTTAGAGGTTGGGAGGTTTAGGTCAGGTTGTTGCGGGTTGGTGCAGGATTTGGAAGGTTTGAGTCAGGCTGGGGGGGGTTGGTGCAGGATTTGGGAGGTTTGGGGGGGATTTGGTAAGGCTTTGGCCAAGTTCCTGCCTGGGACTTTGGGAGGTTTGAGGCAGAATTTGGCCAGGAGTTGTTCTGGCTTGGGCCAGGACTTGGCCCAGTTGGTCCCCAGGACTTTGGGAGGTTAGAGGAAGGATTTGGGAGGTTTTGTTCAGGATTTGGGAGGTTTGGGTCAGGCTGTGGGGGGTTGGTGCAGGATTTGGGAGGTTTTGGGGGAAATTGGTCAGGAGTTGGTCAGGTTTTGCCCAGGTTTGGAAGGTCTTGGTTAGAGCTTGGGAGGTTTAGGTCAGGTTGTGGGGGGTTGGGATAGGTTTCAGGAGGTTTTGTGTGGATTTGTTGAGGATTTGGCCACCTTCGTCCCTGGGACATTGGGAGGTTTAGGTCTGGGCTTGGTCAGGATTTGCTGTGGGTTGGGCCAGGCTTTGTTCAAGTTTTGCTCAAGGGTTGGGAGGTTTTGATCAGGATTTGGGTGGATTTGGGGGGAATTGGTCAGGAGTTGGTGAGGTTTTGCCCAGGTTTGGAAGGTCTTGGTTAGAGGTTGGGAGGTTTGGGTCAGGTTGTGGGGGGTTGGTGCAGGATTTGGGAGGTTTTGTTCAGGATTTGGGAGGTTTTGGTCTGGTTTGGACCAGGATTTGGCCAAGTTGTGTCCTGGATCTGGAGGTTTTGATCAGGATTTGGGAGGTTTGGGTCAGGTTGTGGGAGGTTGGTGCAGGATTTGAGAGGTTTTGGTCAGGTTGTGGGGGGTTGGTGCAGCATTTTGGGCAGTTTTGGGGGGATTTGGTAAGGAGTTGTTCTGGCTTGGGCCAGGACTTGGCCAAGTTCTTCCCTAGGACTATGGGAGGGTTGGTGCAGGATTTGGGAGGTTTTGGGGGGAATTTGGTGAGGATTTGACCCAGTTCCAACCTGGTCTTTGGGAGGATTGGGTAAGGATTTGGGAGGTTTGAGTCAGGCTGGGGGGGGTTGGTGCAGGATTGAGGAAGTATTGGGGGCAATTTGTCAGGCTTTGGCCAAGTTCTTCTGTAGCACTTTGGGAGGTTTTGGGAAGGATTTGGGAGGTTTTGGTCTGGTTTTGACCAGGATTTGGCCAAGTTGTGTCCTGGATCTGGGAGGTTTTGGGCAGGATTTGGGAGGTTTTGTGAGGATTTGGTGCAGGATTTGTTGCTGGATTGATGCAGGCTTTGGTCAAATCCTGCCCAGGATTTGGGAGGTTTTTTGGCAGGATTTGGGAGGTTTGGGTCAGGTTGTGGGGGGTTGGTGCAGGACTTGGGAGGTTTTGGGGGGAATTGGTCAGGAGTTGGTCAGGTTGTGGCCTGGTTTGGGAGGTCTTGGTTAGATCTTGGGAGGTTTTGGGAGGTTTTGGGTGGATTTGTTCAGGATTTGGCCAGGTTCCTCCCTGGGACTTTGGGAGGTTTGGGGAAGGATTTGGGCAGGATTTGTTCTGGCTTGGGCCAGGACTTGGCCAAGTTCTTCCCTAGGACTATGGGAGGGTTGGTGCAGGATTTGGGAGGTTTTGGGGGAATTTGGTGAGGATATGACCCAGTTCCAACCTGGTCTTTGGGAGGATTGGGTAAGGATTTGGGAGGTTTAGGTCAGGTTGTGGGGGGTTGGGATAGGTTTCAGGAGGTTTTGGGTGGATTTGTTGAGGATTTGGCCACCTTCGTCCCTGGGACATTGGGAGGTTTAGGTCTGGGCTTGGTCAGGATTTGCTGTGGGTTGGTGCAGGCTTTGTTCAAGTTTTGCTCAAGGGTTGGGAGGTTTTGATCAGGATTTGGGAGGTTTTGGTCAGGTTGTGGGAGGTTTTGATGAGGATTTGGGAGGTTTTGGTCAGGTTGTGGGAGGTTGGTGCAGGATTTGGGCAGTTTTGGGGGGATTTGGTAAGGAGTTGTTCTGGCTTGGGCCAGGACTTGGCCAAGTTCTTCCCTAGGACTATGGGAGGTTTGGTGCAGGATTTGGGAGGTTTTGGGGGGAATTTGGTGAGGATTTGACCCAGTTCCAACCTGGTCTTTGGGAGGATTGGGTAAGGATTTGGGAGGTTTGGGTCAGGCTGGGGGGGGTTGGTGCAGGATTGAGGAAGTATTGGGGGCAATTTGTCAGGCTTTGGCCAAGTTCTTCTGTAGCACTTTGGGAGGTTTTGGGAAGGATTTGGGAGGTTTTGGTCTGGTTTGGACCAGGATTTGGCCGAGTTGTGTCCTGGATCTGGGAGGTTTTGGGCAGGATTTGGGAGGTTTTGTGAGGATTTGGTGCAGGATATGGTGCTGGATTGATGCAGGCTTTGGTCAAATCCAGCCCAGGATTTGGGAGGTTTTTTGGCAGGATTTGGGAGGTTTGGGTCAGGTTGTGGGGGGTTGGTGCAGGATTTGGGAGGTTTGGGGGGGATTTGGTAAGGCTTTGGCCAAGTTCCTGCCTGGGACTTTGGGAGGTTTGAGGCAGAACTTGGCCAAGTTCTTCCCTAGGATTTTGGGAGGGTTTGGGAAGGATTTGGGAAGTTTTGGGAAGATTTGGTGAGAATTTGGTCTCTGGGTTGAACCAGGCTTTGGTCAAATCCTGCCCAGAATGTGGAAGGCTTAGAGAACGATTTGGGAGGTTTGGGTCAGGTTGTGGGGGGTTGGTGCAGGATTGAGGAGGTTTTGGGGGGAATGTGGTCAGGATTTGGCAAGTTCTTCCCTGGGACTTTGGGATGTTTTGGGCAGGATTTGGGAGGTGTTGAGGGCATTTGGGAAGGATTTGCTCTGGCTTGGGCAGGACTTGGCCAAGTTCCTCCCCAGGACTTTGGGAGGTTTAGGGAAGGATTTGGGAGGTTCTGGTCAGGATGTGGGGGGTTGGTGCAGGATTTGGAAGGTTTGAGTCAGGTTGTGGGGGGTTGGTGCAGGATTGAGGAGGGTTTGGGTAGGATTTGGAAGGTTTTGGTCAGGTTTTGGGAGGTTGGTGCAGGATTGAGGAGGGTTTGGGTAGGATTTGGGACGTTTTGGTCAGGTTTTGGGGGATTGGTGCAGGATTGAGGGGGATTTGGGTAGGATTTGGGAGGTTTTGGTCAGGTTGTGGGGGGTTGGTGCAGGATTGAGGAGGGTTTGGGTAGGATTTGGGAGGTTTTGGTCAGGTTTTGGGGGATTGGTGCAGGATTTGGGAGGTATTACAGGGTATTTATTAAGCTTTGGCTAAGTTCTTCCCTAGGACTTTGGGAGTTGTTTGTGGGGATTTGGTGAAAATTTAGTCTCTGGATTAAAGCAGGCTATGGTCAAATCCTGGCCACAATTTGGGAGGTTTTGGTGAGGTTGTGGGGGGTTGGTGCAGGATTGGGGAGGTTTTGGTGGGAATTTGTCAGGATTTGGCCAAGTTTTTCACTAGGTCTTTGGGAGGTTTTGGGAAGGTTTTGGGAAGTTTTGGGGGGAATTTGTCAGGATGTGGCCAAGTTCCTCCCTGGGACATTGGGAGGTTTTGTTCAGGGTTTGGGAGGTTTGGGTCAGGTTGTGGGGGGTTGGTGCAGGATTTGGGAGGTTTTGGGGTGGAATTTGGCCTGGATTTGACCAAGTTCCTCCCTGGGTCTTTAGGAGGATTGGGTAAGGATTTGGGAGGTTTTGGTCAGGTTGTGGGGGGTTGGTGCAGGATTGAGGAAGTTTTGGGGGGAATTTGTCAGGATTTAGCAAGTTCTTCCCTAGGGCTTTGGGAGGTTTTGGTCAGGATTTGGTCAGGAGTTGTTCTGGCTTGGGCCAGGACTTGGCCAAGTTCCTCCCTAGGACTTGGGGAGGTTTTGGTCTGGGTTGGGTCAGGATTTGGGCAGGCTGAGCTCAGGATTTGGGAGGTTTGGAGCAGGCTGTGGTGAGGATTGGGCCAGGACTTGGGGAAGTTGTGCTGAGGCTTTGGGAAGTGTTTGATGCTTTTGGTGAGGGGCTGGGAGGTTGGGAAAGGCTTCAGGAGGGTTTGGGAGGTTTTGGTGTGGACTGGGTCAGGGTTTGGGGAGGTTGAGCTCAGGGTTTGGGAGGTTTTGGTCTGGCTTGGGTCAGGTTCTGCTCCAGATGTGGAAGGCTTTGGTCAGGGCTTGGTTTGGAGACGGCTCTGGGAGGCTGTGAGGTCCTCTGGGGGCATCCCCTGATAGTAATTATTAGCAGGATTATTAGCCCTATTGTTATTAACATCACTATTAGATGATGATGATGATGATGATGATGATGATGATGATGATGATGATTATTATTATTATTATTATTATTACTACTACTACTACTACTACTGCTGCTGAGACTATTAGCCACATTATTTATGATTATTAGCAGGGTTATTATCCCTATCAATTACTTTCAGCAGGACTACCAGCTCTACAATTAGTTATTACCATTATTAGGACTATAGCTCTATAATTGATCCCTAGCAGGACTGTTAGCTCTATTAGTTATTGGCTGTATTAGTTTTTATTAGGAAGTCTTTTAGCTCTATTATTTTTCTTATTAAGACTATTAGGCACATTCTTTATCAGTATGAGCAGGACTATTAGTTGCATTAATTATTATTAGCTCTTTTAAGTATTACTATTAGCTCTATTATTAGTTATTAAGAGGAGGAATAGCTCTGTTAGTAATTATTAACAGGATTATTAGCACCATTACTCAATATTTGTGGGATTCTTAGCTCTATCATTAATTATTTCCATTATTAAGATGCTTAGCCATATTATTCATCAATATTAGCAGGGTTCTTAGCTCTTTGAAGCATTAGCATTAGTGGTGTTATTAGGTCTGTTATTAAACATTAGCACAAGTCAGATGATTAGCCATAGTATTTATCAGTATTAGCAGGAATATTAGCTCCATTACTTATTATTAGCAGGAATAATAGCTCTAATTCGTTGCACTTCTTATTGTTTCTCAGGCTCTTAGCCATATTGTTTATCATCCTTGGCCTGATTACAGCTCTGGTATTAATCCCCAGCAGGAATGTTAGCTCTGGTAGTTATTCTTAGGAGGACTTTTAGCTCTGTTAGTTATTAGTAGTATTATTACAGTAGTATAAAGACTCTTAGCCATATTATTTATCCATTATTATTATTAACTCCATTATTAGTTCCATTAATTATACTTACTCTTATTAGCACTATTAGGTATTTGCAGTAGTAGGAATGTAAGACTTATTATTAATTATTACCATAAGTAAGAGTATTAGACATATTATTTAGCAATGTTAGCAGGATTCTTAGCTCCAGTAATAATTGTTACCAGGATAATTAGCTCTAGTATTAATTATTGCCATAGTTAAGAAAGTTAGCTACATTATTTATAGGTATTAACAGGATTTATTATTAGCAGTATTATTAGCTCTAGTATTAATTGTTGCCATAGTTAAGATTATTAAATAGGTATTAGTAGGATTATTAGCTCTAGTATTAATTACTGCCATAGTTAAGATTATTAGCCATATTCTTTATAGGTATTAGCAGGATTATTAGCTCTAGTATTAATTACTGCCATAGTTAAGATTATTACCCATATTCTTTATAGGTATTAGCAGGACTATTAGCTTTAG